>NC_000086.7:136315464-136984616 GCF_000001635.26 Mus musculus | reverse complement strand
ATAAGATCCACAGCACCAGCTAAGCAGAAGACTAAGGTTCAGTTCATAGCCTCACATCAACGTGACTCAACTGCCTGTAACTCCAGGGGATCAAGTGTTTTTCTTTTAGCCTCTGTGGGTGGGAATATTCGTACATGCATACAGGGACATTTTCAAAATGCTGAGTTTTGTAGGTAAGAATTGAAGATAACTGATTTCCTTGTTTCTATGTTTTTTAAGATTTATTTTATTCATTGTATGTATAGGTGTACACTGTAGCTGTACAGATGCTAGTGAGCCATTCATGTGGTTGCTGGGAATTGAATTCAGGACCTCTGCTCATTCCTGCCCTGCTTGCTCTGGTCAGCCCTGCTCACTCTGGCCCCACTCAGTCTGGCCTAAATATGTATTATTATATCTAAGTACACTGTTGCTGTCTTCAGACATACAAGAAGAGGGCATCAGATCTCATTACGGATGGTTCTGAGCCACCATGTGGTTGCTAGGATTTGAACTCGGGGCCTCTGGAAGAGCAGTCAGTGCTCTTAACCGCTAAGCCACATCTCTCCAGCCCGTTTCTATGATTCTTCCTTTTTTGGGGGGGGGGTGTTGGTTTTTGGAGACAGGGTTTTTCTGTATAGCCCGGACTGTCCTGGAACTCACTCTGTAGACCAGGCTGGCCTCGAACTCAGAAATCTGCCTGCCTCTGCCTTCCTAGTGCTGGGATGAAAGGCATGGGCCACCATGCCCAGTCATTTCTATGATTCTTAATCATGATTCTTTGAAAGTTTGAATATTACCATGTCATCAAAGTACTCCAAATTATCAAAGGCAGTAAACTTTTTTTCATTTAAGGTTCATGAATTATTAATTCCCTAGGAGTGTGTTGTTTCTAGAAACTGATAACAGTGTTTCATGACCCCCAAGTTTCTCATCCTTGGATGTCTGACCAAAGCAGGAAAACCTTTGTCCAGACCTTTAAAAGGTTCTCCTAACTTCTTGTCTCCTCTTGCTAGCTTCTTCCATCTGTGTCCATCTGTGTTCCGCATGGAGGAGCAGGACAACACTGCTGGGAAGAAGCTGCAGCACCAGACCCGAGCAGAAGCTCCAGGAACGAAAAGCTGGCAGTCACAGGCCTACACCCTTGGGGCGATTTCCAACTTTATGTCTACTTTCCTGACCTTTCCTATCTATAAGGTTGTGTTCCGGCAGCAGATCCATGCTGTGGCCCTGTCAGAGGCTGTGAAACAGCTTTGGCATGAAGGCCCTCAGTACTTCTACCGGGGCATCTACCCTCCTCTTCTCTCCAAGACCCTCCAAGGGACTCTGTTGTTTGGCACTTATGATAGTTTGCTGTGCTTTCTTTCCCCGGTTGGGCCACACTCCCTTGGACAGCGCTGGACTGCAGGGCTCATGTCAGGTGTAGTAGAAGCTGTAGCACTCAGCCCCTTTGAAAGAGTACAGAATGTGCTTCAAGATGCTCGAAAGCAAGCTTGCTTCCCTAGCACCTTCAGCATTCTCAAGGAATTCAATTCTTACGGGCTCTGGGGCAGGCTGTCACTGGGCTATTATCGGGGTTTCTGGCCAGTCCTTGTCAGAAACAGCCTGGGAAGTGCTCTCTATTTCTCCTTCAAAGATCCTATCCAGGATGGCTTGGCAAGGCAAGGCCTGCCCCATTGGGTTCCTGCTTTGGTGTCTGGTAGTGTCAATGGAACAATCACCTGCCTGATTCTGTATCCTCTGATGGTGCTAGTTGCCAATATGCAGTCTCATATTGGATGGCAGAGAATGCCAAGCCTGTGGGCCTCTGCCCAAGATGTGTGGGACACTCGAGGTAGAAAAATCCTGCTGATTTATAGAGGAGGATCCCTGATCGTCCTCAGGTCCAGTGTGACATGGGGCCTCACTACTGCTATCCATGACTTCTTGCAGAGAAAGGCTCACACCAAGAAAGAGATGACAGACTGACTAAAGGAAGTGTGGCTATGGTGTCTTCTAAATCTTTCTGTGTTGGTCGTGTTTAGTATATTTCTTTGGCTTGGTTACCTGAAACAAGCACTATCTGTAAACTGTCACTGCATGGGAGAAGCGCCTAACTTTCCACCTGTTAGTCACAGACAAAGCCTACCAGGATGCCTTGGTCAAAGAAAGTCTCCCTAGTCTATACGCAGCATAAGTAGCCTCAGAACCTGAAGCCTTTAAGTAAGACTTTAAAAAAGCTGTAGCCCAGATTAAAGGTCATGCCTTCAAGGATTTTTTTTTTTAATAAGAGGAAACTTTAAAAGAGGACTCTGCTCAGTACTGTAAACCTGGGGTCCTTCTGTGTGTCCTTCTGACCAAACTGAGTGGAACTCCAAGCTCAAGGAACTACACTAGGCTTTGAGGACAACTTCAGAGATGCCTATATTTTACTGACATTTATCACTGCCTCTACCACAGCCATTCTCACTTCCAAGTTATAGGTTCCATTGTCAGGGTATCTGCTCTGATTAGAAGCCCTAGATTAGGCTCACTTCCACCCGTCAGATGCCACAAGAACTGATGATGCTGAATATGGGGCTGAGAAAACAATTGGTGCCTGGATAGAAGGAAAAATGCTTTGAATAAAGAAATTTAATTAATTTAATTATATGCCAAATAGAGAAAATATTATTATAGGTAGTTTGACACAATCATATATACATATATATATATATATATATATATACATATATATATATATATATATATATATATGATTATGTTACCTTTAAGTTTCTACAAGAAACCTGGAACTAGCATGAACATATCTCTTCATAATTAATTGCTAATTCTGTTGATATGGACAGCTATATAGTATAATGATCATAGCCTGTCATTCAGAGCCATTGTCAATATGGACCCCATATAACTTTATGCATATCATTACCCCATAAGCATGGGCAGCTTAATCCAGCCAAATGCAGTGTTTTTCACTCCCCAAACATTCCATGAATTTACTCAAGGCCATACTCTGCCCCACACCGTTTTTTCCACTTGCACTGCCCTCCCCCAATAAAAGGCCTCCAATTTACTAAAGTCCATCTCCAATGCCACTGTCTGTATGGACCCCCTTCTCTACCCCCCTCAAAAGTGAATGTGACATTAGTTTTGTGATAATTCTTTTTAGCACCTCATCAACATGCACTGATCCCATTATGTCACTGGTCCCATGTGGTCCTAATGTTTTTTCTGTTCTTCAATACCTCTACTAGTCTGTAAACTTCTTGAAAGCAGGGATGCTTGTATGCATTTTTTAATCCTCCATTGTGCCTAGGTGCTCAATAAAGTTGGTGAATTATGAAATTGATTATCAAGCTGTGATATGGTCTCTATCCTCAGGGTGCTATCCCTATCACATGAAGATAAAGTTACTGACTCATTGTCAACAAGACACATGCCGTTGGGGTGTGTTTGTTTTCTTTTAATAGTGGATTTAGTTTTGTGCTAATTATGATGCCAATGATAATAACAATGATAATAAAATGATGTTCAAGCACAATATTTAGTGAGTTTGTGGTATTTACAGCATGCTTGTGATTATAACAACTTTATCATCAAAACTGTACAATCATACCGCACAACTGCCCTACTCCTTTCAGCTCTAGAAATTTGAGTGTTCCCAAGATGGCATGTGCTGCAGTTCTTGCTTCATATATGATACCATGATAAACTCCTTTACCCTTACCTACTTGAAAGATCCTGGCAGAATGTAAAAGGACACAGAAGCCCTGAAATTGGCAAGATAGACGTCAGTGTTAGCAGAACTAGCTTCACTGATTTAAAAAAATAGAGGTGCACAATGCTCTGGCCACTCCTTGAACCTGTGTGTCTGCCAATGTTCTGACCAGGTGTGTGCCCATTGCTGCACCTTCATTAGACTCTTTCCTTGTACCCCTCCCATGCCCATTTCTTGAGAATAGACATTTTTTAGATCTGGAAATCCCCTACTCTCCCCCTTCTCCTTCCCCCACTGAGGGCCTATAAAAGCTGGGACCTCTTTCTCCTCGAGGTCGACTCCTCTACCCCTGCGTGGGATATGAGTCATCCCCAGAGCTCTGGCTTTCCCCGAATAAAGCCTCATGTGGTTTGCAACAAGCTCGGTCTGTCGTGAGTTCTTGGGTATCCGCTATTGTCCTGAGGCCTGAGCGAGGGGCTCCTTTTGGAGTCTTTCATACTCACTGAACCAAAATTGTCCTTCATAATGACCCGCTTGTCTAGTGATGAGAATTCATTGCTGAATGCTACAGGAAGTAAAGCCAAGATTGTAGGTCATAAGAATACTAGCATTTATTTGCCAAGAAGGACAACAGAAAATTACCTTCCATGAGAGCTGTAGATGAGTAGGATGGGACAGTGTTGTTAGTCTTTCTTACCTGCAGAGTCTACCTCTGCATTATTATTATCATTGTTATTAATATTGTTATTATTGTTGTTATTATTATTACTGCTTTTTTTTGAGACAGGGTGTCTGTGTATAGCCTTGGCTGTTCTGGAACTCACTTTGTAGACCAGGCTGGCTTGAAGTTAGAAATCTGCCTGCCTCTCCTCCCAAGTGCTGGGAATAAAGGTGTGTGCCACCACTGTCTGGCTTCCTCTCTGCATTATTGATAGAAAATCTTTGCTGGGAATTACATAGGTATTGACCGTGTGTGGCTCTCTTCCTTGTTGTACATTTGACCAATACAGTATAACAATCCGTTGCAGAGCACTTAAACTTGTATTAGACTTTATAAGTAAACTAGCAATGATTTAAAATATGTGGGATAGAGCAGGGCATGGTGCCACATATCTTTACTTCCCTTCCTGAGGATGGGAGGGTAGGAGGATCAAGGGTTCAAGGCCACCCAAGGCTACATTGTTCCAGGACAGACTGGGCTGTATGAGATGGTGACTCAATTCCTCTTCCTTCCCTACAAAATGAAAAATAAACCTAAATAAAAACAAAACAATAAACATATTATGTCGGAAGTGTCATGCCAATACAATTATACAAGTTTGGAAAATATGGTACTTCAGAAGTGACTAGTTTGGGTATTCCCACAGAGTCCTGGAACCAAATCTCCATGAATGGTGATGGATATCAACGCTTGTCCATTCAAGGAAGTACAATACACACCCATACAAAGAAAGGCGAATGAGAACAGCAGCGAGTTGTGCTTATGTCTAACTTCCAAGAGAAAATATTTTTCACAAAGTTGTGTCACAAACTAGGGAGAAATGATCAGCACTATTCCCCAAAATCTTATGCATAATGCTTAAAGAACATCTATGTATTCTTAACTCAGATCGACCTGTTAACATTTCATCTCATTTGCTATACTATATGAGCATGCATTCTCTATACACAGGGAAACACTTATTGCTAGACAGAAAACTGCATGCTCGCGCGTGCGTGTGTGCACGTGCGCGCGCGCGCACGCACACCCACACACAGACACACACACACACACACCCTACTTTTTTGAGACAGAGTCTCTCTGTGTAGCGATTGCGGTCCTATAACTTACTCTATAGTTCAGGCTGGCAGCCAGGCAGTAGTGGTGCATGCTTTTAATCATAGCACTCGTGAGGCTAAGGCAGGCAGATCACTAAATTCGATTGAGGCTAACCTGGTGTACAGTGTGAGTTCCAGGATACCCAGGACTACAGAGAGAAAATTTCAAAAAACAAAGCATAATAAACAAAGAAAAGATAGACCAGGTTTGTTAGGTGTGCACACTTTCAATGTAACTGAATGCTGCCTAACATTTATGCCTCACACACAGATTTCTACCCTGCCAATCCATGTTCAACAGTTCCTGTTGCTCCACCTGCAGGCCAGCAGCAGGCACTACCTGACATTAGTTTTCCAACCCAGTGCCAGTAAAATGAAGTCTCATGATTTGATTTTCCTGATTGTTAATAATGCTGAGCATATTTACATATGCCAGTTGGACATTAGGATCTCTTCTTTTGTTAATCATGTATTCAAGACATTTTCAGGTTTCTTGTTGAGTTTTGTCAGTTTTTCCAATTAATTATGGGAGTTATTTGTTCTCACTTCAATCCTTTGTGTGTTCTCTTTACAGTGTCTGTGTGTTTCCTGAAGAGCAATCTTCTTTGAATAGATAGCCTTAGTTTTTTCTTTCACATTTACTTCTCTAAATATATTTGGAATTGACTTCACGTGAAATGTGAGGATGGGGGCTGGAGGTGAGAGTGCATTCTTAGCATGTGCAAGGCCCCAGGTTCAACCCTAGCATGTAAACACTATGAGGCTAGATGTTCACTTTCAAATTTTCTAGATAAATATTCAGGTATCCTTATATCATTTGTTGACAAGCCTTTTTCTCCATATTCATTTATAACAAAATACTATCAAATATGGAGCATTTGTATATCCTGAGTCAACTGTCTCACAGTTCTCTATGTCTATGTCTGGGCTATGTTGCCATTGCTTAATGTTGTCTCTTCAATATAATTCCTGGCTCAGGTGGGGAAAGGATGGAGGGAGAGAGTACTGAGATCGGGCGAGGGGCTTCTCTGGGATGAGCTAGAGACCTAGGGCGATGGAAACTCCTGGGAATCTATGAAGGTGACCTTAGCTAAAACTCCTTGCAATGTGGGATATAGAGCCTGAGCTGCCATCTCCTGGAACCAGGTGAGACTTCCAATGGGGAGACTGGGACACCAACCCAGCCACATACCTTTATACCTATAATTTGTCCTGCCTACAAGATGTGCAGGGGGAAAAGATGGAGCCAGTATATGCCCAGGAGTAGGGCCATCTGCTGGAACATGTGTAACCTCTCAGGGACCTCACCTTTCAAGAAAACTGCATCTCTCTTTCCAAACAACTGTCAACTGTCAGTACTTCTCAGCTAGGGGCAGGACTTCTGGTGCTCCTTACACCCCTGGCCACGCTGAGATATGGTCTTATTTTAATTTTGATCAAGTTATGTACCTGTAATCACATCTGTTCAAAAAACACTGTAGTAGTCCAGTGCCTCTAGCTCTTAAAAATCGTTCAGCCCCTCTTCTGGGAAAACCCCTAAGCCTTGTGAGGAGGTAACTGCAGTTTCCATCTTCTGTTTCTTGTGCATCAACCAAAGTTCTAAGTGAAAACTAGTGTCTGTAGATGGCCTTGTGCTTATTCTAAAGTAGTTCTTCTCCTGGTCAATGGCACAAAAAGTCTAAACTGTCACATGAGTACATAGGCAATGTTCAGGAATGCATGGCCCTGAACCACTGACTCTCACGTCTGCATTACGAGCAGAGCAGAGATTAGACAGAGGTTACTGAGCATCTGTTCAAACAGCAACAACAACAACAACAAAAGCAACAACAACAACTGTAACAACAACAACAAGAACAACAAAAGCAACAACAAGAATGCAGGGTACAACTCATTCAGTTTGGCCCCCGATGTCCAGATATTAAAATTTAACTGGGTAAGGTGTAGCTGTTTAATGTGAGGCTTCTAAATCGGCGGAGGAAAGACTGCATTTGTAAAGAAGGAATTGTGAACCCCAGGGCTAAAGCTGTGGAAGAGAAGGGGAACTGACCCTTGCCAATCATTATCTCTTAGGCATCATCAAGCCATGCTATAGGTGGGCTGCAGGTAAACAGAACAGAGACAGCCACCCAGAACACTAGACCTGAGGAGGGGGCGTGTCAAGCCAAGATGTGTCCAATCAGGGACGCCTGTGTAGGGATTACGTTTAGACCTTCTGTTCAATCATAGAGGGGATGGGCGGGATATAGGGGCGGGACCCGTGGCAGAGTTAATCAGTTGGTCACTGCACTCCTGAGCACAGTCCTGATCCAGAGGTAACTGTGGACATAACTGCTGGCCTGAAGGGAGCCTTGGAACCGGCAGGTGAGTATCTCCCCTGGCATTTGCGGGACCAAGCACAGTGGCGACTGCTAGTGCTTGCTCTATCGTCTTTGTGTTTTCAGGCAGACCAAGCTGTCTGCTCACCCGAGTTTACAGATTTCCCTGTTTCTAGCCGGTGCAGAGCATAGTCCTGGTAGTGGTGGTGGTGGTGGTGATGGTGGTGGTGTCCCCACCCTGGGAGGTTCAGAGGGACCAGCAGCTTCGAGGAGTTAGTGAAGGCTGGAAGTAGGGTTTGGTTGGGTGGGAAAGGGACTTTTAGGGTTGTGGTTCTCGCCCCTCTGTCCCGCCCTGTGGTTACAAAGTTGTGAATCCCAGTTTTTCTGGCTTTCAGCATAAAAGAGGGCCTTCGGGTATCCTTGATTGAATGACATTGTGTTTGGCCATGTGGAAGCTTTGAAGATAACGATTCTCCACTATACTTTGGTTAACAGATTGTGTCCTGCCCCACTGGGGTGATACAGAAGATTTCTGCCTTCTGACCTTTGGGGTCTTTTCCTATTGTTCCTTTCCTGATCCACTTGTGAAATTCAGAAGATGCCAGGGATGGCTCCATGTGTACCTTGCTTTCCTACCTAGTAACAGTGAAAACTGTGAAGTAGAACTTAACTCTCTTTGGCTTACTTGACTCTGCTAAAGTTCTGAGTCTCAACCTGTTTATCTTCCCCCCCCCCCCTTACATGTTTATTAAGGCTACAAGAAGATATTGTGTGAGACTTGTATTCGCCTTTCATTCCTACTCTAATGGTTAATATACCAGCTTTCATCATCCTTTAGAAGTCAGTACAGTGTTGTTTGACATTTTTTCTGCATGATGCTCACCACCATTCCCAAATACCCTAAAAGTAACTGCCTAGAAGGTGAAAATGCTCAGATAGTCCCTCACGTCTTCCCTAGTCAAATCTAGCCCTTATTTGCTCTTCTATTCTTATCTGCTAATTTTTGTCATTTCTATTTTGCCTTTGCTGGGAATTTTAAAGTGAGCCACACCCCCACGTCTCCACAGCCAGTTTCTAGAGTATCTTGCTTTCTTGAACATCTTTGTCTGCTGTCATTTACTTTCACCAGAAATGAGCTAATGCATTGCAATCAGAAGACTCTAAGACAAACATGACTTTCTAAGATCCGTTGTTTTGGAAAACAGCATGCAAAACATTCACTGATAGTAAATGAATGTTTTTACTGTGACTCTTAATCTGATCATGGTTCTAGTGGGCAACTTTGTTTTGTCTTTCTTATAGACAAGATGAGCGATAAACCAGACTTGTCAGAAGTTGAAACGTTTGACAAATCAAAGTTGAAGAAAACTAATACTGAAGTAAAAAATACTCTTCCGTCGAATGAAAGTAAGTCATGGGGTTTCTAGTAGGGAAAGTTGCTGTAGTCAGTCAACAAACCTATGTTATGTTCTTTTACAGTTTTCATGAGTAAATAATATCTTACCAGACTTAATAGTTTAAAATATCCAGTAGCTGATTCTGTTACTGGGGATATGTAAGTGCTTCCTGCATAACAAACATCAGTAGTATAAAGAAACAAAAGCTATTTTCTGTTGAAAATTATGAAACTCACATTAAAATTAACCTTGAAATAATTGACAAAAAAAAAAAAGCCAACCAAACAACAACAACCAAAACCCAGGGATATACACTTGTAATCGTGGTGTTTGCTGCCTTGACAAGGTTGAGTGTGATCTTGTCCCCCTAGTGGACTGTGCCAGTGCTTCTGACCTTTTGTAAATGGAGTGACTTCAGATCTCGAATATGCTTGCTGCCCCCAGACGCAGAGGTTTGCTGCTGTTCCCCAGATTTTCAGCTTCCTGGAGAATATCACTCACAAATGCTGTGCCATGCTTTGCCCTCTGTTACACCAAAATTATCAGACAGTTCCAAAAAGCAGACAAAACTGTTTGAAAATATCCCTTTCCCTATTGGAGTGTGGTAGATATATTGTTATGGAGTACTTAATTTGCCATTTAGTGTCAAATAGTGGCAGCAGCATACACGTACCTTAAGTGGAATATAAAACCTATAGTTGATTCAGATTCTAATGGATATTAAAAGGGTTGCTATGTACTCTCACATAGCACTTGGTGAGGATTTGTGGGTGCTACCTTACATAGTATTTTGAAATTAAAGCATGTATGAGGCCATCTGAAGATTTAGCACAGAATTCTTTTTAATGGTGCAGGTTTCAAATACCAGGCCTTAGTTCACAGTAGCTAAGCCTTGTACAAACTCTAGGAAGACACTAGACATTAGAAAAATTCTCTGCTAATGATATATAGGTATATATATGTATATATGTATATGTATATATATTGGTTTTTCCAGACAGGGTTTCTCTGTGTAGCCCTTGCTGTCCTGGAAGTAACTCTGTAGACCAAGGCTGGCATCAAACTCAGAAATCCACCTGTCTCTGATCTGAATGCTGAGATTAAAGGTGTGTGCCACCAATGCCAGGCTCCCTAATGATATATTCATGTTTCTCTTTTTTACACCTAGCTATCCAGCAAGAGAAAGAACATAATGAAAGAACATAAAATGATACTCTCCTTTCAAGAGCAACATCAATATTGCCTGACAGTCATGCCTCTAGGCTTGTTTCTATAACCCTATGCAATATATAGACATGTTAGGCAGCTCCTGGTAGATCCATTTACTACCCTGGCTGCAAAGGTCAGCATTTGCTATGAATCATTAAATTTTTTTGGTACTGCTCACTGGTGTGTAACTTCCTTGTCCGCACTCTTTTGTTGGCCTTGGTGCATGTAGGTTTTTCATTTGCTTTGCAAGGCAAGACAATTTTAACCTACAGTGGGTGCCTCAGTTGCTTTATCATCTTTGTGACATTACATACTTTCACAGCGCCTTGGGCTTATTTTCATTTCGACTGTGACATTAAATCATAGTCCCAAACTTCCCATGGTACACTCTTTGTAGCCTAAGGGATAAAATTACACAAGGGTACTTGTTTCCAATAAACATGGTTGGAAGAAAACCTCTTGAGCAGATTGCACATGTGTGAAATGTGAGGCAGTGATACTGAGTGATGCCTTCCTTTTAAAATGAAAGAATGGCAACATAGAGCCTAAATTGATGACTATGGGATGGAAAAGATTACCATGCATCCTTAAAAGTGTTTCTCAACTTAGTGGAAACACCCAAACCTGGAGTTGGATGGGGAGGGAGCAGAAGACACTTGATAAAAGATTCTGTAAGTAAAGACAACAGAATCTTCTACTGAGCGTGCACTGAGAATGTAACCTCTGCAGATGACAAATTAGTTCATCTCTGTTCTGGTCCTTGCACTGAATAGAGTTTACTGTCTTTTTTTTTTATTAGGTATTTTCCTCATTTACGTTTTCAATGCTATCCCAAAGGTCCACCATACCCACCCCCCCCAATCCCCTACCCACCCACTGCCCCTTTTTGGCCCGGGCGTTCCCCTGTACTGGGGCATATAAAGTTTGCAAGTCCAATGGGCCTCTCTTTGCAGTGATGACCGACTAGGCCATCTTTTGATACATATGCAGCTAAAGACAAGAGCTCCCGGGTACTGGTTAGTTTATATTGTTGTTCCACCTATAGGGTTGCAGTTCCCTTTAGCTCCTTGGGTAATTTCTCTAGCTCCTCCATTAGGGGCCGTGTGACCCATCCAATAACTGACTGTGATCATCCACTTCTGTGTTTGCTAGGCCCCGGCATAGTCTCACAAGAGAGAGCTATATCTGGGTCCTTTCAGCAAAATCTTGCTTGTGTATGCAATGGTGTCAGCATTTGGAAACTGATTATGGGATAGATCCCTGCATATGGCAATCATTAGATGGTCCATCCTTTCGTCACAGCTCCAAATTTTGTCTCTGTAACTCCTTCTATGGGTGTTTTGTTCCCATTTCTAAGAAAGGGTAAAGTGTCCACACTTTGGTCTTCATTCTTCTTGAATTTCATGCATTTGGCAATTTGTATCTTATATCTTGGGTATCCTAAGTTTCTGGGCTAATATCCACTTATCAGTGAGTACATATTGTGTGAGTTCCTTTGTGATTGGGTTACTTCACTCAGGATGATACCGTCCAGGTCCATCCATTTGCCTAGAAATTTCATAAATTCATTTTTTAATAGCTAAGTAGTATTCCATTGTGTAAATGTACCACATTTTCTGTATCCATTCCTCTGTTGAGGGGCATCTGAGTTCTTTCCAGCTTCTGGCTATTATAAATAAGGCTGCTATGAACATAGTGGAGCATGTGTTCTTCTTACCGGTTGGGACATCTTCTGGATATATGCCCAGGAGAGGTATTGCGGGATCCTCCGGTAGTACTATGTCCAATTTTCTGAGGAACCGCCAGACTGATTTCCAGAGTGGTTGTACAAGCTTGCAATCCCACCAACAATGGAGGAGTGTTCCCCTTTCTCCACATCCTCGTCAGCATCTGCTGTCACCTGAGTTTTTGATCTTAGCCATTCTGACTGGAGTGAAGTGGAATCTCAGTGTTGTTTTTATTTGCATTTCCCTGATGATTTAGGATGTTGAACATTTTTTCAGGTGCTTCTCTGCCATTCGGTATTCCTCAGGTGAGAAATTTGTTCAGCTCTGAGCCCCATTTTTTAATGGGGTTATTTGATTTTCTGGAGTCCACCTTCTTGAGTTCTTTTTATATATTGGATATTAGTCCCCTATCTGATTTGGGATAGGTAAAGATCCTTTGCCAATCTTTGGTGGCCTTTTTGTCTTATTGACGGTGTCTTTTGCTTTGCAGAAGCTTTGCAATTTTATGAGGTCCCATTTATCGATTCTTGATCATATAGCACAAGCCATTGCTGTTCTATTCAGGACTTTTTCCCCTGTACCCATATCTTCAAGGCTTTTCCCCACTTTCTCCTCTATAAGTTTCAGTGTCTCTGGTTTTATGTGGAGTTCCTTAATCCACTTAGATTTGACCTTCGTACAAGGAGATAGTAATGGATCAATTCGCATTCTTCTACATGATAACCACCAGTTGTGCCAGCACCATTTGTTGAAAATGCTGTTTTTTTTTCCACTGGATGGTTATAGCTCCCTTGTCAAAGATCAAGTGACCATAGGTGTGTGGATTCATCTCTGGGTCTTCAATTCTGTTCCATTGGTCTACTTGTCTGTCACTATACTAGTACCATGCAGTTTTGATCACAATCGCTCTGTAGTACAGTTTTAGGTCAGGCATGGTGATTCCACCAGAGGTTCTTTTATCCTTAAGAAGAGTTTTTGCTATCCTTGGTTTTTTGTTATTCCAGATGAATCTGCCTATTGCCCTTTCTAATTCTTTGAAGAATTGAGTTGGAATTTTGATGGGGATTGCATTGAATTTGTAGATTGCTTTTGGCAAGATGGCCATTTTTACAATGTTGATCCTGCCAATCCATGAGCATGGGAGATCTTTCCATCTTCTGAGATCTTCTTTAATTTATTTCTTTAGAGTCTTGAAGTTCTTATCATACAGATCTTTCACTTCCTTAGTTAGAGTCACACCAAGGTATTTTATATTATTTGTGACTATTGAGAAGGGTGTTGTTTCCCTAATTTCTTTCTCAGCCTGTTTATCCTTTTTGTACAGAAAAGCCATTGACTTGTTTGAGTTAATTTTATATCCAGCTACTTTATTGAAGCTGTTTATCAGGCTTAGGAGTTCTCTGGTGGAATTTTTAGGGTCACTTATATATACTATCATATCATCTGCAAAAAGTGATATTTTGACTTCTTCCTTTCTAATTTGTATCCCCTTGATCTCCTTTTGTTGTCTAATTGCTCTGGCTAATACTTCAAGTACAATGTTGAATAGGTAGGGCAAGAGTGGACAGCCTTGTCTAGTCCCTGATTTTAGTGGGATTGCTTCCAGCTTCTCACCATTTACTTTGATGTTGGCTATTGGTTTACTGTAGATTGCTTTTATCATGTTTAGGTATGGGCCTTGAATTCCTGATCTTTCCAAGACTTTTATCATGAATGGATGTTGGATTTTGCCAAATGCTTTCTCAGCATCTAACGAGACGATCATGTGGTTTTTGTCTTTGAGTTTGTTTATATACTGGATTACATTGATGGATTTCCGTATATTGAACCATCCCTGCATCCCTGGGATGAAACCTACTTGGTCAGAATGGATGATTGTTTTGATGTGTTCTTGGATTCGGTTAGCAAGAACTTTATTGAGTATTTTTGCATCGATATTCATAAGGGAAATCGGTGTGAAGTTCTCTATCTTTGTTGGGTCTTTTTGTGGTTTAGGTATCAGAGTAATTGTGGCTTCATAGAATGAGTTGGGTAGAGTACCTTCCGTTTCTATTTTGTGGAATAGTTTGTGAAGAACTGGAATTAGGTCTTCTTTGAAGGTCTGATAGAACTCTGCACTAAACCCTTCTGGTCCTGGGCTTTTTTTGGCTGGGAGACTATTAATGACTGCTTCTATTTCTTTAGGGGTTATAGGACTGTTGAGATCATTAACCTGATCTTGATTTAGCTTTGGTACCTGGTATCTGTCTAGAAACTTGTCCATTTCATCCAGGTTTTCCGGTTTTGTTGAGTATAGCCTTTTGTAGAAGGATCTGATGGTGTTTTGGATTTCTTCAGGATCTGTTGTTATGTCTCCCTTTTCATTTCTGATTTTGTTAATTAGGATGCTTTCCCTGTGCCCTCTAGTGAGTCTGGCTAAGGGTTTATCTATCTTGTTGATTTTCTCAAAGAACCAGCTCCGTGATTGGATGATTCTTTGAATAGTTCTTCTTGTTTCCACTTGGTTGATTTCACCCCTGAGTTTGATTATTTCCTGCCTTCTACTCCTCTTGGGTGAATTTGCTTCCTTTTCTTCTAGAACTTTTAGGTGTGTTGTCAAGCTGCTAATGTGTGCTCTCTCTAGTTTCTTTTTAGAGGCACTCAGAGCTATGAGTTTTCCTCTTAGGAATGCTTTCATTGTGTCCCATAAGTTTGGGAATGTTGTGGCTTCATTTTCATTAAAGTCCAAAAAGTCCTTAATTTCTTTCTTTATTCCTTCCTTGACCAAGGTATCATTGAGAAGAGTGTTGTTCAGTTTCCACGTGAATGTTGGCTTTCTATTATTTATTTTGTTATTGAAGATCAGCCTTAGTCCATGGTGATCTGATAGGATGCATGGGACAATTTCAATATTTTTGTATATGTTGAGGCTTGTTTTGTGACCAATTATGTGGTCAATTTTAGAGAAGGTCCCATTAGGTGCGGAGAAGAAGCTATATCCTTTTGTTTTAGGATAAAATGTTCTGTAGATATCTGTTAAGTCCATTTGTTTCATCACTTCTGTTAGTTTCACTGTGTCCCTGTTTAGTTTCTGTTTCCATGATCTGTCCATTGGTGAAAGTGGTGTGTTGAAGTCTCCCACTATTATTGTGTGAGGTGCAATGTGTGCTTTGAGCTTTACTAAAGTTTCTTTAATGAATGTGGCTGCCCTTGTATTTGGAGCATAGATATTCAGAATTGAGAGTTCCTCTTGGAGGATTTTACCTTTGATGAGTATGAAGTGCCCCTCCTTGTCTTTTTGGATTATTTTGGGTTGGAAGTCAATCTTTTCAGATATTAGGATGGCTACTCCAGCTTGTTTCTTCATACCATTTGCTTGGAAAATTGTTTTCCAGCCTTTCATTCTGAGGTAGTGTCTATCTTTTTCTCTGAGATGAGTTTCCTGTAAGCATCAAAATGTTGGGTCTTGTTTGTGTAGCCAGTCTGTTAGTCTATGTCTCTTTATTGGGGAGTTGAGTCCATTGATATTAAGAGATATTAAGGAAAAGTAATTGTTGCTTCCTGTTATTTTTGTTGTTAGAGTTGGCATTCTGTTCTTGTGGCTGTCTTATTTTAGTTTTGTTGAGGGATTATCTTCTTGTTTTTTCTAGGGCTTGGTTCCCGTCCTTGTATTGGTTTTTTTCTGTTATTATCCTTTGAAGGGCTGGATTCGTGGAGAGATAATGGGTGAATTTAGTTTTGTCGTGGAATACTTTGGTTTCTCCATCTATGGTAATTGAGAGTTTGGCTGGGTATAGTAGCCCGGGCTGGAATTTGTGTTCTCTTAGTGTCTGTATAACATCTGTCCAGGCTCTTCTGGCTTTCATAGTCTCTGGTGAAAAATCTGGTGTAATTCTGATAGGCTTGCCTTTATATGTTACTTGACCTTTTTCCCTTACTGCTTTTAGTATTCTATCTTTATTTAGTGCATTTGATGTTCTGATTATTATGTGTCGGGAGGAATTTCTTTTCTGGTCCAGTCTATTTGGAGTTCTGTAGGCTTCTTGTATGTTCATGGGCATTTCTTTCTTTAGATTTGGGAAGTTTTCTTCAATAATTTTGTGGAAGATGTTTGCTGGTCCTTTGAGTTGAAAATCTTCATTCTCATCCACTCCTATTATCCGTAGGTTTGGTCTCCTCATTGTGTTCTGGATTTCCTGGATGTTTTGAGTTAGGATCTTTTTGCATTTTCCATTTTCTTTGATTGTTGTGCCAATGTTCTCTATGTTCTGCACCTGAGATTCTCTCTTCCATTTCTTTTATTCTGTTGCTGATGCTGGCATCTATGGTTCCAGATTTCTTTCCTAGGGTTTCTATCTCCAGCATTGCCTCACTTTGGGTTTTCTTTATTGTGTCTACTTCCCTTTTTAGGTCTAGTATGGTTTTGTTCATTTCCATCACCTGTTTGGATGTGTTTTCCTGTTTTTCTATAAGGACTTCTATCTGTTTGGTTGTGTTTTCCTGTTTTTCTTTAAGGACTTGTAACTCTTTAGCAGTGTTCTCCTGTATTTCTTTAAGTGAGTTATTAAAGTCCTTCTTTATGTCCTCTACCATCATCATGAGATATGCTTTTAAATCCAGGTCTACCTTTTCAGGTGTGTTAGGGTGCCCTGGCCTGGGCGAAGTGGGCGTTCTGGGTTCTGATGATGGTGAGTGGTCCTGGTTTCTGTTAGTAGGATTCTTACGTTTACCTTTCGCCATCTGGCAATCTCTGGAGTTAGTTGTTATAGTTGTCTTTGTTTAGAGATTGTTCCTCTGGTGATTTTGTTACCCTCTATCAGCAGATGTGGGAGACTTGCTCTCTCCTCTGAGTTTCAGTGGTCAGAGCAATCTCTGCAGGCAAGGTCTCCTCTTTCAGGGAAGATGCACAGTTATCTGGTGTTTGGACCTCCTCCTGGCTGAAGATGAAGGCCCAAAACAGGATCTTTCCCAGAAGCTGTGTTGCTTTGGCCAGGAAGGTGGCTGGTTGTCTGGAGTCGAAGATGGTGCTGCCTCAGAAGCTCTCTGGCTCTTGCTTGTCCCAGAAACTGCTGGCCTCTGTATTCCACCCCCTTACCCGTGCAGCCTGCCCTCTCTGGAGTCCCGGAACCAAGGTGGCTACTGCGGAGCCTGAGGCAGAAACCTCTGGGGCCGGGCGGACCCCTGTGCTCTCACCAGGAAGGTGGCCGGTTGTCTGGAGCCGAAGATGGCGCCGCCTCAGAAGCTCTCTCTATCTTTTTTTTAAAAGGCTGTATATTTGCGACCTGAAACGTTAACTTGTTTTTTCCTTTCTATAGATTTATAAGAACTTACATGTTTAAATTGTCACAACTGAAAATAAAGCATCAACAGATCAAATAATAACAAACCCCAAGGAGCCCTTTCGCTTTCTGGGGACTGAATATTCAGGAAGATAATTACTGGTTCAGGCCAAATCACTTTCAGTAAATATGAGCTGGTAGCCTAGGGGCTGAAGGGACTTTGGTTGCTGTCACGTCTGCCACAGTGATGAATAGTTTCCAATCACAAAACTTTATGTAAAAAAGTATAGAGTACTGCTCAAGTTATAAGGGTCTTTGGAAAGCCAATGTATGGCTTCCCAGAATCCTGGAATACCCAAGATACAATTCACAAACCACATGAAACCCAAGAACGAGGAAGACCATAGTGTGGCTACTTCTATCCATCTTAGAAGGGAGGAACAAAACACCCATGGAAGGAGTTACAGAGACAAAGTGTGGAGTAGAGACTGAAGAAATGACCTTGTAGAGACTGACTCACCTGGGAATCCATCCCATTTACAATCACCAAACCCAGACACTATTGTGAATGCCAACAAGTACTTGCTGACAGGAGCCTGCTATAGCTGTCTCCTGAGAGGTAGAAGTGGATGCACACAGTAATCCATTGGACTGAGCACAGGGTCCCCAATGAAGGAGCTGGAGAAAGTATGCAGGGAGCTAAAGGGGTTAGCAGCCCCATAGGAGGAACAATAATATGAACTAACCAGTAACCCCGGGGTTCCCAGGGACTAAACCACTAACCAAAGAGCACACATGGTGGGACTCATGACTCCAGCTGCATATGTAGCAGAGGATGGCCTAGTCAGACATCAGTGGGAGGAGAGGCCCTTTGTCCTATGAAGGCTGTATGCCCCAGTGTGGGGGAATGCCAGGGCCAGGAAGTGGGAGTGGGTGAGATGGGGATCAGGGAGAGAGGATAGGGCTAGGGTGCTTTTGAGAGGGGAACCCAGGCAAGGGTATAATATTTGAAATGTAGATAAAGAAAATATCCAATAAAATAATAGGAAAAGCAATGAAAAGATTGGTGGGCAGTGTGTATCATTATTGTGAAGCTGTGGGACGTTTAAAAGATGCAGGTTTGTAGAAGTCGTTCAGGAATTGAGAGTGTGTCCTTGCCATACCAGATTCCTGTCAGCAAGTGCCTCTTGGCAACAGCAACAGTATCTGGGTGTGGTGTCTGCAGATGAGATGGATCCCCACGTGAGGTGGTCCTGGAATGGCCCTTCCTACAATTTCTGATCCATTTTATTATTTTTTTTCTTTCCCTGTCTACCCATTGGACAGGAACTGTTCTGGGTTAAAAACTTTGAGATGGGTTGGTGGCCCCATCGCTTGACCAGGGGCCATGCCTGTCTACTGTAGGTGGTCTTTACAGGTTTTATTCCTCTTCACTACACATTTCAGGTAACGTCGTCCCAGGTGGGTCCTGGGAAACTCTGGCAGTCTGGGACCCTCCAGTGGCTGTCATCAGTTCCTCATCCACCACTTCTATGTATTTTTATTTGATTTCCTGACCTTCTCTATCTCTCTCCTGTCCCCTCAAGTACCTGATACTGCCCCCTTAATTCCTCCCTCTGCTCTCTCCCTCTCAGGCCTCCCTCCCTCCACCTCCTGCAATCATCCTGTTCGCTCCTCAATGCAGGTCTAAGGCATCCACACCCTGGTCTTCTTTCCTCCTAAGCTCCACCTGGTCTGTGGGTTGTATCATGGGCATTGTGAGCTTTGGGTTAATATCCACTTATCAGTGAGTTCATATCACGTGTGTTCTTTAGTGTCTGGGTTACCTCACTTAGGATGATATTTCTGTTTTCATCCATAGGAAGAATAATATCAACTACCTGGACCCCCTAGTACTCCCAGGGTCTAGACAACCAAGCAAGGAGTGTATAGGAAGGGGCAGGTGGCTCCAGATACATATGTAGTATGGATGGCCTTGCCTGACATCATTGGGAGGGAGGCCCTTGGTCCTGTGGAGGTTTGATGCCCAGTGTAGGGGGATGCTGGAGTGGTGAGGCAGAAGAGGATGGGGGAGAGCACTCTCATAGAGCTAAAGTGGAGCTGGGAGAAGGCAGATTTGGGATGGGGGGTTATGGACGAGTAACTGGGAAGCAGGATACCATTTAAGATGTAAATAAATAGAATGATTAATAAAAAAGGAAAAAGAAATTAGAAAAAAAGGAATGTGCCCTTGAAAGACACATTAGCATCTGGGCCACTCCTCTTCACTTTTTTATTCTCATCTTTGTGCTCTAAGGTTTAAGTTAGTGACCACCCTAGAATGAGCGGCTTTCACCATATATTCCTACCATGATATATTGCCTTGGTACAGCCTGTAAGACAGCAGAACTGAGACATATTGGAAACCTCTACAAACCCAACCAAAACAAACAACAACGTTGTTGCAAGCTATACTATGCAGTCAGATGTTAATTACGTAGGCTCCTGACATGGGAGCAATGCCACCATGTTGTGTCCTTCACTACTACTAGCATTGGTGGAGGCTGATCCATTCTTCTCCTGACATGGGAGCAATGCCACCATGTTGTGTCCTTCACTACTACTAGCATTGGTGGAGGCTGATCCGTTCTTCTTGCCACATTTTCTAAAGAGGGTCTCATTTCCCAAGAGCTCCTGAAGATGACCTGGAAAACATCAAATAGAAGACAAGGCACTTCTGCTACTATTGTTGCCACTGCCATCCCAGACAAAAAAAGTTTTGTTTCACATGTCACAAAGGCACTGAGGCTTCAGCCTTTCCCAAAGGACTTGAAATATCACAGCCTCATTTTCGAAGAGTATTCTTTTCTTTTCTTGAAATATGTCTTTAATTGAAGAAGTGCATCCCTCTTTCCTCCTTCCCTCTCTTTAACCCCTCCCCAGCTACGGTGCCTTGAACTTCTATACATCCATTGGGCTTATATACATGATTGAACTGTAGGCAAGCCTTTAAAACATTTTTTAAGTGCATAATGACTGATGGGGGAGGGCCCAGTTCATTGTGGGTGGTACCATCCCTGCACTGGTGGTACTCGGTTCTATAAGAAAGCAGGCTGAGAATACCAGTAAACAGCAATTCTTCATGACCTCTGCATCAGCTCCTGCCTCCAGATTCCTGCTCTGTTTGAGTTCCTGTCCTGACTTCCTCTGATGATGAACAGTGATATGGAAGTATAAGCTGAATAAACTCTTTCATCCCCAAGTTGCTTTGGTCATGGTATTTCATCACAGCAATAATAACCCTAAGTAAGACAAGTTGGTTCCAGGGAGTGGAACCAAGGAGAATATTGCTGTGACAGACAAGACCATGTCTTGGGGGAGAATTGTGGAAGGACATTGGGATTTGGAGTTAGAAAAGCTACTGAGTGTTGAGATCTCAGTGAGCTGTTCTGTGGGATCTTGGGAGATAGAGATGTTGAACTGCGGACAATCAAAGTGTGGCTTGTGAATTCTCCGAGGGAAGCAAAGACTTTACTCACCTTTTTCTATGAGGAATCTGTGGTGCTGGTCATCTGGAGCTGAAGAATCAGCTGTGATTAACAAGATAACAGAACTACTAAAGCAAAACCTTGTGTTTTTGGGACAATTGATGCTGGTTAGCTGGAACTAAGAAATTAGTAGTGATTAAGAAGAGACCATAATCACTGAGGTGAAATAGTTTGGGAAGTGATTCCTGATCATCAGCATACAGAAGCTGGGCTCCAAAAGCAGCCAAGTTTGAACCTCAAGCTGGCAGCTGGACTTGGTAATATGTAAGAGTCACCCAGGTGGCACTCATTTTGAAGGCATGAAGGCTCATGAGAGCAGGTAAGGCTCAGCACTGTGAGAAGCCAAGGGATGTCATTGTTGCTCAGTGGCAGCTGGTGGCCCAGGATTGAAGTGGTCATGGTAAAGAAGTTGAGGCTCAGCCTCATAAAAGGAGCCTTTGAGAACCTTTTGGTCAAAGTATAGCTGGGTTGCAACAGAAGGCCCTCTCCTTCCCTCCCTCCCTCCCTCCCTCCCCCCTCCCTCCCTCCCCCCTCCCTCCCTCCCTCCCTCCTTCCCCACCTCCCTCCATCTCCTTCTCTCATTCCCTCCTGACAGGGTTTCACTGAGTTGCTTAGGCATCTTTTGGACTTAAGATCAAATGACCTCTTGTGGAGCCTCCCAAGTAGCTCAGACCACTGCTCTGTGCTGCCACATGTAACTCTTGTTTCTTTCTTGATTGTAAGTTTTCCTTTGTGTCTTGGCCCCCAAGTTGCATCTAATATGACTAGTCCATGTCTTAAGATTTGTTAAGTGTGTGCGTGTGGGGAGTGGGTTTCTCATGTTTTCCCACTTGGCCTTGAACCTGATATTGTGAGACCCCCATTTAGAGTTTTTCTCCCTGGAAGAAGAAGCTCTTTGTTCTCTATAGCCAGCAAAAAGCATTTTATTTCTATACTTTACAACTAGAGATGCGATCATTGTAAAAGACCCAGCCAGGCACTTGCCTTGCTTCCTGTGCTGAGGACATGGAGATAAAAATTCAGAAAGAACTCACTCCCCAATCCGTCTGACTTTTAAATTTCACCAAGGACACCCAGAAGAAAAAAACTCTGCCCAGCTCCTCCCAACTCTTCCCAACCCTCTTCCCAACTCTTCACAATCCCTCAGCTCGCTGTTAAAAGCCCCCTAATTGTCACTGCTTGGTGCAAACTACCCTGCCCTGCAAGGCAGAAAGAGTTCATCCTCAGCTAGCTGATAATATAACCTCTTGCAGTTTGCATCAGGTGTGGTTTTCTCTCGAGTCATTGGGGTGCTGGCCAGCTCATCCCGGGACTTGAGCAGAGGCCCAGCTTCGAGGGTCTTACAATATGTAGTTGAGGATGGTCTTGAACGCCTCCTTGATTTGTCTTTATTTCCCAATGATGGGTTACATATATGCACCATTATGGGCAGTTTATACGGTGATAGGGCTTAAACACAGGACTTCATGAACACTAGGGAAGCATTCTGTCAACTGAGCTATATGCCCTGATGGTGCTGTTTTGATGCTTCCATATGTAGAACATGACTTGTGATTCTGGTGTGCAGTGAGTAATAGCCAGGGACCCTGATAAACATCCTTCTGTGTCTAAAACAGACAGTAAGAATAAAGAATGATCTTGTGCCAAATGTCAGTAGAGCACACCATGAAAAACCCTGCCGTATTCTGTAGCTATACATATAAAAGGTAAAACTTGAAAATTGCCAGGTGCTGAGCATCATGGCATGAGGGAACGTCCAGAAACCACTGTTCTTCCCTTCCTTCAGTCACAGAGGAGTAGGGTGTTGTGCTGAGAAAACTATAGTTTGGGAAGGAAGCTACAGAGGTAGATGGGAGGAAGGTCTCACCCCCAAATTTACAGCTAACTTTGAAACAAAGCTTCACGCCACAACTTTTTACTACCTTAAAACAAACAAACAAACCAAAACAATAACAACAACAACAACAACAAAAAAAAAACAAATGTTTTGATGGGGAGAGGGTTGAATCAGTAAAGGGCTTGTTCTGCAAGCATGAGGATCCAAGCGGGAATTGACAACATCCACATAAAATGTCAGGCATGGTGGCACATGCATGTAATCCTAAAGCTGGGACAGCAACAGCAAGAGGACCTCTGGAACTCTCTGGTCAGGTATTCATGCCACAATCGTTAGCTCCAGGTTCAATGAGATCCCTGATTTAAAAAACAAAAAAAAATTTTTTTGAAGAGCTGTAGAAGAAGAGCAGTATCAATTTCTAACTTCTACTAGTATACCTGTCCATGCACATGTATGCACATGCCCACACACATCTACACCTGCACAATACACATATACACAAATACTAACAAACACATAGCACACACATACCAAAAAAATTTTGGGTTGGAGGCTGTGAATCTGATTGTAGACTTGGTTGGCACACACACAAGGCCTAGCATCAAGCCATAGCAAGGCAGAACATAGTTTGGGAAAGGGAGAAACAACTTACTTGTTCAGTAGGAAATAAGATCCACAGCACCAGCTAAGCAGAAGACTAAGGTTCAGTTCATAGCCTCACATCAACGTGACTCAACTGCCTGTAACTCCAGGGGATCAAGTGTCTTTCTTTTAGCCTCTGTGGGTGGGTATATTAATACATGCATACAGGGACATTTTCAAAATGCTAAGTTTTGTATTTAAGAATTGAAGATAACAGATTTCCTTGTTTCTATGTTTTTTTTAAGATTTATTTTACTTATTTTATGTATATGAGTACACTGTAGCTGTACAGATGCTAGTGAGCCATTCATGTGGTTGCTGGGAATTGAACTCAGGACCTCTGCTCATTCCTGCCCTGCTTGCTTTGGTCGGCCCTGCTCACTCTGGCCCCACTCAGTCCGGCCTACATATTTATTATATCTAAGTTCACTGTAGCTGTCTTCAGACACACCAGAAGAGGGCATCAGATCTCATTACAGATGGTTCTGAGCCACCATGTGGTTGCTGGGATTTGAACTCGGGACCTCTGGAAGAGCAGTCAGTGCTCTTAATCACTGAGCCACATCTCTCCAGCCCATATCTATGATTTTTTTTTATTTTTGGTGTGGGGTGGTTTTTGGAGACAGGGTTTCTCTGTATAGCCCTGGCTGTCCTGGAACTCACTTTGTTAGGAGAACAATGGCTTCCCTTTGGTTCAGGCCTGAAAGGGTCAGAGCATGTTTTAAGACTAATTTGTGGTAGCTGTTTAAATTTAAGCTAATTGCTTTACACACAACTTTTAAATGTTTATGTTGAAATGTTAAGTTATGGAATTATGATGATTTACAACCAAAGCATGGCACAATGTAAATCAGTTCACATAAAACCTAAAGAATATTGGAAAATTACATAGACCTACCATTTTTTCCTCTTAAATATTCTGAGTAAAATTAACACTACAATAATTGTTTTGTTAATTTAAAAGTCATTATTAATATTTCATTTTGTGATCATTAGTCATTTTTGGCATATTTGAAATGTTCCTTTCAGGACTTGAGATCAATGAAATCAAGAGCTAATGAACAACTATATTGGTTTAAAGACATAATAAATCTAGAGTTGAATACCATCATATAAAAATAGGTACAAGTATACACAATATGATTCAGCCATAAAGAACTACGTGTCTACATACAGGATTCTGTAGGATATTTTTCTAAGAATGCAATTACAGGTTTGTTGGGTGTACACACTTTCAGTGTAACTGAATGCTGCCTAACATTTTATGCAGCACACACAGAGTTCTTCCCTTCCAATCTGTGTTCAACAGTTCCTGTTGCTCCACCTGCAGGCCAGCAGACGGCACTACCTGACATTAGTTTTCCAACCCAGTGCCAGTAAAATGAAGTCTCATGATTTGATTTTCCTGCTTGTTAATAATGCTGAGCATATTTACATATGTCAGTTGGACATTAGGATCTCTTCTTTTGTTAGTCATTTATTCAAGACATTTGTCAGGTTTCTAGTTGAGTTTTGTCAGTTTTTAAAATTAATTATGGGAGTTATTTGTTCTCACTTCAATCCTTTGTGTGTTCTCTTTACAGTGTCTGTGTGTTTCCTGAGGAGCAATTCTTCTTTGAATAGATAGCCTTAGTTTTTCCTTTCACATTAACTTCTCAAAATATATTTGGAATTGACTTCACGTGAAATGTGAGGATGGGGGCTGGAGGTGAGAGTGCTTTCTTAGCATGTGCAAGGCCCCAGGTTCAACCCTAGCATGTAAACACTATGAGGCGAGATGTTCACTTTCAAATTTTCTAGATAAATATTCGGGTATTCTTATATCATTTGTCGACTAGCCTTTTTCTCCATATTCATTTATAACAAAATACTATCAAATATGGAGCATTTGTATATCCTGAGTCAACTGTCTCACTGTTCTCTATGTCTGGGCTATGTTGCCATTGCTTAATGTTGCATCTTCAAAATAATTCCTGGCTCAGGTGGGGAAAGGATGGAGGGAGAGTGTACTGAGATCGGACGATGGGCTTCTCTGGGATGAGCTAGAGACCTAGGGCGATGGAAACTCCTGGGAATCTATGAGGATGACCTTAGCTAAAACTCCTTGCAATGGGGGATATAGAGCCTGAGCTGCCATCTCCTGGAACCAGGTGAGACTTCCAATGGCGAGACTGGGACACCAACCCAGCCACATAACTTTATACCTATAATTTGTCCTGCCTACAAGATGTGCAGGGGGAAAAGATGGAGCCAGTATATGCCCGGGAGTTGGGCTATCTGCTGGAACATGTGTAACCTCTCAGGGACCTCACCTTTGAAGAAAACTGCCTCTCCCTTTCCAAACAACCGTCAACTGTCAGTACTTCTCAGCTGCCCACGCTGAGATATGGTCTTATTTTAATTTTGATCAGGTTATGTACCTGTAATCACATCTGTTCAAAAAACACTGTAGTAGTCCAGTGCCTCTAGCTCTTAAAAATCGTTCTGCCCCTCTTCTGGGAAAACCCCTAAGCCTTGCGAGGAGGTAACTGCAGTTTCCATCTTCTGTTTCTTGTGCATCAACCAAAGTTCTAAGTGAAAACTAGTGTCTGTAGATTGCCTTGTGCTAATTCTAAAGTAGTTCTTCTCCTGGTCAATGGCACAAAAAGTCTAAACTGTCACATGATTACATAGGCAATGTTCAGGAATGCATGGCCCTGAACCACTGACTCTCACGTCTGCATTACGAGCGGAGCAGAGATTAGACAGAGGTTACTGAGCATCTGTTCAAAACAGCAGCAGCAGCAACAACAACAACAACAACAACAAAAGCAACAACAAGAATGCAGGGTACAACTCATTCAGTTTGGCCCCCGAAGTCCAGATATTAAAATTTAACTGGGTAAGGTATAGCTGTTTAATGTGAGGCTTCTAAATCGGCGGAGGAATGAATGCATTTGTAAGGAAGGAATTGTGGACCCCAGGGCTAAATCTGTGGAAGAGAAGGGGAACTGACCCTTGCCAATCATTATCTCTTAGGCATCATCAAGCCATGCTATAGGTGGGCTGCAGGTAAACAGAACAGAGACAGCCACCCAGAACACTAGACCTGAGGAGGGGGCGTGTCAAGCCGGGATTTGTCCAATCAGAGACGCCTGTGTAGGGATTACATTTAGACCTTCTGTTCAATCATAGAGGGGATGGGCGGGATATAGGGGCGGTACCCGCGGCAGAGTTAATCAGTTGGTCACTGCACCCCTGAGCACAGTCCTGATCCAGAGGTAACTGTGGACATAACTGCTGGCCTGAAGAGAGTCTTGGAACGGGCAGGTGAGAATCTCCCCTGGCATTTGCAAGGCCAAGCACAGTGGCGACTGCTAGTGCTTGCTCTATTGTCTTTGTGTTTTAAGGCGGACCAAGCTGTCTGCTCACCCTCTGTCCAGCGCTGTGGTTACAAAGTTGTGAATCCCAGTTTTTCTGGCTTTCAGCATAAAAGAGGGCCTTCGGGTATCCTTGATTGAATGACATTGTGTTTGGCCATGTGGCAGCTTTGAAGATAACGATTCTCCACTATACTTTGGTCAACAGATTGTGTCCTGCCCCACTGGGGTGATACAGAAGATTTCTGCCTTCTGACCTTTGGGGTCTTTTCCTATTGTTCCTTTCCTGATCCACTTGTGAAATTCAGAAGATACCAGGGATGGCTCCATGTGTACCTTGCTTTCCTACCTAGTAACAGTGAAAACTGTGAAGTAGAACTTAACTCTATTTGGCTTACTTCATTCTGCTGAAGTTCTGAGTCTCAACCTGTTTATCTTTCCCCCTTACATGTTTACTAAGGCTACAAGAAGATATAGTGTGAAACTTGTATTTGCCTTTCATTCATACTCTAATGGTTAATATACCAGCTTTCATCATCCTTTAGAAGTCAGTACAGTGTTGTATGACAGTTTTTCTGTATGATGCTCACCACCAT
Source organism: Mus musculus (assembly GCF_000001635.26). Taxonomy (NCBI): domain Eukaryota; kingdom Metazoa; phylum Chordata; class Mammalia; order Rodentia; family Muridae; genus Mus; species Mus musculus. Next base: position 136,957,252 of record NC_000086.7, on the reverse strand, counting down.
TCCCAAATACCCTAAAAGTAACTGCCTAGAAGGTGAAAATGCTCAGATAGTCCCTCACGTCTTCCCTAGTCAAATCTAGCCCTTATTTGCTCTTCTATTCTTATCTGCTAATTTTTGTCACTTCTATTTTGCCTTTGCTGGGAATTTTAAAGTGAGCCACACCCCCACGTCCCCACTGCTGGTTTCTAGAGTATCTTGCTTTCTCCAGCATCTTTGTCTGCTCTCATTTACTTCCACCAGAAATGAGCTAATGCATTGCAATCAGAGGACTCTAAGACAAACACGACTTTCTAAGATCCGTTGTTTTGGAAAACAGCATGCAAAACATTCACTGATAGTAAATGAATGTTTTTACTGTGACTCTTAATCTGATCATGGTTCTAGTGGGCAACTTTGTTTTGTCTTTCTTTTAGACAAGATGAGCGATAAACCAGACTTGTCAGAAGTTGAAACATTTGACAAAGCAAAGTTGAAGAAAACTAATACTGAAGTAAAAAATACTCTTCCGTCGAAGGAAAGTAAGTCATGGGGTTTCTAGTAGGGAAAGTTGGTGTAGTCAGTCAAGAAACCTATGCTATGTTCTTTTACGTTTTTCACGAGTAAATAATATCTTACCAGACTTAATAGTTTCAAATATCCAGTAGCCGATTCTGTTACTGGGGATATGTAAGTGCTTTCTGCATAACAAACATCAGTAATATAAAGAAACAAAAGCTATTTTCTGTTGAAAATTATGAAACTCACGTTAAAATTAATCTTGAAATAATTGACCAAAAATCAAAACAAACAAACAAAAAAAAAACCAACCAAACAACAACAACCAAAATCCAGGGATATACACTTGTAATTGTGGTGTTTGCTGCCTTGACAAGGTTGAGTGTGATCTTGTCCCCCTAGTGGACTGTGCCAGTGCTTCTGACCTTTTGTAAATGGAGTGACTTCAGATCTCGAATATGCTTGCTGCCCCCAGACGCAGAGGTTTGCTGCTATTCCCCGGATTTTCAGCTTCCTGGAGAATATCACTCACAAATGCTGTGCCATGCTTTGCCCTCTGTTACACCAAAATTATCAGACAGTTCCAAAAAGCAGACAAAACGGTCTGAAAATATACCTTTCCTTATTGGAGTGTGGTAGATGTATTGTTATGGAGTACTTAATTTGCCATTTAGTGTCAAATAGTGGCATCAGCATACACCTACCTTAAGTGGAATATAAAACATATAGTTGATTCAGATTCTAATGGATATTATAAGGGTTGCTATGTACTCTCACATAGCACTTTGTGAGGATTTGTGGGTGCTACCTTACATAGTATTTTGAAATTAAAGCATGTATGAGGCCATTTGAAGATTTAGCACAGAATTCTTTTTAATGGTGCAGGTTTCAAACACCAGGCCTTAGTTCACAGTAGCTAAGCCTTGTACAAACTCTAGGAAGACACTAGACATTAGAAAAATCCTCTGCTAATGATATATAAGTATATATATGTTTATGTATATGTATATGTGTATATGTATATATGTATATGTGTATGTGTATATGTATATGTATATGTATATGTATATGTATATGTATATGTATATGTATATTCGTTTTTCCAGACAGGGTTTCTCTTTGTATCCCTGGCTGTCCTGGAGTAACTCTGTAGACCAAGGCTGGCGTCGAACTCAGAAATCCTCCTGCCTCTGATCTGAGTGCTGAGATTAAAGGTGTGTCCTACCAATGCCCGGCTCTCTAATGATATTTTCATGTTTCTTTTTTTATCCCTAGCTATCCAGCAAGAGAAAGAACACAATGAAAGAACATAAAATGAGACTCTCCTTTCAAGAGCAACAACAACATTGCCTAACAGTCATGGCTCTAGGCTTGTTTCTGTAACCCTATGCAATATATAGACATGTTAGGCAGCTCCTGGTAGATCCATTTACTACCCTGGCTGCAAAGGTCAGCATTTGCTATGAATCATTAAATTTTTTTGGTACTGCTCACTGGTGTGTAACTTCCTTGTCCACACTCTTTTGTTGGCCTTGGTGCATATAGGTTTTTCATTTGCTTTGCAAGGCAAGACAATTTTAACCTACAGTAGGTGCTCAGTTGCTTTATCATCTTTGTGACCTTGCATAGTTTCACAGCTCCTTGGGCCTATTTTCATTTCGACTGTGACATTAAATTATAGTCCCAAACTTCCCATGGTACACTCTTTGTAGCCTAAGGGATAAAATTACACAAGGGTACTTGTTTCCAATAAACATGGTTGGAAGAAAACCTCTTGAGCAGATTGCACATGTGTGAAATGTGAGGAAGTGCTACTGAGTGATGCCTTCCTTTTGGAATGAAAGAATGTCAGCATAGGGCCTAAATTGATGTCTATGGGATGGAAAAGATTACCGTGCATCCTTAAAATTGTTTCTCAACTTAGTGGAAACACCCAAACCTGGAGTTGGATGTGGAGGGAGCAGAAGACACTTGATAAAAGATCCTGTAAGTAAAGACAACAGAGTCTTCTACTGAGTGTGCACTGAGAATGTAACCTCTGCAGATGACAAATTAGTTCATCTCTTTTCTGGTCCTTGCACTGAATAGAGTTTACTGTCTTAAGAACCAAGCATTTTGATTCTTTTAGTGAACATGAGAGCTGCTGATTTAATGTGTCTCTCCCAGTTCATATGCATCCTTTTAGCTCCCAATGTTTGGCTAATTTAGTCCCTTTGAGAGCCATTCTCATAAGGTTAGTAGAAGTTAAATAAGGTTCTAAGAGAAAGCTTCTAAAAAGAGGGAGTGGGGAGAAGAAGCAGGACAGAGCTGGGGGAGGAGGGCTTCTACCACCCAGGAATAACCATCCAGACTAGGATCTTAATTACCTATCTTCTTTTTAAAAGGCTGTATATTTGTGACCTGAAACGTTAACTTGCTTATTCCTTCCTAAGGATTTATAAGAACTTCCATCCTTAAATTGTCACAACTGAAAATAAAGGAACAACAGATCAAATAATAACAAACCCCAAGGAGCCCTTTCTCTTTCTGGGGACTGAATATTCAGGAAGCTAATTACTGGTTCAAGCCAAATCACTTTCAGTAAACATGAGCTGATAGCCTAGGGGCTGATGGGACTTTGGTTGCTGTCATGTCTGCCACAGTGATGAATAGTTTCCAATCACAAAACTTTATGTAGAAAAGTATAGAGTACTGCTCAAGTTATAAGTGTCTTTGGAATGCCAATGTATGGCTTCCCAGAAGCTCAGAATACCCAGATAAAATTCACAAACCACACGAAACTCAAGAATGAGGAAGACCATAGTGTGGCTACTTCTATCCATCTTAGAAGGGGGGAACAAAACACCCATGGACGGCATTACAGAGACAAAGTGTGGAGTCGAGACTGAAGAAATGACCTTGTAGAGACTGACTCACCTGGGGATCCATCCCATTTACAATCACCAAACCCAGACACTATTGTGAATGCCAACAAGTACTTGCTGACAGGAGCCTGCTATAGCTGTCTCCTGAGAGGTAGAAGTGGATGCTCACAGTAATCCATTGGACTGAGCACAGGGTCCCCAATGAACAAGGTAGAGAAAGTACTTAGGGACCTGAAGGGGTTGGCAGCCCCATAGGAGGAACAATAATATGAACTAACCAGTAACCCTGGGATTCCCAGGGACTAAACCACTAACAAAGGGCACACATGGTGGAACACATGACTCCAGCTGCATATGTAGCAGAGGATGGCCTAGTCAGACATCAGTGGGAGGAGAGGCCCTTTGTCCTATGAAGGCTGTATGCCCCAGTGTGGGGGAATGCCAGGGCCAGGAAGTGGGAGTGGGTGAGATGGGGATCAGGGAGACGGGAGAAGGGGTAGGGTGCTTTTGAGAGGGGAACCCAGGCAAGGGTATAATATTTGAAATGTAGATAAAGAAAATATCCAATAAAATAATAGGAAAAGCAATGAAAAGATTGGTGGGCAGTGTGTATCATTATTGTGAAGCTGTGGGACATTTAAAAGATGCAAGTTTGTAGAAGTCGTTTAGGAGTTAAGAGTGTGTCCTTGCCATACCAGATTCCTGTCAGCAAGTGCCTCTTGGCAACAGCAACAGTATCTGGGTGTGGTGTCTGCAGATGAGATGGATCCCCACGTGAGGTGGTCCTGGAATGGCCCTTCCTACAATTTCTGATCCATTTTATTATTTTTTTTCTTTCCCTGTCTACCCATTGGACAGGAACTGTTCTGGGTTAAAAACTTTGAGATGGGTTGGTGGCCCCATCGCTTGACCAGGGGCTATGCCTATCTACTGTAAATGGTCTCTACAGGTTCTATTCCTCTTCACTACACATTTCAGGTAATGTCGTCCCAGGTGGGTCCTGGGAAACTCTGGCAGTCTGGGACCCTCCAGTGCCTATCCCCAGTTCCTCATCCCCCACTTCTATGTATTTTTATTTGATTTCCTGACCTTCTCTATCTCTCTCCTGTCCCCTCAAGTACCTGATACTGCCCCCTTAATTCCTCCCTCTGCTCTCTCCCTCTCAGGCCTCCCTCCCTCCACCTCCTGCAATCATCCTGTTCGCTCCTCAATGCAGGTCTAAGGCATCCACACCCTGGTCTTCTTTCCTCCTAAGCTCCACCTGGTCTGTGGGTTGTATCATGGGCATTGTGAGCTTTGGGTTAATATCCACTTATCAGTGAGTGCATATCATGTGTGTTCTTTTGTGTCTGGGTTACCTCACTTAGCATGATATTTCTGGTTTCATCCATAGGAAGAATAATATCCACTACCTGGACCACCTAGTGCTCCCAGGGTCGAGACAACCAACCAAGGAGTTTACAGGAAGGGGCAGGTGGCTCCATATACATATGTAGTAGAGGATGGCCTTGCCTGACATCATTGGGAGGGAGGCTTTTGGTCCTGTGGAGGTTTGATGCCCAGTGTAGGGGGATGCTGGAGTGGTGAGGCAGAAGAGGATGGGGGAGAGCACTCTCATAGAGGTAAAATGGAGCTGGGAGAGGGCAGATGTGGGATGGGGGGTTATAGGCGAGTACCTTGGAAGCAGGATATCATTTGAGATGTAAACAAATAGAATGATTAAGGAAAAAGAAAAAAAGAAATTAGAAAAAAAAAAAGAATGTGCCCTTGAAAGACACATTAGGATCTGGGCCACTCCTCTTCACTTTTTTATTCTCATCTTTGTACTCTAAGGTTTTAGTTAATGACCACTCTAGAATGAGCGGCTTTCACCATATATTCCTACCATGATATATTGCCTTGGTACAGCCTGTAAGACAGCAGAACTGAGACATCTTGGAAATATCTACAAACCCATCCAAAATAAGCATCGCCTCTGTACAAGTTTCTCTAGAGTAGTTTGTCTAAGATAGTTTATCACACTGATGGGCTAGAAAATACATCGAATCAGACAAATATGAATAAGCTAGAAGTGTTACTTTGGCATTTTTAAATATTATGTCATTCTTGTTTGTGATTGCTGGCATTTGAAGAATGCATCCCTGTTTAAAAGTTCCTTTGTGTGTGTGTGTGTGTGTTTCTCAGCATGCTTCCTTCAGCAGGTTGTATCACAACATTACATTTTGCAAGTGAAAAAAGGAGGTTTTAATCTCGTCATCAGGAAAACATCATAGTAGCAACAACATTTCTTGATCTTCAACATTCTTACAGTAAACATCCTTGAAGTCTGGCCATATGGGATATTCACCTCATAAATGGTCTCCTTCTTATTTTTTATTAGATATTTTCTTTATTTACACTTCAAATGCTATCCTAAAAGTTTCCTATACTCTCCCCCCTCTTGCTCCCCTACCCACCCACTCCCACTTCTTGGCCCTGGTGTTCTTCTGTACTGGGACATATAAAGTTTGTAATACCAAGGAGACTCTCTACCCAATTATGGCCGACTAGGCCATCTTCTGCTACATATGCAGCTAGAGACATGAGCTCTTGGGGTACTGGTTAATTCATATTGTTATTCCACCTATATGTTTGCAGACCCCTTCAGCTCCTTGAGTACTTTCTCTAGCTTCTCCATTGGGGGCCCTCTGTTCCATCCTATAGATGACTGTGAGCATCCACTTCTGTATTTGCCAGGCACATTCATTTTTTTTTAAATATACACCTTCTATATTATTATTTTATTTTTTATTAGATATTTTCATTATTTACATTTCAAATGTTATCCCTTTCCTGGTTTCCCTTCTGAAAACCGACTATCTCCTTCCCCACTGCCCTTGCTATCCAACCCACCCACTCCTGCTTCCTAGCCCTGGCATATGCTTACACTGGGGCATAGAGCCTTCACAGGACCAAGGGCCTCTCCTCCCATTGATGACCAACTAGGCCATCCTCTGCTACATATGCATCTGGAGCCATGAGTCCCACCATGTGTTTTTTTTTTTTGTTTTTTTTGTTTTTTTTGGTTGGTGGTTTAGTCCCAGGGAGCTCTGGGGGTATTGGTTAGTTCACATTGTTGTTCCTTCTATGGAGCTGCAAACCCCTTCAGCTCCTTTGGTCCTTTCTCTAGCTCCTCCATTTAGATTCTTAGTTCTTAAATCCTGCTTTGCTCTAAATTCTATTTTCCTGCTGTACCATTATTATTATTTTTAACTTAACACACATAATGACTTTAATTATGACATTTTCACACAAGCCCCCTACAACCCCCCCTTTTTTGAGACAGTGTTCCTGTGTGTCAACATTAGCCTGGTATTCATTTCCTGGCATAGGTTGGCCTTGAAATCATGATCTTCCTGCTGTAGCGTTTTGAGTGTAAGGGTTGCAGTCATGCACCTCCTTGTCTGGCTTACTTTTATATTTAAAATTATTTAATATGTATTACTCATGATAGATGCTTGAAGGATATGCTCTTAATTTAAAAGCACTTTCCATTCACTTGACTGACTTTCTCTAAGGAGGTTTCATAGAGAATTAGGTTGATATTAGTTTTCCCCAAGCTCCTATTCACTCTCAGTAACATTAAGTATACCCCTAGCATCTAAATATTGTAAGAAAATTAAAACTTTAAAAACGTTTTAAGCTTGGTAAATGTAAAAAAAAAATCTTAGTATTTACATAAGAATCCTTCTGCTCTCTCTGTGTATATTTTGAGCAGATCTGGAGAGGAGACAAAAGAAAGGGGACTATAGTGTAGGTTTCAGCATGTTTGAAACCTGTTAGAATTACTGAGTATTAAGGACAAGCTTCTTAAATTGTTAGTGTAAGTATCCCCATTGATATTCATTTCCCTGAACTTAATTGAAGGTTTTTCAGAAAAAGGCAACTTGATTTCAGAACTGGCAGCTTTTGGGCTCTCCTTTGTAGTCCTGATAGCCTTGAGCAGAAGGACTGTGGAAGAGCTAGACAGGCTATCTTTATGCCAGCCAGTGCTGTTATACTTCAAGGACTCCTTGAAAAAAACTGTACAGCAGGAGGCTAGGGAGATAGCTCTGTTTGCACCTAGAACCCATGCAAAGCTGGCTGCCATTGTGCACATTTGCATTCACTATGCTTCTATGGTGAAATGGAAGGTGAGGACAGGTGATCCCTGGGAGCTTTCAGAACAGTTAACCTGACATACACATAGTGAACAACAAAAAAGGGGCCCTGGAGCCAGTGAGATGGCTCAGCAGTTAAAGGCCTTGCCATGAAAGCTTGGCCACTTGATTTTGATGCCTGGAATCCACAATGGAAAGAATGAACTGACTCTCAGAAGTTTCAGGTCAATATACCTGGACCCTTGGGAACCCACAGAGTCTGCACCAAGCAGGAACATACACAGGGTGGACCTAGGCCTCCCCCACACATATGTAGTAAATGTGTAGCTTGGTCTTTGTGCGGGCCCCCCAATAACTGGAGCAGAGGCTGTCCCTTAAGCTGTTGCCTGCCTGTGGATCCCATTTCCCTAACTGGGCTGCCTTGTCTGCCCTCAGTAGGAGAGGATGTGCCTTGTCCTGAAGTGACTTGATGAATGGGGATGGAAGTGTGATGCCTGGAGTGGGGCTCCCTTCAGAGGAGAAGGGGAGAGGGGATGATGGAGGATTGGCATGAGGGAGTACTTGGAGAGGGGGGCTGATATTGGAGTGTAATGTGTTAAATAAGTAAAAATTTTTAAAAAGTTCTTTAAAATCCACATGTGCACCATGGAACCAGGGATATCCCATGGTATAATGGGATTTGACACAAAAGCCTGATATCCAAATAATAAATAAAGGAATAATTTTATTAATATACTTACATATCACAATCACAGCTCTTCTTTCCTCTTCTCCTCCCCCGACCTATTCACTGCTTCTCTCCTTCTCAGAAGAAGGGAGGTCCCCATGGCTATCACATAGCCTTGGCATATCAAGCTGCAGTAAGTCTATCTTTAGAAAAAAGATGTATCTTTTTCTATTGAGGCTAGACAAAATGGCCCACTTAGGGGAAAGGGATCCAAAGGCCAGAGGAGAGGGGTACAAGAGTCAGAGACAACTCCTACCCCTGCTCTTAGGAGTCCCACATGAAAACCAAGCTGCACATCTGTTACATATGTTCAGAAGGCCTAGATCAGTCCCATGCATGCTATCTGGTTAGTGGTCCAGATTCTGTGAGCTCCTACGACCCCAGGTTAGTTGGTTCCATATGTTTTCTTGTGGTGACCCTGACCTCTCTTGCTCATTCAATCCTTGCTCTGCCTCTTCTACAGGATTCTCCAAGATCTGTGTAATGTCTGGCTGTAGATCTCTGCCTCAGTTTCCATCAGCTGCTGGGTGAAGCCTCTAATGATGGTTATGCTAGGTTACTGTCTGCATGTGTAACAGAATATCATTAATAGTGTCAGAGGTGAGCTCTCGATCTTGGTATGGGTCTCAAACTGGGCCACTCATTGGTTGGCCCTTCTCTCAAAATCTACTCCATCTATTTCCAGCCCTTTACTCTGAGGTGATGTCTATCTTTGATGTTGAAGTGTGTTTCTTCTATGAAGCAGAATGATGAATTCTGTTTTTGTATCCATTCTGATAATAGCCTGTGTCTTTTTTATTGGGGAAACTTGAGTCCATTGATGTTTACAGATATTAAAGCCCAATGATTGTTACTTCCTTTCATATTGATATTGGTGGTGGTCATGGTAGTGTGTGTGTGTGTGTTTCCCTCCTTTTGGTTTAAAATATTTAAATTTAAATGGTATAAAAATATTTATTTCCTGTGTTTTTTGGGTGGCTGTAGTTATTTGTCCCAGTATCTTCTGTAGGAATATATTTGTGGATAGATATTGTTTAAATTTGTTTTTTTTTTTTTGTCACGGAATTTCTTGTTTTCTCCACTTATAGTGATTGAACTTAGACCAGACTGTGATATGTGGTCTGTTAGACACTGCAAGACCAGGCCTTTCTTGCTTTTTAGGGTCTTTGTTGAGAAGTCTGATGTAATTGTAATGTGATTTCCTTTATATGCTACTTGACCCTTTTCTCTTGCATCTTTTAATATTCTTTCTTTGTTCTGTTTGGTTAGTGTTTTGTTCATTATGTGGCAAAAGGATTTTCTTTTTTGATTCAATCTTTTTGATAGTCTGTGAACTTCTTGTATATTTATAGGCACCTCTTTCTTTAGAGTAGGGAAATTTTCTTCTATGATTTTGTTGAAAATATTTTCTGGGCGCTTGAGGTGGGAATCTTCTTCTATTCCTACTCTTCTTAGGTTTGGTCTTATCATGGTGTCCCAATTTACCTAGATGTTTTATGTCAGAAATGTTTTAGATTTAACATTTTCTTTGACTGATGTATCAATTTCTCCTATGGTATTATCTTCTTATATTTTTGGTTGTGAGCCTAGTCTTTAACAGCTGAGCCATCTCTCCAACCCCTATGGTATCTTCTATGTCTAAGATTGTCTCCCCCATCTTTTGTATTCTGTTGCTGATACTCATATTTGTATTTACTGTTCTTTTTTCTAGATTTTCCATCTCAATGGTTGCACCCATTTGTGTTTTCTTTATTATTTCTATTTCTATTTTTGGGACTTAAACTGTTTTTTTTTTTCTAGAAATGTTTTGTTCATTTAGTTCACCTGTTTGTATTTTCCTGTGTGTTTGTTTGTTTGTTTGTTTTAAGGAACATATTTATTTCCTCTTTAAAGGCCTCTAATATCTTTATAAGATTATATTTAAGGCCATTTTCTTGTGCTTCAGTTGTGTTAGGATATCCAGGGCTTGCGGTAGTAGGATAGCTGGCCTCTGGTGGTGCTATATTGGCCTGGCTCTTGTTGATGGTGTTCTTATGCTGATCTTTAGCCATTTGGGTTTTGCAGTTATGATAAGTGGGTTTTGTATCCCCCCTCCCTTGATTTCTGTTTCCTCTCTGTCATCTGGTATTAATACCCTCGTGACTGGGGACTATTGTATCTTCAGGTACAACAGGGTGTCTTCCCTGGGGTTTTTGTAGCCTGCATACCCTCTGGGTTCTTGGTTGCTAACATTGCCTCTGTGGTCCCTAGTACCTAGTACCAACAATGCCTGGGGTCCTTGGTGCCAGAGTGGCCTCTGGAAATGCAGACAGAATTATGAACCAGAAAATGGAGCACAGGGGACAGGGTTCAATTTGCAACTATTGGGTTTCTTTATGGGCACTTGACAGAACAAATAAATTTTCAAAGGAGAATCTGAGTTCTATAGATGTGCTGTCCATGTAAATGCCTGCTGCACTTCCACATATACACAAATCTCTCTTTCTCTCTCTCTCTCTCTGTTCTTCTGTCTGTCTCTCTCTCTCACACACACAGAGGGAGAGACAGACAGACAGAGATAGAGACATACCCACATACACATATAAATGCACACAGAAACACAGAGAGAGAAAGAGAGAGGGGAGAGAGAGAGAGAGAGAGAGAGAGAGAGAGAGAGAGAGAGAGAGGAGGGAGAGGGAGAGGGAGAAGAGGAAGAGGAGGGAGAGGGAGAAGGAGGGGGAGGAGAGGGAGAGGGAGGGGGAGGAGAGGGAGAGGGAGTGACAGAGAGGCTAATTGATATGGGTCCTGGAAGGCACAACCTCAGCCATTCTCTTTGCTTATGTTCTTTATATGAGTAGAAATAAAGGACCCAGCTAGCTGAATGGTAATAGAGACAAGTATCTACACAGGGCCTTTGAATTCCAGGGAGAATATGCTGATCAGGACAGTGAGGTACAGTTTAAAACAGGATGAACATTTTGGAAATACAATAATTTCTGATATGAAAGATGAACATTGAAAAATGGTCATTGGGATTGTAGCTTTGGTGTGTTATAGATAAAATCTTTCCAGGAATCAAATCTGAGATGTGTACACCTTATGAAATATAGTAAAGGTTATTTTTATTTTCAAAGTCTCAAAATGTGGCATTAGTGAGCTGATATTTTCCAGAGACTGCTTTGTTCTCTGAGATGTTTTCAACATTTCCTGTTTTTCCATTTGAAGAATTTGTTTTATTTATGCATTGTGTGTGTGTCTGTAAGAAACATACATTGGTGACTCTGAGTATGTGTGTTCCTGTGTGCACATGCAGAGGCCAAAAGAGGACGTTGAATTCCTTGGAACTTGGGTTACAGGCATTTGCAGAATACCTGGGCGTTAGGTGGGTGCCAAGATCCACAATTTGGTCATCATGATTGTGCAGCAAGTGCTTTTAACAACTCAGTGATCTCCCACCCCCTTAAATTTCTTTTCAAAGGAACCAGGCTGATTTTAGGCCTCAAACATTCTATGGTGACTAGTCATCTCGTTGCAGAGCAGGACCAATCACATTAAGCACCTCCTAGTACCTGACAACCTTGTTGCAAGCTATACTATGCAGTCAGATGTTAATAACATAGGCTCCTGACATGGGAGCAATGCCACCATGTTGTGTCCTTCACTACTACTAGCATGGGTGGAGGCTGATCCATTCTTCTTGCCACATTTTCTAAAGAGGGTCTCATTTCCCAAGAGCTCCAGAAGATGACCTGGAAAACATCAAATAGAAGACAAGGAACTTCTGCTACTGTTGTTGCCACTGCCATCCCAGACAAAAAAAGTTTTGTTTCACATGTCACAAAGGCACTGAGGCTTCAGCCTTTCCCAAAAGACTTGAAATATCATGGACTCATTTGGGAAGAGTATTCTTTTCTTTTCTTGAAATATGTTTAATTGAAGAACTGCATCCCTCTTTCCTCCTTCCACTCCCTTTACCCCCTCCCCAGCTAGGCTGCCTTGAACTTCTATACATCCATTGGGATTATATACATGACTGAAATGTAGGCAAGCCTTTAAAACATTTTTTAAATGAATAATGATTGATGGGGGAGGGGCCAGTTGATTGTGGGTGGTACCATCCCTGGGCTGGTGGTACTGGGTTCTATAATAAAGCAGGCTGAGAATACCAGTAAGCAGCAATTCTTCATGACCTCTGCATCAGATGCTCCTGACTCCAGATTCCTGCCCTGTTTGAGTTCCTGTCCTGACTTCCTCTGATGATGAACAGTGATATGGAAATATAAGCTGAATAAACTCTTTCCTCCCAAAGTTGCTTTGGTCATGGTATTTCATCACAGCAATAATAACCCTAACTAAGACAAGTTGGTTCCAGGGAGTGGAACCAAGGAATACTGCTGTGACAGACCTGACCATGTGTTGGGGGAGAATTGTGGAAGGACCTTGGGATTTGGGGTTAGAAAAGCCACTGAGTGTTGAGATCTCAGTGAGCTGTTCTGTGGGAGCTTGGGAGATAAAGATGTTGAAAACTGTGCAGACAATCAAAGTGTGGCTTGTGAAGTCTCCGAGGGAAGCAAAGACTTTACTCACCTTTTTCTATGAACAACCTGTGGTGCTGGTCATCTGGAGCTGAAGAATCAGCTGTGATTAACAAGATAACAGAACTACTAAAGCAAATCCTTGTGTTTTTGGGACAGTTGATGCTGGTTAGCTGGAACTAAGAGATTAGTAGTGATTAAGTAGAGACCAGCATTACTGAGGTGAAATAATTTGGGAAGTGATTCCTGATCGTCAGCATGCAGAAGCTGGGCTCCAAAGGCAGCCAAGTTTGAACCTCAAGCTGGCAGCTGGACTTGGTAAAGTGTAAGAGTCACCCAGGTGGTACTCATTTTCAAGGCATGATGGCTCATGAGAGCAGGTAAGACTCAGTACTGTGAGAAGCCAATGGATGTCATTGTTGCTCAGTGGCAGCTGGTGGCCCAGGACTGAAGTGGTCATGGTAAAGAAGTTGAGGCTCAGCTCCGTAAAAGGAGCCTTTGAGAAGCTATTGGTGAAAGTGTAGCTGGGTTGCAACAGAAGGCCCCAGCATTTTGGAGATGCTAGTACCATGGGTTGACCAACAAGAACAGCAGCTGCAGTGATGAAGTGGAGTGTTTGGGCCTAGAAGACAATCTGTTTGTGCTGCAGAGGATAGAGCCATAGAAGGGATCCAAGCCACTTGGAGGATCCCAGAAGATTGTGAGTGAATCTCAGACATTGAATGCTGAGTTCTTTATACTTTTTGGAGTTTTGCTTTGAGTTGTTTGTGACTGTGCCCTGATTCTTCCCTCTTATAAGTAAGAAAATATTTAACTTATTTTTGAATTGACAGGAGACTACAGTTGAGAGACTTTGAATATTAAAAGACGTTGGGATTTTAAAGAGATTACTATTTTAAAGAGACTGTTTTTTTTTTTAGAAAAAACACTTTAGTTTACATCCATACTGCAGTTTCCCCTTTCTCCTCTCCTTCCAGTCCCTCTCCTCACCTTTCCTCCCCTCTCATCTCCTCTTCCTCAGTTCCTCTTCAGAAAAGGGAACCCTCACAGCCTTGACATATCAAGTTACAGTAAGACTAGGCACCTTGTCTTCTATCAAGGCTATACAAAGCAACCCAGTAGAGGGAAAATGTCCCAAAGGCAGGCAACAGAGTCAGAGACAGCCCATGTTCCCACTGAAGACCAAGCTACATAACTTTATGTGTGGAAGGCCTGAATCAGTCCCATACGGGCTCCCTAATTGGTGAGGTTTTTAAGTGTTTGAGTTTTTAAAGACTGGGATTTTTAAAATTTAGAATGTTTATATTGTAATGTTGATATTAGTGTGTACTCTTAGGGAAGAACAAGAAATTAGAGGTTATGGCTTAGCAGTTTTGTGTTTGTATGCCAAGCTGACAAGGGGTCAATTGTGCTGGCGAGTTTTATGTCAACTTCACACAAGCTAGATTCAAATGCCTCTTCCCCCAAAAAAACTAGAAAGAAAAAGAAAATGCCTTCACAAGATCTAACTGTAAGACATTTTCTTAATTAGTGATTGATGGGGGAGGGTCCAGCCCATGGTGGGTGGTGCCATTCCAGGGCTGGTGCTCCTGGGTTCTATAAGAAAGTAGGCTGAGCAAGCCGTGGCAAGCAAGCCAACCAAAACCCCACATCTGTGCCCTTTGCGTCAGCTCCTGCCTCCAAATCCTTTCCCTATTTGAGTTCCTGTCTTGACTTCCTCTGATGATGAACAGTGATATGGAAGTGTAAGCCAAATGTACCCTTTCCTCCTCGACTTGTTCTTTGGTCATTATGTTTAATCACAGCAACAGAAACCCTAACTAAGACACTGCTTTTACTCTCTGATTACCCCAAGGGTGTGGGGTCGATGTCTCCATGTACTTCATATGTAATATAGTAACCAGTAAAGATTCAGGTAAAAGAATTAAGCATCCACAGTCAATATATAGAAAACATGTTTCATATGCAGAATTGACTTACTATAGAAATGAAGACTCAAAATAGACATAGTTAATCAAAATTTCTAGTAAACAATGTATGTTTCAATCTTCCTACAGTCTGAAATTACTAATGTAAATGTCTTATAAATTTAGAAAATCTTCTTAGTTTAAAAAATTATCTTCATGTTGAGTTATGCATGGATGATAGGACTATCTCATGAGAATACCCCGACTTTGGTTAGCTCTGCTAGTCAGAGAGGTGCAGCCTCTAAGCCATAGCCATTGGCTCCCTCTCACAGTGGTTGCTGGGTTAAAGCAGTAAGGGCCTCTCTGTGAATTTCAGACTAGAGGCTGCTGAGACACAGAGTATAATTCCTTGCCTGTGTGTTGTTGTTGTTGTTGTTGTTGTTTTTAAGTCTATTATTTTTAAGTTCAGTTATTTAAAATTTGAATCCAGAGATGAGCAGAAGATGAATTTCTTGCCCTTAGTATGGAAATATGAGATCAAATAACTAATGAAACTAGGTTTTTTTGGTATAGTTTTTCTTCTAGTATAATATCATTAAGTCTTTATGTATTATTCGTTCTTGGGGATTTTTTCTTATATTAATCTTATTGTGATAAAGGCACTTTGACCTTGTAAAGTCAGGAGAAATAGCGATGTTCATTACTATCACCCAGAGTAGGTATGTGGATTGATATCAGTGGGACTGATAGAGAAGAAGAATGAATTAGAGTGAGAACAAAGAATTGAGTTGCAGAGTGGACGTGAATTTGACTGAGGTGATGGATTTCAGTGGCTTGTTGGTTGAGTAAAGGGCACCTCTAGTGAGCCATCAAAATTGATTGGTGTGCTTTACTGAAAAGCAAATCAAGGGAAAGAAAGCATTAGTAAATAGTGATTTTTGAAGTACTTATATTGGTTCTAGAGGATAATGTGTCGAAAAAAATGTATATGGACACTAGGGAGAGGCATGAATGGATAACTGCAGGCAGGCTGTGTTGAGGCTAAAGTCATAAGATTCTTCAGCCAGCCATAATCTCTCCATTTTTTTTTTTAAATCAGAGAATCCCAGGCATGGAGATGTTCCACTTGAATTCTCAGGGCTAGTAGCTAGAAGGATCCAGGAGCATCTGTGAATTGTCTAACAAATAGTGAAGGCTGAAAGATTTTTAAGAAGCCATGCTCACTATTGAAATAACTATTGAAATCACTATTTAAGCATTCTGAGGCCATAGTGACTGTGGAGCTGCAATAAGCCTTAGGCCAGTGTATCTCAACTTGTGGATCACAACCCCTTTGGGGTTACGTATCAGCTATCCTATATATCAGATATTCACATCACTGTAAGAGAATCTTACAGTTATGAAGTAGCACCAAAAATAATTTTGTAGTTGGGGGGTCACTACAATACGAGGAGCTGTATTAAATGCCACAGCATGAAGAAAGTTGAGAAGCACTGCTATAAGAAGAAAGGTAGGAATAGCTTAGGAAGAAGAATGTGAGAAGCAGGCAAAAGCAACTGTTGAGGTGGCACTCAGCCCTCCTTAGTAGGTACCTGCTATAATGTTCTTTTAGCTATGAGAATGTGTTCACGTATCCCTTTCCAAACATCAGTGGATGTGCAGTAAGGGTTATTCTGGAATCCCTAGACAGTATCAGGGTGCTGGCCTCTTTTTGGAGAGGCTTGGATATGCAGGGCTTCAGTTGTGCTAAGCTAAAGGTAATCCCTGGGTTTGTGAGCACATAAAGGCCTCTATATTATGGACTACACAAATCTTTATATGTCTTGTACAGTAGTGAGGCTGATGCTCCTAACTAGGTGCTCTGTAGGTGCGGCTGGGCCCAGATGACGTTCCGTTATCTGAAATATAAGACCTAGCTGATCAGCCAAAGCATTCAGTTCTGTGTAAAACCACTGTGAATTGGTGAAAGGAGATACAATAAAGCCAGTTTCCAAACACAGAACACAAAATAGACCTTTTTAAACATTATAAAATATCATTAGATTTTTATCCAGGCATACTGGCACACACCTTCAACCTCATCACTAAGGAGGCAGAGACAGGAATATTTCTGTGAGTTCAAGGGCAACCTGGCCTATATAGTAAGCTCCAGGGAGGCCAGGGCTACATTTATACAATTAGGTTTTATCATGATTAAAATTATATTCTTAACATTTAGATTCTAAAAATGTTCTCAAATGCGAATATTAGTAAGCTCTCATTAGAACTATTTGATAACCCAGGATTATTAAAACAATCTTGTACAATAAAAAATAATTCTGAAGGAATCACTATCTCTGATTTCAAGCTATACTACAGAGCAATGGTAATAAAAACCACATGGTTTTGGCAAAAAACAGACATTATTGATCAATGGAATTGAATTGAAGAGACAAAAGTAAACCCACACATCTCTGGACACCTGATTTTTGACCAAGAAGCCAAAACTATACAATGGCAAAAGAAACATCTTCATTTGTTGATCTGGATGTCTGTATGTAGAATAGGGTAAATAGATCCATATCTACCTCACAAACTCAAGTCCAAGTGGATCGAAGACCTCAGTATAAAACCAGATACACTAAATCTGATAGAAGGAAAGTGGGGAATAACCTTGAACAGAGTGGCACAGGAGACAACTTCCTGAACAGAACACCAACAGCTCAGGCACTAAGATCAACAATTAACAAATGGGAACTCGTGAAACTGAAAAGCTTCTGTAAGGCAAGGGACACTATCAAAAGGACAAAACAGCAGCCTATAGAATGAGAAAAAAAATCTTCACCAACCCTACATCTAACAGATGGCTAATATCCAAAATATATAAAGAACGCAAGAAGCTAGACATCAACAAACCAAATAATCTAATTAAAATACAGGATACAGATCTAAACAGAGAATTCTTGTCAGAGGAATTTCTTTTCTCTTTCTTTCTTTCTTTCTTTCTTTCTTTCTTTCTTTCTTTCTTTCTTTCTTTCTTTTTTTTGACAGAGTTTCTCTGTGTAGTCCTGGCTGTCCTGGAACTCACTCTGTAGACCAGGCTGGTCTTGAACTCATAAATCTGGCTGTCTCTGCCACTGTCTGGCCAGAGGAATTTCTAATGGCCAAGAAGCACTTAAATGTTCAAAGTCCTTAGTCATCATGGAAATGTAAATCAAAATGATCCTGCGATTCCTTCTTACATCCATCAGAATGACTAGATAAAAAAAAACTCAAGTGACAACAGATACTAGCAAGAATGTAGAGCAAGGGAAACGAGCACTCCTCCATTGCTGGTGGGAGTGTAAACTCCAAAAATCACGTTGTAAATCAATTTGGTGGTTTCTCAGAAAATTGGGAATAGTTCTACCCCGATACCCAGCTATACCACCCCTGCGCGTATACCCAAAAGATGCTCCATCCTACCACAAGAACACTTGGTCAACTATGTTCATAGTAGCTTTATTTGTAATAGCCAGAAACTGGAAACAAACTAGAAATCCCTCCTCCCACTGGGTACCAACCCACTCTGGTAATCAAGTCTCTTCATGACTAAGCACATCCTCTTCAACTGAGGCCAGACAAGGCAGCCCAGGTAGAGGAATAGGATCCACAGGCAGGCAACAGAGTCAGGGTAAGCCTCCACTCCAATTGTTGGGGGACCTGCATGAAGATCAAGCTGTACTTCTGCCACATATGTTCAGGGAGCTTAGGTCCAGCCATGTATGCATTTTGGTTGGTGGTTCAGTCTTTGGTGGGGCAGTCCTTAAGGATCCAGGTTAGTTAACTCTGTTGATCTCTTTGTGGAGTCCCTGTCCCCCGCCCCCATGCCCAGGTCTTTCAATCCTTTTCCCATGGGGCATTTTACTTTTGATATCTTGTTCAAGACTTATTCTTTCACTTTGTGTGCCTTTGTTTCCTGGAGAAAAAAATGTTAAATTAAGTTGCATTAATAGAGAGAATAGTGTCTGGACTCTATGACTGATATGAACCAGTGAGACTGAATTCTAACAACAGTAATTACTCTAACTACAGGTTTTGGATCAGATGTGTGGGTTTCTCAGCTATACCTCTAACTGAATCTACTACTAAACTGGGTAAATGACTAGATATGTCTAAGCCTCAGCAGTCTCCTCTAGAGAACAGGAGCCTACCAGTTGTTGTGAGGAAAGGGCAGGAAGCATATTCTGCAACCAGTTACTGAATAATGGACATCTCAACTTTCTGTTCTGAGAGTTATGGGTAATGAGAAACAGTGGGTTTAGACTCTGTTCCCAACAGTTGTGTCCTGGGCCCCTTTTGTTTGCTTTGAACTGACAGCTGAGATAAGAAAGGACGACCTTTTCTCTCCTGAGTCTCGCTTTATGGCTTTATGTTAGAGAAGTTGCATAGATAAGCCTGTTCTGAGTAATGATGGGTCGTTGCTAGGGTGTATTTGGAAAGTGCTTTGTTGCCTCACTAGCTATGAGCATTGCTGACTCAGGGCTTTGTGATAAGCAAGCCAGGACTCTTCACCCCATGAAATCTCTCCTTCCCCCCTCTGTCTTTCTATATAAAATGGTTTATCTTTCCAGCTCTGGCTCAAATCCTACATGATACTTTGTTAAAATATTCTGACCATTCCAGAAAACTGAGCATACTACAAATTCCTCTCCTATAAAGGAATTAGCATTTCATTAAAGAGTGGAGGTAGTGTGCAAGATTCAATATCTTCATTGAGCCTCCAAGATACATGATTCTTCATGGACTACTTGAAATGCTGACTACTAAAATTGACCATATAATCAGTCACAAAACAGGCCTCAACAGATACAAGAAGATTGAAATAATCCCATGCATCCTATCAGATCACCACAGACAAAGGCTGGTTTTAAATGCCAACAAAAACAACTGAAAGCACACATACACGTGGATGCTGAACAACTCAATGATACTTGGTCAAGGAAGAAATAAAGAAATTAAAGGCCTTTTAGAATTTAATGATACTGAAGACACATCATATCAAACTTATGGGACACAATGAAAGCAGTGCTAAGAGGAAAACTCATAGCTCTGAGTGCTTCAAAAAAGAAACTGGAGAGCGCTTACGCCAGCAGCTTGACACACACCTGAAAGCTCTAGAACAAAAAGAAGCAAATACACCCAAGAGGAGTAGACGGCAGGGAATAATCAAACTAAGTACTGAAATCAACCAAATAGAAACAAAAAGAACTATACAAAGAATCAATTAAACCAGGAGCTGGTTCTTTGAGAAAATCAACAAAAAAGATAAACCCTTAGCCATACTAACCATAGGGGCACAGGGATAGTATCCAAATTAACAAAATCAGAAATGAAAAGGGAGACATAACATCTTAATCTATATAATTATTTTAATACCTTAAAATAATTATTCTGTTTGTTAAATATTAACAGTTGAAAATATTAAAATCATGTTCTACAGACAAAAAATGGAAGTAAAATGGTTTTGCATGTGACTGACTATAAACACAAATACTCAAGAGAATCCAGGCCTCTGAGGCTGTGTATAAATACTCACCCAGCCTCTCTGTGTTGGGGTTACAATGCTATAACCTTCATGAGAAATAACAGTTCAACACTAATAAGAGACTTGAAGTTTATTATCCAGGGTGTTCTAGTTAAAAAATGACCACCTCCATTTCACAATATGAAAGAAATGGAGAGATGATTCAGTAACTAGAGGATGGACTACTCTTCCAAAGGACCCAGGCTCAATTCCCAGCACCCACGTGGCAGGCTAACAACTGTCCAGAGCTCTAATTCTAGGAGATCTGACTCACTTCTCTGGCCTCTTTGGGCACCAGGAACACAAAGGATAAGAGCCACATCACATCTTTCTTCGTATTCTAAGATTCAGTACTACAACAAATGGTCAGATGATCTTTTATTGGGCACTTTAATCCTACACATCTGACATTCTGACACTTTATGCATATAGCATCTTCACTGGTAAGGGAGCAAAGGAGGCAAGAGTGAGAGATAAAGAATTGAGTTCTAACACAAGTTGAGCAAAAGCCTCCTCTGAGTCCAAGGAGAGTTCTGGAGGCGAAATGGCTCATTAAAAGTACTGATTTCCAAAAGGCTACCAACAGATTGGGAAAAGATCTTTACCAATCCTAAATCCGGTAGGAGACTAATATTCAATATATATAAAGAACTCAAGAAGTTGGACTCCAGAAAACCTAATAACCCTATTTAAAAATGGGGTACAGAGCTAAACAAAGAATTCTCAACTGAGGAATACTGAATGGCTGAGAAGTACCTGAAAAAATGTTTAACATCCTTAATCATCAGGGAAATGTAAATCAAAACAACCCTGAGATTCCACCTCACACCAGTCAGAATGGCTAAGATCAAAAATTCAGGTGACAGCAGATTCTGGCGAGGATGTGGAGAGAGAGGAACACTCCTCCATTGCTGGTGGAATTGCAAGCTCATACAACCACTCTGGAAGTCAGTCTGGCAGTTCCTCAGAAAATTGGACATAGTACTACCAGAAGATCCAGCAATACCTCTCCTGGGCATATACCCAGAAGATGTTCCAACTTGTAATAAGGACACATCCTCCACTCTGTTCATAGCAGCCTTATTCATAATAGCCAGAAGCTGGAAAGAACCCAGATGTCTCTCAACAGAGGAATGGATACAGAAAATGTGGTACATTTACATAATGGAGTACTATTCAGCTATTAAAAACAATGAATTGATGAAATTCTTAGGCAAATGGATGTATCTGGAGGATATCATCCTAAGTGAGGTAACCCAATCACAAAAGAGCACCAATGATATGCACTCACTGATAAGTGGATATTAGCCCAGAAGCTCAGTACCCAAGATACAATTTGCAAAACACATGAAACTAAAAAAGAAGGAAGGCCAAAGTGTGAATACTTCGTCCCTCCTTAGAATGGGGAACAAAATACCCATGAACAGAGTTACAGAGCCAAAGTTCGGAGCTGAGATTTAAGGAAGGACCATCCAGAGACTGAACCACCTGGGGATCCATCTCATAAACAACCACCAAACCCAGACACTATTGCATATGCCAACAAGATTTTGCTGACATGACCCTGATATAGTTGTCTCCTGTGAAGCTATGCCAGTGCCCAGCAAATACAGAAGTGGATGCTCACAGTCATATATTGGATGGTACACAGGATCCCAAATGAAGGAGCTAGAGAATGTACTCAAGTAGCTGAAGGGGTCTACAGCCCTATAGGAGGAACAACAATATGAACTAACCAGTACCCCCAGAGCTCGTGTCTCTAGCTGCATATGTAGCAGAGGATGGCCTAGTTGGTCATCAATAGGAGGAGAGGCCTTTGGTCATGTGAAGGCTCTATGCCTGGTATAGGGGAATGCCAGGACCAGGAAGTAGGAGTGGGTGGGTTGGGGAGCGGGGGCGGGGAGGGTATAGAGGGTTTTTGGAGAGGAAACTAGGAAAAGGGATAGCATTTGAAATGTAAATGAAGAAAATATCTTTTAAAAAAGTACTGATTTCCTTTGGGAGAAAATGCCATTATTATTATTATCAATATGCAGAGAAAAAAGCAGCCCAAAACATAATGCCAAAAACTCGCAGAACAAAATCCCCCTCGTTCTCATAGTCAAATCCTAACTCAAACCTGAGCCAGTGATTTATGATGTCTCATACAAATAATCAGAGCCTAATTCCTAATGACCACTAACATCTCATCTCAAATAGCCAGTTTCAGGGAAGGTGCAGCCAAACGGTGTTATAAAATTTATTACCTAAAAAGATAGTGACCCGGCCATGGCTTACCTACTCAAATTGAACTATACAAAAGGCCCAGAATCATATATCCAGAAGATGTCCCAACCGGTAAGAAGGACACATGCTCCACTATGTTCATAGCAGCCTTATTTATAATAGCCAGAAGCTGGAAAGAACCCAGATGTCCCTCAACAGAGGAATGGATACAAAAAATGTGGTACATTTACACAATGGAGTACTACTCAGCTATTAAAAAGAATGAATTCACGAAATTCCTAGGCAAATGGTTGGACCTGGAGGGCATCATCCTGAGTGAGGTAACTCAATCACAAAAGAACTCAAATGAAATGTACTCACTGATAAGTGGATATTAACCCAGAAACTTAGTATAGCGAGATATAAGGTGCAATATGTAAAACATGAAACTGAAGAAGAATGAAGACCAAAGTGTGGACACTTTGCTCATTCTTAGAATTGGAAACAATCACCCATGGAAGGAGTTACAGAGACAAAGTTTGGAGCTGAGACAAAAGGATGGTCCATCTAGAGACTGCCATATCCAGGGATCCATCCCATAATTAGCCTCCAAGCGATGACACCATTGCATACACTAGCAAGCCTTTGTTGCAAGGATGGTGATATAGCTGTCCCTTGTGAGACTAGGCTGGGGCCTAGCAAACACAGAAGTGGATGCTCACAGTCAATTATTGGATGGATCACAGGGCCCCCAATGGAGGAGCTAGAGAAAGTATCCAAGGAGCTAAAGGGATCTGCAACCCTATCGGAGGAACAACATTATGAACTAACCAGTACCCCAGAGCTCTTGACTCTAGCTGCATATATATCAAAAGATGGCCTAGTCGGCCATCACTGGAAAGAGAGGCCCATTGGTCAGGCAAACATTATATGCCCCGGTACAGGGGAACGCCAGGGCCAAAAAATGGGAATGGGTGGGTAGGGGGGGGACTTTTGGAATAGCAGTGGAAATGTAATTGAAGAAAATACGTAATAAAAAACAAAACAAAACAAAACAAAAGGTCCAGAATACAAGGTCAGGTGGCTTAAAAAAAACAGAACATTTTAAATTTATTATTTTAGGATTTCACGCATGAATAAAATATCATTTGAACATATATGCCTCCCACTCCCACTGTAAGTCCTACCAGATACCAAACTTACTGTATCCTCCTCCCAACTGTATGTTCTATTGTTTGGTTTTTTTTTTAATTCACTGAGTCAAATTAGTACTACCCATATGCACAGTTGTAGCACTATCCACTGGTACGTGGTTAGTCTATCAGGGCCACATTCCAAGGGATAACTGACTATTCCTGTGTCAGTATTCAACAACTGCTGATAGACTGTCAGTTGAAGGTTGGGCCTCCCTGAGCCCCTCCCCCAACTGATGCAGGAACTTCTGATTGGTATGTTCTTGTGCAGGTTTTGTGATGTTCCTTAACTACTATAAAAGGACTCTATTCCCTCTCAATGTCATTCTTCCATTCGTTTTTCACCCTCTCAGAATTTGCTACTGTGTTTGTATCTGCAGCATTTATTCCTTATTAAAGCTGTTTCATCAGCTGTAGTCCAGTAAGGTCTTTTACCTCCACACCTTGGCTCATTCTTCCTAAAGCAATATTTTAGTGGCTCAGCAAGGGGATTCTCTCCTTGCCTCCTTTGGCCTCTCTTCACTGTGGTACTTTTATGGTGGCCAGTTAAAAATCTCCATAGATAAGTAAAGGTCTCTGACAGGTACCACTCTTCAGTGGTATAAAGACCATTGGGCTGAGACTCATAACTTCTTGGTTACTATCACCATAGGGATACTAGCTATAGAGTTCCTGTCTATCCTTCCACAATGGTAAGTGGCACAGGGACAGAGATAGTTTGTTCAAGGTATACATGAACTTCTTTACTTTATAATGAATAAGTCAATTTTTGATAGGTCTCACATTGAAGATGTTCTGCTCATTTAAAACTTTTATTAGTCCTCTCATTTAATAGTATTAATAATGTGTGTGTGTGTGTGTGTGTGTATTATGATGATGATCTTCATGCGGCATACTTTACTATGAGTTATCGGTTAGTCTCTGACTCTGTTCCTTGCCATTGGATCTCCTCTTAGCTGGACTGCCTAGTTAAACCTCCCTGGGAGGGCATGAATATACTTAGTCCTACTGTGACTTGATATGCCCAGGGTGGGGTGGTACCCAAGATGGGCTTCCCCTTCTCAGAAAATGAGAGAGGGCAGTGGGGAAGGGGCATGTGACGATAGAATTGGGATGGGGGGGGGGCTGTGATCAGGATGTAAAGTGAATAAATAAGTTAATGAAAGAGGAAATGAAAAAAGGTGTGGGAATAACTAACCAGTATCTTATTGAATTTAAGGCCCACCCCATGAGATTGTACCCATACCCAACACTGCTTGTGTGACCGAGAACCTGAGAATATTAGATAGCCCATGTACCTAGGGGATAACCAAATACCACTGTTTGATAAAAAGTAACAATAAAAATGACTCCTAATTTTATTCTGCTATACTCATAGATCAGTACCTGGCTCAGCCATCATCAGAGAGGCTTCCTCCTGAGACAGACGGAACAAATCCAGAGACCCAGACCCATCCAGATGCTGAGAGGCCTTGGATCACTCAGGCTTAAATGGAATGTGTCCATCAATCTACTCCCTCTAGGGATCAGGAAGCCTGGTGGAAGAGGAAGCAGTATAAAGTGTAAGATAGAAGGGATAGAGGACACCACAAAAACAAAGCTCTTGTGGCGATAGGCAGCATGCACAGGACCTGTCTGCAATGGGTCTGCCCTAGAGAGAGGCAGGGGCTATCAATGAAAAGAGAAGTAGACACATGTCCCACCTTCCATTCCTAACCCAGAAGTAATCTCCAATTGATAACTACTTATAAATGAAAATTTAGCTTCCTCAAAGGGTGTCTCACTGGGGAAACAAACTACTCTTAAATGTATGTCCTATGCCCAGCAGTAGATGACCAGGAGAAAATGAACTCTGGCATCTTAGGAAGCTCCTTGTCTCCAATGCTGTATCAGGGCTTCCTTTAAAAAATTTTTATATTAATATGTATTAATATAAAATTTAACATATATAAATTAGTATAAAATTATATATTGTATGCATTATATCAATATTATAAAATTAATATAAAATTATATGTTTGTATGTATATATATATGTATATATATATATATTTCTTCCCTCTTTTAACCCTTCTTGTCCTTTGTGTCTATATTGTGGCTTCAAGCTTAATATTTTTATGGGTGTGAATGGTTGGGGCTCTGTTTCTCCTGCCAATTCTTTTTTTTTTCCATGCCAATAATTTATTGAACAGAGGTCTGTACACAGGCAAATCTTACTGTGGAAACTAAGACACCAGGGACTCTCTCTACTCCCCTCCTTCCAGGATGGGGAGAGGGAGGAAGCCTTGGGGGCAGAGGACAAGAAGGGGTACAGCTGGGGGGGGCAAGTTGGATGGTGTGAATCGACATTTTCTTTAAGAAAAAAATTATAACAATCTATTAACACCCAGGGGGCCAGGGAAGGGAAGATGAGAGGGGCTGGGCTGGTTCTATTTACAAGGGACATGGGAGAGGGGGGAAGGGAAAGAGTGGTAGCCTGGGGGAGGGGAGGGGACCAAGGGGGTAGGAGGTCCTCACACCCCCAAACCCCGTCCTTCTTTCTCTTCCCTCCCTCACAAACAATTAAAAATCCTCTTTAAAAAGCCCACCACAGAGGTCAGGCTGGTGAGGGAGGCCTAGATGCTGGGGGTAGTTCATTTACCTCTGCCCTCTAGTCTAGGGGCCCAGCCAGGGCAGGAGCTTGATGGGCTGTGGCCCCCTTCCCAGCGCCACTTGGGCCTTCCCAGATGGACGTGGAGGGGTAGTCGGTGGGGGCCTCAGGAAGAGCTAGTGAGGGTAGCAGTTGTGGCATCAGATGTCTGCCAGTCTCGGCCAGTCTGAGGGTCAGTTAAAGCTTGTGAGGACGAGGCGTAGGAAGAGGTGAGGGAGAAGCAGGGCCTGCTGGGGACCTCAAGTGAGGAGGGATGAGAATGGCATGGAGAGATGGTTAGATGGACAGATCACCAGGACTGAAGTTGAACAGGGGGAAGTGGGCGGTCGTTGGGGAGCTGGGCCGGAGACTCCGCAGTTCATCAAAGAAGCTGTGGGCACAAGCCTCAAGTGGGGAGAGCCTTGAGTATGGTGTGTACTCCAGCAGGCTAGAGCCGAGTGCAATGGCCTCGGTGCTGTCCGAGATTTGAACACCTTTGTCCAGGGGTGAGCTTTGATCTGGGGGAACTTGAACTCTGTATACTTAGGGTTCATCTCTCGGATTTGTTCCCTGGTTGGCGTTCCTAGTACCTTGATGATCTCCACAAGCTGGTCCACCCCATTGTCCCCAGGAAAGATGGGCTGGCTGAGAAGTAACTCAGCCAGTACACAGCCAGCTGACTACACATCGATGGATGAGGTGTAGAGTTCTGGAGCACGGTAGTACCGAGAACCAGCTGCTTTGCACTGCCAAAATCGCAGAGCTTGAGGATAGCAGTGTCAGGGTCCACAAGCAAATTGATGTCACGGTGACAGACACCTTGGGAGTGTATGTAGGCCAAGCTCCGGAAGAGCTGGTACATGTACACCTTGACGTAGATGATAGGGATGATCAGCTTGGCCTTGGTGAAGTGGCGGGCCACTCAGTACACCGTCTCGGGCACATACTCCAGCACCAGATTCAAATACAGGTCGTCCTTCTTCTCCCCACTGGAGTAGAAAAAGTACTGCAGCCTCACAATATTGCAGTGGTCCAGCTTACACATAATCTGCAGCTCTCGGTACTTGAACCTTTTGTCCTGAAGAACCTTCTTGATGGCTACCAGTTCCCTCGTGTCTGCCAGCCATTCCTGGTACACTACTCCGAATGAGCCATTACCAATCACTTTGATGTCAGTGCAAGCCACTTCTTGGGAACGCTCTGGGTCTTGGCCTACAGTAGCTACCACTGTGGTCACCTTCCTGCTGTCATGGCCCAGCTTCACTCCTGGCTGCAGGAAGCTAGTGCTCCCGGGGCCACCGCTGCCTCCTCCGACCCCGAGCTCGAGGCTCCCACGCCCCCACCCATAGCCCAGACTGACGCCTTCCCGCAGCCAGTGCCTCCTGGGCCAGAGGCTGAGCCCCGGGGGGGGGGGGGGCGCCACCACCGCCTCCGTGAACGAGTTGGTCCGTGCCAGGCCCGAGCCCCCAGGGCTGCCTCCTGAAGGCTGGCCGCTGCTCATGGCGCCAAGCGCAGGCCCAGGCCTTGGGGCTCGGGCTGCCTGGGCTGCCACCGCAGCTGCCTCTGCCTCTGCGGCCACCTCCCCTGGGCTTGGGCTCTGGCCTCTTCCAGGCCGTGCCGTTCAGGTCTCTTGCCAATTCTGATGTTAATTTTTGTTTTTATTTTTATTTTTTATTCTTTATTATTTTCTTTACATTCCAAATGCTATCCCGAAAGCTCCCTGTAACCCCCCCCCCCCGCCCTGCCCCCCTACGCGCCCACTTCCACTTCTTGGCCCTGGTGTTCCCCCATACTGGGGCATATAAAGTTTGCAAAA
Source organism: Mus musculus (assembly GCF_000001635.26). Classification (NCBI taxonomy): domain Eukaryota; kingdom Metazoa; phylum Chordata; class Mammalia; order Rodentia; family Muridae; genus Mus; species Mus musculus. Next base: position 136,929,218 of record NC_000086.7, on the reverse strand, counting down.
CCAAGGGGCCTCTCTTTCCACTGATGGCCGACTAGGCCGTCTTCTGCTACATATGTAGCTAGAGACATGAGCTCTGGGGGTACTGGTTAGTTCATATTGTTGTTCCACCTATAGGGTTGCAGATCCCTTTAGTTCCTTGGGTACTTTCTCTAGCTCCTCCATTGGGGGCCCTGTGATCCATCCAATAGCTGACAGTGAGCATCCACTTCTGTATTCTGGATATTAGCCCAGAAACTTAGAATACCCAAGATACGATTTGCAAAACACAAGAAAATCAAGAAGAAGGAAGACCTTAGAATAGGGAACAAAATACCTATGGAAGGAGTTACAGAGACAAAGTTTGGAGCAAGAACGAAAGAATGGACCATCCAGAGACTAACTACCCCAGCCAGGGATCCATCCCATAATCAGCCACCAAACCCAGACACTATTGCATATGCCAGCAAGATTTCGCTGAAAGGACCCTGATATAATTTTTGTTTTATATTAATTATATATAATATGTTACATTATATTTTCTTATGTTATATCAATATAACTATGTTATACTATATTTTATTATACTATTTCGCTATGTTATTATATTTTATAATGTTATATTAATTTTATTATATTATTATCCCTTAGAAACTTGTTTGTTTTCTAATGAGAGATACAAAGGTGGTGAATCCTGATGGGAGAGGATATCAGGAAAAACTTGAAGGCGCAGAGGGAAGGGAAACCATAATCAGGATATGCGGCCAAAATTTCCACAAAAGGAAAAAAATTGTCAAAATACGGCGTAATTAAGAAAAACCTATCCCTTTGCCAGCGGAACCCCAAATGAACTAGCAGAAACAACATTTAGTATAACAAACAACATTTTATTTTTTAAGTTAATCGGGAATGCCCGAAGAAGGGGCCGGAGGCTTCTGGGGTTCAAACTCGAACCACGAAGTGGTGGCTCTAAAAGAGCCTTTGGATTTTGTTTGGTTTAAAGTCAAAGTCACTCATTTGCTGGAGATATTCCTGCTACAGCTCTCTTAGGAGAAGTGGTGGCTCTGAAAAGAGCCTTTGAGTTTTGTTTGGTTTAAAGTCAAAGTCACTCTTTTGCTGGAGTTGTTCATGCTACAGCTCTCTTAGGAGAAGTGGTGGCTCTGAAAAGAGCCTTTGGGTTTTGTTGTTTTGACATTAAAGCTGCTTACTTGTTGGAGATATACCGGACCATCGCCATGGTTCCTTCAGCCACTGCACGCCGGCAGAGCTCGCCAGGAAGCAGAAGTCGAATAGCGGTCTGGATCTCTCTGGAGTTGATAGTAGAGTTTCTGGCTTGACGCGCCAAGAAGCTGGCTTCGGATGCAATTCTTTCAAACATATCCTTCACGAATGAATCCAGGATGTTCACAGACCGCTGCGAGAGGGAGAGACCCACGTGGATATTTTTCAGCACCTTCGGAAAGTAGATAGCGAAGCTGTTCTTACGGCGTCTGATCAGACGGGCTCTACGCTCATCTTCCCTGATGCTTTGGTGAAGTGAGCGACGCCGCTGCACCTCAGGCTTCTCCTGCTCAGGAGTCTCTTGCTCACGGTTCTCTTGCTCGGGCTTCTTCTTCGGCTTCGCTTTCTCCCGCTTGTCTTTCTTGGGTTTCTTCTCCAGCTTCTCTCCCTCCGGCTTCTCTTTCTCTGGCTTCTTCTTCGGCTTTTTCTCCGGCTTTGCTTTCTCCTGTTTCTCTTTCTTGGCCTTCTTCTCCGGCCCCCCTTTCTTTGGTTTGTCCTTTTCCCTTTTAGCTTTCTCAGGCTTTCTTGGTTGTACCTGTTTTTCGGAACTATCCGAAGATAGCTCCTCCAGAACGTCCATAGCCGTGGTAGACGCCATGGCTGAGGGCGCCAACCTGACGGAAAGTCAGAAAATGGCGGTTTCTGAAGTAACAGTTACCATATTATGCACATGCCTTTAGGCCACGTAATGAACCAACTTGACATTTGATTGGACGAGGTACTGAGTATGATTGGATGGTTTATCTGCCTGACAACACATTGCCCAATCAAAATGAGTGCTCAATGTAATTAGCATAGTCTTTCTAGTTGGCACCTATGGTCGCGGAATCCCCAGGACCTTCTAGTTTCTCCATGAGAGGAAGATACCTGTCTGAGCATTACAACATTATAGGATCACATTAGGTGACCGATGTTGCGCCATTACAGCTTTGAAAGATGCAGCTGAAAGAAAAAAAAAGTCCATAAAGTGTATTGCAACTTGGGCTCTTTTCAAGACCCCCGAGTTTAGTAACTCAGATCTTAGAAATTAACCTAAGCACGTTTGGGCCAAACTCTCTCTTTTAATATATATTAATATATTTTTTTACATTTGAAGCTAGAGAAAGAGAAGCCGAGATGCATCGTCATTGCTCACTTCGCCTTCTCCAGCGCCAACGCATCAAGGAAGATGAGCGTAGAGCCCGTCTGATCAGACGCCTGTAAGAACAGCTTCGCTATCTACTTTCCGAAGGTGCTGAAGAACATCCATGTGGGTCTCTTCCTCTCATAGCGGTCTGTGAGCATCCTGGATTCATTCGTTATAAAATTATTTCTCCTCTTCCATTTCTTCCTTCAACTCTTGCCATGCACCCCCCTCTACCCACTCACTCAAATTCATAGCCTGTTCTTTCTTTCTTTCTTTCTTTCTTTCTTTCTTTCTTTCTTTCTTTCTTTTTTTTTTTTTTTTGAGACAGGGTTTCTCTGTGTATCCCTGGCTGTCCTGGACTCTGCCTCCTGAGTGCTGGGATCAAAGGAGTGCGCCACCACGCCCAGCAGCCTGTTCTTTCTTAATTGTTGTTTTACACACACACACACACACACACACACACACACACACACACATTATATATATATTTGTTTTTGTGTAAATCTATATATATTTAGGAATATGATTTAAGTATTTAGAAATATGTATATTATATAACTATATGAATAATAAATATATTTTATTAATATATATCAATGTATTAATGGTATATTATATGTTGATATCATATTATACCACAATAAATATTATATAATAACTAATATATTTATATATTTTGAAATAGATATATAATATATAACTGGAGTTGGGGCTATCCCAAAAGCTGTTGCCTGTACATGGGCTTTGTTCTTCAAGCTGGGTTGCCTTGTCTGGTTCAGTGGGAGAGGATGACCCTAGCCATGCAGAGACTTGATGTGCCAAAGTAAGGAAATAACCACTTAGAAGAGAAGGAGACAGGGGATGGGAGGAAGGATTGTGGGAGGGAGGCAATGAGCAGGATATCAAGTGACTGTGTGTAAAAATTATACATAAATTTAAAATATTAATAGAATTTAACATATTTAATATACTTACTATAACATTACATTAATATAATTTCATTTAACATAATAAATCACAAGTGTAATGTAATACTTAATATAATAAATTATATTGTAAAATATAACTGTTAACATTATATTTATGATTTATGCATTTGTTTATATATAAATATATTTACAAATATATTTATATTCATTTATAAATATGAATTTGAATATATTTCTATTCATATTGATATTCATATATTTGTTTCATATTATAAATTATTATAATACTATAAATTATTATATTTATAATTTATATTTATATTATATAACCATATATTATTATATTTACAATTTATACTTAAATTATTATATTTATAATTTATATTTATAATTATAAATTATATTTGCAATATTATTATATTTTATAATTATATCGTTATAATCATATTCTTTCTATATCTTTATATAAAAATAAATATATACATATAATTATATGTAAATATATTAATATATTATATATTACATATTAGGCATTATATGTAAATTATTATACAGTATATACTATGTATTATATAATATATAACATATATTATATATTCCTAAATACTTAATACCTTAATACTAATACTTTAAGTGCTTAGGAAAATATATTATTATTATATATTATAAATATACAAATAAATATATTATATATAAATATATATAATATATTATATATAAATATATATAATATATTATATATTTATATGAAATATAGTATATGTAAATACATTTTATAGAATATATAAATATATTTATAAATATATATTTATTTATATTTGTATGTGCTGTTATAATCTAATAAATACAATATAATCATAATATATTCATATTTGCAATATTATAATTATATTTTATAATTATATAGTTATAATCATATTCTTTCTATATCTTTATATAAATGTAAATATATATGCATATAAGTATATATAATTATATGAATATACATATAAATATTTTATTATATTATATATTATACATTATGCATTATATGTAATGTATTATACAGTATATACTATGTATTATATAATATATATTAATATATATATTATATTCCTAAATACTTAATACCATAATACTGATACTTTAAGTGCTTAGGAAAATTTATTATTATTATTATTATTATTATTATTATTATTATTATTATTATTATTATTATAATAATAAATTATTATGAATAAATATATTATATAAATATATACTAATATATAAATATATAAAATATATTATATAACATATAAAAATATATATTTATAGGAAATATAGTATATATAAATATATTTTATATAATTTATAAATATATATTTATATTTGTATGTGCTATTATAATCTAATAAATACATTATAATCATTATAATATATTCATATATAGTTTAACATGTTATATTAACAATATAGAAAATACAGATTTCCTGACCCTCAGTACTTCTCCCTGTCTCTTCCCACACCTCCTTCTGCTCTGCTTTTTTCCTCTACCTCCCATGATTATTTTATTCCTCCTTCTAAGTAGAACTGAAGCATCCACATTTTGGTCTTCCTTCTTCTTGAGCTTCATATGGTTTGTGAATTGTATCTTGGGTATTTTGAGCTTTTTTCCTAATATCCACTTATCAGTGAGTGCATACCATGTGTGTTCTTTTGTGACTGAGTTACCTCACTCAGGATGATATCCTCCGGATCCATCCATTTGCCTAAGAATTTCATAAATTCATTGTTTTTAATAGCTAAGTAGTACTCCATTGTGTAAATGTACCACATTTTCTGTATCCATTCCTCTGTTGAAGGACATCTGGGTTCTTTCCAGCTTCTGGCTATTATAAACAAGGCTTCTATGAACATAGTGGAACATGTGTCCTTGTTATATGTTGGCACATCTTTTGGGTATATGCCCAGTAATGGTATAGCTGGTCCTTAGATGCCAGGAAAGCAAGAGGCTTTCAGGACCCAGCAGGGATGAGATTAGCTAAAATAACAAAGGGGAGAGAGAACCTGTAGAGATCATATCCAGAGATTATGCAAGGCCCCTGGTTAGGGGATGGGGCCACCCACTTATCTCCAAATTTTTAACACAGAATGGCTCCCGTCTAAAGGAAATACAGAGACAAAGTGTGGAGCAGAGACTAAAGGAAAGGCCATCCAGAGACTGCCCCATCTGGGGATCCATCCCATATACAGTCACCAAACCCAGACACTATTGTGGATGCCAAGAAGTCTTGATGTCAGGAGCCTGATATAGCTGTCTCCTGAGAGGCTCTGCCAGTGCCTGACAAATACAGAGGTGGATACTCTCAGCCAACCATTGGACTCCAATGGAGGAGCTAGAGAAAGGACTGAAGGAGCTGAAGGAGTTTGCAACCCATAGGAAGAACAATAATATCAACCAACCAGAATCCCCAGAGCTCCCAGGGATTAAACCACCAGCCAAAGAATACCCATGGAGGAGCCCATTGCTCCAGCCACATATGTAGCAGAGGATGGCCTTGTCAGACAACAATGGGAGGAGAGGCCCTTGGTCCTGTGAAGGCTCAATGCCCCAGTGTAGGGAGGCAGAAGCAGGTGGGTAGGTGTTAGAGCACCCTCATAGAAGCAGGGGGAGATGGGAGGGGGGAGGGAGAAGGGAGAAGGGGGAGGGTGTTTGGAGAGGGGAAACAGAGAAGGCGGATAATATTTGAAATGTAAATAAATAAAATAACCAATTTTTAAAAAAGAATACATTGTATGGCTTTTATTCAAAAAATTATAAACACCAAATAAAACAAGTGAACATAAAAAAGAAAATACAGATAAAATATGAATAAAATTATATTTAATTTTGTATATTTAGTACAATAAATTATAATATAAATATTTAATATATTATAAATATATTTTATAACAAATATATTTTATATTATATATACATATTTCATGGCAAATCAATAACTGGCCCAATTTCAGAACCATCCCATAGGCAAGCACCTAATCCTGATATTATTAATGGTTCTCTGTTATGCTTGAAGACAGGAGTCTAGCATGGCTCTCCTCTGAGAGACTCCACCCAGCAGCTAACTTACACAGATGCAGACACCCACAGCCAAACAGTGGATGGAGCTTGCAGACTCTTATGGAAGAATAGGAGGAAGGATTGTTGCCTGAAGGGGATAGGAACTCCACAGGAAGACTAACAGAGTCAACTAACCTGAACCCTTTGGGGCTCTCAGAGTCTGAACCCCAACCAAAGATCATACACGGGCTGGAATTAGGCCTCCCTGCACATATGTAGCCGATGTGCAGCTTGGTCTTCATGTGGGTCTTGAACAACTGGAGAGGGGGTTATCCCAAAAGCTGGTGCCTGTCTGTGGGATATGTTATTCTAGCTGGGCTGTCTTGTCTGGCTTCAGAGTGGGAGAGGATGCACCTAGCCTCACAGAGACTTGATATGCCAGGGTCAGGGGATACTCAAAGGAGGAGGGGATGGGGGGTGGGGGATTAGAGAAAGATTGTGGGAGGGGGCAGTGGGTGGGATGTAAAGTGAACAAGTAAACAATTATATATAAATATAATATAGTAATTATTTAATATAATAGTTAATATAGTACATTTAACATAATATTTAATATATTAATATAATTTCATTTAAAACAAATAATAAATATAATATAATATAATATTTATATGTGAACATGTATTTATAAATATAATACAATTTATAATATCTAAATTGTTTTATAATTATATGATTATAATATTCTCTTCATATATACATGTAAATACATGAATAAATATGCATATAATATATATCATTAATTACACATTATACATTATACCTATATACATTATGCATGCTGTATGATATGATATGTATTATACATATATATGTATTATATATATATTCCTAAATTTTTAATATTTTAATATTGATATTGTAAGTGTTTAATAATATATATTATATAACTATATTTATACATTAAAATATTTATATATTTTTATCTTTATATAAAATTTATTTATTATCTTTATAATATTTTATATATTTATACATTTCAATATATTTATACATATTTTCTATATATTTATATAATATATTCCTAAATACTTAAATATATAAATTTATGTATATAAATATATGTATATATTTAAAATGTATACAATTTTTAAAATTTAAATATATATTCCTAAGTATATAGCCATGTATACAAACATATATATGTGTATATGTATATATATACCTATATTTATATGTTTATATGTATATATTCATACACACAAACATGTATATATACATATATACATATACATACATATAAATACAAGCCATCATGGGTTCACATGAAGCTGCCTTCCATATGGAATTTAGTATATAAGAAATGTATTCAAAATACAGGCCTAAAGAAAGCATAAAGAGACAGGAAGAGGTTGGTATTGGTGGAAGCAGTTGTGTATCATTAATGTAGTTCAATCAAATGTCATTTTGCATCCCAAGGAGGATGCTAAAAGTAACCTGGTCTGCCTTTAGGTAGAACAAATGATATTGCTACCCTCACCTGGATCAGTCCTGGAAATGGTCTGTTTGGAAATGTATGATCTTGGGAAAATCAGCTCTTTGCAGTGCAAATCATAGCTGAACTTACTAATAGCTGATCTCTGGCATGTGCCTGCTACCCATCAACTGGAGCAGTAGGACTCTCTTTAAAGGAGCTTCCTTGAAATCCAGAGGTGTGTCTAGCATAACTGCATCCTTAAATGGTACTTTTAAAGGAATATAAATATAAATTTAGGAGGGCGATTCTTTTCTCTCTGCATGTATTATGGCATATTCTGCAGTTGACATAGACAGGTATATTATGAAACAACTTGGGATCTCTTCACCTTCTGGTTATGTCTGTGTTGTCACTGTAATGTTTACTAAATGAAGTATCCATGTATAAGTTCTAAATTTAATTACTTTTTTCTGGGAAATTATCAATCATTTCTATTTGAATATCATTTTCCCATTATCACCCACTTTTTTCCTTTGGTATTCTTATATCATATACTTTGCTTCCTCTTTAGTCTCACATCCCTTTATACTATTTAGCTCAAGTTAGAGCACAATACCTTGTGGATACTAGCCAAGCACTCTACCATCTGAGCTACATCCCCAGGCCTCTTGTCTTTTTTTCTATGCCATCATTTACACACCATGGTACACACCATACTTCATCAGTGGCATCTCTGTATGGTTTTGAAGCCTACAGGACTCATGTGGGACCAGCTTCATAGTCATATCAAAGGTGCTGAATTCAGGGTGGGTATCTTGTAAGTACAACAGGCTGTTTGTTGTCCAGCTGCTTCTCAAACTTCACCACTTGGATCTCATGGATTCACAGATTATATGGTTCAAAGCAAATTACCACACCTTGTCCTTCAATCCTTCAGATGTGTTCCTGAGGTGAAAGTAGCCCCAATCCCTTTTCCTGATTGATAGCCACACATTCCCAGGAACTGTCTGCTTTTGTTGTTTGTTTTCTTACTAGCATAGGGGTTGGCTGTGGTGACATGTAGTGTGCTTCCTACACAGAGCTCTGGAATATGAAACAACTTTCTATTGTCTAGCATATATTTTCTTTGTTTCTGAATTTTCCCCTTGGAGGAAGAAATTCAGGACTCTGATACATTTTTTTGTTCCTACCAATATTGGGACAAGGAGAAGAGCTGCTCTCTTGTATCATTGGTGGAGTAGCCCAAAGTATAATAGAAAGTGCTCTTCTCTGGTCCAGAATAAACATAAATTTTGGGAAGTACATTGGCAACCATGCATGAAACTGAATTATTATACAGATGTTCTGAAGTCATATACCAAATGAGACTAGTGGTGTATCATGCAAAGTACCAAGTTTGTGGGAATGAAATAAGCTTCTGTGTTAAGAATAATCATGAATTTATATTGTGTGAATACCTTTGTGAATGTGTTACCTCACTCAGGATGATGCCCTCCAGGTCCATCCATTTGGCTAGGAATTTCATAAATTCATCCTTTTTAATAGCTGAGTAGTACTCCATTGTGTAGATGTACCACATTTTCTGTATCCATTCCTCTGTTAAGGGGCATCTGGGTTCTTTCCAGCTTCTGGCTATTATAAATAAGGCTGCTATGAACATAGTGGAGCATGTGTCCTTCTTACCAGTTGGGCATCTTCTGGATATATGCCCAGGATATTAGCCCAAAACCTAGGATACCCAAGATATAAGATACAATTTCCTAAACACATGAAACTCAAGAAAAATGAAGACTGAAGTGTGGACACTATGCCCCTCCTTAGAAGTGGGAACAAAACACCCTTGGAAGGAGTTACAGAGACAAAGTTTGGAGCTGAGATGAAAGGATGGACCATGTAGAGACTGCCATATCCAGGGTTCCACCCCATAATCAGCATCCAAACGCTGACACCATTGCATCCACTAGCAAGATTTTATCGAAAGGACCCAGATGTAGCTGTCTCTTGTGAGACTATGCCAGGGCCTAGCAAACACAGAAGTGGATGCTCACAGTCAGCTAATGGATGGATCACAGGGCTCCCAATGGAGGAGCTAGAGAAAGTACCCAAGGAGCTAAAGGGATCTGCAACCCTATAGGTGGAACAACATTATGAACTAATCAGTACCCCGGAGCTCTTGACTCTAGCTGCATATGAATCAAAAGATGGCCTAGTCGGCCATCACTGGAAAGAGAGGCCCATTGGACACGCAAACTTTATATGCCCCAGTACAGGGGAATGCCAGGGCCAAAAAGGGGGAGTGGGTGGGTAGGGGAGTGGGGGTGGGTGGCTATGGGGGACTTTTGGTATAGCATTGGAAATGTAAATGAGCTAAATACCTAATAAAAAATGGAAAAGAAAAAAAACCAAAAAAAAAAACCAAAAAAAAAAACCAAACCAAAACAAAACAAAACGAATAATCATGAATTTAATAATATAAGAAGCAGAAAGGGAGAAATAGCAAGGAGGTAATTTGCCATGAGAAGACATGGGCATAGAGGGCAAAACTGTCTTGTACACACGCACAAGCATTAGAGAAGCCAGGGATAGTTAAATGTATAGCTTAGCTCTTTAATTGGATGAAATGTTTCGCTGTTCCTACTGGAATTCTGGGAAAGGAAATAGTTTACTATTTAATAGTTTGCTGACCCTTTGCTCTCTGATGATTCAGGCTCTGCCTGGATCTCACAGAAGTTATGTTTTACTTATCTCAGATCCTTTCTCCTTAAATTGTGCACATTTGCTTCTAGGCCATAAAACTCATTCTTGAGAGAGAGTTCTTCTGTTCTTTTTATCAGCCTTAGTGACATCTATGTTATCTTAGGGCTAGGACAAATCCTGACTCCCACAGAGATTATATTTACCTCAGTCATTCTCCCAGGACCTATATCTTGAGAATTGTTTCAAGTCAACAGGAACTTATCTTATGAATGAAGCCCTCTGTACTTTGTAAAGAGCTTCAGCATAAACATGTCTTAGGCTTTGGTGCACTGATAGGACTGAGTTAAATGTTTTTGATTTTTTTTTCCAAAATTGGGCTGCACTTCAATATAGTTAAAATAAATGTTTGGGTGGTCAGACAGACCCTCCACACATGAGGTTTTGTATCTCCCAACATAATGGCTACTTCTTGAAACAGACAAGCTGATCAATTGGAGAATACCATTATTCCCAATAAAGTAAAGAAGTCAGGCTTTAAGACAGATCTAACACTCTTGTGCTACCTCAGGTTGTATGTGATTTAGGAGGTGGTATGCTTCCTGCAACATAGTAAAAATGTCAGTTCAGGAGTGGAGATAATTAGCATCTACTCAGGACTTGATAAATGTAGGCATCCAACCAAAGAAGCTTTTGGCTACAGTTTACTTTGAAGAGGAGGAGGAGGAAGAAGAGGAAGGGAGAAGGAAAGAAGGCAACCAGGGTCTTCTCCGATTGGGCTATCAGGCAAATAGGATGGAGGGAGTTTGATATAGTCTTCTTTGGATGGTAAAGAAGCATATAAAGTTTGAAATACCAAGGGGCCTCTCTTCCCAGTGATGGCCAAATAGGACATCATCTGCTACGTATGCAGCTAGAGATGCAAGCTCTGGGGGTACTGGTTAGTTCATAATGTTGTTCCACCTAGAGGGTTGAAGACTCCTTCAGCTCCTTGGGTGCTTTCTATAGCTTCTCCATTGGGGGCCCTGTGTTCCATCTTATAGATGACTGTGAGCATCCACTTCTGTATTTTCCAGGCACTGGCATAGCCTCATATGAGACAGCTATACCAGGGTCCCTTCAGCAAAATCTTACTGGCATATGCAATAGTGTCTGCGTTTGGTGGCTGATTATGGGATGGATACACGGCTGGGGTAGTCTCTGGATAGTCCATCCTTTCATCTTAGCTCCAAACATTGTCTCTGTAACGCCTTTCATGAGTATTTTGTTCCCTATTCTAAGAAGGAATGAAGTATCCACCCGTTGGTCTTCCCTCTTCTTGATTTTTTCTTGTGTTTTGCAAATTGTATCTTGAGTGTTCCATGTTTCTGGGTAAATACCCACTTATCAGTGAGTGCATATCTAATGACTCCTTTTGTGATTAGGTGACCTCACTAAGGATGATATCCCCCAGATACACCTATTTGTCCAAGAATTTCATAAATTCGTTGTTTTTAGTAGCTGAGTAGTACTCCATTGTGTAAATGTACCACATTTTCTGTATCTATTCTTTTTTTGACGGACATCTGGGTTCTTTCCAGCTTCTGGCTATTATAAATAAGGCTGCTATGAACATAGTGGAACAGTTGGAAGTTCTTCTGGGTATATGCCCAGGAGAAGTGTACTGGCTAGTTTTGTGTCAACTTGACACAGCTGGAGTTATCACAGAGAAAGGAGCTTCAGTTGAGGAAATGCCTCCATGAGATCCAACTGTAAGGCATTTTCTCAATTAGTGATCAAGGGGGAAAGGCCCCTTGTGGGTGGGACCATCTCAGGGCTGGTAGTCTTGGTTCTATAAGAAAGCAGGCTGAGCAAGCCAGGTGAGGCAAGCCAGTAAAGAACATCCCTCCATGGCCTCTGCATCAGCTCCTGCTTCCTGTCCTGCTTGAGTTCCAGTCCTGACTTCCTTGGTGATGAACATCAGTATGGAAGTGTAAGCCAAATAAACCCTTTTCTCCCCAACTTGCTTCTTGGTCATGATGTTTGTGCAGGAATAGAAACCCTGACTAAGACAAGAAGTATTTCTGGATCTTCCGGTAGTACTATGTCCAATTTTCTGAGGAACTGTCAGACTGACTTCCAGAGTGCTTGTAGAAGCTTGCAATCCCACAAACAATGTAGGAGTGTTCCGATTTCTCCACATCCTCGCCAGCATCTGCTGTCACCTGAATTTTTAAAAATTTTTTTTGATTAGGTATTTTCCGCATTTACATTTCCAATGCTATCCCAAAAGTCGCTCATACCCTCCCACCCACTCTCCTACCCACCCACTCCCACTTTTTGGCCCTGGCGTTCCCTGTACTGGGGCATATAAAGTTTGCAAGTCCAATGGGCCTCTCATTCTAGTGATGGCTGACTAGGCCATCTTTTGATACATATGCAGCTAGAGTCAAGAGCTCCGGGGTACTGGTTAGTTCATATTGTTGTTCCACCTATAGGGTTGCAGTTCCCTTTAGCTCCTTGGGTAATTTCTCTAGCTCCTCTATTGGGAGCCCTGTGGTCCATCCAATAGCTGACTGTGAGCATCCACTTATGTGTTTGCTAGGCCCCGGTGTAGTCTCACAAGAGACAGCTTTATCAGGGTCCTTTCAGCAAAATCTTGCTATTGTATGCGATGGTGTCAGCGTTTGGAGGCTGATTATGGGATAGATCTCTGGATATGGCAGTCTCTAGATGGACTATCCTTTTGTCTCAGCTCCAAACTTTGTCTCTGTAACTCCTTCCATGGGTGTTTTGTTCCCAATTCTAAGAAGGGGCAAAGTGTCCACACTTTGGTCTTCATTCTTCTTGAGTTTCATGTGTTTTACAAATTGTAACTTATATCTTGGGTATTCTAAGTTTCTGGGCTAATATCCACTTATCAGTGAGTACATATCATTTGAGTTCTTTTGTGACTGGGTTACCTCACTCAGGATGATGCCCTCCAGGTCCATCCATTTGGCTAGGAATTTCATAAATTCATTCTTTTTAATAGCTGAGTAGTACTCCATTGTGTAAATGTACCTTTGTATCCATTCCTCTGTTGAGGAGCATCTGGGTTATTTCCAGCTTCTGGCTATTATGAATAAGGCTGCTATGAACATAGTAGAGGATGTTTCTTTTTTTTTTTCCATTTTTTATTAGGTATTTAACTCATTTACATTTCCAATGCTATACCAAAAGTCCCCCATATCCACCCACCCCCACTCCCCTGCCCACCCACTCCCCCTTTTTGGCCCTGGTGTTCCCCTGTACTGGGGCATATAAAGTTTGCAAGTCCAATGGGCCTCTCTTTCCAGACAAAACACCCATGGAAGGAGTTACAGAGACAAAGTTTGGAGCTGAGATGAAAGGATGGACCATGTAGAGACTGCCATATCCAGGGATCCACCCCATAATCAGCATCCAAACGCTGACACCATTGCATACACTAGCAAGATTTTATTGAAAGGACCCAGATGTAGCTGTCTCTTGTGAGACTATGCTGGGGCCTAGCAAACACAGAAGTGGATGCTCACAGTCAGCTAATGGATGGATCATAGGGCTCCCAATGGAGGAGCTAGAGAAAGTACCCAAGGAGCTAAAGGGATCTGCAACCCTATAGGTGGAACAACATTATGAACTAACCAGTACCCCGGAGCTCTTGACTCTAGCTGCATATATATCAAAAGATGGCCTAGTCGGCCATCACAGGATGTTTCTTTCTTACTAGTTGGAACATCTTCTGGATATATGCCCAGGAGAAGTATTGCAGGATCCTCCAGTAGTACCATGTCCAATTTTCTGAGGAATTGCCAGACTGATTTCCAGAGTGGTTGTACAAGCTTGCAATCCCACCAAAAATGGAGGAGTGTTCCTCTTTCTCCACATCCACGCCAGCATCTGCTGTCACCTGAATTTTTGATCTTAGCCATTCTGACTGGTGTGAGATGGAATCTCAGGGTTGTTTTGATTTGCATTTCCCTGATGATTAAGGATGCTGAACATTTTTTCAGGTGTTTCTCAGCCATTCAGTATTCCTCAGGTGAGAATTCTTTGTTTATCTCTGAGCCCAATTTTTTAATGGGGTTATTTGATTTTCTGGAGTCCACCTTCTTGAGTTCTTTATATATATTGGATATTAGTCCTCTATCTGATTTAGGATAGGTAAAGGTCCTTTCCCAATCTGTTGGTGGCCTTTTTGTCTTATTGATGGTGTCTTTTGCCTTACAGAAGCTTTGCAGTTTCATGAGGTCCCATTTGTCAATTCTCGATCTTACAGCACAAGCCATTGCTGTTCTATTCAGGAATTTTTCCCCTGTGGCAATATCTTCGAGGCTTCTCTTCACTTTCTCCTCTATAAGTTTCAGTGTCTCTGGTTTTATGTGGAGCTCCTTGATCCACTTAGATTTCACTTTAGTACAAAGAGATAGGAATGGATCAATTCACATTCTTCTACATGATACCCACCAGTTGTGCCAGCATCATTTGTTGAAAATGCTGTCTTTTTTCCACTGGATGGTTTTAGCTCCCTTGTCAAAGATCAAGTGACCATAGGTGTGTGGGTTCATTTCTGGGTCTTCAATTCTTTTTATTTATTTATTTATTTATTACATATTTTCCTCAATTACATTTCCAATGCTGTCCCAAAAGTCCCCCATACCCTCCCACCCACTTCCCTACCCACCCATTCCCATTTTTTTGGCCCTGGCGTTCCCCTGTACTGGGGCATATACAGTTTGCGTGTCCAATGGGCCTCTCTTTCCAGTGATGGCCGACTAGGCCATCTTTTGATTCATATGCAGCTAGAGTCAAGAGCTCCGGGGTACTGGTTAGTTCATATTGTTGTTCCACCTATAGGGTTGCAGATCCCTTTAGCTCCTTGGGTACTTTCTCTAGCTCCTCCATTGGGAGCCCTGTGATCCATCCATTAGCTGACCGTGAGCATCCACTTCTGTGTTTGCTAGGCCCTGGCATAGTCTCACAAAAGACAGCTACATCTGGGTCCTTTCAATAAAATCTTGCTAGTGGATGCAATGGTGTCAGCGTTTGGAAGCTGATTATGGGGTGGATCCCTGGATATGGCAGTCTCTACATGGTCCATCCTTTCGTCTCAGCTCCAAACTTTGTGTCTGTAACTCCTTCCATGGGTGTTTTGTTCCCAATTCTAAGGAGGGGCATAGTGTCCACACTCCAGTCTTCATTCTTCTTGAGTTTCATGTGTTTAGCAAATCGTATCTTATATCTTGGGTATCCTAGGTTTTGGGCTAATATCCACTTATCAGTGAGTACATATTGTGTGAGTTCCTTTGTGAATGTGTTACCTCACTCAGGATGATGCCCTCCAGGTCCATCCATTTGGCTAGGAATTTCATAAATTCATTCTTTTTAATAGCTGAGTAGTACTCCATTGTGTAGATAGATGTACCACATTTTCTGTATCCATTCCTCTGTTGAGGGGCATCTGGATTCTTTCCAGCTTCTGGCTATTATAAATAAGGCTGCTATGAACATAGTGGAGCATGTGTCCTTCTTACCGGTTGGGACATCTTCTGGATATATACCCAGGAGAGGTATTGCTGGATCCTCCGGTAGTACTATGTCCAATTTTTGGAGGAACCGCCAGACTGATTTCCAGAGTGGTTGTACAAGCCTGCAATCCCACCAAAAATGGAGGAGTGTTCCTCTTTCTCCACATCCTCGCCAGCATCTGCTGTCACCTGAATTTTTGATCTTAGCCATTCTGACTGGTGTGAGGTGGAATCTCAGAGTTGTTTTGATTTGCATTTCCCTGATGATTAAGGATGTTGAACATTTTTTCAGGTGCTTCTCTGTCATTCGGTATTCCTCAGGTGAGAATTCTTTGTTCTGAGCCCCATTTTTAATGGGGTTATTTGATTTTCTGAAGTCCACCTTCTTGAGTTCTTTATATATGTTGGATATTAGTCCCCTATCTGATTTAGGATAGGTAAAGATCCTTTCCCAATCTGTTGGTGGTCTTTTTGTCTTATTGACGGTGTCTTTTGCCTTGCAGAAACTTTGGAGTTTCATTAGGTCCCATTTGTCAATTCTTGATCTTACAGCACAAGCCATTGCTGTTCTGTTCAGGAATTTTTCCCCTGTGCCCATATCTTCAAGGCTTTCCCCCACTTTCTCCTCTATAAGTTTCAGTGTCTCTGGTTTTATGTGAAGTTCCTTGATCCACTTAGATTTGACCTTAGTACAAGGAGATAGGTATGGATCAATTCACATTCTTCTACATGATAACAACCAGTTGTGCCAGCACCAATTGTTGAAAATGCTGTCTTTCTTCCACTGGATGGTTTTAGCTCCCTTGTCGAAGATCAAGTGACCATAGGTGTGTGGGTTCATTTCTGGGTCTTCAATTCTATTCCATTGGTCTACTTGTCTGTCAGTATACCAGTACCATGCAGTTTTTATCACAATTGCTCTGTTGTAAAGCTTTAGGTCAGGCATGGTGATTCCACCAGAGGTTCTTTTATCTGTGAGAAGAGTTTTTGCTATCCTAGGTTTTTTGTTATTCCAGATGAATTTGCAGATTGCTCTTTCTAATTCGTAGAAGAATTGAGTTGGAATTTTGATGGGGATTGCATTGAATCTGTAGATTGCTTTGGGCAAGATAGCCATTTTTACTATATTGATCCTGCCAATCCATGAGCATGGGAGATCTTTCCATCTTCTGAGATCTTCTTTAATTTCTTTCTTCAGAGACTCGAAGTTCTTATCATACATATCTTTCACTTCCTTAGTTAGAGTCACACCAAGGTATTTTATAATATTTGTGACTATTGAGAAGGGTGTTGTTTCCCTAATTTCTTTCTCAGCCCTTTTATCCTTTCTGTACAGAAAGGCGATTGACTTGTTGGAGTTAATTTTATATCCAGCTACTTCACCGAAGCTGTTTATCAAGTTTAGGAGTTCTCTGGTGGAATTTTTAGGGTCACTTATATATACTATCATATCATCTGCAAAAAGTGATATTTTGACTTCTTCTTTTCCAATTTGTTTCCCCTTGATCTCCTTTTGTTGTCGAATTGCTCTGGCTAGGTCTTCAAGTACTATGTTGAATAGGTAGGGAGAAAGTGGGCAGCCTTGTCTAGTCTCTGATTTTAGTGGGATTGCTTCCTGCTTCTCTCCATTTACTTTGATGTTGGCTACTGGTTTGCTGTAAATTGCTTCAATCATGTTTAGATATGAGCCTTGAATTCCTGATCTTTCCAAGACTTTTATCATCAATGGGTGTTGGATTTTGTCAAACGCTTTCTCAGCATCTAACAAGATGATCATGTGGTCTTTGCCTTTGAGTTTGTTTATATAATGGATTATGTTGATGGATTTCCATATATTAAACCATCCCTGCAACCCTGGAATAAAACCTACTTGGTCAGGATGGATGATTGTTTTAATGTGTTCTTGGATTCGGATAGCGTGAATTTTATTGAGTATTTTTACATCGATATTCATAAGGGAAATTGGTCTGGAGTTTTCTTTGTTGGATCTTTCTGTGGTTTAGATATCAGAGTAATTGTGGCTTCATAGAATGAGTTGGGTACAGTACCTTCTGCTTCTATTTTGTCAAATAGTTTGTGCAGAACTGGAATTACATCTTTGAAGGTCTGATAGTACTCTGCACTAAACCCATCTGGTCCTGGGCTTTTTTTTGGTTTGGAGACTATTAATTACTGCTTCTATTTCTTTAGGGGATATGGGACTGTTTAGATCATTAACTTGATCCTGGTTTAACTTTGGTACCTGTTATCTGTCTAGGAATTTGTCCATTTCGTCCAGGTTTTCCAGTTCTGTTGAGTATAGCCTTTTGTAGAAGGATCTCATGGTGTTATAGATTTCTTCAGGATCTGTTGTTATGTCTCCCTTTTTATTTCTGATTTTGTTAATTAGGATGCTGTCCCTGTGCCCTCTAGTGAGTCTGGCTAAGGGTTTATCTATCTTGTTGATTTTCTCAAAGAACCAGCTCCTTGATTGGTTGATTCTTTGAATAGTTCTTCTTATTTCTACTTGGTTGATTTCACCCCTGAGTTTGATTATTTCCTGCCGTCTACTCCTCTTGGGTGAATTTGCTTCCTTTTTTCTAGAGCTTTTAGGTGTGTTGTCAAGCTGCTAGTGTGTGCTCTCTCTAGTTTCGTTTTGGAGGCACTCAGAGCTATGAGTTTCCCTCTTAGAAATGCTTTCATAGTGTCCCATAAGTTTGGGTATGTTGTGGCTTCATTTTCATTAAACTCTAAAAAGTCTTTAATTTCTTTCTTTATTCCTTCCTTGACCAAGGTATCATTGAGAAGAGTGTTGTTCATTTTCCACGTGAATGTTGCCTTTCCATTATTTATGTTGTTATTGAAGATCAGCCTTAGTCCATGGTGGTCTGATAGGATGCATGGGACAATTTCAATATTTTTGTATCTGTTGAGGCCTGTTTTGTGACCAATTATATGGTCAAATTTGGAGAAGGTACCATGAGGTGCTGAGAAGAAGGTATATCCTTTTGTTTTAGGATAAAATGTTCTGTAGATATCTGTTAAGTCCGTTTGTTTCATCAGTTTTGTTAGTTTCACTGTGTCCCTGTTTAGTTTCTGTTTCCATGATCTGTCCATTGATGAAAGTGGTGTGTTGAAGTCTCCCACTATTATTGTGTGAGGTGCAATATGTGCTTTGAGCTTTACTAAACGTTCTTTAATGAATATGGCTGCCCTTGCATTTGGAGCATAGATATTCAGAATTGAGAGCTCCTCTTGGAGGATTTTACCTTTGATGAGTATGAAGTGTCCCTCCTTGTCTTTTTTGATAACTTTGGGTTGGAAGTCGATTTTATTCGATATTAGAATGGCTAGTCCAGCCTGTTTCTTCAGACCATTTGTTTGAAAAATTGTTTTCCAGCCTTCCTCTCTGAGGTAGTGTCACCTGAATTTTTGATCTTAGGCATTCTGGCTGGTATGAGGTGGAATCTCAAGGTTGTTTTGATTTGCATTTCCCTGATGATTAAGGATGTTGAACATTTTTTAGGTGCTTCTCAGCCATTCGGTATTCCTCAGTTGAGAATTCTCTGTATCCCATTTTTAATGGGGTTATTTGTATTTCTGGAGTCCAGCTTTTTGAGTTCTTTGTATATATTGGATATTAGTTCCCTATCAGATTTAGGATTGGTAATAATCCTTTCCCAATCTGTTGGTGACCTTTTTGTCTTATTGACAGTGTCTTTTGCCTTACAGAAGCTTTGCAATTTTATGAGGTCCCATTTGTCAGTTCTTGATCTTACAGCACAAGCCATTGCTGTTCTGTTTAGGAATTTTTCCCCTGTGTCTTGGTTCCATTTTAAACTTATATTTTGGGTCCTTTTTTCATCTTCCTGTTTACCTAGACATGTGTTAAAGTCTGTCTTTTCGACACCTTCACAATTGTGTGTGATGCTATAAGACATTTCCCCTAAGGCTGTCAGAAGTGGCTTGATACCCCTTGCAATGGATAATAGCTGCCTCCTTGGGGAACCAGACCCTTTATAGGAGGACAAGAATTATTCTTTTTTTTTTAATAATAGATTTTCCTTTATCAGTCAATAGGTCTCTCTCTTATAATAAATCATGGCATGGACATGAAGGATAGCAAAAGTATACCTGCTTCTGTATGAATGTTTATTTCTTTGTCGTTTCCCCTGCATAAGAGGAGAGAGAGAGAGAGACAGACAGACAGACAGACAGACACAGAGACAGAGACAGAGACAGAGACACAGAGACAGAGAGAGAGACAGAGAGACAGACACAGAGAGGGGAAAGGGAGCAATTAGCTCTGCCTTTTGGACTGAAGTACCCTATGGCAAGGTTTATGCCCATATTGCAGTCCATTGGGTAGTTACTGCTGTCCTGGATCTCCTTATTCCATTGGTGACCAGGCTGCTTAGAAGCAGCCGGTTAAACAGTCTGGTAAATAACACAAAATGATTAATAAACAGATCACCCTCTGCTTTAGGTAAGGGGGGTGCCCTGGAGGTCTGGGCAACTTGCTTAAGAAATGTCTATGAAGTCCTCAGAGCCATGGAGGGCTTGTCATCAGGAATCAATGTTGCAGGGTTTAGATTCTGTACCACAGCAAAAGTGAGATGGGGTAGAGAAAGCAACAGACTCTGATATTGAGTGATGCAGGCATTTGACACCCACTGATGATTTGTCCCTCTTAGAAGGGTTTCTACAGCAGGAGGAGCTGTTAGAGTCAAGCCCTGGACCAGGGCGAGCTTGTCACTCTTCCTTATCAGTATAGCAGTTTCGACTATGGTGCAAAAACAGGATGGCCAATCAGAGGCCATAGGGTTCAAATGCTTGAATTGATACACTACAGGTCTCCAACAAGGTCCCTGAGTCTGATCAGTACAAAGCTGAAACAGTTTACTGACATCTGGTAGGGCCAAAGCTAGGGCTTGGGTTAGAGTCTGCTTTAGTTGCAGGAAAGCTTGTTCCTCCAATAAAGTTTACTTCAAAGACTGGTCTCCCATGGTGGAAGAATAAATAAGCTGGATTATTTCAGCAAACATATGAATCCAAAGCCTACAGTATTCTGCCACCCCCAAGAATTCTTGAACATGCTCCTTTGTTTGGAGAGCAGGGATCTATGGACTGCTTTCTTCTGGGCAGTACTGAGAATTCTTCTATCTTGAGCTAGCTTGTATCCAAGATAGGAGACTTCCCTTTGGTAGAGCTGGGCCTTTTCTTTTAAATGGAGACATAATATCCCAATGTCCGGAACAACTGAAACAGGTCCTTAGTGTTTTTTTTTTTATACTAGTGAGAATTGGCTGCTGTCAGCAAAAGATTATCTATATACTGGAGCAGAGTTGAATCAGGGTGGGACACTCTGAATCCTGTAAGTCTTTTTGTAATATCTCCCCAAAGAGTGTGGGGAAATTTTTGAAGCCTTGGAGTAGTCATGTCTAGGTTAGCTGGCTAGTCTCATTGGACACTGAATCAATCCATTCTCAAATATGGGTCAGTCCAAAGTCAAAATATGGGATGACTCATGGGTGCAAGGAGAATGGAAGAGAAAGTATCCTCAAGGTCTAGAACCCTATAGACCTGTTTGTCTGGCAGGAAGAGACTGAACAAAGTGTGTAGATTTGGAACAGTGGGAAGAATGGTTTCAGTCTGTTTACCTCACAGACATCTTGGGCTGTCCAATAATCTGAGGTCCCTGTCTTATGGACAGGCAGGAATGCTATATTCCAAGACAACTGGAATGGGGATAAGAATGCTAGCTTCCAAGGGTTCCTTGGCATGGAGAGGTTTCCCAGTGCAGCCCTTTGGTTCCTGGGATATTGATGGGCCCTCCTTGGTATGACTGGAGTTAAGAGATTTACTGCAACTGGTGGGTAGTATGTTGTCAAGCCCAGAGGATATCTCAGCCCATACTTCAGAAAACTGTTGTAACCAGTCCTGGAGCATGACTCCTGGGTCTAGATTTGTTTCTGCTGTGACTCTGAAAGAGCTAGGAAATATTCTTCAGAAAGAGGTGCTGTCAAGCTGAGCATGTGTAAAGGAAATTTTAGTTTCTTGGGGAGTAAAGGTAATTTTGGTGCCTAATTTTTGGAGATCTCTGCTTAGAAGGGGGAAAGGGCAATTTGGGACCACTATGAATGAGTGAGTCACATGTTTGTAGCCCAGGATGATGATTCATTATGGTCCTTAATTGTGTCTGTGGCTCACTGTATTGCTCTTTTTTATTGGTAACTGGCCTTATTGGAGTTTTAAAAACATAAACCACTGGCCTTGTGTCTACCAAAATTTTAACTGAGTAGCCTGCTATTGATGCACGAACCAAGGACTGTTGGGGGCCTAAGAAGGCAGAGTCCATGTCCCTTTATTCTGTTTCACTATCCATCTCTCTTGTGGTGTGGTGGGTCATTGCTTTCCTGGCTTTGGGGCAGGTTGGACATTCATTCCTCCAGTATCCATTTTCCCATATAGTAAGCATATTGATTCCTTTCCAATACGGTCTGTTCCATCTTCTCTGTTATTTATTTATTTATTTATTTATTTATTTATTTATTTATTATCTCTCCCTTGGACACAAGCCGTATGGAGCTCAAGGAGAACTGACTGGAAAGCAATCAGCATAATCTATACCTGTCTGCATGTGGCCCAACCAGGAGCCAAGGCAGCTTGCTTTTGTTTCTAAGTGCCCTGGTTATTGTAACCGTTTTGGGTCACTTTGGGTAGCTGGGAAATATTTATCCCTGCAAATCTCTGTAGCTTTTGCAGTTTTTGCTGATGACTAGGGCGAATTGAGTGTCAAAAGCCAAATTTAATGCCCTAGAATTTTTTTTTTGGAGCCAGTGGATCAAAATAGTGTAAATTCAGAAATCTTATAATCACAGGATTCTGATGAGCCCTGATGAGCCTTAGTAGACTTAGACAAATTAATGGCTTTTGAGTTACACCCTGAATTGTAGTGAAAAGTATCTATTTCTTGGGAACCTATGTACTTATTGGTGTCCCAAACAAGGTTCTTGGATATAAAAGCTGCCTCAAAAATGAACTTTTCAGCATCCATACTAGTAGTGGGTTTTGTTGTTGTTGTTTTTGTTTTTAAATCTCCCTTGCCTCCTTGCCTCTACCCCAATATGTTCTTTCCTCTGGAAGTATAAATAAAGTCAGAAGGAACTTCTGGAAATCATCCCGGTCCCAGTTAGGACAATGGGTGTGGAGGACAGATTCCAAGAGGGCAGTTAGAGCTTGAGGCTTATTAGAAAAACAGGAAGTGGGTTGGTGTCTGGGTTTTGTTGTTGTTGTTGTTGTTGTTTTGTTGTTGTTGTTGTTTTTTAAAGCCATATAGATTTGAAGTAGAGAAAGAAACACATATCAGGAAAGAGTGACTACCTTCCTCTATGTGATTGCCCCCCTGCATTAGGATGGAATGGAGCCTCTCACACCAGAAAAAACAGGAGCCTGGATCTGAGTTGGCTTCAGAGCTTGGTGGCCCAACAATCAGGAAGCCAAATTTGATGTAAGAAATGTGGGAAGTTGGGGAAACTTGGTATCTTCATCAGGAGGGATGGTGATGTTCACAGAGGGAGATGGGGGAGGAAACAGGGGTTATAGATCTAGAAGAAAAAGCATGGAAAAGTAAAATGGAGTGGAGTAGGATGAGACGAAGAGGCCTGTGGTTGGCCAAAGGAGTATGCATCTGGAGGAGGTGGGGAAGATACAGGTTATAGGCAGGGAATCCAATAGAGAATCCTTGGCCTCTGAAGGGGACAGGACAGGTGGTGGGAGGCCAATGGGGAGAGAGGTTTTTAGAAACTCCAAACAGCAGGCTAATCTCTAGAGGTACCAAGCAGATAGGGTTTGAACAAGTGTCAGCCATTGATCAATATAAAGAACTCATCAGGGTGCCTGGGGTCCTATGACATTGAGCCAAACTGTTTTTGCAATAGCTGGATCCAAGGAACCAGTGGATGGCCATCCTATTTCATATGAGGACCAGTCAATCTCATAGTGAGTGCACAGTCTTCCTTTAGAGTGCACCCCTATACTCATCCCTAAACCCTTTGGAGAAATTCCTAAATCTACATTGAAGGGGGTTATAGTTTAGATTTGGTGGTCCCTCTGTTAGAAGAAAATGTATGTAACTCGACATAGTAGAAAATTAATATGACCAACCCAGCAGCATCAACAATGAAGCGAGGACAACCCCAAGTAATATCTGCTATAGTCCCCATGTTGTGGGAGCAGATGAAACTCGGATGCCGAAGTTGGGGGTGGCTCTAGGAGTAGATTGGTATGATTGGAAGTTTTGCATCTTGAAAAGGAAAGAAGCCGCTTTTATTGACAAAAAACCAGAAAACTACAACAACAGAAACAGAAACAACAACAGAAAACTACAACAACAGAAAACTACAACAACAGAGCATTCCACCTGGTGATAGAATCTAGAGAAACCGGGCGACTCCTCTGGAGAAGAAAAAAGGGGGGGGGACAACCAGAGCAAACAATGGTATATACACAATACCATCTAGTGGCAGAATCCCGAGAAACAGGCAGAATCTTCAACAGTCAATCAGAGTGAGGGCACCCCCAACTCCCCTTTGAGGGGTGGAGACAATCTGAAATACCAACGGCAAAAATCAATAAATCAAGTAAACAACTCCCTGAGCCAAACTTGCCCAGCACATATTTGATCACTGACATAGTTGGTAGGCATTCATTCAAACAAAGCCAAAGCCAAATCTCTCTAGAGGCAGAGCCAGAAGACCAGATCCTCTACTATTGGCATGCCACTTAAGCAAGGCAGGACTGGGGAAGGAGATTTTGTCAGAAAATTTCTTCCCAAATCAAGAAGAAGGCTCCCCAAATCAGCATGCCCTCCTCAATCTCAAGGGAGCCCTGGAATATTTGTCAGGGGGTTCAGCCAGGAAAGCTGGAAGCAAGGCTCAGTCCAGCAAAGAATTGGGGATATCATTGGGGCCTCCAAATGAAATGATCCACATGAGGTAATTCTTAACAACCAAACTGATTAAGCCAATTTAAATGTTGAGTCCTTTAATTAATGGTCAGACTAAAGACAGGCACATGCCTCTGAAAAGTCTCTTGGTGACCAAGCTCCAGGGTACAGTGTCTTAAAAGAGAAAACCACAACTACATCAGTGCTTCAAGGGAGGGGGCTAGGATTAAATTAATGAGGGATTTGGGATGGCCTAGTAATATCTTGCTTTTTTGAAAGGTTCAACAGTATTTTTAGGTATACCATGATAATTATTTTTATTTACACTTCCTTTTAGTTTAAGCTTGTACAAACGCCAATTATTTTATTTACTTCTGGACCATGGTCAGTTTCACAGATAGTCTCAAAAGTACCAAAGTAGGTGTGATTTTTGGGGATGAAATTGAGAACTGTCTAGGCATGTGCAAAATAAATCTGGGACAAAATATGATTACCTTAGTCATGTCAACATTTAACCCAGCATTCAGGAGGCAGAAATCAGGCAGATTTCTATGAATTCAAGGCCAGCTTGGTCTACAGAGTGAGTTCCAGGACAGCCAGGGCTACATAGAGAAATGCTGTCTCATCCCCACCAAAGCAAATATGAATTACATATGTACCCGTATATGGTGTTCAGCAGGTGTTTACCATGTATTCCCACTGGAGTCAGCCACACTTCCCTTTTATGTTTAAAATGGTTGAGACTAGGGTGAATGAGAAAGGGTCAAGGAAAATGGATGGAGAGAAAAGCTCTCTGGCATTAAAAAGGCTTTGAATGTACTTCCTGTTTTCACGGGCATGGCAATAATTTATGACTCAGGCAAATGAATTCCAATGCTTTTATTCTGTCCAATACTATAAATTGAATGGAAGATGTCATTGTAGCTGTCACCATTGTAGATTCAAGAACCAAATTACTTGGTAGCCACAGGTGAGCCACACAGGGATTTAGAGATGGCATTGAAGTTTATATTCTCTTACTTATTAAAGCTTTACTTACATAATGGTAAAATTTTAAGGAGTTTATTATAGCAAGAGGCATCTGCACTCCATTATTATAACACTTAAGTTTTTAATCGAGTTTCATTATTAGAGCTGAGGGAGTTTTTATAGAACTATGATGTTGTTTGAAATAATTTATCTAGATTTTTTTGGATTGGTTTCTCAGTTTTGAATGGACCATATTCATGTCATAAGCCTAATCTGGATCAATAGAAACCTAAACACTACTGGATGCCTAATCTGTAGTTTTCCAAGAGTGTTTACTGACCTCAAAAAAAAAAATAGCTTTGAGAGTACCTAAGCTAGCTTGTAAGAAGGCAGGATCTAAGTTGAAAAGATATGCAAGAAGAGTTGATCTGTAATCAGGCTAAACTATTCTATTTCTCCTTAGCAAGGTTTCTATCCTCTCTAAACTATATCTCCTAAATGAAGCAGCCAGTGCTATAAAAAATGCACCTGGCTTATAAGCACTGTGGCCTTTCTTCCATTGTCTGAAAATAATGGAGACATCCGGCCTTCCAGGCAGAATCTTACAGCTAGTTCTTACAGTGAGGTAAATTTGGGATAAATTGATGAAAATATCACCTTTCATAGGAGATTTAACAACAACAAGAGTACTGTTCAGAAATATGTCTTTGATTTTATTTCCCAATTCTCAACCTGCAATGATTTTTCCAACAGGAAATAAAATGGAGGGCCATTTGTTTCCCAGTTGACCACACAGTTTGGTCCATAGGATAATACTAGTTTGTATAGATTTTCACTGAATCCAATTAATCATGCTATAGGACCATTATCTTTCAACTTCTGAATTACAACATTACAATTCCTGATTCTAACGGAATTCTTGTTATTCTTTATCACCAAAACTTTCAAGAACAATGAAGTATGAAATTTATTTTTCTGTATTTATTTGGATGCTGTTATATAATGTGAGATTCATGAAAAAGAGATAAAATTCTATTTATTAGTAAAGGAAAACACTAGTCGGAGAGCCTTGGTTCTTTAAGGATATCAAGAAGAATGATTAAATATTTACCTTTAGTATATTGCATTAAAAGAGTAGATGTCTGAGATTTATAAAAGATGCATGTTATTTTGGTGGATAATGAAAATTTCCATCTTTTACTTAAAAGTGAAGCAGCATTTTTATCTTTCAAGGCTGTTGAAAATTGCCACTTGATCTTATGGGAGATAATGATCCACTGTCTCAAATTTGATTTCAGTTATATTTACCTATAAAAATATTACTTACCTTGCAAACTCCAGTCCCTTTCAGTCCACTGGCATGAAATTGTGTTTGGTCTACACAACCTGTGGTTGTTCTTCTCAACATGAAAAGAATTTCATTTGGATTTCTATATGCAGTTAATTATATTCTTCTTTCTGTTATAGTTACTTATATGAGTTCTTGGCTTGGAAGTTCCCAAAGCAAACCAATCACCCTTTGCTTGGATTTGGGGTACTCTCTCCCTGAGGGTGGCTATGATCAAAATACAATGTATGCATCTGCAAAATTCTCAAAGAAAAATAAAAATGTATTTTCAAACATTTAAATATGAGAGATTTGATTCATTTAAAGCTCCTTAGCCATTACACAAAGGCTTTAACTTTCCCAGCTTTCAACTTCCTTTCATTCTCCCATTAACCTCTCCCTATCTTTCCATAGGTTACAGATTTATTGAACCAATCCATTACATCCCCCAACCAAGCCATTACCGCTAATTTTCTAAGCAGAGCAGTTCAACTCTAGGCTTCGCCCAACCATGCTGTAATGTTTGAGCAATGAAAACACCTAGATGGGTATTTGGCTAAAACAAACACAATTTCTTTCTCTGAGAGAAAAATTCACAGTTATTTAACTATAAAACTGACACTTTCATTTTTTCCTATATTAGTTAGTCATGTTGTTTTGCAAGCATGAATTGATGAGCACCTGGTCTAATAGAGCCGTAATATGATCAAAAACAGAGGAACAGATGTGGGGTACATTAGGTGAGAAAAACAAACCAACAAACTATGATGACTCTGTAGATATGGAGAGGGAAGAGGTCTATACACCATCAGTGTTTGCAGCCTGAGCAATTAAGGACCTCCACCTCCACCCCCGCCCTTTTTGTTTTTTGGGTTTTCACAAGACACCATTTTACTTTTGTCCTGGTTTGCAAAGGTTCCCATTTTAAAATAGAGAATACCAAAATACTGACATATTCCTCTTATCATTCTCCGTTCTTATGTCCTTTTTTGAATGGCTATAAAGCTGTAATTTAAAATGGACAAAAAGACTGAACATGGAGCAGAACTTTAATCCCCTGAACTTGAGGCAGGTGGATGCCTATAAGATCAAGACCAACACTGTGAGACCCTGTCTCAAAGAAAACCCCACAAAACAACAACAACAAAACAAAACAAAAGCAAATAATTACAAAAAAGCCTTAAAAAAAAAGAACCCATGGGCACACTTGTGAAAGAACACTTGTGAAATGTTTATGTCAGCCTCCTGAAGAATATACTAGACATTCTATGGAGGCTTTCAAGAAACCAGTTAGTTCACTTTGAGTATTCAATATCTTTTGTGGTAGTGTTTATTCTGTGGCTTCTGGAACCAGAATGATCCTTGCTTTTCTGATTTTTTGCCCTATGATTGATTTTATTTTTTTTATTATTTTTTATTAGGTATTTTCCTCGTTTACATTTCCAATGCTATCCCAAAAGTCCCCCATACCCACCCCCACAATTCCCTACCCACCCACTCCCCCTTTTTGGCCCTGGTGTTCCCCTATACTGGGGCATATAAAGTTTGCAAGTCCAATGGGCCTCTCTTTGCAGTGATGGCCGACTAGGCCATCTTTTGATACATATGCAGCTAGAGACAAGAGCTCCGGGGTACTTGTTAGTTCATATTGTTGTTCCATCTATAGGGTTGCAGATCCCTTTAGCTCCTTGGGTACTTTCTCTAGCTCCTCCATTGGGGGCCGTGTGACCCATCCATTAGCTGACTGTGATCATCCACTTCTGTGTTTGCTAGGCCCCGGCATAGTCTCACAAGAGACAGCTATATCTGGGTCCTTTCAGCAAAATCTTGCTAGTGTATGCAATGGTGTCAGCGTTTGGAAGCTGATTATGGTATGGATCCCTGGATATGGCAATCACTAGATGGTCCATCCTTTCGTCACAGCTCCAAATTTTGTCTCTGTAACTCCTTCCATGGGTGTTTTGTTCCCATTTCTAAGACAGGGTTAAGTGTCCACACTTTGGTCTTCCTTCTTCTTGAGTTTCATGTGTTTTTCACAAATTGTATCTTATATCTTGGGTATTCTAAGTTTCTGGGCTAATATCAGTGAGTACATATTGTGAGAGTTCCTTTGTGATTGTGTTACCTCACTCAGGATGATGCCCTCCAGGTCCATCCATTTGCCTAGGAATTTCATAAATTCATTCTTTTTAATAGCTGAGTAGTACTCCATTGTGTGAATGTACCACATTTTTTGTATCCATTCCTCTATTGAGGGGCATATGGGTTCTTTCCAGCTTCTGGCTATTATAAATAAGGCTGCTATGAACATAGTGGAAGATGTTTCTTTCTTACTAGTTGGAACATCTTCTGGATATATGCCCAGGAGAGGTATTGCTGGATCCTCCGGTAGTACTATGTCCAATTTTCTGAGGAACCGCCAGACTGATTTCCAGAGTGGTTGTACAAGCTTGCAATCCCACCAACAATGGAGGAGTGTTCCTCTTTCTCCACATCCTCGCCAGCATCTGCTGTCACCTGAATTTTTTATCTTAGCCATTCTGACTGGAGTGAAGTGGAATCTCAGGGTTGTTTTGATTTGCATTTCCCTGATGATTAAGGATGCTGAACATTTTTTCAGGTGCTTCTCTGCCATTTGGTATTCCTCAGGTGAGAATTCTTTGTTCAGCTCTGAGCCCCATTTTTTAATGGGGTTATTTGATTTTCTAGAGTCCACCTTCTTGAGTTCTTTATATATATTGGATATTAGTCCCCTATCCGATTTGGGATAGGTAAAGATCCTTTCCCAATCTGTTGGTGGCCTTTTTGTCTTATTGACGGTGTCTTTTGCCTTGCAGAAACTTTGCATCAGTCCTATATCCCCTAAAGAAATAGAAGCAGTCATTAATAGTCTCCCAACCAAAAAAAGCCCAGGACCAGGTGGGTTTAGTGCAGAGTTCTATCAGACCTTCAATGAAGATCTAATTCCAGTTCTTCACAAACTATTCCACAAAATAGAAACGGAAGGTACTCTACCCAACTCATTCTATGAAGCCACAATTACTCTGATACCTAAACCACAAAAAGACCCAACAAAGATAGAGAACTTCAGACCAATTTCTCTTATGAATATCGATGCAAAAATACTCAATAAAGTTCTTGCTAACCGAATCCAAGAACACATCACAACAATCATCCATCCTGACCAAGTAGGTTTCATCCCAGGGATGCAGGGATGGTTCAATATACGGAAATCCATCAACGTAATTCAGTATATAAACAAACTCAAAGACAAAAACCACATGATCATCTCGTTAGATGCTGAGAAAGCGTTTGACAAAATCCAACATCCATTCATGATAAAAGTCTTGGAAAGATCAGGAATTCAAGGCCCATATCTAAACATGATAAAAGCAATCTACAGCAAACCAGTAGCCAACATCAAAGTAAATGGTGAGAAGCTGGAAGCAATCCCACTAAAATCAGGGACTAGACAAGGCTGTCCACTCTCTCCCTACCTATTCAACATTGTACTTGAAGTCCTAGCCAGAGCAATTCGACAACAAAAGGAGATCAAGGGGATACAAATTGGAAAAGAAGAAGTCAAAATATCACTTTTTGCAGATGATATGATAGTATATATAAGTGATCCTAAAAATTCCACCAGAGAACTCCTAAACCCGATAAACAGCTTCAGTGAAGTAGCTGGATATAAAATTAACTCCAACAAGTCAATGGCCTTTCTGTACACAAAGGATAAACAGGCTGAGAAAGAAATTAGGGAAACAACACCCTTCTCAATAGTCACAAATAATATAAAATACCTTGGCGTGACTCTAACTAAGGAAGTGAAAGATATGTATGATAAGAACTTCAAGTCTCTGAAGAAAGAAATTAAAGAAGATCTCAGAAGAGGGAAAGATCTCCCATGCTCATGGATTGGCAGGATCAATATAGTAAAAATGGCTATCTTGCCAAAAGCAATCTACAGATTCAATGCAATCCCCATCAAAATTCCAACTCAATTCTTCAAAGAATTAGAAAGGGCAATTGGCAGATTCATCTGGAATAACAAAAAACCTAGGATAACAAAAACTCTTCTCAAGGATAAAAGAACCTCTGGTGGAATCACCATGCCTGACCTAAAGCTGTACCACAGAGCAATTTTGATAAAAACTGCAAGGTACTGGTATAGCGACAGACAAGTAGACCAATGTTACAGAATTGAAGACCCAGAAATGAACCCATACACCTATGGTCACTTGATCTTTGACAAGGGAGCTAAAATCATCCAGTGGATTGATTTTATTTTAAGACAAGGTCTCAGAATGTATCTTAGGCTGACTCTGTACTTACTAAGTAGCCCAGGCTGGCTTCAAAGTCATGGCAAGTTTTGTGATTCAGCCCCCTGATTCAGAGATTGATCTAAATTTACCTCTGTTGGACATCCCAACTTTATAAAAATTCCCTTGTTCAGCCACCACTTGCTCCACAATGAGGGATGACTGAATCTTGGGACTTTAGGTTTCATTTACCTGCAATCTACTGAGAGCCATTTCATCGTTTTCTCTAGTACATGATTAATTTGGCCACCATAAAATATTGAATCCTTCCTCTTCCTGTCCATCTCTTGCCCCTCTACATGTATTCTCTATCTCTCTGTCCATCTCTGTCTCATCTGTCTGTCTTTCTCTCCTGTCTCCTGTCTCCATAGTATAATAAGAAAAAATGTTTTGGGTCAAGAAAGCTCTAACAGCTTATTTTTATTTGCTATATATGTAGGACACAGATGTAGATTTTCAGGTTACATTTGTGCCCTTTACCTCAGCAATTCTATTAGCAAAGCTTCCAACTTGTCCGCATAATTGCCAACATTTGTTAATATCAGTTCAGGAATTTTAGGTATCCTACCTATATGGAGTGAGTGGTATCTCATTGTGGTTTTTGCACTTCCATGATTATTAATGAGATCGAGTATATTTTTTTCTGCTTATTGAACTTTTGTTTTCTTCTTTGGGAAAGTGTGTATCTAGATACTTGACTATTTTTAAATTGTTCCATTTTTCTGTCAATTTTTAAACATTTATTTATTGATTTAGTGCATGCATGTGTGTGTATGAGCGTGCTTGTGTACATGTGTGTGCATGTGCATGTGCGTGTGCGTGTGTGTGTGTGTGTGTGTGTGTGTGTGTGTGTGTGTGTGAATGTCACTGTGAGCATGTGGAGGTCAAAGTGTGATTTGCCATAGTTGGTTCCTTCTTTCCACCATGTGCTCCAGGAATCAAAATCAAGCCATCAAGTTTGGAAGCAAGCCCCTTTACTTACTAAGCTACAACATCTAACACTATTTTAGTCTCAATGGGTTCATTTGTAAGAATTAAATATCCTCTAAAATTTCTTATGGTATATGTGATTGGAAATGTTGTTTCCAGTTCTACAGATTGTCTCTTCCTTTTCTTGATAGTGCCCTTGTAGCAAGAGCAATTTAAGTTTTGATGAGGTTCCATTTATCTTGGTTTTGTCTTTTTGTTCTTTGTACTTTTGATGACATATCTAAACCATTGCCTAGTCTGAAGCTATAAAGACCCACTCGTATGTTCTAGGTGTCGTCGTCGTCCCCCCCCCCCCAGAGACAGGGCCTCACTATATAGTTCTGACTGTCCTGGAACTCATTATATAGACTGGGCTAGCCTCAAATTCACAGAGATCCAATTTCCTCTGCCTCCCAAGTGCTAAGATTAAGTAAAGTGTATACCACTACACTCAGCTGAGTTTTAGCTCTTAAATTGAAGAATGTTCCCCTGGTACCAAGACTTTTTTGCTCATACCTTACATATTCCTGTTTACATTGCTAATAGCACCAAATCTTTGGTTATAACTCATTTTGTCATAATACATATTGACTAAAATATAGCAATGTTGCATTTTCAAGGGTGAGTATTTCAGAGGAAAAGAAGAATGGTCTCGGAATGGCCTGTGGGTGAGGCATAGTAGCTTTCCTACTCAGATGAGTGGCTTAGTACTGCCACCTGCTGTTAGACACAGTTCAGATAGTTGGTAAGTTAGTGTGGCTTAGAAGAGATATGCTTCCTCTATTGAGTAGACAAGCCGCAATGGGTGAAAGATGCTGCTTATGGACTAACTGAATTAGCTATCACCAGCCCATATAAAGCATTCAATAACTCATTAATTCCAGAGAATTATTTCCACAAGACAACACTGGTCTATTAAGGCCAGATTTCTGATTTATTTTTTCCCAGAATAATCCAAATGTCTATATTTTAAAAATGTGAATGTTCTCAATTTTAAATTGACTGTATAAAACATGTAAGTGCCACCTGGGCACAATAGTGCATGCCTGTAGCCCCATGTACGCAAGAGGCTGAGGCACAGTTACTTGAATACATGAAATCAGGACCACCTTAGGCACCACAGCTCCATTTCAAAGATATATGCACATGTGATGTAGGCCAAACCAAAAAAGGCTCTAGGGTAATTTTGCAACTGTTCTATGTCCCCACACAGTTATGTGATGATTATGTGGCGATTCATTGCCAATTAGACTGGATTTAGAGTCACTGAGGCGACACATCTCCATGTGTGTCTGGAAGTGAATTTCCAAAGCTAATTAACAACAGACAGCAGATCCCAAGGACTGATATATTTTAAAAGATACAAAGGAGAAAGCCAGCCAATAGCCAGCATTCCCTGCTCTCTTATTTCTGATCATGGAGATGTAAGCAAACGCTTTCAGGTTCTTGCTGCCACCACCTGAAACTGTGCCGACTGCAACCCCTTTTCCCACCTCATAGATTACAGCTTCAAAGCATGAAGAAAAATAAACCTTCCCTTTCTGAAGTTGCTTTTTTTTTGTAAGTGATTTGACTATAATTAATTCATGTCTTAAGGATCATTTAGAAACAATTTACTCTGATGCAGTTCAAATAATCTGAGTAATGGCAAAGAATTCTTAGGGTATCTAACATATTTCTCATTCAGAAGATCTCAGCTTAAAGGGTTAGGGGCTCAGTACTCTTCATCTGAGTATCTGGATCAGTGGGATATTTCACAAAAGCAATTGATGCTCAGTGAGTGCAAGATAGATGAGCAAGTTTGTGTTTTGTCCCTGTTGCTAATAGTGATATGATCATGGGTAGCTTCTCCTTTAGGGTCACTGTCATTTTCCTCAAGAAAAAAATATGTGAGTTGAGAGGCTCTATTTTTGTGAAAGTGATCTCTATTGAAAGATGAGATCTTAGTGGCAAATGAGAAGCCAAATAAAGGGATACATAAATTCTCATGGACAAGTACCTAGGTATACTCTGCAGTCCAAAGGTCCTCAGCAATTGAGGAAGCTAATGCGATACTAAAAAGGCTGTCCTGGAACTCTCTTTCTCTGTATATCAGGGTGGCCTCGAACTCACAGATATCTACCTGCTTGTCCCTCCCGAGTCCTGGGATTAAAGGCATGTGACACTACTGCCCAGGGAGGGCATTTTCTTAATTAGTGATTGATATGTTGGGGCCCAGTTCATGGTGGGTGGTGCCGTACCTGTAAGAGGTGATCCTGGGTTTTGTAAGAAAGCAGGCTGAGCAAGCCAAGGGGAGAAAGCCAGTAAGCAGCACGCCTCCATGGCTTCTATATCAACCTCTGCCTCCAGATTTCTGGCCCATTTGAGTTCCATTCCTGAGCTGCTTCAACGATGAACAGTAACGTGGAAATATGAGGCAAATAAACCCTTTCCTCTCCAACTTGGTTTTTGGTAATGGTGTTCCTTAAGGCAAAGGCAGATAGAATTTAACTGCATTTCACAATGCTCAGAGGTAATCCATGTGCTTCAATAACTGAAGCACACTAAGTATCTGATCTTGAGTCTTAACAACTGCTAGCAGTATAAATTTAAGGAAGCCACAAATGTCCTGAGATTCTTTGCCTATAATAAAATGAAATATCATATTTAATTGGTATTCTCCGATTTTTGTATGTTTGGTGTTACATTTTAAGTCAGGATTTTTCTGTGTAGTCCTAGCTGTCCTGGGACTCATTCTGTACACCAGGTTGGGCTTGAAGTCAGATATCTGCCTGTGTCTGCCTCCCAGATTCTGTGATTAAGGTGTGTACCTCCACTGCCTGGCTGTATTGTGAGGTTTTTAAGTAAATTTTTAAGATTTGAAAATGAGGGCTATATTATGATGGTTAACATTGTCAAATTTATCCCTTTTTCCGATTTCCCCTCCAGAAACCCCCATCCCACCCCCCTCCTCCTGCTTCCATGAGGGTGTACCCCCACCTACCCACTCCTGCCTCCCTGCCCTTGCATTCCCCTACAATGGGGCTTAGGACCTTCACAGGACCAAGGGCCTCTCCTCCTGTTGATGACCAAATAAGCCACCCTCTGTTACATATGCAGCTAGAGACACGAGTCCCTCCACGTGTACTCTTTGATTGGTGGTTTAGTCCCAGGGAGCTCTGGAGGTACTGGTTAGTTCATACTGTTGTTCCTCCTATGGGGCTGCAAACCCCTTCAGTTCCTTGGTTCCTTTCTCTAGCTCCTTTATTGGGGAACCTGTGCTCTGTCCAATGGATGGCTGTGAACATCCACTTCTGTATTTGTCAGGCTCTGGTAGAGACTCTCAGGAGACAGCTATATCAGGCTCCTGTCAGCACACACTTCTTGGCATCCACAATAGTGTCTGCGTTTGATGAGTGTATATGGGATAGATTTCCAGGTGGGGCAGTCTCTGAATGGCCTTTCCCTCAGTCTCTGCTCTACACTTTGTCTCTGTATTTGCTCCCATGAGTATTTTGTTACCCCCTCTAAGAAAGACCAGAGGACCCACACTTTGTTCTTCCTTCTTCTTGAGCTTCATGTGGTCTGTGAAGGTGGGATTGCAAGCTGGTACAACTATGGAAATCAGTCCAGGGGTTCCTCAGAAAATCGGGACCTGAGGGCCCAGCTATACTGCTCCTGGGCATATATCCAAAAGATGCTCCAACATGTAATAAGGACAAATGCTCCACTGTGTTCATAGCAGCCTTATTTATAATAGCCAGAAGCTGGAAAGAACCCAGATGCCCCTCAACAAAGGAATGGATACAGAAAATGTGGTACATTTACACAATGGAGTACTACTCAGCTATTAAAAACAATGGATTCATGACATTCTTAGACAAATGGATGGAACTAGAAAATATTGTCCTGAGTGAGGTAACCCAGTCACAAAAGAACACACATTGTAAGCACTCACTGATAAGTGGATATTAGGAAAAAAGCTCAGAATGCCTACTCTGTCAGAAGCCCCAAATCAGTTAAAAGGAAGAACCGTATCAACCAGGCCGTACAGTCTTTTTTTTTTTTTTCAGATTATTGAAAGTTAAAATTTATTAAGCCATCATGTGCTACATGCTCAGGTTAAAATTAATTTCAAAATATATACAGGCATGTAATGAACTTAAAAATGAGAAAACTAGACTGGAAACTGCACAGAGCTACAAGTGACTGATGGAACTGAACTGAAAATCAAGGTCATCACCTATTACAAACTGTTTCCCCTCGGTGCCACGTTCAACTGACTCACAATTATCTAGACCTTTAAAGAGCAATTTGCAATAAAAAAAAGTAGTTGGTAATCCTAACAAATTTGTCCATATATTGAAATGATAGTAACTGAATCCATTGTTTTATACAAATTAAGTTAATTTTAAGCAAAGTGACCTCAGTGACAAATGTGTTTCATCATTTATTTAGACATTGAAGCTCTCGCACTAAGTTTTTACAAGCTGGTGAACACTCACTGACAAACTATTTCTCCCACAGAACTATAACCACACATTCTAGACAATATAAATATATGGTTGAACTAACATTACTATACATCACCATTTTATCAATTACATAATAAAACAAAGGATCAAGTATGCAATTATTAAGTTATATAGCTCAAAGGGCATATAAAGTATTTCTGCTCAGATCACTAGCAGATCCCATCTTTTTTTTCTTTTTTTTTTTTTTTTTTGTCAAGAGACTGGGAAGAAAAGGGGAAAAACCGTAATTCAAACAAGTTGGAAACCTTGTGATAGGTATGGAGAACACAAACATTTCAGAAATTTCGATTAAGTATTGGTTAGCTACGACAATGTATCTCTACATCTTAAAAATACTTACTAAATTAAAGAGCATACTCTACATGTTCTGCACAAGACAAAGGCAACATATTACTAAAAATGTTTCATAGCCTCCTCTCATTTCTTTTTCGGGCCCTCCCTGTTAGATTGCACTTCTGAGTGCAAACATTAAGTTAACTATAAGGCTTTTTGTCTGGAGACATTACTGGAGGTATGTGCTTCTGTAACTAAGTTGGTTTTCAAACAGAGGTTTCCCAAAACAGAACAAAATGAGACAGACATATTAAATAATCAGCGCAAGACTTAGTTTAAAAAAAATTAAAAAATAAAGAATGGCTAAGCAAACCTGACATATTCCGGCGTAAGTGTGGGAGATGTAAACAGAGTGAGCAGGCAGATAACAAGAGAAGCCCTGCAGTGTTTGAAATGACTGAAGGAATACACCATGGATGGTCTAGAGAGTTCTTAGTTCTTGCAATTTTGGTTCTGTATGATGCTAAAAATATACAAGTATTGTGCTGGGTTATTTTGGCACCAAGTTCTTCTAAATTCCTTATACACTAATAATATTCTGGCACAGGAGTACATTTAATGACATAACTCAATACCTTATTTTAGGAAAGGCCAATTGGTACAAATAACAAGCACATTTTAAATGATGATCAGTAAAAATCTTTTGCTAAGTGTCCAAACGTGTTGACAATAGCCCAAATATAGAGCTTGCAATTCTGTCAAGCTAGTGGCCTGGTAAGACTGATTTTCAATATTCCTGTGGAGCTTCAGTAGACTTTTCAGTAAGCTGTCATATTGGGTAATTACATATTACAAATTAGGTCCCATCTGAAGTTCCACTTCCAAGGCATCAGGCACTCTTTTTTTTTTTTTTTTACACCGTTTGAGAACATTTATTATTACTAGAAGATACCAAAGGAAGAGAAGAGCAGACCCTAAGAATTTTTCCATTCATGTTTTCAGATAGTAATGATAGAGTAGCTTCTCAAAGGCTTTTGTGGAGCTTAAGTTCTTGATAAGTAGAAATATTTTCTGTATGTCCAGGAAATGTAAACTGTGCACTTTTGGGATGGGTGCTTGTTTGAACAGCTGAGACTGCTTTTAGCAGATAGTATACGAGGCACTCCAGTTTTATTGAATACAACAGTTATTTCTATGACCATTGGAATCCTTGAAGTGGAGCTGCATTTTCGGAAGGTACTTGTCCAGATATAAAAGCTGCTACCTACAATTAATGCTAGGGCAACAAGCACCGGAGCTCTGCCAAGGCCTGTGACACAATGGACAGCAATACAGCAACCAGGTTCTTCACGAAATTTAATCTTCACAAGACTTAGCCAGTCATCTACAATCTGGTTGGATGGTGGTACACCATCATCAAAAGGCGAGTCAAGAACACAAATGCCTTCTTTCTTCACAAGAGTAGTGTCGTAAGTTGCTTCACATACTCTTACTATTGTAGTAACTCCATACTTCTTAAGTTCCTCTATAAATTTGTTCAAGGTTGCATTGGTTGGATTGTGTGTAATAAGAAATATCATGTTCTTGTATGTGACTTCCACAGGAGCAGGGTGGTTCCTTTGAGCCATGTTAATTTAGTTTTAAAAAAACATAAATAGGGTTATGAAGGAATTTAAAAAATGATTCAAAACAAAAAATAAAACAAAAACAAACAACCTGAAGTCTACTTCAATATTCAATATACTCCACTTGAAATTCTCAGTGCTTTGAGTATGAATTGGGAGAAACGGGCAATGAAATGAACCTCCTTGGTGGAGTAGTAAGGAATTTCTACAGTTCTCTTGTCGGCATAGAGGTCATGCTGTGCTCTTGGCAGTAATCTCCACTGTCCTCCAGAAACTCCATAAATGTGTGACCGAGAACACCACAGAACTGAGGAACATGTCTATTCAGGTCCTGAGGCAGCACAGGCAGCAGCAGCACCTGGGTAGGTAGTGGTAGGCTTCTTTGTGGCAGTGATGCAGGCAGTGGGGGCACCAGACGACCATGCAGTGAGCTGTCAGAGGAGCATAGCTGAACCACAGGTCTTACACTCTTTAAGGGGTCTAGGCAGACTTTTAATTTTATTAAAATAAAATTAAACTTTTAGAAAACTCAGTTTCATTTTCTGAGATAAATTGAGAAGATTGAAGAATATGAAATTTGTCTGAGTATAAACTATATCTTGTTGTTGAATCACAGATCATAAAGAGCATTGCTGATTGCATATTAAATATTTTATTTCATAACCATATTACATTGCACTATTTATATAGGTATATAGATATATAGATATACATATATACGTATACACACACATATGTTTGGTAGTAGTAGAGTGTGAATATAATAGTATAAACATCTGATGATGTAACAGCATGACCTTCTGATGATTTATATCTATATTGAAATGTCAGTCTTAATTGCTTATTTCAGGAACCTTTACTCTGAGACACAGACACTGAGTGTATACTGGACATTTTTTCCCCTTTTATCCAGGGCTAATTCTTCACCTCTCACTCTTAATTCATTATTTCTGCTTCTTTTAAGATTTCTTTCCATCATTTATTTTTACAGTGCCCACATTTTAAAACCTCACTTATGTATTCTCCTTCTTGATCTTCAAGCATCTGGTTCCTGTCCAGTCCTAGTTCAAAATTTCCTAAGATTTTAGGCTCAAGCCATGCTCACAAATTCAAGAGCTCACAAGAACCAGGAAGCAGACACAATAACTTAATGTTTTTTATGGTTTCTACTGAGTCCAACCTATATATAGCCTGACCACAATTTAATTTGAGTCAGTTTTCTTTCTAGGGCTGATTTATTTTCTTTGTTGGTGATATGATAATTCATGTAATTGACCAATATAGAAGTCTAGAGCCCCGAGAGAACTGATTCAGAAAACACTAGGCAGATAACACAGAGCGCTGTCGCCACCATACTGGCACAGGACTAGTCAGAATCTAGAATGAGAGAAAAAATAGCCACCATAAGAATGGTCAGTCAGATATGTTCAACAGTGTTGACAGATAGGAAATATGTAGGATTTAAGGTAATATCATAATGGTTCCCCCCAAACCACAGAGGCTCAAGAACGTCTGTTCAGAGTTATAAGAGAGCCCTTAATGAAATAGTTGCTTTAACTATGTTCTTATTGTGGGTGTTATGTCAGAAATGTATGCAGACATGTTTATGTCTTTCCACAATACCAGAATTTATTGAATAACAGTCAACTCAAAATGAACAACAGAGTTTGTTGTTGTTGTTGCTGCTGTTCTTGTTTTGTTTTGTAGCAATTTTCCAAGTAATTTCAACTTCCCTTGAGAGCTGGCTGTGGGCAAGCACAGGTTCTTTTATTTCAATCTTAATTATTAAAATTCAATCCCAAATCACACATTCTATAGCACGTCATATTTATATCTATATACATATATGTAAGTTAGAAAATGTCCATAAGGGGCTGACAAGATGGCTCAGCAGGTAAGAGCACTGACTGCTTTCCCGAAGGTCCTGAGTTCAAATCCCAGCAACCAACATGGTGGCTCACAAACACCTGTAATGAGACCTGTTGCCCTCTCTGGCACGTCTGAAGACAGCTATACTGTACTTAGATATAATAATAAAATCTTTGGACCGGGGGAAAAAAAGAAGAAGAAAATGGTCATGAACTGAAGCCCTGAGGGCCAGCAGTAGGGAGAGGGAACTTATAGAGCCTACTTCCAGCAGGAAGACAGGACATCAAGTGAGGGATGGGGTTGCCACCCCACTGTCACATCTCTGACCCATAATTGTTCCTATCTGAAAGAATTACAGGGATGGAAATGGAGAGGAGCCTGAGGAAAAGAAGGTCCAGTGACAGGCTCAAAGTGGGATCCAGCTCAAGGGGAGGTCCCAAGGCCTGGCACTATTACTGAGGCTATGGACCACTTACAAAAAGGGACCTAGCATAACTGCCCTCTGAAAGACCCAATAAGCAGCTGAAAGAGTCAGATGCAGTTATTTGCACCCAACCAATGGACAAAAGCAGATGATCCCTGCTGTTGACTTAGGGAAGGCTGAAAGAAGCTGAGGAGAAGGGTGATCCTGTAGGAGGACCAGCTTAATCTGGACCCCCGAGATCTCTCAAACACTGGACCACCAAGCAGACAGCATATACCAACTGATATGAGGCCCCCAACACACATACAATAAAGGACTTCCAGGTCTGTGTTCATTCAGAGATGATACACCTAACCCTCAAGAGACTGGAGGCCCCAGGGAGTTTAGCAGTCAGATGGGGTGGAGGGTGGGGGCATCCACGTGGGGACAGGGTGGGATGTGGAGGAGGTTGGGTATTTGGAGCAATCCAAGGGTGGATTGGGGAGGGGTGGGGAATGGAATATGGAATGTAAAAAATGAATTACAAATAAAATTAAATTTAAAAAGAAAAGAAAACGGCCATAAAAGCATTAGAGGACTGTAGCAATGTCCAAAAGAAGCCTTACAGAAGGCACAGGCAAAAGGCTAATTAGGATGTAAAGAGAATATCTGTGGGGCTTGGATAGTGAACCCCATAAAGGAGCTGCTGGATGTATTACCAAAAAGATAAGTCACAGGTTCAGAGTTGAGCTGCTGAGGTTAGATACATGGGGCCATGGAAGCTGTAGAGGCAAGGTGCAGACCTGAGTCAAGACCAACAGAGAGACGGGAAGATAGGAATTCGGGTAAGCCCTGTCTGTCATCAGTGTGGACATGGTTGAGCTGAAAGCTCTGGGATGGTTAGGAATTCTCTGTCAGTCCAACGATACTCACACCACGCATTCAGATGACAGGCTGTTGGGGGAATCATTGCCGTCAGAATCATGCTGTTAAGAGCCCTTCTTCTCTTTACTGGGTCCAGGTGAAGGATAAACTCATGCTTTCTGAGTCTCACATGTTCCACAATTCTCGGGCCTAGTTTTCCTGATAGGATTTTAATAACTTGGTATGTGATGTGGTTCCAACACACATTGATAATTTGTAGTATGGTGCTTTGTACTTTTTTATTAGATATTTTCTTTATTTACATTGCTCTTTCCTGGTTTCCCCTCCAAAAACCCCCTATCCCCTCCCCGCCCCTGCTCACCAACCCACCCCTCCTGTTTCCTGGTCCTGGCATTCCCCTACACTGGGGCATAGAACCTTCACAGAACCAAGGGCTTTTCCTCCCATTGATGACTGACTAAGCCATCCTCTGCTATATATGCAGCTGAAGTCATGAGTCCCACCATGTGTTTTCTTTGGTTGGTGGTTTAGTCCCTGGGAGCTCTGGGGGTACTGGTTAGTTCATATTGTTGCTCCTCCTATGGGGCTGCAAAACCCTTCAGCTCCTTGGGTACTTTCTCTAGCTCCTTCATTAGGGACCCTGTGCTCTGTCCAATGGATGGCTGTGAGCATCCACTTCTGTTTTTTTTTTTTTTTTTTCAGGCACTGGCAGAGCCTCTCAGGAGACAGCTCTATCAGGCTCCTGTCAGCAAGCACTTGTTGGCATCCACAATAGTGTCTGGGTTTGGTGACTGTATATGGGATGGATCCCCAGGTGGGGCAGTCTCTGGATGGCCTTTCCTTCAGTCTCTGCTCCACACTTTGTCTCTATAACTCCTTCCATGGGTATTTTGTTTCCCTTTCTAAGAAGGATAGAAGTATCCACACTTTGTTCTTCCTTCTTCTTGAGCTTCATATGGTCTGTGAACTGTATCTTGGGTATTCTGAACTTCAGGGCTACTATCCACTTATCAGTGAGTGCATATCATGTGTGTTCTTTTGTGATTGGGTTACCTCACTCAGGATGATATCCTCTAGATCCATCCATTTGCCTAAGAATTTCATAAATTCATTGTTTTTAATAGCTGAGTAGTACTGTATTGTGTAAATGTACCACAATTTCTGTATCCATTCCTCTGTTGAGGGACATCTGGGTTCTTTCCAGCTACTGGCTATTATAAATAAGGCTGCTTTGAACATAGTGGAACATGTGTCCTTATTACATGTTGGAGCATCTTCTGGGTATATGCCCAGGACAGGTATTGCTGGGTCCTCAAATAGTACTATGTGCAGTTTTCTGAGGAAATGCCAAACTGATTTCCAGAGTGATTGTACCAGTTTGCAATCCCAACAGCAAAGGAGGAGTATTCCTCTTTCTCCACATCCTCACCAGCATCTGGTGTCACCTGAGGTTTTTGTTTGTTTGTTTGTTTTGTTTTGTTTGTTTCGTTTTGTTTTTCGAGACAGGGTTTCTCTGTGTAGCCCTGGCTGTCCTGGAACTCACTCTGTAGACCAGGCTGCCCTCGAACTCAGAAATCCACCTGCTTCTGCCTCCCAAGTGTTGGGATTAAAGGCATGTGCCACAACAGCCCAGCCTGAGTTTTTGATCTTAGCCATTCTGACTGGTGTGAGGTGAAATCTCAGGGTTGTTTTGATTTGCATTTCTCTGATGACTAAGGATATCAAACATTCCTTTAAGTGCTTCTCAGCCATTGAATA
This sequence comes from Mus musculus, assembly GCF_000001635.26. Classification (NCBI taxonomy): domain Eukaryota; kingdom Metazoa; phylum Chordata; class Mammalia; order Rodentia; family Muridae; genus Mus; species Mus musculus. The sequence continues at coordinate 136,885,345 of NC_000086.7, read as the reverse complement.
AATCTAAGTAAGAAAGCTACATTACTTAATCAACACACACACACACACACACACACACACACACACACACACACACACACACACAAAACCACACCACCCTCATTCTGGTAGAAGAAAACAATAATAAAAGCAAGAAGACAAGCTTCCAAGCTGTGATAGCAAGGACCAGGTACCTTCCCTGTGAATGATCACAGTAGAGTTCAGAGGCAGATCCCACTTATTTTTTTTCACAAGACAATTGGAATGATTTGTTGGTGTATCAATTTAAGTTTTGAAGGAGATATTAAGGGAGCAAAACAAGGCAACAGTAGAACCCATGTTTCTGGTTATAAAACACAAGGTAGTATTGGCACTATTATGTGGAATGGAGAAGATTGTGAATAGGAAGTAAATGTATCAGAGAAAAATATGTCCCATTTTCAAGTTGTTTGATGTTAATATTAGTATCATAATTTCAAGCAGATAGCTGAATGTATGCCATAGCACACAGATATACACACATTTTCACAGTTATAAGTCTGGATATAGATGCAAATATGAAAGTCATCATTATGAGATGACATTTGAATCTATAAACTCATGAGCAACCTAAAGAGAATATGTAGTAAGGGAAGAGCAGTCACTGAAAACAAGAGCAATTACAGCATTTATAGTTCATTTTATATATAGAGAGAGCCATAGAGTAAGGCTGTACTGATGGAGGAAGTAACTGGGAGGAGAAGACAGAAGGAAGGCAACTGCAGTCAGGATGAAACCTATGAGAGAAGAATACATTTTAAAATAAAGAGAAATACTACCCAAGAATAAAAGTGCTTATCAATGTATAAGCTTACATAAAAATACATGGTTAAATATATTAAAGCAATTGGATGATTCTGAGAAAAGGAAAGAGACAGCAATATATATATATATATATATATATAATAAGAGGCTGTGGTAGGAAAAAATCAGAAGACATTAGAGTCACAGAAAACATTACAGACTAAATTCTGTCCCCACCTCTCCAATCAATATTTAGAAGTCCTATTATAATGTGGACCTCAGTGTTCCCAGAGGCCCATGTATGAAAAATGTACTCCTTTTTCTATAGCACTACCAGGAAGTAATGGAGCATTACAAGGTGGGTCTAATGGGATAACAGTAAGGCTTTAGGTCATGCTCTCGAAGGGCACTTTAGAACCCACACTTCATGACTATTCTCTTTTGCTTCCTGTCCATCGAGAGGTAAGCAACTTCAGCCCACCGTGCACTCCTTCTCTGATGTGCTCCCTTGCCACAGGCCCAAAAGAATGAGTTTATCCGAATCTTGAACTAGAATCTCTAGAAACTAGGGATTCTAGTTCAAAATAAACCCCCTCTCTATATAGATTATCTAAAGCATTTTGTTGTAGTAATGGGAAGATAATGAATATAAGCTCTAATACACTATGTGATTACATTTGAAAACAGGGAGTTAATAAGAGGTAAATAAAGTAACATGAGGTTATAAGACTGGAGCTCCAATCTGAAAGTGTTATTGCCCTTATAATAAAAGAAGGAGAGATAGGATCCTATGACCTTATAATGCACTGCTTGTACAGACCCTTCTTATTTTGACATTCCCATCTTCTCACTTTCAATTATGTACTTTTCTCCAAGCACACATAGTTTTACACTTTCTCAAACAAGGTAATAGTTTTGGTATTTGAAAGCCTTTGAACATGCTCTGCCCACTACTGTGCCATGTAAGGGCATGGTGACTAAGCAGCCATCTAGCTGCAATTCAGGAAAAGAACCTTCTCCAAAAACTGAGCCTTGCTATCCTTTGATCCAAAACTTCCCACCCTCCATAACTAAGAAGTAAATTCCTATTGACTAAGCCAACCAGCCTCTAATTTTTTTTATAGAAGCTCAAAGATGACCCACACAGAAACCAAGAGGAGGATGTTTAAAGAAGAAAGAAGTGTCACAGAGGAGTTAAATACATGAAAACAAACCAATGACTAATGAGGCTGTGCATGCTGGGCAAAGCATGAGTAGTTTTCATGTCGTGATCAAGGTGGAAGTCAGAGGAGTCGCGTGGGGAGAAATGAGGAGGCAACCATGAGAAGACTGCAATTAGAGGCAATTTTTTTACATTCTTATTTATTTATTTATTTATTTATTTATTTATTTATTTATTTATTTATTTATTTTTATTAGATATTTTCTTTATATACATTTCAAATGCTATCCTGAAAGTTCCCTATACCCTCCCTCTGCCCTGCTCCCTACCCACCCACTCCTGCTATTCCCCTGTACTGTGGCATATAAAGTTTGCAATACTAAGGGGTCTCTCTTCCCAGTGATGGCCAACTAGGCCATCTTCTGATACATATGCAGCTAGAGATATGAGCTCTATGGGTACTGGTTAGTTCATATTGTTGTTCCACCTAGAGGGTTGCAGACCCCTTCAGCTCCTTGGGTGCTTTCTCTAGCTTCTCCATTGGGGCCCCTGTGTTCCATCTTATAGATGACTGTGAGCACCCACTTCTGTATTTGCCAGGCATTGGCATAGCCTCATAAGAGACAACTATACCAGGGTCCCTTCAGCAAAATCTTGCTGGCATATGCAATAGTGTCTGGGTTTGGTGGCTGATTATGGAATGGATCCCGGCTAGGGTCTCTGGATAGTCCATCCTTTCGTCTTAGCTCCAACCTTTGTCTCTGTAACTCCTTTCATGGGTATTTTGTTCCCTATTCTAAGGAGGAATGAAGTATCCATCCATTGGTCTTCCCTCTTCTTGATTTTCTTGTGTTTTGCAAATTGTATCTTGGGTATTCTAAGTTTCTGGGCTAATATCCACTTATCAGTGAGTACATAATGTGTGAGTTCTTTTGTGATTGGGTTACCTCACTCAGGATGATGCCCTCCAGGTCCATCCATTTGCCTAGGAATTTCATAAATTCATTCTTTTTAATAGCTGAGTAGTACTCCATTGTGTAAATGTACCACATTTTCTGTATCCATTCTTCTGTTGACGGACATCTGGGTTCTTTCCAGCTTCCGGTTATTATAAATAAGGCTGCTATAAACATAATGGAGCATGTGTCCTTATTACCAGTTGGAGCATCTTCTGGGCATATGCCCAGGAGAGGTATTGCTGGATCTTCCGGTAGTACTATGTCCAATTTTCTGAGGAACCTCCAGACTGACTTCCAGATTGGTTGTACAAGCTTGCAATCCCACCAGCAGTGGAGGAGTGTTCCTCTTTCACCACATAATTAGAGGCAATTTTATTGTGAAGTTTTGTTAGGGAAAGAAAAGAATCCGAGGATCAGAACAGTGCCTAATGGGGCACTTAGACCTAAACTTTTCTCCAGTAGGAATAATAGATATTTTCTGCTTAATGGAGTTTATTATATAGACACAGAGAGAATGATACAAGAGACAGAGAGTAAGCAATTGAAAAGCAAAGCCCTTGAGAAGTAAGAGGTACAATCCACAAAGCACAGTTGAACAACTGGCATGGTAAAAGGATATAGACTGAGTCACTTTCAAGAGAAAGTCGAGATAAATATGGGTACACCTCCAGACAGGACTGCAAGACTTGGTAGCAGAAGGTGTAATGACGAACTTTCAAAACAAAACATGAACCAAGCCGGGCATGGTGGGGCACACCTTTAATCCCAGGACTTGGGAGGCAGAAACAGTCGGATTTCTGAGTTCAAGGCCAGCCTGGTCTACAAAGTGAGTTCCAGGACAGCCAGGGCTATACAGAGAAACCCTGTCTTGAAAAAACAAAAAACAAAACAACAACAACAACAAAAACCCCAACCAAATAAAACCATGAACCAATGTCAATTGGAGTAGAGGTAAAGGAGAAGATATGTGGGGTTAGATGGAAGGAGACAATGATTGAAACAGAGGCCATGGGAAAACATGAAGTGACCCTCCTATAGAAATAGTGCATTTCCATGGAACATTATGCATGATTTTGAAGACTGTGGTCACAGATTTAAAATAGTTATTTGTAAACCTTATCGGTTCTGTGTGTGTATGTGTGTGTGTGTGTGTGTGTGTGTGTGTGTGTGTGTGTGTGCGCGTGCATGTGCGCATGCATGTGCTCACAAGCTTGCATATGTGTGTGTGTCCATGGGAAGCAATGCACATGAGTGTACAGGTACACTGACATGTGTGTATGTGTGAGCTTATACAAATGTGGAGGCCCGAACATCACATGCCTCTTTTCAGAGACATGATCTCTCGGTGGAACCTGGAACTTGCTGCTTAAGCTAGGATGCCTGGCTTATGAGCCCCAGGAATCCACCTGCATCTATAGCATGTTAGAAAGCTTAGGTATTGATGACACAATTTATCTTTTAAAAGCCATTAAGTCTGGTCTAGGGAAATATATCAGTTGATAAAGTATTTGCCACTCATCTATGAAGATCTAAATGTGTTCCCTAGAGTGATGTATAAAGCCAAGCACGGTAGGGTTTTCTTATAACTTCAGAATAGGACAAGTGGAGATGGGGGATTTCTGGAGCTCAGAAGTCAGCTAGCTTACCTTAAGCACCAGTGCCAACCCCCCATATTGTGTTAGAACATTTCTAGTCTTTTCTTAGGAAGTATGATGCTCCATGTGGAATTTTGTAGATGCACTTATATGGTTGAGTGCCTCTTCTAGATTGTTGGCTCTTGTTTTCAAATCAATGGCAGTATATTGGATTGTTGTGACTGGTGTTTGTATGCCTGTTGAAATGATTAATGTCGCCTGCAGACCTCCCTCATTCCTCAGCTTCTTCCTTACTGTTGCATAGTCAATTTCCTTGCTTTTTTCCATTGTTATCGTTGCCACAAGAAATGACACAAAATTGCCATTTACTGTTTCACACAAAAGCTTTGAGGAAGAGCTAGCTGAGAGTCAGGTGAATAAGAAAGGCACTCTGGCCAGGCGGTGGTGGTGCATGCCTTTAATTCCAGCATTTGGGAGGCAGAGGCAGGTGGATTTCTGAGTTCAAGACAAGCCTTGTCTACAGAGTTTGTTCCAGGAAAGCCAGGGCTACACAGAGAAATCCTGTCTCGAAAAACCACAAAAAAAAAAAAAGAAAGAAAGAAAGTAAAGAAAGGAAAGGAAAGGAAAAGGAAAAGGAAAAGGAAAAGGAAAAGGAAAAGGAAAAGAAAAGGAAAAGAAAAGAAAAGAAAAGAAAAGAAAAGAAAAGAAAAGAAAAGAAAAGAAAAGAAAAGAAAAGAAAAAAAAGGCACTCTGTGTCTGTGAGAAGGGGTTTTCAGGACACTGCCGGACATGTCACATAACTATGTTCCTCTAGGAATGAGGCTTTGAAAATGGTCCAACCCCATTCTTACTTAGCCTTCTGACCCAGGAGCTCTCCATTTGCTATGATTGCAGCCTGTTAATTTTCAAAGCTACCACAGAAGGGAAGAGAGACTATAGGAGAAGGCTATGTTAAAATTCTATGCAGCCTACTATTCTCACTAAAAATTGGATGACTTGTTTCAGCGAAGATTTCTTGTATTGTTTTAAGTTTTTGGCAACTTACAACAAAACAAAATGCTGGTGTACATCACAAAATTTTAAAATCCCTGTCTCTTGTTCTAGTATGCTAATTTTATATGTTAAAAAAGTTTATTTGTACATTTATTGGTTCAGTGTGTGTGTGTGTGTCTGTGTGTGTGTTGAGTATGTACCACAGTGTTTGTGGAGATAAGAGAGTAATTTTTAGGAATCAGTTCTCTCCTTCTACCACGTAGGTCTGGGAGATGGAACTCAAGTCCTCAGGCTTGGCAACAAGCACACTTACACACTGAACCATACTGACCTGTAGTTCTGTATCTTGTAGTAGTGGAGTGTGAGAGTAAGGGAGAGGAGCTATCTTTGGGCACCAGCACCAGCACTAACACCATATAATTAGGATGCAATTCCTGATGTCCAGTACTGTACTACGTGATACCTTATAAATGAAGATGAGAACATAGAGCCCCCCAAATCTAGAATGCTGCTGATACATAATTATGGAAGATCAATATATTTGTGGACATGCATTATATGCTTTAGAGCTTGTATTTTTATTGCAAAAGTTTCATACATTATATTTTGCTCATGTTGGCCCTCCCCCCACAATTCATCCTAAATCCTCCCCATCTCCCTACCCACCCAACTTCTCTTAAAAAAAAACAACTAGCAAAACAATAAAAATAAGAAACACACACATGATAAAATCCCACAAAACCAGAAATCAAAGTGACAAGCAAAAGACCAATAAGACAAAAATAAATAAATAAATAAAAGCCTGGCCTGAAGTTTAATTAAGACCCAGTGAAATTTCTTGGTTAGGGGTAAGACCTTCCTCTTCTCAGTGCTGGGACCCCATGTGGCTTGAACTTATGCATGCTACCACTGTCTGTGAGTTCACATGTGCATCAGTCCTGCTGTATTGGGAAAAATACCACTACCTCTAGCTATTACCATCTTTTTGCTTCCTCTTCTCCATAGATCAATGAACCTTGATGGGAGGACTTTGATAAAGACTTCCCATTTAAGACTGACTACTCCAGCCGGGTGTCATGGCACAGTCCTTTAATCCCAGCACTCGGGAGTCAGAGGCAGGCAGATTTCTGACTTCAAGGCCAGCCTGGTCTACAGAGTGAGTTCCAGGACAGCCAGGGCTACACAGAGAAACCCTGTCTCGAGAAAAAAAAAAAAAAGACTGACTCTCACTTTCCATAAATTGTCCAGTTGTTGCTTCCTCTGTTAGTTCCTGTGTACTTCAAGAAGCAGCTTCTCTCATGAGAGCTGAATAATGCTCTGATCTATGGGTATGGTGACATGTCATCAGGAGTCAATTTATTGCTGTGTTGCTTTAGCAGAATAATATTATTCTGTTTTCTTCTAGGTATGTAACCTATGTAGTTTCATGTTCTTGGCTACGTTCACAGCATTGGACATGGGTTCTATCTCATGGAGTGGGCCTTAAACCAGACAGTAGTTGGTTCCATAACATCTGTGCCATTCTTCCACCAGTATATCTTGTACGCAGATCACTGCTCTAGTAGACCTTGTTTTTTTTTTTTTAAAGAAAAACATTTTGTGTATTTCCACAGGATTACTCTTGATTTTAAGAAGTATCTAATCATTCTTTCCATGATGCTTCATGAGGCATAGAGTGCTTAATGTAGTTGTTCTCTTTAGACTTGAACATTCAACAATCACTTATTCTCAATGCCGACCAGTTATGAGTTGGCTCCTTATCTGTTTCCCAGTGCAAAAAGCTTTTCTAACTAAAGCTGAAAGTAACACTACTACATTGACATAAATATAAATATTTAGAAAGCAGTTTGACAGGAAAACAATAGTAATAAGCTCCTCTTAGGAACTGACGCCCCTAACTATGGGCTCTTTGTCAGACTTACAATACTGGATGTGAATTCCTTCATGTGGTGTGAGCTTCAAATTTAGTCAGAAAATGATTGGCAACCCCCACGGCAGTCATGCAACTGTTATTTTACCAATGGGTGCATCTTGTCTGGACGGTCAGCACGATAGCATGCAGGATTTCTAGCTAGGTAACATCATTGATGACTTTTCGCTCCCAACAGCCTGAGAAGCACCTTCCACCGCGTTGGAAGCTAGCTATCAGGGAAGAAGCTACACCTTAGTCCCAGTTTGAGTTCTGTGTCCTACAACTAAAGTATGTGATGTCTTCAGCTTCCAGGGCTTACTATCTATGTGGATCTGGTGGGCAGCCACACTACCTTTTGTTTTCCAAAAGTCTCAGTGGACGTGATCACATTTACATGGTCCCAGCAACATTTTAATGATTTCAGTGTAGGCAATGGTATCTTTATTGTATAGATGAAGAGACTGTGGTCAAGAGTCACTTAGCACAATTGTCACATAGCCTATATGTCAGTCAGTCTTCATTGAGATTCACACATACTTGCAACTTGTTATAGATGCTTTATGTGACGTCACTTCCTTCTCCAAATAGTGATGGAAACATATTTTACCAATATTTTAACTTAACTTTATTTTACTAATCCTTTAATATCACTTCTAGACTGTAGTTTAATCTGTTATGAATTTGCTGTTCATCTGAAGTATAGAGCATAGCATTTCCTACTGTAGGAATTGAATGTGTATATTTGTATTGTTGTACTGACAAAAGGTAAATGTATTTTTCCTGATAGGGGAATAATACTTTGGTTTTCTCAGTAAATGTTAAATTTTACAGTGAGCTCCAGGCCAGGAAAAATACACCCTTCTAAACAAGGCTTCTTGACCTTTCAAGTACTCTGGTGGTTGTATAAGACACTACTTTTTCAGATTATCCTCTGTAATAACTGATATCACTGATGTTGACAGCTTACACAACCATTATTAAGGGACTTAGGCTATTAATTCAGAAAACTGAATTCTGGTGCCTTATTTTATTTGTTCTCTACCATCCTATCAAGTTTAGAGTAGAAGTCAAGAACAGAGTAGGCAATCACCTGTGATTATTAGATGGATGAGTCAGTACCTAAATTATAGAATCAAGAGCATGCTGGCTGATTTACTAAATAACACCAAATTTAAGAGAAGGCTGGCATCTTTTTTTTTTTTCATTTTTAGAGCCTGAATTTTCTTAAAGCAACCTGACAGAAGACAAATGTATCTTTTTTTAAAGCTTTTAAAAATTATCATATAAAGTAACTGGTTTCACTGTGAATTTTCATCCATAGCTTGTGCCTGTTCATCTTCCTCCTCCACTTCCTCCGTCCTCCTTCCTGCCTTGCCAATGGATCTTTCCTTTCCCCTATAGTTCCTCTGACCTTTGATGACATGTGGAGTCTATTTCTCTTCTCCCACCTTCAAATGAAGGCTGGCATCTTAAGACAGTGATTTACAATAGTACTACAAATGTGAGAAAGGGCCAGAATAAAACAGAATGATCAGCAATGGAACAAAATAAATAACCATTTTCCATAAAGACTGCTCATACTATAAATGTGGCTGATGCATGTTTGCATTGACTAATGTCTTGGCACCATAGTTTTGAAGGATCGGTGAAGAAAAACTGAATATTTTTGAGAAAGGAAAGAAAAGAACTAAGCCATCAAGGGTGATCAGCTAGTAAGTGTGATTTCTGTGTATGCTTGATGACCCAAGCCCATAATAAAAAGCAGCGACCACTCTCAAAGGTGGTTCTTTGATGCTCCTCCCAAACACATGCTATGACACACATATGCCTACGTGACCACAGACACATTGTACACACACACACCAATAAGAAATAAAATTTTATAAAAAGAAAAGAGAGCCATTTAAAACCCAGGTACACATAAATAATGATTAAAATAATTCTAGATGCTTAATCCAAGGAAAAGAAGATAAAAAGAGTATGTGAGAACAACCTGAGAAGGTCTACTACTATGTTGAGGAAGGATTACATTATTGTGCAGCTTGCTAGATTGCTGCCACACTGCTTCTCCTATCCCACAACAGATACAAGAGTATTTTTCCCATTGTGACTGAGATGATAAGTCTCAATTGATCTCAAGTTATTGAACCTTATAAGCTTTATAAAACATTAATTGAACTGAAAGAGTGAAGATACTATTTAGGTTAATGACCTGGAAGACTATATATAAAATTAGGGAAAACTTTTTACTTTTAAGATGAAACCTTACTTTATCTCTTTTACTATCAAAATAAACTGGCTCTATTTTTTCTTTTTTTTTTAACTTTTTTATTAGGTATTTATTTCATTTACATTTCCAATGCTATCCCAAAAGTCCCCCACATGCTCCCCCCACTCCCCCTCCACTCCCACTTCTTGGCCCTAGTGTTCCCCTGTACTGAGGCAGATAAAGTTTGCACGACCAATGGGCCTCTCTTTCCACTGATGGCCGACTAGACCATCTTCTGATACATACGCAACTAGAGACACAAGCTCCGGGGGGGGGGGGGTGATAAAAACTGGCTCTATTTTTTTGATACATGTTTCTCTCTGTAGACCAGTCTGACCTCAAACCCACAGAGATCACCTTGCTGCTGACACCTGAGTACTGGGATTAAGTACATATACCTCTAACCCTAGATAGATAAACGGACCTTTTTATAGACTTTGATAATAATGCTTTAAGAAAAGTTGAGCAAGCTCTGGATAGTTCATATCCATTGGCACAAACTATAAAACATTAATTTCATACAAATTCCATATCACATACAGACTCATCTGACCAAGGTTTTACAGCATTTAGAACAATTATAAGGCAACGAGTCTATAGTATTTTCAAAAGAATAAAGTAAAATACTGTCTTGCACTTCAGAAAACATTATATATTTTAAAATTGAATTTGTTAGTATTCCAGTATACAATGACTTCCTTTTATTATTGATGTCTTAGTTAGTATAAGAATGATTTTGTTGTGGCTTGTAGTCCTGTCTCCTTGTCTGGTTTCCCCTTTCAGTTGGCTCCATTCCTTCACACAGTTATTTCACCTTTCATGTTGTGTGTGTGTGTGTTTAAATCTAGATTCACATGTGAAAGAAAACATGTCAGTTTTATCTTTTATTTTCCCCTATACTCTCTAGTTATCCCCTTTCCTATCTCTCTAGACTCCTAAACTATTAAGAAAATGAAAATTAAATCAACCATGAGATTTCATCTCACACTAGTCAAAAGGGTTACCATCAAGGAAACAAGCAATAGATGGTAGACATGAGGATGGAGCTAGGGACACAGATCTTTATAGACTGAGGATAAGAATGTAAATCAAAATCTACCAATTGAACTACCATAGGACCCAGTGATAGCACTCCTGTGAAAACATCTGAAAGGATCAGTCAGTATGCTTTAGAGATGCTTGTTACTTCATGTCTATTTGTATTAATCCAATATAGAATCAGCAACCCATTCATAGACAAATGGACATATAGAAATGTGTGTCATGTATGCACACTTTTTTTTAGCCATAAGGAAAAGTAAGATGATGTCATTTGCAAGGAAAAATGTATATGGTATAAGAGTAGCAGAGGGACTGTCTTCATGAACAGAGCTACTGAACACTCTGTATGTTTTGACTATTTTTACTTTTAAATATTATATTTGCTGACAAGTGGCCTATTTCTTGGAAGTTTCTTACTATCCTCCTAGGGAAGAGCTTGTACTCTCTTAGGAGAAAGTTCAACCAAATCTAATCTACCTGCAATCTCCAAGATCAGAAATAGTACCAACATGTGTGGGTGTTAAGAGATTCCAGATTTCATTGTTTCATATGAAGAGCTTTCTGGTAAAGTACTTCTTTAAATGATGCAACTTATAAAGTCATTATTCAGAAGCTGAACACCTATGAGTCCAGGAATTGTAGAGGGGATTCTGAAAATAGCTAAGAAGACACATGAAGTCCATAGTTCCTAAATGCATATACATGTGCTATATTAGAATTGTCTAGAGAACTTACTACAGAGATTTCAAGGTCACAGAACAGGAATTTATAGTGGTGATAAGTCCTTGATGTCATTTGATATACAATTTGTTTAGGAATCACTAGATTATATAGCCTTAACATATATGTCCAAAGCTGCAAATTATGAAGTGAGTACCAAAGAGATGAGGTAGAAATGAATTTTCTACTTTACTAGGACTTCAAGTGATAGAGGACCTGTAATGAAGACCAAGATAACAGACATTATATTTACTTTTTCAGGCTCCAGAAGCCTTAGAGGAAACTGAAAGCTCTTAGCCAATCTCACTACGTTCACGCCTTATTTATTCTCTTGCAGTGAATAAGTACAGTTTTATATGACTTGGATTCTTATTTCTATCTTTTAGACAAAAACAGGATTAAGTACTACTAGATTAACAAAAACATGAAGTAGTCATATAAGCATAGAATGGAACAAATACAAATGAAATATTTTCATTTTCTTTTTAAACATACAAAAAAGAAAATATAGTGTGTAGACTCCTTATCTAAGCCTCCCATTTCACTACCACCCACCATATTCTTTTGAATAAGTACCAGATGTCAGTGATGTCAATAATCTATATACACCTCAGTGAAGCCTTTAAAAGATGAATTTTCTTTCTAAATTACTACCACAATATCTATGACAACTGAAAGAAAATTGACAGTTATTAATAGCATAAAATATATAGTCTAGTGCTCAAATTTCTCTGGTTGTATATTATAGCTTTTAAGTTTATTTTTAAATAAGGATGTTGATACACTGGGAAAGGAAATAACTTGAGAGTAGATTGATATACCACTTAGAACTTTATTTTTGTTGTTCGAATGGTATGCAGAGTCCAAGGGAGATGATATTTAGTTTAAAGAGGTCTCTAGGGTATTATTTAGGTTTGTTTTACTCCTTAAATTTGTTAAAGATTCCTTTTCTACATCTTCTATTCTCTTCAAAGTATTTTTAGGTCTAACTTTATGGAACTATAAATCACATACCATATTGTTGACATTTTATATAATCTACAACTAAAGGAGTTTAGAATGCTTTCTGAGTTGTGCCACAACGATGGATTTAACTACTCTCAAAAGAAGTTTCATACATGTTAGCATTAAACTTCAACATTTTAATCTACCCTTTAGTACTATATAATAAGTAATATATTTCAGTCTCTATACATTTCCCTATTATATACACTTCATATGAATGGTATAAGATGAAATTTTTGTAACTGGCTTTTTAAACTTAGAATGTTTTGCAAGTTCATACATTTATAATATGTATTAGCACTTTATTCTTTTGTGACTTAATAATATTCTGTTGTGGAGATATATTGCATTTTGTAAGACATTCATTACCCTGGAACAGTAGTTACAGACAGTTGTGAACCACCTGTGGGTGCTGGGAACCAGACCCAGGTCCTCTGGAAGAGCAACAAATGTCCTGACTACTAAAGCATCTCTCCAAGTCCGTGACATGAGTTTTTATTATAGCTGTTGTAGTAGGTGTGTTATAATATTTTATGGTGAATTCAATTTGCACTCCCTTGATGATCCATAATGCCAAGAATTTTCTATATATATTCACTATATTTATATATCTTTTTGGTAAAAGAATACTCAGATTACCTGCTCGTTTTTATTCATTTATTTTTGAAAATTTCGAGGTGTCTGTTTTGAGACAGATCTCCCTATATAACCTTATCTGGCCTGGAAATCGTTATGTACATCTGCCAGGCTGACTTATAGCTCATAGAGGTCCATCTGCTCCTGCCTCCCAAATGCTAGGATTAAAGACATGGGCTACCATGCTTAGCAGATTCCATTTATTATTATTATTATTATTATTATTATTATTATTATCATTATCATTATCATTATCATTATCATTATCATTATCATTATCATCATTGCAGTGTGTGTGTATGTCATGCAGGCATTTGTTCATGTGAGTGTGTTCACAACACATGTATGTTAAGGACAGAGGTTGACTTGAAGTGATTTCTTGGTTGCTTTACATGTTATTTTTTGAAACAGGATCTCTTGCTAAACCTGGAGTTAATAGACTGACTGGGCTCACTGGTCAATGAATTCCAGCGAAGTGCTTGTTTCTGACCTCCACTACTAGGGTTACATATGCACACTGCCATGGTCTGTGCCCTGCATTGTACACGGATGCTGGGAATCTGAGTCCAGGCCCTCGTGCTTCCATGTCATGCACCCTATGATGAGCTATCTCCCCAGCCTCTTGATAGTGTATTAGTTTTCCAAAAGCATAGGTAAATTTAATGTCCAAGATATTTCTGTGATGTTAATAGCACTAACATTCCTTGATTACTTACTAAAGTCCTAGATACATTTTTGTATACAGATAAATTCCCACGATTAGCACAATATTACTATTTACCACACTTACAAATTAGAGAATTGAAGCAATGTTATGGGATACAAAGCAATCAGCAAACATACTGTTTAAATTTTGTGTTAGCGAGCTGTACAAATCAGTCACTGTATTGTGGAGGTGTCTATCACAGAGAACTTTGATACTCTCTTCTGAAGCATAAACCTTTATTTCTTTCATTGTGAAGGAGTCAAACTGTCTCTTGTCATTGCTATCATATCTAAGAATTCAGTGCCTAGTTTAAGGTCATGAAATTTTACTTATTTGTTTCTTATAAGAGCTATGTAAATGTTCATAGTATAGAATTTACATTTAGAAATCTCTGGATTATTAGCAAGGTTTTGTTAACCTCTAGTGTTTCCAGCATTCTCTAACAGTGTAATATCTTTATCAGTCATGAGATCTTGACTACAGGGCTAGCTATGCAAGCCTAGAAATAAGAAAACATTTAATACTCATATGTATGTTTGAGAGATTCTTGAAGCCTGTTAAAATCTGTCAGAAAACAGCATCTCTTGGCAAAGAACAAACAAATACAGATTATTATAATGAGACTTTACTGAAGACATTTAATTTAGAGCTGCTCACAAAACATTTTATTATGGTACAGAAATAAACATTGTAACATCAATATATTTCCTCTCACCTCACAATTTCTATGTTGTAGTGTTTTTAGTGTATGTTTTATAATGCATATATAAAATAATATATAGTAAACATAAAGTTTATAACCTTATTAGTTAAAAATTTAATAACAAATATTATTCATATAAATTAAATATGCACATACAAATATTTGGACCTTACTCCATTTTGTACTACTATACTAAAATACCTGAGACTGTGAAACTTGTGAAGACGCAAGATGCTTATTTTAATGAACCATTATAGAGGCTAGAGGATCCAAATGGAATGTCACCAGTACCTTGATGACAGGTTACTGAATGGAAAACAACATGATGAGGAAGCAAAAATGGACACACAGGAGACAAGTACTTGGTGTATCCTTACTTTGTTTTATTTTTAGCATCTCACTATCATCACAGTTAGCTTACTTCTTAGAGACTATTCTATTTTGTGAGATCATCATTAATCCATCCCTGAGAGTAGATCCCTCAGGACCTAATGACATTCCAGCAGGCTCTATCCCTTCTCACAACCATAATACTACCATGCTGGGGACGAAGCTTCAACATGTGAATCGTTGAAGGACGAATCAAGCTGTACAAGGGTCATGCAAAATATTTTCTTTTGTTGAAGTTTAGAACTAGTAAAAGTTACTTTAAGAGATGGTGTATATCTTCTTTTACCTCAAGAGTATTATAGTGTGTCTGTGAGAGAAATGAGGTGGGTTTAAACCATGCAAGGGATTCCACTTGATCCATTTATTTTAAAATATCAACAATTTTTATGACACATAGTTTATTCATTCATATTTGATAAATAAAGTTAGTGCATAATATGCATCTAGATTTGGAGGGGAACTACAGTTGTGAACTTAAACATAGCATCTGAAACCATAGTGCTGTATATATAGTTCAGTAGGGGTAGACACTTGTAACCAAGTACGTATGCATTAAATATATATAATTACATATACATGATTTTGATGAGAAACAAAAGCACAGCAAGCTACAAAAAGTATAGGAGATAAATTGAGTCTTATGGGATTATGGAGAAAGACTCTCCTGCAAAGTGGCATTTAAGTGGAGCCTTGCTGAGACTGGTTATTTTGCCTTGTGAGAAGATAGAGGGAGAGTGGTATAGATGGAAGGATGGTGTGTGTGAGGAACATATGGTGGGAGGGGGCAGTGCCATATACACATGGCTGTTCAGAGAGCAGAGAGGCATGAATGTCGCTGAGAAATAGATAAAGTGCAGGCTAAAGTACTTCAAGAGATTTGCTTTCCTTTAGTTATGAGGGTGGAAAGGTGTGTGTGTGTGTGTGTGTGTGTGTGTGTGTGTGTGTGTGTGTGTGTGCGCGCACGCGCGCGCGCGTGCGCACATGCATGAGCGTGCGTAGGGGTGAGGGGTAATCACAAACTAGATGAGGACACCAGAGGGCCACCAAAGGTCAGGAGGAACTAGTTTGGCGGCTGGCCATAATTGGAATATTGAATTTTACCCTAGTAGCAGTTCCTGGAACCTCCAGTACTGCTGTCTGAGATTCTCTAGAACAGTAATTGCTAAGGAGGCATACAGGGCTATGTGTTTTCTGTGTCTGAGTTACATACCAATCTTTCCTTTTGGAGTATCATGAGAAATTCTTGAGCAATGGGCACCAACAGGGCCTACTAATGTGTTGTGATCCTGTGCTTTCCTGTAGAAGAATGTGGATATATTAAACTCTTGGCGTAAAAACAGAACAAGCAGATACAAAAAAGAAAAAAAAAGAAAGGAAGGAAGGAAGAGAAGAAGGAAGGAAGGAAGAGAAGAAGGAAGGGAGGGAGGGAGGGAGGGAGGGAGGGAGGGAGGGAGGGAGGGAGGAAGGAAGGAAGGAAAAAAGGAAGGAAGGAAGGAAGGAAGGAAGGAAGGAAGGAAGGAAGGAAGGAAGGAAGGAAAAAAGGAAGGAAGGAACGAAGGTTGGTTGGTTCTTTGGTACATGAGGTAAATAGAAGAGTCATTGGGGGAAATGAAGCTATAGCTAGCTCTACCTGAGCCTTTAGGCCCTAGGCAGAAGAGAAGCTAAGCTGCCAGAGCAATTATTCAAAGGGCCATTGTCACTGTGACTTCTAATCAATTGGGAGGGGAAGAAAGACAGGGAGATTCAAGTTGGACAAGGAGCACTAAGGAAGAGCAAGTCAGCCAGGGCACCATCTTTACAAGAGGCAGCAAGAGGCGGCTGCAGTGGGTCCCCTGCGCAGAGAAGGGGGCACTAGGAGGCGGCGCGGGCCCCGCCCCCTCCCCTGGCGGGCGCGGGCTCGAGACGCTGCGCGGCGGCAGCAGCAGCGGGAGCGAGCAGCAGCTGTCAGGCCACCGAGGTCCAAGCTGCACTTGCTGCCCCACTGAGGACGAGGTGGCAGCGCGAGCCGTGACCCGGTCGCCGAGGAGCCAGGCTAGAGGCACGCAGAGCTGACCTGCCTGGCGTCTGTAACCCTGTCCTCTCTCCTCCCCATTGTGTTGGGTAAGGTGTCTGCGAGTGGGCTTTAAGAGGGGGCTAAGGCTGGCAGACCTGGGAGGCCAGGAGGTGGGGGGCCTGTGGGAGGAGGGAGAAAGGACAGTTTAGGTCATCACTGGTGCGACTGGCACCTCAGTAAAGGGGCCTAGAAGCTGCTGAGGTTATAGTCCTGGGTAGGTGATGGTGGAGGGGGGCGTTGCTGAGTAATCTAGAGTGGCTGCCAGACCGGGCAGAGAGGCGCAGGGCTCCGTGGGGAGCGGGTGTGGTTCACTGAGCATGCGCCGCAGAATGGCTTTAGGAGCTGAGGATGAGGTGAGAGGACCTAGGTCTGAGGTAGTTGGGACTATGCGTGATATTTCACTCTTAAGCTCCCAGTATTAAAACAGTGTTCCTGACGTAAAGATGCCAAACATTCCTGGTTTCCTAAAGACATTTTTTAAAAAATTAGTGTCCTGAAAACCTTTACTTTCAGGCAGCCTATTAAGGAAGACGTGGCCTGGGGACAGTGCCAAGTTCTTATCAAGTGTGTCTTTGGGCTTATTGGCTCAGAAATGTTACAAAGAGTGAAATATTAGACATGAATTTCCACATTGAACGCTTCGTTGCATATATGATATAAATGCAAGCATGAAGTTAGAAATAGCATTTTGGTGGCATGACAACTATGGCATCTAGACTTTGGAGCATGGGTGTAGCTGGTAACTGAGCTCTGCGAAGTAAATTGAGTGCGTCACAGGGCTTCCCCGCCGCTGTAAATCCTTCCCAGCATCAGGTTGTATGAGAAGCAACCTACATCTTTTAAATTAGAGGGTCTTGAAGATCAATTATTTCTTGTGTTGATTTTTACATACATTAAAGAAAGCCACACCCATTTCTTTAGTGCAGTATTTCTGAATATTTTTTCAGCATTAGACAGTAAACTAAATAGCCCCAACCAGCATGTCTCCACAAGATGGGCTTTGCTCACAGCTCCAGCAATGTCCTCTCCTCTGTGTAGACTTCCATCAAGGCCACTCTAATCCATTGTCTAGTCCCCCTTTCTTCCCCCATCAAGCCCTGCAGTACACACCCCTGTAAAGACTTACTCCCGAACAATCTGTGCTACTGACTGTGAGCATCATTCCACACCATGGAAACTGAACGGATGCTGCCAATTTGCTCGAGTGTCTTTTTTTTTCCCCTCTCCATAACCACAATAACATGTGTTATTTTAAAAGGTTCAAGCTTTATTTTATTGCCTCTGCTCCCAATCTCAAGCACCCCCCACTAAATACAGTAATTTTAATAAGCCTGTATGGGTGCGAACATAGCTGATTCAAAAGGTTTCAAGTGCACTGAAAGATAAAGAACTAGGAATATTGGTTATATGAATTTCCAATACATCTTATTATTCAAGATAATATTTGAATCAAAGCCAGATATTTAGGAGTAAATATTGTGGTCCAAGGGCTGGAAATGTAGCTTAGTGGTAGAGTATTTGATGCACAGTGCCCAGAGTTTGATTCCCAGTACCGGGGTTTAAAAAAAAAAAGGAAAATAAAAAGAAAAGAAAAGAAAAGAAAAGAAAAGAAAAGAAAAGAAAAGAAAAGAAAAGAAAAGAAAAGAAAAAGAATATTTTGTTCAGGTCTAGTCTGATATGGGAGCCATACTGAATTTTGCCTTCGTGTTAGATATTTTTGTTGTTATCAAAAATCCTTCTCACTGCTTAATGCTTTTTTTCTTTTCATATTGGATCAAATTTGGCATTTCCTGGGGAAGGGAAGTTGAATTCATTGATTTTTGTACTGTGCTGGTTCAATTCTGTTTGAATATGTACTGACATATATCATCTTCATCTTCAAAAATAACAGGGATGACAGCATCCACTGAAAACAAAATAGATATCATTGTTTTTCCTCTTTGATTTTGGTAGGAATGGAGATAAGGTTAGAAATATATATTTATTTTAAAATGTGAGTATAACAAAAAGGAAACTGAAAATCTTCCATTGACTTTCAACAGGTGGGGTTTCTGTTAAGTACTGTCTGGAAAAGGATCCAAATGAGTTAATAATTTGTATTTTTGGTTACATTATATGTGATTACATTTGGATATCTTACAGGATCATGGATCGATTGTTGGCATAAATTCCAAGACATTAATTTGGGGGTATCTATTTAATCTATTAAATCGTAAATACTTATTGCTTATTTTTATGATGGATTCTGGTACCACCTGTTGAAAAGGCTTCAAAAACATACACAAGCAGATAACTCACTATTCAAAAATTTTAAATTAGTTGTGCATGAAAGACAGATTAAAAAAAGAAGTCTGTTAACATCAAACAGTGAGATAATATCAACTGCAAATAATGAGAGGTTTTTATTGAGACATAAAATGTAGACATGTTTGTGGGGTACAATATGATCATTTGATACAAATATGCAATGATCAAAGGGTAATAAATAAATGCTTCCATTTCCTTAAGTCTTACTGATTTCTATATATTGGGGACTTTCATAATCTGGGTTTTTTTTTTCCTATAAAGGACCCAATGGAAAAATTGTATTTTCCTTTTTAAAATGTCTAAATATTTTTTGTTAAATTTGATTATTGACAATTCTATATGGGTATGTAATGCATTGTGGTTATTCTCACCTTTAGTACTCTCATCTCCTTCCCATACCTGTCAAGCACTCACTCTTCCTGCAAGTCCTTAAGTACTCCAGAATAGCCTTGAACTCCTCTAGCTGAGTACGATCTTGAACCTCTGATCTTCTCCAGTCCATTACCAAAGTGCTACAGTGATACATATCTACCACCATGTCTGGTTTTATATGGTGTTCTGGGTCAAACTCAGGGCATTCAAATACTCTACCAATTAATTGAGGTACCTCCTCCTCTGATTATTTTAAAAATATATAATCAATTGTGCTGAGCAGTAGTTATCCTACTCTCTCTAGTGTGAAATAGAACTCTCCTGAGAATCCAACCCAGAATCTCATACACATTAGACCAGTGGATTCTATCCTCAGTCCCTGTAGTGAGATTGAAGCTTAGATGTTTATTTGTAAATCCCTTATGGGCAAATCCTTGTCTTAAACTTTTCCAAAGAAGTCTATATATATTGGGTGTTCAGTGCTAAAACTTTACAAAATAGATTGGGTGGAGAGAAACCAGAGGTAGGAACAGAAAATCTAAAAGGCTCACATAACTTAGATACAATAAGATGGTGGCTAAAGGGAAACAGAACTATGCATAATGATAAATGCCTGTGATCCTGCCTACTCTGAAGCATGGATTAGAAAAAAGGATAAATTTCTTGAGACCATAAATCTGACACCAGCCTGGCCAGCACAGCAAGATTCCAATTTTAAAAATAGAGGTGGAAATAGAGGAGTAGAAATTGGTATTTGGGGCCAAGTCATCAGGATTTAGTGACTGAAGGCAAGGAGACCAACCAGAACTGTGTATCATTCTACCTTTAGCAATAAATGTGTATTAACAATGGTGGGGGAAGATATGCAGGAGCGGTTCTCAACCTGTAAGTCATGACCCCTTTGTTGGGGGAGGTCAAAAAAACCTCTTTCACAATGTTGCATATAAAATATCCTGTATATCAGATGTTTACATTATGATTTATAACAGCAAAAAAATACATTCAGGAAGTAGCAGCGAAAATAAATTTATGGTTGGGGGGATCAGCACAGCAGGAGGAACTGTATTAAAGGGCTGCAGCACTGGGAAGGTTGAGAGTCCCGATACAAAGGATCACCTTGATGATGACGAGGACATACGGTAAGCATCCAATGCTTTCTCAAACATCAGTAGAAGGATTAGACCTGAAGTTCCTTTCAGCACTCTCGAGAGTCTATGCAGATGCTTAAAAATTGTTAGGGAACCAGGCATTGCTACACATTAAAGATCAAGGAGGAACTAATATCTTCATCAAACAAATACATGGTATAGCAGCCAGGAAGACTCTCCTTTACTTTTTCCCCCACAGCATATAGTTTATTTACCTACAGTTACAAGTTCATATTACCAACTAGAGAATTCTCAAATTGTCATTAATATTAATCATTATTCCTGGAGGTGGGCATTGTTTCCAAATCTACTGTTTTAACCCATCTATTGAGTTTATCCACAGCTGGGGTAGTGAGTTATTTAATGATGTTAACACCTATTTTCTAGGTACCATTAATACCAGTCATCTAGAGATTACCTAAATGTGTACTTCCTTCTCTTGCTTTTAAAAATGAGAGTTGAAGAGTTTTGAACTATAAAATTATATTATGGACTAGTATTAAAAATGAAGTATGAAGTGGGAACGTATCTCAGTGGTTGAGGACTTTTCCCGCCCAGTGAGGCCCTATGTCCCTCCCAGGCATATCAAAAGAAAACATAAGCAAAAAGGGGAATGACAAAATGTGCTAACGCATCTGTTTCACCATCATTTCAAGAAATAGTTGCCACTTAAGCTAGTTCTAAAGACAGAAGTTTGAAAGCAGAGAAATGTGGACAAAAACCAAGCAGGAGAAAGGTGGAACATTTAAGATTCTATAGAGTAGATTTAGCCTAAGGAGTGGGATAAAGCTTACTAACTTAGGAGACATTGCTTACATTTTAGTTACTGATTTAGATAACAAACACCTGAGTAGCTTTGCCAAACAAAGTAACATATTAAAACAGCCTCTTCATTCCGCTACAAGAAAGCATACTTAACAAGCATAGGAATTATTTGTCTTTTTGGATCACTATTCTAGTTTTGCTTCATTAAGATATGCCAAAATTTAGTATTAATGTTAACCAAATGTATGTGTTTTAGTAAGGACAGCTAAATGTTAAAACTTGTGTTCAGTAATGATTGTGAATACTTGCAACCTCCATCACTCAGGAGGGTTGTGGCAGAGAAATCAGGGGTCCAAGGCCATCTCAAGCTACACAGCGAGCTCTAGAACATCTTGGGCTGAACGGAGAGACTTTGTCTCAAATAAAAAACCCAATCAAACAAAAACCTTGTGTTCAAGACAGATAACATCAAATAATCAATAAAATGGTTAGCTAAGAAAGCGCACTGTAAGTCTATAAACAGTAATACTTTCTTCTATTATGTGGAATCAATTGAAGACAGCCTTGAGGCACATTGCTGAGTGGCCGGGGAGTTTTTGAGATGGGAATGTTGATAGAAACAGTAATCTCCAATTTACCTGAAATTCCTCTGCTTTCATTCTTCCAAACTTCACTTCTTGGAATGTCACCTACTTTCTTTGATTTACTTTTACTTTGAATAGAGAATTCAGCAGAATGACAACACAAACAATTTTTTTGAAAATCGCCCAAAATACAAACTAATTAGGGTAAGTTGAAGTATAGGTAATAAAGTTATTTTGATCACATTAAATACCTGCCTGCAACATTGTGAACTCTTGAAAGTGTTGAGGAGAAGAATTCTCCACGGGGAACTTGAGATTGCTATGGAGCTTCTTCCTGAATGGAGTTTTCCCTAAAGACTTATTTTATTGTATTACAGATTATTAAAAATCTGCTTCTCATTCTGTTTTTTAGAATCCTAATAAAATATAAAGCAACAGAAAGGACAAAGGAGAAGGTTGAAATTGTGAAAAGAAACCTAACTAGGTAGGTATATCATGAGATTATGCTATGAATTTTGATATTCTACATTTTCACCTGCTAAAAGTGAATATTTATAATTAGAATACTTTTCAAAATAATTTTAAGGACTATTATGGTTTTCGATTACCGTTTAAATGTGTGTGTTTTCTGAATCGCTTCTGCACACACTTGTTTGATCAGTTTAGGTTTCCTTCTTTTGAGGCCCTTGCATAAATATTACCAGATTAATATCATCATTGTTGAGCTTCCACTATAGACCTAGTGTGGCAGGCAGTACTTAACAGAATATTTTATTTTAACATGTAATTTATGTAGCCATGTATAAATATGTTGGGTAGGTGACAAGAGAAGTACTTTGTGATTCCCGGTGTTTAGATTTCATCATGAATTTTCATATTGTTGGTTTTGTGGTAATTAAACTTAAATTCAAATGTCTATAATATCCTCTTTTGAAAAATGCCTGTTACATTGATATTAGTCAACTGTTAGAAGCTTAACTGTAATTGTAAGTGAAGAAACGTTATAGAAGATCCATTTATTAGACCATCCATCACAATACAAGCATAATGGGAGTAACTGTTTAGAGAACATTGTTGAACTTCTTCTCTTTTCCATATTCTTGGGTCTGCTCTAAATGGGACCCAGATCTCAATTGACAAAATCAAGAATACAGCTTATATACCTTTTAATAACACCCAGGTCCCTCAGAAGCAAACATCTCAAGTAAGTTTCATGTTTGCATCCCATTTGGAACTGTCCAAACTGGAAGCCAATATGGCCATATATTTGAGTGGCATACCTGTTCTAGGCTCCCTCACCTAGAATAGTGTCAGAACTGAACAAATTGTGGAGCCATCCACTAGCTGGTTTGCTCATGGCATTCAGCCTTTCCTTGCCCAGGTAAGACACCTCCTCATAAAAAAGAACACTTTCCCCCCATTTTACTAAAAGGGTTTTCTGTCTGTGTTTTAAGTCAAGTAATGATTATGTAAGTACATTGTCAGGGGCTTCATAATTCAGGGACATTTGCTATGAAGTTGATTTGTTTTGAGTTTAACAATTTTCCTTCCTACCTGTTTATGTATTTGCAGGTTTTTTTTGTTTGCAGACTTCTCCCTGTTTGGTGCTGCAACATGAGTGGGAAATCCCTTCTCTTAAAGGTCATCCTCTTGGGTGATGGAGGAGTTGGGAAAAGCTCACTTATGAACCGTTATGTAACCAACAAGTTCGACTCCCAGGCTTTTCACACGATAGGGGTAGAGTTCTTAAATCGAGATCTGGAGGTAGATGGACGCTTTGTGACCCTCCAGATCTGGGACACTGCGGGGCAGGAACGTTTCAAGAGCCTTAGAACACCATTCTACAGGGGAGCCGACTGCTGCCTGCTAACCTTCAGTGTGGATGACCGGCAGAGCTTTGAGAACCTTGGTAACTGGCAAAAAGAGTTCATCTACTATGCAGATGTAAAGGACCCAGATCATTTCCCCTTTGTGGTTCTGGGTAACAAGGTAGACAAAGAGGATAGGCAAGTAACGACTGAGGAGGCACAAGCCTGGTGCATGGAGAATGGAAATTACCCTTATCTAGAAACAAGTGCCAAAGATGATACTAATGTGACAGTGGCCTTTGAAGAAGCTGTTAGGCAGGTGTTAGCTGTAGAGGAACAGCTGGAACATTGTATGTTAGGTCACACCATTGATTTGAACAGTGGCTCCAAAGCAAGTTCTTCTTGTTGTTAGAGGTAGGGACTCTTGACAAGTGTGCAATAAGTTGGTCAGTCTGTTGTGTAAAAACGACTGTGCTCTTTGGTAGTATGAACACACACACACATACACACACACACACATGCACACACACACACACACGTACATGAAAGCATGCTCACACAGGCAATTGCATACACACAGGTACACACAGACACATACATGAAAGTACGTGCACGCACGTGATTGCATACACACACACATACACACACACACACACACACACACACACACACACATGAAAGTAAAAGATAATGTTCTGTTTTTGAAACAGAACCTTTCAAATTGAAGTTGTAAAGCGGTTTTTTAAAAAGCTTTATTGAGCCAAGTGTATTTTGCGTAATTCCTGCTATTTTCCCTTCTTGTGTGGCTCAGGACATATCAGAAAGTTTTAGTCCTGAGAGATTTAAGTATTTTTAATCACAGTTTAAACCTAGAACCCAGCCGCATGAAGGAGTGAAAGAGCTTAAAGTGTTCCATTAACCAGCTAGCAAAGGCCACCAACTCTTGCCAAGTAGTTTATGTCATTTCTACCAAAGGGAAAATTAGGATTCTGAGCTGTGTTACAGAAAATAATGGAAGCAAGAATTTCTAAACATGTATTAGAAAAAGGTGGTGGTGATTAAGAATATAGATGTATAAAAACACACTGACATGTTCAAATCCTTACGTATGGTTTACTCTCTTATGAACTTAAGAAAAATCATTTCTATAAGAATTACTCTAATGACACTGGAGGTTGGTTCTAATCCATGTGAGTCACAGGACACTAGTGAATGGATTACGCTTAAATATGCCAACCACATTTGCAAATACATGGTTGGCCTGCTTTTCCTTCATTAAGTCTACTGCTGCTGCATAGAGATGTTGCTTCCTTGACAACTTATCAATTTAGTGATGCTGCTTAGTATGTGGCTTCGGGTGCAGTGCTCTCTGCCTACATTTTACACAGTCCTATAATTCACCATGCTGGCTCATGCAGAAGGCCTCAGAAAGGATTGGAGAGTAATGGGCTTTTCTCACAGGTTCCTTAACTCAGTTGTTTGTTAGATCTCAGATCTCAGATCTCAGAAGGATCTGATTCTTAGAATGTCCCACCAGATGTTCAGCTGGCCAAACTAGGACATTAAAACTGGCAAAAGAGCAGGTTTTTTTTTTTTTAAACTTTGTGTTAGGATGAATTTCTCGTAATTAAATTTGTTCAAATGTGGAATAGATTGCCTTAATTGTGAACTCCCTCCCAATAAAAGTAGTCACTGGCTGACTATTTGTTAAAAAGAATTACTGAACTGGCTACATGTTTGGTATAAGGTTTCTTCATGCTTTCGTTCTGAATATAAACTATGTCAGTGCCATGTCCTGGTTGGACTTACATGAAAGTAAAGGTTAAGACCATAGAGAGGGCCTTCAAAAATCCTCAAGCCATTCTGGGATTAGCCTTTAACAGCAACTATTATTTAAAAATATATCCCAAAGGTACAATGTTCATACCAAAAATGGTTTGACAATTTTTGAATACCATGACTGCCAATTGTATATACTATATTCTGAGTGTGTCATCTGTTTCTTTTTTTTTTTAAATTGGTTGATCTGCATGGATTTTAATCTGTGCTTTAAAACATGTATGAACCAATGTAAAGAGGGACAGTTAATTAGTTAAGGCCCTCCAAAGAGATTTAGGCCTGGGATTGGGTGGGAGCATTCACAGGAATACAGCCTAGAATTCTCCATTGTAGCCACACATGGAATCAGCCTTACATGTGGGACCTTACGTGCTTTAAGAACTCTGGTACTTTTGGCCACATAGACAAAAGTAGGACAGTATTTATTTCAACTCAGACTTACTCAATATTTCTAATTATTGTATAGTCCTGACCCTATTGTCCAATTAATTTAGATGCCAGAAGTCAAAGCCAGAACTGGGACCCCACAACTCTTAAATATTGGTTCCTATCTTGCCTATGCCTATAGCCAGCCACACTGGTTTCAATGTTCTACAGTCATTTTGCTACAATCATGTTAGGGTGAAAATCTGTACGTCAGAACTAATAAATGGTAATTATTTTTTAAGTGCATGAGACCTGGGGCCTTCTCTTTCTACTTGCACTCTGCTTATAATAGTTTCTATCTGTAGATCTCAGGCCTTCATAAAGATCTCCATCAGCTCACACAAAGTATTTGTCTCTGTAGAGTGGCATGTGGTCATGTGAGTAAAAATAAAAGTATGTGAGGATTCAGTTCATAGACATGCTGTCCATTGAGACAAGTGTTCATTTTATTAGCAGGCATATCGAAGCCCCTTTCTTCTTAGCCATACTTTTTTTTCTACCAAATTACTTCACAATATCAAGCACTTAACAATATGTGACAAAACAGTGGCATTTTAGTGAGTAACACTCAGTGGGTGTTGACATAGTTTGGGTAAGATTTAAAAACACCAAAAGCTGCTATCCTTGGTACCAAGAACTGTGCATATGTGTTCAGAAATAGACTGTATATCTAGAATGTGCAATGAAATATTTTCAATAGGTGTTTTTAATGAACACTAGATGTTTGGGATCAATGTATTTCTAATTAGAAGTATACTGGTTTTCAATAGTCCATTAAAATATCATATAAAATATTTATTTAGTTTATTGCCATGTATTGACTTTCAAGGGGCTTCAGATTCCATATGTCTTCAGCGGATTGATGAATTTCAGGTGTCTTTGTGCCTGCCTTGGCCATCTCTACTTTATTCTGAGGTATTCCACCATCCTCTTGTTGCAGGTGCTGCTAAAAATCTCAAAAAATGTGGATAAGATATTTTGTTCCAGTTGTTTAAAAATCATCTGTGTCAAAGTAAATAAAAAGTGCATTTTGAATAACCAGCATACAATGGTTATGGGGTTTCATTTCTCTCCTTTTTTTCTTTTGCACAGTTTGTCAGTATAATAGATATACCTGTCAGTCAAGCTCCTCACTTAGATGGTACTTGATGTGGTCTCTGGATCATTTTTTATGTGATACTCCAATGGCAGTCCCAATTTTCTTGCAGTAGTGACTGAGAAACAAACTCAAAAGATTTAAAGTTAGATATTCCTTTTATTTTATTTTATTTTAGATCCCTCTGTAATGCATAGAGAGTGCTGGAATCAGAATATAGACCTTAATCCTCCACTTTATTTTTAACCATAGTTTAAAAATATTAAAATATTGTAAATATAAATAGACTATACACAGTATTTTTATTTTCTTGACTGATAAATGACGTAGACATTAAACATATGAAAATATAGATAAAACAGGTCAGAACAGATAGTTTTTAAGACAAAAATGTTCTATTCTCTTGGCCATTAATGTTACACTAAGCATCAAATGGCTTGAACGGATATAATAGTGACATTTTAATGACATTTATTTATTTATTTATTTATTTATTTGTGTGTGTGTGTGTGTGTGTGTGTGTGTGTGTGTGTGTGTGTGCATGTCATGGTAGGTATGAAGAGATCAGAGGACAATTTTCAAACTCAGGTCACCAAGCTTGATGTCAAGTGTCTTTACCAGCTGAGCCATCTTGCTGGTCCAGCAAGATTTAAATTATGGATGCAAGTCTCCCCATCATACATGATTCATCACAATGATGCCATCTGCTACGGATTTAACAGTCTCATCCATTCCACATGCTTTTGGTTATTAGAACTTTGGGGAAGACAAAAATACTCTTTTTGCTTGCTCCAGAATTATTACACCATACTTATACTCTAAATTCTATAATGATATGGCTTTGAGACTACAGAATATCACAAAATTAGAATAACCTTAAACAATAACTTTTCCATGGCAGAGTGCTTGTAATGTGCTTGAGGCCTTAGGTTTGGTCCACATCACTGAACAAAAAGAGGGGAGGGCGATCAATTTTGTCATCCAGATTGACATTTTCAAAGCAGGAATCTATCTTTCTGTCTGTTGTTTTGTTTTGTTTGTTCTGCCCCAATCATTACTTACAGGAAAGTTTCCTCTTGATGTCTTAAGACATAATATGAAGTTTCATTTTGGGGACAATACCTGAGGTTTTTTTTTTCCAGAAAATGGAATATATGCAAAACATGGTTTCTGTTCTATCCTAAAATTGAATATTAAAAACACTTTGGGAAATTGAGGCATAATAATTTCATGATGGGAATTGAGACCACCATCTCTGTTTCATTTTAATTACTTAAGGCAATCCTGCAACAATATTTTTTCAGTGTACAGTGATCTAGGTACTCAACTCACATCTTTCTTTCCTTGCTAGGGAGAGACAGAATTTGTAACAGAGAGTGATTTTTCTTTTACTTGATTTCAGGGAAGATAAACTGTGATATACTGTCATAGTCCAGACTGCTACAAGAAAATACCATAAGGTGGGTGGCTTATAAACAACAAAATTTTGTTTCTCACAGTTCTGAAAGATGGAGAGTCGAATATCAAGGTACTGGCAGAGTCTGTATGTGGTGGTTTTCTCATTTACAAATGACATCAACTTATTGTGTGGTGAGCACTAGTCCCATTCATGGAGATAAATGTCCCATGACATAATCACCTCATCCAGCCCCAACCTCCTGATACCATCATCTGGTACATTAGGATTTCAGTATGAATTAGGGGGTGAATGAGCATAAACATTAGGATCATAGCATATATCCATGTATTCCAAAATATGTGTATATTTTGGGTGTCATCACTAATATTCCCTTCTTCCAAGCAAGCAAATATCTTCACTTAACCCTACTTTTCACACCAACAGAGCCTTTATTGTTTACTCTACTCTTTTTAAGAGGATAAAGGAGAATGACAGAAGCTAAGCATGTTTTACAAAATAAAATAAATATTATTTTTTTGAAAGAAATATTAGTGACTAGAGAGATGATGCAGTGTAAGACCCCCGTCCCTCGGCCAGTGGTACTTACTTTAAGATGCCCCTGAGTGAGACACCAAGACGCAGATCAATGCAAAAGCAAGAGGTTTATTTTCCAGCACATCAGGGTTGACCTTCAACTAGTCCCTCAAGGTGAGTTACTAAGAAGGCGACCCCAAATGGCTATTACAAGCAGTTTTTATACTTTTTAGTGGCACAAGTTACATCAGCAAAGTTATAGTTCAAACTTATTGGCTAAGCATATTGACTTTTAAATATATTGGCTAGCAAGCATGAGCAGATCATGACATGCATTTGAACTCTACCTGGGACTTCCCAGAGGGTCAGATGATTATTAGTACATTTTGAGAATTTTTGTATTCAAAAATGTTCCTGTGGGTAGAGAATGGAACTTGGCCTACCCTTAACCCCAGGCAAGAGGGAGAAGCTGTAAGGAGGATGTGGGACTAGACAACCCCATAGGGTCCCTCATTCCCCACTTTTTCTTATACAAGCTCCAATCCTGGAGCTACACTCAGAGGTCATGAGTAACTAACTCATATTCTTCAGGTTCTGTCCTCAGGGTCTCATATTGTTGGTGCAGGACCATCAGCTGCACTGCTCCTATTCTCTCTTTTATGAAGGCTATAAGCTTGCTCAATGTGCAGGGTCCAAAGGTAATCAATAGCAGGAGAACAATTAGAGGTCCTAGCAAGATTGGATATGGTTAACCAAGGGGAAGAGTTAAACCAAGACTTGAACCAGCCCTGACTCTGTTCTCTCTCTCTTCTGCTTGGCTAGTCCTTCTCTCACCTTGGCTATTGAATTCTTAACTACCCCAGGAATGGTCTCCAGTATGTGCTTCCCGATGTTTCACACCCCTGGTAGCACAGAAACAGTGGTTGGCCCCCAACACTGATGAACCTGAAGCCAGCTTCTCCCATCTCAGGGGGCACACATATATGGGGGGTTCTCACAGGACACTCCTCAACTTTGGGTGTCTGAACCCTAAGTCTCACCCTCCAAGGCCACTACTGAGACACGGTTTAGATTCATAAGTTGGTTAATCTCTCCCTGTGTCTTTAGGGTGGGGATATCCCAGGAGTCAAGGCCCACCACTAACTTACAGAGATCAAAGACAAGGTCCGGCCACCAGATATAAGGTGGGTGTTCCTCTGTAGTAGACCAAACTATACCCGTGGCTGAGAGTACTTGCCAAGTCACTTTGTAGGGTTGTGGGGGTTGCTGAGGCTCAGTGCTTGAAGATATACCATAGCCGTCTCATGGTTTCTCTGGCCTTGCAGAAGGGGAATGTTTGGGTGTCTGGCTGATATCCAGTTGGTTTTAGGCACAGGTGCTAGTCTGACATGAGTTACATGAACCCAGGCTGTTACTTCATCTACTTTAATGGAGGTCGGGGTGGTCAACAACACCAGGAATGGCCCTTTCCACTTTGCTTCCAAGTTTTCAGCATGATGAGTCTTAACATATACCCAATCTCCAACTTGGTACTCGTGTGGAACCTCTGAGATATCTGCATTATACAGGGCACTAAGTTTAGGCCACAATTCCTGGTGGCTGATCTGGAAAGCTTGCAATCAAGCCATAACATCCTTGTCAGCCTGTAAAGTCACTCTGGGGGGGGGGTGTCAAGAGCTGGGGTCAAGGGAGTGGGGGTCCCATACAGGATCTCAAAAGGGGTCAGGTTAAAATGGTAGGGGGGTGTTCCGGCCTCAGAACAGGGCCAGGGAAAGGAGCATCACCCAGTCAGCACCAGTCTCCATGGACAATTTAGTTAAGGTCTCTTTTAGGGTTCTATTTATTCTCTCTTCCTGCTCTGAGCTTTGGGGACGGTTATGCACAATGGAGCTTCCAATTAGTCCCCAATATCTCTGTCAATCCCTGAGTTACCTTAGACATAAAAGCAATTACCTTGGGCACTCCAAACCTTGGGAAAAGGGTCCTCTAATACCTTCTTAGCTACCACAGTAGCTGTTTCCTGCTTGGTGGAGAAAGCCTTAACCCAGATACTTAGATACTTAACCCAGATACTTAGAGAAAGTATCTACAAACACTAGAAGGTATTTGTAACCATATTTCCCTAGCTTAACTTTGGTAAAATTGACCTCCCAATATACTCCAGGCTGTTCTCTAGGTCTTCTGCCCTGTTTGCTCTTGGCTGCATAAGCATTTAATTACTGACGTATCTTATGCTGTTCTACTGTCTCTCTGGCTAAAAACCTAAGGTCCATTAAATGTACCTTAGATCCCTTGACTGCTTGGATGAGCTTCTTATCCCCTAACTGAGTCCTTCTATGCATTTGGTCAAGTAAGTCCTCAGCTTGTTTTCTGGGGAGTATAGTTCTTCCTTCTTGTGTGAGCCATTGCCCTTCCTTCTCTAGGTTGTAGTTGATAGGGTGGACAGCAATCTGAGTTCTTTCTTCTTCAGTATATTGTAAATGAGGTCATCCCTTAGTCCAGTCTCATTCCCCAGCAGGAGTCTCTTGCAGGCTCATAACCAGTATAGGCTCCTGCCTAGCCACTTCTTGAGCCACTTGATCTGCCTGGTTATTGCCCCGGGCCACTGGGTCTCTTCTCTTTTGGTGTCCTGGGCAACGAACAACACTCATAGTTGCCAGCTTCATCAGGGCATCCAAGAGATCCAAGATTCCCTGCTTCTTTTTTCTTTTCCCTCAGACGTGAGCAATCCACTCTCTTGGTATATAGCCCTGTGAATGTGGGCTGTGGCAAAGGCATGCCTGCTATCCGTGTAGATGTTAATTTTCTTTTTGTTGTTGTTTCTATTATTTCTTTTTTAAAGGCATTTTATTAGATATTTTCTTCATTTACATTTCAAATGCTATCCCCAAAGCCCCCTATACCCTCCCCCCACCCTGCTCCCCAACCCCCCCCACTCCCACTTCCTGGTCCTAACATTCCCCTGGAATGGCTGAGAAGCACCTTAGATGTTAATTTTCTTGCTGGCCCTAAGTTGTAAAGCCTTGGTGAGGGCAATTAAGTCTGCTTTCTGCACCGAAGTGCTGGGTGGGGGCATGGGGTAGAGGTTCTTTCCAGATTCTGGCCTAGCCTTGACCCCAGGTGGGAGGGGGAAGCTGTAAGGAGGGTGTGGGACTGGAAAACCCCCTTAGGGTCCCTCAGCAGTAGTTAAGAGTGCATGCTTGAGGATGGCCTAGTTGGTCATCAATGGGAGGAGAGGCCCTTGGTCCGGTGAAGGTTCTATATAGGGGAATGTCAGGACAGGGAAGTGGGAGTGGGTGGATCAGGGAGCAGGGGGAGGGGGGAGGGGAAAGGGGTTTTTGGAAGGGAACCCAGGAAGTGGGATAACATTTGAAATGTAAATAAAGAAAATATCTAATAAAAAATTTAATGCCTCAAAAAAGGGGGGGTGCATGCTCCTCTCCAGAGAGCTCCTGAGTTCACTCCCTAGCCCCTATGCCAGGTGGCTCACAATCACCTGTAATTCCAGTCCCCTAGATGTTGGAAGCCTCTTATTTCTGTGGGCATCTGCAGTTACATCCACAAACAGACACACATGCACAGAAATAATTTTTGAAATACTAAATCTAAAAGCTAAACACTACTCAATGACATCTTATTGATAAGTTTACCCACACTAATAATCAGCGAACTGCCTTTTATTTAGCTGCTAGTAATGGCTGTAGTGATTTAGGCATAAGGCTTTTTTTTTTCGCCTTACAGAGTGAGAGGCTACTCAGTGTTGTCCCTGTGAAACTAAGCCTCTCCATAGATGGAGATGAGAAGCTATCATCTTCAGGCATAACCTGCATCTTCATCAATTTTTTTTGTTTGCTCTAAGGAAACATAGAGGATTATTATGCAACCATATACAAGGGCTTTTTAAAGCAGTATGCTTTGTGTGTACCGATGTGTATTTTTCAGGTAATTTGCCAATTCCATTCTTGCCCTGCCAACTATTGACAAGTTCCTGAATTTTAACCAGACTGCCAAGCCATGTTCTTTATTCTGAATTGGCTGATAAAAAAAAAAAAAAAGGAATTGGGGAATGCTATGTAATGAAATAAATAAGTCAATTGAATGATAATGATTAGAGTAAAAATTTGAATCATAACTTCATGTGGAGCATTGATGATGAAGCAAGAATCAGGCTCAGATTTTCTGTTGTCTGTTACATTGACCCTGGCTGCCTTAAAAAGAACACGTTTCTCTTGGAAAATATAGCTTAACAGCCCGCTGATAGATAAACATGTGTTGGTAACTTTTAATCTCCTTTTCTAATGTTCTGGGGGGAAAGAAACAGTGCCACCAGTGTACATTTTGAAGCCTGCTTTTATTTGGAGTAAAAGGGAGGAAGACTCATATGTCTGCTAGGAAAGCCAGGAAAAGGAAATAGACAGTAGGATAAAATAATAACTTGTTTCTAATAACATTATTCTAAGATGAGCAGATTTATCTTAGTTGTGTGGGCTTTTAATATATTTATATACAGAGAAAGCTGGTGGTAATACTATACACTCACTATGTCATCTTTTTCACTTAATATACAGTGAGTATTTTCATGAATCATGTTTTTTCTTCTAGGAATTGTATTTAATGTTTGCATAATTTTCTACTGAAGAATGCACTGTAATACTCATAATGAAATTGTGTCCTTTTAGACAATAGAAGGGAAGAGAAGGTTACTACTAATGAGCTTATTTCAGATCTGTGCTTATTTTTTATAAGCAACACTTCTAGATCAAGGAATATGAATATTTTATATTTTTTAATAAATTGGCCATTAGAAAGCTGTCCCACATTATATCAACATTAGTATAGTAAGAGACTGATTTTCTCAAACACCTACACATACTGTCTTCTTTAAACACATCGACTTCAGCCAATGACAGTAAAAAGTCTTGTTTGCTCTTGCATTTATTAGAGAGCAATAGCTGTGCATATAGATAAATAGATAGATAGATAGATAGATAGATAGATAGATAGATAGATAGATAGAGATATTGATCACTTTTATATTTCTTAAGTAAATGAACCATTATGCTACTTAGCTTATTTGAAATGTGGGGCATCATACTTGTCTCTTTCATATTTCGTTTTGTTGTTGTGCTGGGATAGAATCCTGCCTGTGCCTACTAGGCAAGCAGTCTTATCTCTGAGGTCCAGCATTCATTTTGTTTGTTTCAGGTTTTTTTTTTATAGAATTTTAGGAATCCACTTTTATCTTGTGGGTTTTAACCTTTGGTCATAAC
Organism: Mus musculus; assembly: GCF_000001635.26. NCBI lineage: Eukaryota > Metazoa > Chordata > Mammalia > Rodentia > Muridae > Mus > Mus musculus. The sequence continues at coordinate 136,850,891 of NC_000086.7, read as the reverse complement.
CATATTCCTGCCTTTTTGAAATCCCTCCCCATATTTCTCCCTTTTTCATTCTGCTGATGGTATTTTGAAATATGTTAAAATTACTGGAATTGCATATGTTCAGATAAAATAGAACACTGTGATAGATGGGGAATCAGGGAAATGCCTATCTGGTTTCCTTTTTGCTCCAAATCACATTGAGAATGGAGGCATTATTATTCCTTAGAAATTCTGTGGGTCTGTACACTTGTCAACATAATAAAAAGCACAGACAGACATCAAAACACGCTTCCCCCCAGATTCCTCTCTATACCAGATCAGCAGCTGCTTGAACTGGGTTAGTTTTGCTGTAGTAAACAGATTGCTCTTAACTCATGCAAATTACAGTGAGAGTAACTTCAGCTTTCACCCACAAGGGGACGATAAAGACTTGCTAGTTTCCTGTCCTAGACATTAGAGCAAGGATTGTTCAAGCCAAAGAAGCACACAGAAAGCGCCTAGCTACCCTACCCTTTTCTTACTTTCTATACAAGGAAACTAAACACTAGAGCAGTTGAACAAAAAACAACAAACAAAACAAAACAAAACAACAACAACAAAAACCAAAAAAAAAAAAAAGTTCAAGGTCACAGAAACCTGTGAACAAGGTATTTTCCCATTCACAGTACTAGGATTTAGTTAAACTGACTCAAACTGTAAATACACATTTTTTTCCTCTGATTTGTAAAACTCATTTTATCTTTATATGTTGAGGTGAAGCTTACAGATAGCATTAAATACTTAAATATACGGTTCACTTATATTTATTATAGTCACAGTGTTGTAGAGGCACATACCTTCCCAGCTCAAATCTAGTCTTGACATTCAATGTATGATTTATCTTACGATCACTCCGTAGCCTTGCTAGACTTTTTTGTTCAGCTTGAGAAAGTGATGCCTTCTGTACCCCATTGGTGTGAGGATTACTAGAAATGATAGACACAAGAGACATTAATTAGTCTTATCCTTCAAGATATGAATCTGAACCAGGTATGATAATACATGCCTGAAATCCTAGCGCTTAGAAAGTTGAGGCAGGCACATAGTGAGTTGAGGACCAGCCTGAACTAAATAGTAAAGCTTTGTTTTGTTTTTTAAGATTTATTTTATCTATTTAATTTCTATGAGTACACTGTCACTTTCTTCAGACACACAAGGAAGAGGGCATCAGATCCCATTACAGATGGTTGTGAGCCACCATGTGGTTGATGGGAATTGAACTCAGGACCTCTGGAAGAGCAGTAGGAGCTCTTAACCGCTGAGCCATCTCTCCAGCCCCAAAACTTCTTTCAACAAAACAAAACAAAACAAAACAAAACAAAACAAAACAGAAAAATATTACCACTCACTCCTCGCTGGTGTTAGAATGTGTTTTTTAATACTAAAAATTAAAGCTGAAGGTTCCATAATATATTTTCCCATCTTGTGGTTATTGCTATACTATATTGGATTTTAATGTACTTAGAGACAACATTTTATCATAAAGAACTTCCATCTGGGCTCCTTGGCACAAGTGTGTAATGTCAGATACCTGGAAGTCTGAGGCAGGGGACTTCAAGTTACGGGGGAAGGGGGGGACACTTGTGATCCAGCTCAGGAACTGGTGATCTAGCTCAGGAACTGGTGAGCCAGCTCAGGAATTGGTGAGCCAGGTCAGCGGTAAGGCATATGCCTAAGATTCCATGCCCTAGACTTCACAAGGCACATTAGGTACCCTAATAGCACAAAACAAAAATGAACTTCATTAACTACAGTCTTGTAACAGCAGGGGGAAAAAAAAGCAGTATTTAGTGGTTACAAAATGTTCTCTTTTAAATAAAGATGATATTTAGGGAAATTTTGAAAAGGGACAAGTGGCCCCATCATAAGCACAGTGCCGTGCATAGCACTTTAGAGTAAATGTTGGAACAGATTGTAAAGCACGAAGATCCAGAATGCTAAGAATGTCTTTGGAAAGATGAAAAAAGATCACCCTGGGAAGGAAGAAAACAAGACAGACAACTAAAAGGATGCTTTCAATTCTAAGCAAAGTATCATTTAGGCTTCAGACAAAACTTTATAAAAGAAATCCCTGGTGGGGGATGACTTCCACGATTCTACCCTCCATTCTCTCATATGACACTTTATGTAAAGATAAAATAAGAAAAATGGTTGTTGGCAAAAATCAATCATGAAAGTTCTGATTAACTGTTGACTATGTTGTCCTCTGTTTGATCATATTTGGAAATAGGGCCTTTGGGTTGTTGTAAGGGCCAAAATTGCTTTCTGGGTCACTAAAGAAACAATAGGAGATACTTTCAAAGACTTATTCTGTAGTATGGAAAAGTAACAACCCATGTATGTATGTATGTATGTATGTATGTATGGTATTCGTGGATACAGAAATATGTATGGCAACAACCACATTCTGCTGCTTCCCTGGAATGCAGAGTTTATTTTCTTTCATTTCCCACTTCACCTTTATGTCCTCCATGTAATCTTATTGGGGCAAGTCAGAAGAATGGAACATTTAGGAAACATGGGGATGGAAAGGACCCACAAATGATGCAATCTGCTTGAAGCCTCTTGACATCTGAGTGCATGAAAAATGTTTTTAAATAAAAATTCTAAAAATCAAATAAATATACAACATAAAAGGCAGTCAATAATTCTAGCACAACTAACCACTTAAAGACAATGCTCCTTTTACAAAGACATATTTCAAAAGGAGTGTTAAAATCATAAGGAATGATGGTTAAGGCCTAAGCATATATAGTTATATAGAGACCTTTCTCCTTTCTACCTTTCTGACCTATAGACTTTTACTGTTTGTTTATTTGTTCCTTCATTCCTTTTCTTTTTCTTTTTGCTTTTGGCCTCTCGGTGCAGCCCAGACTGTCCTCGAACTCACTACCTACTGAAGATGACCTTGAACTTCTGCTCTTCCTGACTACATTTCAGGAATGCTGAAATTGCATTCATGTATCACCATGCTCAGTTTATGCCGTGCTGTGGATTGAAACCAGGACTTTATGGATGCTTATGTAATCACTCTACCAACTGAACTACATTTCCCGCCCAAACTTAACCTTTACTAGGAATCTCACAAGAAAACCCATTCACAGCAAAAGCCATGAATGCAATCACCCCTTTGTCTGACCCTTGTGACCCATATTTTTGTCTTATTAGTCCTACCCAAGACATCTCTGGAGCTAGTCCATAATCTCACTTACCATAAATGAGGGCAGAAAGAAAAAACAAACATGTTTCTTAGCATCTATCTGAGATCTATCTTGAAAGCCATCAAAATCATACGTATATCTGGCTACTTGTAAGACTTCTTTAAGAAGCTTCACCTGCACACAAGTCTGAGCACCTCTCTTAATTCTATTAACTGCCAGGGCTAATGCCGTGTTAAACTCTATTCCCAATAAAATTAAACTCTGCTTCCTAATGGCTCACTCTGAAATTCCTTTCTGCAGTAGAAAGGAATCCTTTGGCTTCACAGAGATCACTGAAAGCTCCACAGACTATGTCAGGTAGCACCATTGAGGTCTGTCTCTCTATGACCTGTTCCCCAACGCCATTGTCATAATTATTTTAAAGATGAGAGGTCATGGGTGTGGAATGTAGCATAGTAGAATGTTTGTCTATTATCTTCAAGGCCCTGGGCTCAAGCAAATGAAAGAACAAAAATGAATGATTTTTTTTTAATTTCTCCTAATTCTACCCACTTCTTAAACACTTTTACTAGATGCCTGACACAGTCATACAATGAATAAGGAAATGGTTTAGGTGACAGACCTGAACAGCTCTTTTCAAAGCCTATTACCACATTTTGTAAAAACAGCGATGACTGTTTTTGAGTAAAACTCCTGCTCTATAGGACTTATATTCTTTGGTCATAAGGACACTTAAATCAAGACAGCTTTTTCCTTCCTAGATATCATCATGAATATCTTCATTATCATCCATTATTTGAGCTTTTTAAAGACAAATCTCTCACTCTGAATTCAGTCTAGCCTAGAAGTGACTACGTAGCTCAGACTAACCTCAAACTCTTGGCACTCTTTCTGTCTCAGTCTCCTGCATGCTGGGAATACAGACATTTGCCTCCCCTGGTTTAGATAGCACTCTTGTATCTTGAATTATATGCAAACCCTCCAATTAAACATATTTAAGAATCCTATTACCCTACTAATGAAGTCAATATTTCTTTGATGGAAACCTAATGCCAGGTGCTTTTGAGGCACAACAATAAATAACTCAAAGTGGAAAGTGGAAGAAAGCAAAAGCAGAAAGAATAATTTATGCTACATTAAAACAATGGAGAATAGAATGTGTTTTAAGCAGAAGAGAGAGAAGATATAGGCCCATGTTACAGACTGAATACTCTAGTGATGTGGAGGATAGGAGGACAGGTCTTGGTCGGGAGTGGAGTGAGACACTATAGACAGGTGACCAGTAAGAAAGTAACAATGGATAGGAAAAGAGAAAGGACTATGCAAATTAGAATGATATATTTAGATTTTAAGCTGAAAATGTACAAAAGAAATGAGGTAAAAAGAACAAAGCACTCTGGCAGAATCGACTGAGGGGCTTGTTAGAATGTCCATTCTTCAGACCCAGTGAGGTCTCCTGGACCAAACACTCTGGAGACGCACAGTCCAGGCATTAGCACTTTCGCAGGTATTTGTAAACCTACTTTCAAAAACTGACAGGATGGTTTCCTAGACAAGTGTGATGGCAGTCTTGATGGTCAACTTAACTGCATTTGGTAGCAAGCAGCCGGACACACCTGTGAGGGATTTTTTTGAGCAAATCATTTGACCTGGAAACACCCACTCTAAAGCTAGGTGAATCTTTCACGTGGCAGCTCACATAAAACAGGGAAGGAGGAAGCGTTTGGTTTGTGTCTGCTACTTCTTACTCTCACTGGCAAGCACATTTATCCTGTTGCTGAAGCATCCCGTCACTGGTATCAGAACCTACATCTTTGGGATTCCAATATACACTGAAGGCCAACTGAGGCATCTAGTCTTGTGAACTGAACAATAATTCTTGATCTTTGCATTGGGAGTCATTGTTAGATTAGCTGGACCACAGCCTCTAAGCCACTCTAATACATCCTAAATATATCCAGTAGACAAGAAACGAGAGACATTCAAATTGGGAAGGAGGATATTATGAACATTTTTTAAATTCATAAATGTTACCCAACATTAAACAAAATTAAAGAAATCATAAAATCCATTACAGCTAATACATACATTCAGTAAAGTTTCAGGCTATTAGATTAAACCTACATGGGTCTGAGCAGGTCCTCTGTAGCTTTCGGCTTAGTGTTTTTATTGGACTCCATGCGTGAGTTTGCGAATCAGTAGGTCTCTGAATCTTGTGCCTTGAGACTCTTTTCCTTCCATTGGTTTGCCTTGTCCAACACTGCTGTGATGTTTTTTTTTTTTTTTTGTCTTAGCCTATTGCATTTTATTTTGTTACCTTTGGTTGTTATTCCCTTAGAAGTCTGTTCTTTTCTCTTTTTTAAAAATTAGGTATTTATTTCATTTACATTTCCAATGCTATCCCAAAAGTCTCCCACACGCTCCCTCACCCACTCCCCCACCCACCCACTCCCACTTCTTGGCCCTGGCATTCCCCTGTACTGGGGCATATAAAGTTTGCACAACCAATGGGCCTCTCTTCCCAATGATGGCCAACTAGGCCATCTTCTGCTACATATGCAGCTAGAGACATGAGCTCTGGGGGTACTGGTTAGTTCATATTGTTGTTCCACCTATAGGGTTGCAGATTCCCCCAGCTCCTTGGGTACTTTCTCTAGCTCCTCCTTTGGGGGCCCTGTGATTCATCCAATAGCTGACTGTGAGCATCCACTTCTGTGTTTGCTAGGCCCTGGCATAGCCTCACAAGAGACAGCTATATCAGGGTCCTGTCAGCAAAATCTTTCTGGCATATGCAATAGTGTCTGCGTTTGGAAGCTGATTATGGGATGGATCCCCGGATATGGCAGTCTCTAGATGGTCCATCCTTTTGTCTTAGCTCCAAATTTTGTCTCTGTAACTCCTTCCATGGGTGTTTTGCTCCCACTTCTAAGAAGGGGCAAAGTGTCCACACTTTGGTTGTCGTTCTTCTTGAGTTTCATGTGTTTAGCAAATTGTATCTTATATCTTGGGTATTCTAAGTTTCTGGGCTAATATCCACTTATCAGTGAGTACATATCATTTGAGTTCTTTTGTGATTGGGTTACCTCACTCAGGATGATGCCCTCCAGGTCCATCCATTTGCCTAGGAATTTCATAAATTCATTCTTTTTAATAGCTGAGTAGTACTCCATTGTGTAGATGTACCACATTTTCTGTATCCATTCCTCTGTTGAGGGGCATCTGGGTTCTTTCCAGCTTCTGGCTATTATAATTAAGGCTGCTATGAACATAGTGGAGCATGTGTCCTTATTACCAGTTGGAACATCTTCTGGATATATGCCCAGGAGAGGTATTGCGGGATCCTCTGGTAGAACTATGTCCAATTTTCTGAGGAACCGCCAGACTGATTTCCAGAGTGGTTGTACAGAAAGGGAGTGGATCCAGGTGGGAGGGGAAGTGGGTATGAACTGGGAGGAGTAGAGGGAGAGGAAAGTGTAATCAGTTTCATCAATTATATGAGAAAGAATCTACTTTTAATAAAAGGGGAAATTTTATTTTAAAAATTTGTGGAAAAAAATAATTGATGACTCAACTTAAAAATAGACAAACTAGGGCTGGAGAGATGGCTCAGCGGTTAAGAGCACTCCACTGTTCTTCCAGAAGTCCTGAATTCAATTCCCAACAACCACATGGTAGCTCACAACCGTCTGTAATGGGATCAGATGTCCTCTTCTGGTGTGTCTGAAGACAGCAACAATGTATTCACATACATTAAATAAATGAATACATAAATACATCAATCAATCAATCAATCAATAAGTAAATAAATGAATATTTTAAAAAATAGGCAAACTAGGTGGTGTGGATAGACCATGATGAAAAAATATGTGATGGAGAGGTGGAAAGTCAGAAAAAAAATGGAGTGGTGGATGAGCTATGGAGAGAGGCAGAACTGGAGACATGATGGCAGTGACAGGTGAGAGAGAGAGCCAATGTCAACATACTGTCATTGCCCAGTAGGGTCGATATGGGCAGCGTGCAACATCCTGGAGCTTGTGTAGATGCAGACTCAACACCTGACCATGGCAGCCAGCTGTGGGAACCCCTGGACAAGGTTCACTTTCTGGATTGGACCTTTTTGAAGGACCATATCATATTCCTGAATGAAGCCTGAGATCCATGTGGATGTGTGTGTGTGTATCAGCCTGTGATGCTGCCTGCTGCCTTCCTTAGTGATGTCCAGACTTTGCTGCCATGTTAATGTGAGTGTCTTGTGTAGCCACCTGAAGCCATGTTGAGGCTCATGGTCCATGGAGCCATTGAAGGCTGTAAGTGGGTCAGTGGCCCTGATATGGCCAGGGGCTGTGTTGATGTGTGTAGCCTGTATTGTTACTGAAGTCCACTTGGATGTTCATGGTTTGGGATGCTGCCTGAAGCCATGTTGATGCCTATGGGCACAGGGGAACTGGTTCTACTCTTCTCCACCATAGCAGGTCTCTCTCATCAGTTAATGGCTTCTGGTGCAGGTGGAGAAAGGCTCACCTTCCCTCGTGGGGCTGGCCACCATGCTTTAGTGAGCATATGGACAACACAAAATAGACTTGTTTTTTCTTTTCTTTTTTTCTGGGGGTATAAGGAGGGACAAGGAGGAGGGGGCAGACATAGGAGGACTTGGGGGTGAGCACAGTCAGGGTGCATGATGTGGGGGGTCCCAATCAATAGAAATTAGTTAGAAATTTAAAAATAGACAAACTACTGAATTGGTATTTGGCATTTCTTAAAGAGCTACACGTTGTTAAATAAATACACGCACTGACATCTTTAAGTCTGACATTAGTCGTCAGGAAATTCTTAATGAGATTGCTTCACTCAAACAGTCAAGTAGCAAGTGTTAAGGAGAACATGGAAAACCTGGAATCTGCTCATCAAATGTGGAAGCCACTGTGAGGAAAGGCTTGACAGTACCGTGACAACAGTAACTCCAGTAACCATGAACGTTCAGTAGCACTTTAAAATGAACTTGTACTTGTCTATACAAGCCTTGGATGTTCAGGTGGGCATGGAGACTTCCTGTTTTCATTTTATTCCCCAGCCTCCAAAGGATTGAGAAGCAAAGCTTAGAGCCTAAAATACCTTCTGGATTTAAGTCAGACTAACAAGTAGCATCGTACTGGAATGGCCCCACAGTGTCTCTCATGGAAATATTTTAAAGGAAATTGTTTTGTGATGTCAGTGACTTACAGGAAGAGTTATTGTTCAGATGCAACCCTACAATCCAGAGGCTCTGCTCACCAAGTTTTCTCAGATTGCTCAGACTTAGTGCAGAAGTAGCAGAGGAGATGCTCCTCCACAGCCTCCACAGCAAAACCGTTGTGCTTTCAACAGCAGAGTTCAGTGTGAATGTCGTAACAAAATTCCTTTGATTATGATTAGAGTAAACTTACCTATTCTTTTTTAAATTATGCATTTATTTCATTTACATTTCCAATGCTATCCCAAAAGTCCCACACCCACTCCCCCACCCACCCACTCCCATTTTGGTTTTTCGAGACAGGGTTTCTGTGTAGCTCTGGCTGTCCTGGAACTCACTTTGTAGACCAGGCTGGCCTTGAACTCAGGAATCTGTCTGCCTCTGCCTTCCAGATGCTGAGATTAAAGGCGTGCACCACCACGCCCAGCTGAAAAACCCAATTTTAATGTATATATCAGTTATCCTGGGATATATATTGCCAAATTTTGCCTTCTACTTATCCTCACACCACATTTTAAAGCAGCAATGTCATGTTTATTGATAAGGTTGTACAATTAAAATATATTTGGAGATTGCTGACAAAAAATGAATTGACAACAGTTCTTTGCTTCTCTTGGTAGTGTTGGAAGAAACTGAGCTACAGGCACTGTTTTTAGTTCTTAACTGCAGTGATGGATCCGGAATGCCCCCCCCCCCATATGCTCAGGTATTTGAACATTTTGTTCCCAGGTGGTGGTAGTGCTGTTTGGGGAGGTGTAGCCTTGCTTAAGGAAGTCATTGATTGTGAGCTTCGAGATTACATAACCTGCCCGTACTTCCAGTCTACTCTCTCTGCTTCATGCTTGTGTTAACCAATCTGAACGCTAAGCTTCCTGGTCTGGTTGCCATGCTGTCTCCACCGTTACGTTACAAATTTTGTTAGTAGGTGGAGCTGGGATAAGATCAACATCCCTGGGTGGGAATGGAAATAACTAAGAGGGGCACACGGTCCAGCATGGGGCTGAGGGATGACTGTTGCTTCTGCCTTAACTGGACTGAGCTGTGATAATATGTGCTTGGTATCTTATAGAGTATCATAATAATTGCACTCAGTAAAGCGCAGTTATTATAGCTGGAAATGGTTGTCTATGGCATAGTCAATGATTATGTTCAGACAGTTTTTTTTTTTTACTTTTCTTTAACACTGAGACAAAGAACAACCAACGTATTACTATGCCAGAGTATGACTAAATTTTTTTTTTAGGCTGAGAAAAATATCTAATCTGGCTAATACCACTTCCCTTATTAGAAACAAACACATATACATACATACACACACACACACACACACACACACACACACACACACACACAAACTCAGTAAACAATAATTAGCTGGGCCACTTGTAGAAGGTACATTTATTTTTCAAGTTTTTAAACTCTGATATTACTGTATGTGTGTGTGTCAGAGTTTGCACAACTCATGTGACACGTCTACATGTATGTAGGTCAGAGGACAACTTAGTGGAGTCATATACCTGTCCTCTTTCACGTTTATGTGGGCTCAAACCCAGGTCATTAGGCTCATGAATGTAAGGCTTTCACTTTCCAAACTACTGTACTGGACACCTTTAAAGTTTTTTCTTTTCTTTTTAATTTTTTACATTACTATTATGTTTATGTGAATAATGTACACAGGAGTGCAGGTATGCACATGTGGCACAGCATGCCTACAGAGGTTAGGGGGCAGGTTCTGTGTATTCTCGATATAGGGTAATACTTGTTAAAATCTCATTTTTTTTTTTTGCTAATGTGGACAAGTCACATTACCCTTAATTTTAAAATTTGTTCAGTATGTGCGTTCCTCATGTATTAGGACTCAACTCAGCTATGAACTTTCAAATTTTAATTAGCTTATTTTCAGTACTTCAACCCTTAGAATCCAACTTTGTAAGTTCCCTTTTTGATGTTTGTAAGCCAGTGCTTACAAACAGTAATTAATGAAGCTCTGGAACTCCTATCCAGGTTTTCGTGTTGGCACAAAAAACAGTTTAAGGCTAATAAACATTTTTCAATGCTAAGCACCATACTATATCAGGCCTCTTTTCTCAACATACATACTTATATTTCTCTTATTTTATGTCACCCTTTGTTTCCTTTGCTTCTCATATTTAGCCTTGACAGAGAGAAAGAGGCAGGCTGAATAGCCGTGTTTACAGAATACTCAACCATGTGCTCTCTGACTCCTCAAATGACTAAGTGGGTGGGAGCAAGAACATGCATTGTGCCAGTGTATGCATAAATACTGTCACATGTAAGGCGAGAAGCAGGGCGACATAAAGCAAGTCACAAGTTGTCAGGAACTCTAAATTGAAGTTTTGTTTTTATCAAGGTCCCAGAAAACCAAAGTCACACGAAGTCCTGACCCTTAACCACCGCCTCGCCCACATACTGTAGAGAGGGATCAGCTGCTCAGAGCAGCCAACCAGAGATTGTCTTTTCATGCTCCCTGCTTCCACTCTAGGAGACCCCTCTGCTATGGCTGAAGGTGAGAGAGGGCCTTGAGTGGAAGACCATCTCTCTATGATTGTTCTACCTCAAACGCCCCCAAACATGAACCTCCCAGGCCTTAGCACAAAGCTTAATTTTTCTCAATGAATATGCACAGAATGAATGCATGTCTCTTTGAAAACAAAATGGCAGCTTCCACACACACACACAGAAAAACTGCACTCAATACTGACCCTGAAGAAAAGCCATACAACTGATGTTGTAAGAAAATTTCTTGTTTACACTGCTGTATTTTAATTTTTAGCTGATCTGAGTACAAAGAGAGCTCTTTTCTGTTCAGAGAAAGAAGGTTTATGATGTGGGAGAGAGCTAAGAACAATGGGCTCAATTGATAAACTGGAGATGCTCTCAGCTTCTGAGAGCTTGGAAAGTCCATCTATAGATCCATCCCAGAGGGCAGAACTAAATAAGGACAGATGGAAAACATAGCTTCTTGGGAGCTGGCTTTTGCTTCTCTGAGGCAAAAATACATTCACTCTGGAGCATCCTGAGTCAATTCTCCAAAATGTGGTGCTCTGCCCTTGTTTTCCAGTGTCTAAAAATAAGTCATATTTTTATTCCCTTTGTCTTAAAGCCATTCAACCAGACTTACTTGCCGAATATTAATTGTGATAAAGCAGAAATCAGGAGATTACAGCTGAACTACTTTTGACTAGAGCCCCTTAACTGATGACTAACATGCTGCCTACAGCTAGTGTCCTTTCTCAGGTTGCTTGTCAGTCACAGCTATTAGACAAACCTACAGCTAATTTAAAGTTATCTTTCTTCAGGCTGGTCATCAGCACAGTCTATGGTATGTTAGGTGGCCTCATGTACTAAGCAGTTCAGGGTAGTACTGTCATTAATGTTTTAATCCTGAACGGGCACAGCATATTTAATTCACATTATCCTTGTTATATCTTCTCTGCCATATAAACATTCAACTTCAAACCTTTTATTTAATACTTCTCATGTGAAACTATGTAAGCACCAGAGTATCTTTATTGGAATAGCTAAACAATTTTGAAAAAAAAAAGGTGAAAATAATTTATTACTAAATACAACAGGAGCTGGGGTACCACAACGGCACTGGGTAAGTAAACCATATTGATTTAGAATAAGAAAACACTGTGAAATCCAAGAAAAATTAAACCATTAAATACAAAATGAACTGGTATAGGGATCTGAGTTCATCCCAGCATGACAGCACATGGCTTTAATTCCAACTCTCAGGAGGCAGGGGCAGGAAGATCTCTATGAGTTCAAGGTCAGCCTTCTCTCCATGGAGAGTTCCAGGACAACCAAGAATACATAGTGAAACCCTGGCTCAAAAAAAAAAAAATAAATAAAGAGAGAGAGAGAAAAACATACTCAATTTGAGACAAGTATTTACTGAGTTTCTTTCGGTAATTGTTTTGCATTTTGCATATATTTTTTCATATCTTTAGTATAAAAAAGAAACAATAATAATAATAATGCATTATCTATTACATTTTTCATAGAAGTAGTATAAGAATAACTTACATGGCCTGAAAGATACATGAGCACCTCGAGCTAACTATAATTAAGTACCTGTTATTGAGGTCAAATAGAACAATTCACTCAAAGGACACGATGTTTGATTGAGAACATTCTTAATTTTATTTTCTTTAATTTTATAAAATACATTTTGTAAGATGAGTTTCTAAAAGTTTATCCTTTATGTTGTTAAAATCAAAATTCTCTATCAGAAATGAAGGAAACACTTGCAGTTGATTAACTCTCTTTGTACGTGTGTGTGTGTGTGTGTGTGTGTGTGCATGTGAGATTTTTAAGGGAATGGTTGGTTATCTGTTATATTAAACCAAAACAAAATAAAAGATATAGATTATTTCACCTTCCTTGATCTTGATTGGTTTCTTACATGTCCTTTTAGCTCTCCTCACTCTTGTGCATCCTGCTTGTTTACCTTATATATTGGCCCAAGAACAAGTCTCAAGTGTCTTCTTGTAAATTCTTATATCTCTTTCAACACAGCAGAAAGCACTTTGGGGAATGACAGCACAAATCTACAATGAAACAGCTACAATAACTTTTCCTCCAGGAAATTCGATCAGGGGCTTTTTTTTTCTCTTTCTTTCTTTCTTTCTTTCTTTCTTTCTTTCTTTCTTTCTTTCTTTCTTTCTTTCTTTCTTCCTTCCTTCCTTCCTTCCTTTCTTTTTCTTTCTTTCTTTCTTTCTTTCTTTCTTTCTTTCTTTCTTTCTTTCTTTCTTTCTTTCTTTCTTTCTTTCTTTCTTTCTTTCTTTCTTTCACCCAAAGTTAACAAATACAGGATAAGCCTGAAATCTGGGAGTTCTTTAGGTTTCAAATTCTGCCTGTCCTCTCTGCGGCTCCAGAGCTCTATGGAAGCTTATGAACTGAACAGCTAACAGCTGGCAGAATCTATTATGTGACCTATATATACCAAGAGACAGTAACTTCTATGGTAAGCCTAAATTATCAAAATGCTGAGATAATATTAGCAAGTAAAATCATCTGTCATTTATTAGAAAAGAAAATACCAGACCAATTATTCAAATTGAGGTTCAAATTTATCAAGCCTAGTTCTACAAATGGTAGACTACTTGGGGGAATTCCCAATAATTTCATGGGACCGTACAATTTCAAATATTTTTGTGATGCTTTCTGCCCAGTTTCTCTTTCTTGTTTTCAAAAAGAACTATGCTCAAAGAATCATCCTCCAGGTCTTTCTGATACAACTCCAAACAAGAGATAAACAATTGGGAAATATGAAACTAATCAAGATCGTCTAATCACCTGCTATGAGTGAATGGATAAAACCCCAGGAAAAAAAGCACCATTGTGAAGATATTATGCCAGAGGCCAGGGGCCAGAACTAGCGGATAGGGGTGGGGGAAGAACACATGCTATCCAAAGAGTTAAGTATCTTGCATTTACCCGAAGGCCATTTCAAATTACACCTTTAGCATCCACCAACTGATGCTCCTTAGGTCACAGTCTTATTTCAAATAAGCTAGTTCCTTTCTATTCTCAGCTCCTTGGAAACCACAAGGTTGTCATGGTAGCTGTTATCAAGGAGAAGGGAGTGAGATGATCCTGACAACACTGTTTCTCTTCCTAATGAGCTATAAGGACAGATGATGCCCCCCCCCTCCGCCCCGCTTTGTCTATACAGGCACTGTGCTCCCTAATTGCCGTAAGGAAGGTTGGCTGAGTTAGGGCTTAAATAGTCCATTGCCACTGGCGTCAGAGCTCTCTTTCTAAGGGCGAAAGATCCTTGCTTTGACACCCTTCTCCCAGCTGCAGGAGGCAGATTTGGGCAAATGCTATATTGCTCTGCTAGCATTCTTTTTATTTTCTTCTGTCTTCAGTGGAAACAGGAAGGTAAGAGTGAGTTCTTGGTTTTGTGCATCAAAGAGAATGTATTTGACTCCTACTGATGGCAAGAAGACCAGGGACATTTCTGCTCTCTACCTGAGAACCTTTCCGTTCTGCTCTCCTCAGTTGGAAGTGCCCTTTGAGAAGGAAGCACATCCTGGTCTTCAGGAGATGCTTGCAAAATCAATTAGAGCTTTCACTCCTCTGCGACTTGCAGCTGGGGAGTCACCTTCTCAGGCATCCCCCATTTCTAGCAGGAGCCTGCTGTGGAGCAAAATGACTAAAAGAGGTACTAAGAGGGAGAGTCCACAGAGAGAGATTAATCACTGCAAGACTCTCCTTTCTTGTTATACTCATCAAGTAAGAAGAGGGCCAATCAGTGGCAAAGGCAGAGTTAAAACACAACACTGTAGGCTGTGTGGTTAGAGCCTTGCTATTAGACAAAGGGGAGTTTCTATGGGAGCTCAGAACTTGGTGCCTCGGCCCATGAGTTTAAGGACGGCGAAGTTGTAAGTGGCAGCAATCATGAAGGTGAGCTGTAGGGAACAGAGAAAAGAAGGTAAGTGACAGTAAGAAGAGAAGCTCTCTCTTACTCAAAACCTTTTGGGAATGAGGGAGAGCTGAAGCAAAATCACAATTAAATAAAAGGAAATAGTCTATCTGCAAAAAAATAAATAAATAAAAATTAAAAACACGTCCCTATTTTTTGTCTATATTTGTGAACAGAAATCTTCTGTTAGACATTTCCACAATAGCCCATTCCTAACTAACATATCCATACAATGTATTCCACAGCTAAGTTCTGCTAACCACTGACCTTTCCTGAAGGACATTGGCTATGCATGTGCTGCACACACACAGCTACTTCATGCACCATAGCCCTCCACTCTCTTATAATCAACTGATTTCACAAAGTGCAAGTGTGCTGGCTTTTTGTGAACCCCTCTGCCGTACTGAGGAGGATTCTGTGAGCTCCTCCTTGTAGTTAAGTGCTACCTCAGAGATCTGAGGTAGATACATCACCTTGCACACTGGCACCTAAGGCTTCACCTCTGCACAAGGAGCACACTGCATTGGCACTACATTAACACTACCTGAAGGACCTGGGCCACAGGACTGCATCATAGTCAGAACAATTCTAATATGACGAGTCCCTCCTGTTTCCCACCAGAGACTACCGAGAGCATTTATACTATCTAGAACCCTAGGATACAGTAGATCATGTTTACAGTGCCATGCCCTGGTCAATGCTTGACAACTCACGGCAGAGATGTGTAACCCCACACCTTGCTGTGCCTTCTCACAGCTTGCCTACAGCCTTTCAAGGCTGTAAGGAGTCTCTCTGCTAGTCTTTCGGCCTAATGCTATCCCTGGACCACTTCTTTTCTAATATTATCTTAAAATAACTTACCAGGGAAACTAGTGTGGCCGCAGCACCCACAAACGCAGCAATAAACAGGTGGAAGGTCATTTGGAACTGCAAGAAGATGTATGAGAGAGAATTATTTCTTAGAACAGAAAAGCAAGCACAATCCACTGTAAACAGTGAACACGGCTGTCTGGATGGGCTGACACCCATTCCTGTATGTTGATTCTGTGTCTCTAACTAAATGTTCACTTCCCTAAGTGTCAACCTCCCATTTGCTACTATCATAGTACCTCACCCCCACAGCATCTCGAAGATGCAGAAAAGTGATTAATGATCCCACATAATGAACTCATTTCCTACAGTTGGAACCTGGAGCCCAAAGGTCAAAGCCAATACTTTCCCTTGAAAGACGGTTTCAGACTTCCTCCCCAAGATTTGCTTCTTATTCCCTGGCTGCGGTGGCATGCGTCTGTCCTCAATGAAGCTCTTTCTTCTCTTTTCTTTTCTTTTCTTTTCTTTTCTTTTCTTTTCAAATATACTTATTTCACCTCTCATTGGAAATTAAGGAGTTCCAAATTAAAAGCATTTTATAGAGCCCATGTGTGTCTCTGTGCATGTCCCATTTTCTTGGTACGTTTTTAACCAAAATGAAAATTTTCATTTGGGAAATTTTACTGCTAAGTATTATCTTTACTTAAAGCTACACATGTTTCTTTTAATGAGAGGAGTTTGGGAAAGGAAGACTTCTAGTGCAGCTCTGGGGTTAATAAGTACTTTGACTTTTAATAAGTATGCTCATTGATTCAAGTACATTTCACCATTATTTTGTAGAAGGGAAATCTGCTAATACAAAGTCCAATAAGGAAATAATATAATCCTTAAAACTTAAGTTCATAAGGAGAAACTTCTATTATAGGTAGAAATTCCTCCATGTCTAGCCAATCTATTTTTTAAAAAGCACTCTTCTCATTCACTTACCTCAGCTGTTTTGCAGATGGACAGAAGGTTGGAGCCACAAACCTTGCCAGGGAAAGCATTCCATGGGAGAACACCTAAGATACATAAAAGCAGCCAGAGTAAACTTCATAAGGCTAGAGGCCATGCGGAGACGTTCTACATAGCTTTCTACCTTCTCTATCCTGGCTGTAAACCTGATATTGACAGTATGCATCATCTTTTTTTCTAAAAAGTTACATAGAACAAAGGTGCTATTGACTAATTGTGAAGTTTTATATTATTGAAATGTGCTGCTTTGCGTTGTTAATATCAGTCAATCGGAGAAAAAGTGAGAACAGCCAAGAAGGAAGAAGGAGGAGGAGGAGGAGGAGGAGGAGAAGGAGGAGAAGGAGAGGAGGAGGAGGAGGAGGAGGAGGAGGAGGAGAAGGAGAAGGAGAAGGAGAAGGAGGAGAAGGAGAGGAGGAGGAGGAGGAGGAGGAGGAGGAGGAGGAGAAGGAGAAGGAGAAGGAGAAGGAGAAGGAGGAGAAGGAGAGGAGGAGGAGGAGGAGGAAGAGGAGGAGGAGGAGGAGGAGGAGGAGGAGGAAGAGGAGGAGGAGGAGGAGGAGGAGGAGAAATAAAAACATCCCCAAATTTCCATGTTTCCTTTCAGGGAGAGCATCCTTAGTTTCAGTGGAAAGAACTTACTAAACTAAGAAGCATTTATTCATCATTACAATAATTTCATAATCACCATCCTCCTCACCCTAAGACAAAAACAAGTACACATTGCTTCTATAGATGCTAGGGAATCTAAAGATCCCACATTCAACTCACCATACATTCTGGCATCAGCGCAGAGACTGCCTATACTGGCAGAGGTCTTGCTAGGGAAGGCAATAGACTGACAGGTGGTCCAGGTATTGAAGTAAATGTACACAGGTACAGCCGAGCAGGCAAACACCAGGAGCCATACAACAGTCAGGGCATAGGTGATGCCCACAAACTAAAACAATTGACATGGAGTGGTTAAAAATCAGCATCAACTTGCAGACCTTGAAACAAAAACTGGAAGATGCTGGAGTGGCATGTGCCAATGAAGTCAAATTCCAGGCATCTCCCTTAAATGACATTAGTGAGCAGGGCACTTTTGTGAAGTGTCATTGGCAGTATCTCTCAGATAACTTGCCCCAAGTGTGATGGAGGGTAGGGGAAGTGGGTGGGAGTTGGAGTGAGGCGGATCCCTGGGTTAGAGGGGGCTTCAAGGAATTTGGAGGGCAGAGAAGGTGTAAAAAAGTAAAAAAGAAAAAAGTCCTGAAAGAAAGTTGTGCCATTTTTGCCTTAGGCTGAGCTTACAAGATGTTCTTTGCCACAGGATTTTTGTTCCCCAGTCACTGAACAACGCCAATAGGAGATTTAAATTTCAGATCTAAAACCATTCTAAGCTAACTGCTGGTCACAAAAAGTCATCTCCACAACACACACATATTCAGACCCCCAAAGATCTTTAAGTCTAGAGACTGAAAAACAATGTATGTCTTTCTAAAACACAGCTAAGATAAGCATGAAATATGCAGATCTAGCCTAAGTCTCTCTGGGACCCCCTAATAGCATAGAATCCCAGAATCCTGGGACTTGGAGTCAATTCTTGAATTTCTATGATCCACCATACATTTGAGGTTATGTGTTTAAGTCTCCATTCCATAACTAGCATTTAAGATTCTTGTACAGTGTGGGCCCACTCTTGTTTTCCTTGCTAGGAACAAAGTAAAGGGATACCAACAGATTGGTTAGAAATGGTCTTATTGAACAAAGCATCCTATAAAATTGATGCTTTTCCGTTTAAGATGAAAATTTCCAGGGAACCTTCGAAAGGTGAGGCTAAGCCGGCCAGGCACCACGTTCTTCCTGACCATAGCGTTCGGCTGTAGCCATCGCTTCCTCACTCAAAAGCTAGGCCTCAGGAGAGGACCCAACCTTGGGTGGGGATGAGGCTACAGACTCACGCCCAATTGTCCCCCACCCCTTGTTATTGCCACAAAATCCTGAGGATGATCACCTTGTCGGGATGTCCTAGCCATTTTCCCAAACAATGACACACCCGCTCCAAAGAATGAGCTTGATGTTGGCCTCTGGAACCCCTCCCCTTCTGGCCCCCTGTTACCGTTGCGCTCAGGCCCTTGCCGCAGATGGTGGTCTTGTAGTCGCCAAAGATCTGCCTGACAGCGCCGGTGGTGTAGAAGCCCTCAGCCAGCAGGAGGGCCCCATAAAGGAAGAAGAAAGAGGCAGTTCCATAGATGACATACTGGAAAGCATGAATCCTGCATGGACAGACAGAAAATCCAGATAACCTTATTCAGAGAGCACCACTCTTCTTGTCAGTTAGTAAGGCACATGCCTGGGTGGCTAGGGGTTCTTGAGAGGAATAACTAGGTATTTCATGTGTTCCTTCACCTTTCCTCACTGAAGTAAATGAAGTCACACAGCAGGTGGCCAAGAGCATAGCTTCTCCCCATATCCCTTGTTACCCTGCGTCCTAGAGAGCCAAGCTTGCTGCTTCTTTTTGACCCTTCAGAGGTGCTGCTTCATAGACAAACTGAGAGATGCATGAAGGGAGAGTAGCCCGACTTGCTCTAGAAGCAGAACGGACTTATTACTAAGCCTGAGTACACATAAGCAGAGTGTGAGACCAAAACCAGGGATTCCACTCTGCCCAGTCATTAGACCGCTACCTGCCATTGTGGAGAAAATTCAGGCAATATTTAACCTACTTAGCAGAAATCAGGCCATGTGTGAGAAAACAGAGAGGAGTGAGAGGAGGCAGGCGTCCATTCTAAATCGGACATTGTCCCCTTACGTAGAGCTTCCAACATGACATGGTAGAACCTGAACACTGAGGGCTATGTCAGGGATGCTGTCTTGCTCCGTGCTCATGAGCTTTGTACCTCCAAGACAGGGGGAGGGGGAGGGGAGGGGAAAAGAGATGAGTCTGGAGGTGGGGTGAAGACGTACTTACACATTAATGAGATACTCATAGTCCTGGTAGTTTTTGGAGAAATAGGTCTCAATTAGCTTTTCTGTACCAGTGAGAGCTTCATGTCCACATCCACAGAACAGTGCCACTCCAAAGAAACACAATCCAGTGGCCACCAGGGAAGCAAAGGGGGCCCCTACCAGACATCTAGCACAACACTCTAACAAGCCTGGGGAAGAAGAAGGAGAAAGTCAGGTACGCATACGAGGTAACTCATCCACTCACACTATACTGCTGGGCCAAGCAGCCCATGTTACCAAGCACAGAGTGTGGTTATTTTGGGAGTTATAAAGAAGAATCTACAGGTTTTAGCTTTTGGAAGATGAGCCTGATCCAGAATGCTTACTTTGTCCCAGCTGTCCCATTCTTAAAAATGAACCCTTGCCTACAATACTCAGAATGTATGGGTTTTATAAAAGACTCAAATAATTCAAGTAGTAATACAAAGAGGTGATGAGTCCCTCTTTTTCTTATATTGTAACCACGAATTACTGATATTAGAGAGACTTCAGAATTGTATGGACAGTTTGCCTCTGCATTCCCCACCAGAGGCTCCCATCCTTCCCCCACCCGCATCCCCACCCCAGAGGCAAGCATGATATACAGACAGCTGTTTTGGCAGCCCAGGGCTCCCTCTACCTCCCCTAGCTCAAGACATTCTCCCAACCTGTGTGTCTCCAAAAACCAACACCCAACACTCCTCCTGATAACTCTCCAAGTGCCTGTCCTTGAGACCTTAGAGAAATAACAAGCTCAAGGGAGACCATGGGAAAAGTAAAAGGTAAACAGAGGTCTGGTCTCAGACAGTAACGACTAGCCATAAAATTAGTCCTTAAACAGACACTCATTAACACCCCCTCCCGCTTCAGTACCATCCCATCGTCTACTCCCCTTTTCTGTAAATAGTCACACTATTTCTAACTATAGTGTATATAAACCCAGTGTTTTCCCGACTCAGGCTTACTTGCCAGCATTCACACAGTGAGTGCTAGGTGGATGAACTGAGTTCGAACTTGAAACAATAAAAGACTTTTGCGAATTGCAGCAGACTTCACGATATTTGGGTTCGTCTAGGTTTCCTGTGGACTCAGGGTACAACACTAACTGTTTTAGTCTGTTGACTAGGTTTAATTATTCAACAACTATTGAGTTGTACATGGGATATAGAAACAGAAAAGGTACAAACTTTACCAGATTAGAATATTTAGTTTACTAAGGAATAATAAGTGAAGTAGATGTATAATTGCAGGAAATAGAGTAATTGGCTACAGAGGGTAAATATACTTGGAATTCCAGATGAAATGAGTACTAACCATAGGTGTTAATATTTTCAGACACAATTTGAACAGAAAGAGTATTTCACATAATGTAAACTTGTTGCAAGGAATGCAAAATCCTTCCTATTCTAGACAGAAGAGAGCAACCCAGAGAAGACAGAAACTAGCACCGGATATATGTGCATATATAGATATATCAGTGCATATAGATACAATATATTCAAATATATGCATATACATATGTAATATATAATATATATGCACACATGCTTAGAATGTATTATATACACACATGTATGTATTGGCTGCTTGTTTTTTATACATCTATTCCTACAGATCATGTACATGCAAATAATCAGAAACTATGCCCAAGGATAGTACTTTGTGATAAGTATGTTGTAATTCTTTATCTCCTTATCGGATAAAAACAATTCCCAAAAGTTTGCACTTTTATATTCATGTATTTCTCCAAGCCAAGTTCAATGATCTACAATAGGGTACTAGGGGGATAGAAATCCACTGCTTTATTCCCTTAATATGAGCTCAGTTTTTATTAAAACCCCAAATGCTACCCTGAGAAATGTCAACAGATGTTAAAAGATCAAACTATGTGTATCATGGTAAAGTTGGGATAGAGGCAATTTTTTTTATCAGAGCCATAGAATAAGTGAGTACTACTACCCACCATTCATTGAAAGGGCAGCCTTTCCCTGGTCTTCAGAGAGTGTCTTCTTTGAAGATACTTGTACATGCACTGGCATTAGAGATGGAGCTCAAAAGCCCAAGCAAAAGTATGTATGTGCCTGCATGTATACAAATGTGTATAATACAGACATGTGTCCAGAAGAGAAAAAGGAAACAGCTGAAACTGATCACTGTCTTTGTGGAGACACTCCAGAAATTGCTCTTCTTTTTTATCATTAGGGTAAGATACTAAATGTATCCTGTAAGTCCAGAAAATGTGCTGGGAAGTAAACAGGACTCCTATCTTCATTCTCTGCCCTTTTAACTCCTCTCCACCCTCCAACTCTTAGACTCTTCTAGTAAAGAAGGTCTCTGAAGTCTGGGGTGGGGGAGGGGAGGTCAGTGACCCCACTGTTCCCTCTCTCTTCCCAGCAAAGGGTCAAGCCTTGGACACAGCCCTCCATAACTTCCCCAGACAAAGAAGCCTTGTTTTCTCTTGAGATCTCAGGAGCCTCATTGGTATTCTGCAAGGCCCTGCAGGCCTGGGGGTGGGGAGGGGGTTAGATCCAGTAAACAATGGCAGAACTGTTTATTTAGCCCAGGATAAGAAGATCCATCTACCTTAGCAAGTGGTCACTCTATTCCCATTCACTCACCCCAGCATTTTCACCATGGGATGGTCTAATGGTGAGGCAGGTATGGCCAGGCAAACAGAGAAATCAGCTCAGCATTTTTGCTGCTGTCCTTCTATATCATCTACACTAAGGATGGTTTCTATCTTCTCATCAAGTAATGAAATGGACAAGGAATGGTTTATCATCTTAAACATATAATCATTGGTGGTCATCAAAATAACCAGAAAAATCTAAGCTTTGGTGTTTTTACTGGGTGACAGAACTTTGGAAGCAACTCTAAATCACCACCCGATACCTTTTTAAACACACATTCTTATCTATTCTATTAGAGCTCGGATAATAATTTAACATTCCCTTTCTGCTCTACTGATGTTCAAAGCAAGAAACCAGGGTATAGACTTTGCTGCATCTCTAACGTGAACTCTAACACAAATGCCCTTAGATAAATCTATAAGACAGGCTATAAGATAGTTGAACAATATCAAGACAAGCATCCGATGCTAAATTCCTCAAAATTCAGATAAAATGTTTGTTTTAAGGGCATTTAAGTTCAACAGAAGTGCAAAATCTCAGCTAGTCTGCCCAAGCAAAAGTCAAAATGTGAATTCTAACAGGAAAACTCAGAACATACAGAGATTGTCCTTTCATCAAAGTAGTCGACAGTCAAAGCATACTGATTAAAAGTCCATTGGGTTCACTTCGATTTTTCAGAGTCCAAGAAATGAACTTGGGAACAACAGTCTAAAACTATAAGCTCTCTGTTTCGGAATACCTCAGGCTCAACAGGGTTTTGAATGTTAAAAGGCATTCTGTCATTTCCCAGCTAAGTATAAACTGTGATGTGATGGCGTCAGTATAAAAGAATTACATAATGCTAATGCTACTCAATGAGATTTAAATGTCTCATTTTAATGCGTGATCACAGAGAAAACTAATGACCTTTTCTAATGCTTTCTTTTCCTTTGTGTTTGAATGGCTTGCGAACAAAGATTAAACACATTACTCATAACAAAGATGTTGCAAGAAACAAAGAAATTAGGAGCCCAATTGCTTGTCTCAGAAAACTTCCCATTTTGTTTGGGAGAACAAATTTATTTCTTAAATTGAAAACCAGAGCTACCTATTATCTAGTGTTAAAATGGATGTTACCAAATCCTGTGGTCAAAATATAATCAAAGACATCAGTTCAGAACTGGTTATTTTCATCTCTTTACCACCCCCCAAGTGTAACCAATCTGTAATAGAACTCTTCTCATCAATGTTCTCAGTTGGAGATCAACAGTACTATTGTGAGTCTCAGATTAAGGCCCATCCCACTGACTCTCCTGATCCTGATGCTGTCTCTTTAAGCAGGAGCCAAGTGCTCTACAGCCCTCCCTCCATTCCCATGCCCTGGGCACACCTCAAGAACCAGTTCCATGATGGAAATTCAGTGCGAATCTGGAAACTCATCAAAGGGAAGAGAGGAAGGGCTTTCATAGAAAGAAATGGTAGAAAGAGACCAATTGTACCCCACACAATTCCCAGCTTGTCTCTTGAATCCAGCTGACAAAGGGAGAGATAGAAGAGCCCTATACAATAGAAGGAAACAACAGGCAAGTTCTTTGAGTGAGAAACTGGTCCCATCTCCCTAAGTCTCGAATCTGCACTGCAGTTTTCCCCTCCTCCCAGAATCCACCCCTTAACCTCAACCTATGAACAGAGGCTGCCTTGATCAGGGCCTATAGCCATTCAAATGGCCAAGATACTAGAGTAGCTGTGACTGGCACTAGGGCTAGATGTTGATGAGTGGGTGTGAGTTCTACAAGTAAAACAATTATCAGGCAGTGACAGAGACACAAAGACTTTGCTTCTGGCCTCATCTTATTAAGACAAAGCCTGCCCATGACTTTGTGTTTCCTGTATGATATTAGCACTTATACCACATTCAAGAGCTCAAATGGGTTCTAAAGGCACCAAGGTCTGGGGAGTCAAGCCTGCTTGATAGTCAAGTCATATGGACAAGGTTAAATAAACAAGAACTCCCACTGCCTTATTAGGCAGGTATTAGTATCACTGCTGCTACTACTTATGGTGACTAGTACTACTACCACCACCACTACCACCACCACCTTCAGGGACAGCATCTGGACTACCTTACTTTCTATGTTCTTTTTCAGATAGACAGAAACACATATACAGAGACATACAGAGAGGGGGCGGAGAGAAATACCAATTCATGTGCAAACATTTGGAGGCCAAAATACAAGGGTGATTGTTAAAATCTGTTCCTGGAACATTGTCTCAACCTTGTCCAGTTGTGAGGAAATGAAGAACAATCTGTCACTAGCGACAAGTGTAGCTGTACTTTATGCTACCAGATCCCCTCTTTCCTTGGTTAAAGTGTGAAGGTGACTTGTAGAATCCCACTCTCTTCCCTGGGATGCCACTGACTCTTTTTCAAAGCCTTGCATGGCAGAGCTTGGGACTTAGGACCTTGCCTTATCAGGTCACAGTCCTGGCTTGATCTTTTCTAGACCCAAATTTCTATGAACCAAGATGATTATTTGTGGTTTTGTTTTCCTTCAAAACAAAAGAACTATATCGGAGGAATGATTTTCAAGGGTATAAATCTCTCTCTCTCTCTCTCTCTCTCTCTCTCTCTCTCTCTCTCTCTGTCTCCCTCCCTCCCTCCCTCCCTCCCTCCCTCCCTCTCTCTCTCTCTCTGTCTCTCTCTCTCTCTCCCTCCCTCCCTCCCTCCCTCTCTCTCTCTCCCTATTTCCCTCCCTCTCTCTCCAAGCTCTTTCCCTCCCTCCCTTTCTCTTTCTCCGAGCTCTTTCCCTCCCTCTCTCCCTCCTTTCTTCTCCCTCCCTCCCTCTCTCTCCCTTCTTCCCTCCCTCTCTCCCCCCTTCCCTTCTTCCCTCCCCCCTCTCCTCCCCCTCTCTCATACACACTAAACAAACAAACAAGCAAACAAACAAACAAGCAAACAAACAAACAACAGGGAAGATGTCACTGGCTGGACTGGGACCTGAAGATATTACAGTTCCTATGCTCTTTTCTGGGTTAAAGATACCACTACTCAGACAGCTCTGAGGGGACCTTATTGTTGACTAGGTTTCTTGGGGTCCTGGCTCAGGGCTAAGGTAAAGCCCCTCAAAGCAGGGCAAATTGCTTAATCTCTCTAGTCTTTCAAGAGCTTCTAGCTAGGCAGAGCAAGGTAAGAAGTGGCGTGGTGAAGGCTGCCCTTGATCACTTCAGTCAGCGTCTCTAGGAAGAGTCCTTTAATGTACTGGTCTAAACCTGCTTTCTTCTTAAGTCTTAGCTTTCTTGTGGTGCCTTTGATGGCATCCAGATAGTCCTCAGGTACCTAGTAGAATTCTCAGCCTCTGCTCTGCCTCCACATTTTGTACTTTCAAGCCACTCTTAGAGGGAAGCATCTAAGATGCACAGTCTGGTTGCCAGGGTAACGGCTGCTGTTCTCAGATGACAAAAAGCTCGAGGAACCAGGTGTCTTGCTGTTCACTGATGGCATTGTTACTGAGCAGAAAAATATTCACTATGGCTCTCTGGCTTTCTCAGTTCCGTTGCTATTCCAAAGACTCATGTGAAGTGTCTCCTTGCCAAGCTATTCCACAGCCCATAACCCTTTTGCTCAGGTATCACCGGACCCAATAGTCTTGCTCAGTTCCAATCCTAAGAGATTTTCTGGTTGAGGTAATAAGCTGCCTGTTTCTGGAGGCGATTAAGCAGAGACATATGTATATTTATCTTAGTCAGAGAAATGAATTCTGCATTGAAAGTTGGTTCAGACAACTTCTTTTGGAATCAGAGTCTCTCTATGTTGTCTAGCTAGCCTTTTCTAATGATTCTCCCATCTCAGTTTCCTATGGTGTTAAAGGCATGTGACACCACACAGAACTCCACCTCAGATACGTTCCAATGTTCCTTTCAATTCCAAACTCTATGATTTGACTGGTCTATTGCAAGGGTTGAACAGCATTCCACATCAGAAGCAATAGCATTCCACTGCCTGGTCAGAAATGGCTGAAAATTCACATGGTCTCAGATACTGTGTTACTGAGTGATTGCAGAGACAGTGGCTATTCTGTCCTGTATCCCTAGTCCATGTATTGCTTACCCACCCACATCCACATCCTCTGGGGGAGATCATTCAGCCTCCATTACAAGAACATGCTCCTCTGGTCATTTTCTCTCTTCCTGTCTTTATCTCTTCAGGGCCTTATCCCCTGAGGAAGTAATTCAACTTACACTCCTCCTCTGTTTTGAAAGAACAACCTATTTAATCAGCCACATGAATGTTAGATAGGGTTCCTGGGTCCAGAGCAGGAAGTGACTTTTTCCCATCTTGCTACATTTACGAGATCAAATGTTTCTTACATACAAGGTATGCACAAAGACAACCTTGCAAAGAGGAAGGGTTAGCCTAGATATGCACTGGTGCAGAGTAGTCGTTGTCATCAGAATTTACAGGGTTTATAGGACTTCTCTACACTGACAGGGCTGCCACATCCTTATTACTTGATCTTCCACCCTGAAAGTAGACAAAACAGTTATTGTTGCCCCTGTCTACCAGATGATGAAATGGTGATTCATGGTGACATGCCTAATTTTGCAGAGTTCCTTAGAGACTGAGCTGAGATCCAAACCTGGTTGTTTGGACCAGTAGTCTAAGACGCCACCCTCTTAACTATCCTGCCTACATATATACTTGTAACAGTTCCCTCAGTGACTTGAGATGAAAAAAGCCAAGGTTAACAACAGTTCAGTTTCTAATTGAAAAACTACTTCTGTGGATCTTTTTACTGGTTACAAAGTTGCACGGTGAACACACAGGAAAACTGAATCTCCTCTCCTTCAGGATGTGTTCAAGTTGCTACTTTTATCTTCCCCACATGTGAGCAATAAGTACCTATCTCTGCAGCATCTTACCTAGGCAAAGACCCTTATGCCCCACACACCTTACTCTGAACAGGCACTGCTGGACAGCAGAATTTTACATCTTCCATAGTTGTGGAACATAGAAAAACCCTCAGGTCTCAGACAACTTAACAAAAGCCTTTAGATAGAAGCCTCCTTGTTATATCTGGGATTAAGGGTAAGTCCATGATACTAGAAATGTTGTCCTATATGTGTGTGCTCACATGCATCCGTACACACAAGCATACACAAGCACATACAATCCATATCTATTCCGCATGGTAAAACCACTGTGAACTGTATTTTCATTTTCTGAACCTGGAATGTCCACTATAGGCACTGCCAAGTCTGAGTCCAATTTTCCCCATTCCTCCACATCCTACTGATGCAAAACATGCTTTGAAGTTTGTATCAGGGAAGCAAGTACTTAATGCATTTGTAGCTTAGTCAATATTCAAGTTGCCTCCAGCAGAACAAGGGGTCCCACACAACCTGACCATAATCAGGGCCTTAAGATCGGGGAAAGGAGAGAGGACAAGGAAGTGAGGGGTAAGAAGCCACATGATCATAGCCAACCTGTGTGCATTTTCCAAAGGTCTGGAAGACACCACATGTACTGCCAGGATTCGTTGGCAGTGAAGCAGTATGCTCAGCACAGCAGAGAAGGGGTTAATACAGTTAAATGCTAAGAAATTAAAACAGAAAATAAGTGCCAAAACACAACTTATTTAAGCCACTGGAAACCCAAAGCCCCAAAGTTGAACTCCTGTGCCTGCATCTTTGATGCTGGAGTTTTTGAAACTCACCCATGTCTTTGGCACTCTGACTCCAATTGTAGCCTGTTGGCTAGTCTGTTTTGCGGCTGACTTTGCTCAGCTGGAAGGATCCTGGTCTCTCCAGTCTCCTTCTTCTGTCCTTTACTTTTTCTCTCTGAGTATCTTTGTCCTCTTCTCCTGCAATGAAAAGGGCTTTCTGATTGACAGCCAACCCCCTTAAAGAGACAGGCTCGTTTCCCTCCTCCTCTCCTCCTCCCCTTCTCCTCCCCTTGTCCCCACCTCCTTTGGGATACTCCCTTCTTTAAGGGCTCCATCTTCTCTTTATGCCTTTTCACTCCCAATTGTTTTTTTTCTTTCTCTCTCTTTTCCCCCCTAAAGCTTCTCTAGAATTTCATTTTGCTTTAAATAAATCAGGAAGTGTGAATTAGGGGTGTAAATTAAATGGAGGGGTTCTTGAATCCTCCCAAATGATCCTTGGGTCCATTTAAATGTGTCATACCTGGGTCTGAGCATGTAAAGTCATGTGAAATAGTAGCCCTGATGAGAAGGGGGTCTGAATCAAAAGCCTACTTACTATACTACCAAACACACCGCACCCAACTCTCACTGCTCGTTGCCCTTGACCATGGAACCTTTCCTTTCCTCTGTAAGCAAAAAAAGCATTCTTTCTCTTCCTGGCACTGGAAACACAATGGGGAAGAAAAAAAGTCATTTAAAATAATTTCTTCAAAAGCTTTGGTTTTAGAAGAATGCAGATAGAACCAGCTGCTGATTCTATGAACAGACTGTGTGTGACCAGGCTCAAAAAAGCCAGACGTGCAATGAGAGTACATTTGGATAACAGAGATACAAAGGAGAGGGCAAGACCTGTGCCAAGGTCACAAGGGACAAAAAGGCCAGAGTGGACCATGTAGGCAATTTTCAAGGAAAATGAACTCTGAGACAAGACATTATCACAAACTGGCAAGCAGCTAGTCAAAACTCTTCCCAGGAAATAGTGTTCCCATCAGAGTGAAGATGAGGCTAAGGAGACGGAAGGAGCGTTTGGGAAAGCAGCAGTCAGAGTTGGGGGGGGGGGGAGAAAGAAAATACAGTCCTTGTCTCAAAGAGGATTCTATGAAAAAATATGGCCAAGCAGTAAAAAGAGGGGAAGTATTTGTGAACCATTTACAATGGTAAGAGTGATTTCTGACGTCTGTGAAGGAACCAAATATAAAAGGTGATGTTAGCTAGGCAAACTTTTCTAGTCCTTTCTAAAACAGGTGCACCTTAAGGAGCGCTTATGTGGTTTCTTTGTCTATCTTCTCTCTCACCTCAGAAGCCTCACACTCATAACCCTCTTGATTTAGAAGCAAGATTCTACTGCTGAATGGCTCTAAGGAAAGTTGTGGAACTTGTCATTTCTATACCTCTAAAAAATAAGGTATGTCCTCCTGAACTTGTCCTGTGGTTTTTGTCTTGAGATAAGAGACAATAGAGGAGGAAAACTGAGTAGGACCTACAACTCTGGACTCCAGAATTGTAGACTGTATGAGGCTGGTTCTAAAACAAATCTTTTGCTCTTGTACAACTTGAAAGGTAAGGGATCCTTGAACCTGCCTCATGAGGAACAGTATGGTAGGAGCTTCCCAGGGCATCCTACACTAAGGCCATGACTGACTGCTGAGGATCTTAAGACCCATGCCTTCCTAGGTCTGCTCTCCAGACACAGACTCGGCCTGTCATGGAAGTGAAGCTGTAGGTCTTCTTTATATTGACAGCCCTGGAGGAGAGGGACGATGGCAAAAAGAACTGACCCTAAACTTTGGGAATTCTGATGTGGGGAAATCAAAAAGCCAATAGCCAAAGCTGATCTATGTGTGGGGGGAATCGCTCAGGTTGACTCCTCAGATGCATCTCAGCCATTCTCAGCAGCATCTCTGGGACTGTTTATGCTACTCAGAAGGAAATAATTCCCCAGTAAACTCCCAGACACAAACTTATCTACCATATTCCCCGAGGCCTCTTTGCTCCTTTCTATCATCTCCACTGTCTTACTCTGAATTTGATTTTCTGTTCTCTTTCTCTTGTCCCTCCTTTTCTCTCTCCTCACTGATGGGGCAGATCTTTCTGTTTCTGCAATGCTCTTCTGCTAATGGCTAGGAAAGGTGCTCAGCCAGGCGATTATGTCACACCCTCCCCTGTCCCCTAAGGTTCCCAGCTCCCTCGGATCTAGTGCATTGCGGTTGCTCTGTCTATCTGACATGACAGTCTGCCTGCACAGTCCCTCTGCATCCTTCTTCTAAGCTCCTGTTACAGTCCTCAGAGGACTTTTTTTTTCCAGTCTTCAAGAATTTCCCTGACCCAAGAAAACCCCATCCACCCTACCTGTGTCTATGATTCTGCTTTCATTGGGTCTCTTAAGTGAG
Organism: Mus musculus; assembly: GCF_000001635.26. Taxonomy (NCBI): domain Eukaryota; kingdom Metazoa; phylum Chordata; class Mammalia; order Rodentia; family Muridae; genus Mus; species Mus musculus. Next base: position 136,820,539 of record NC_000086.7, on the reverse strand, counting down.
CTGAACAAAAAACAAGTCTCCATTCTGGCTGGGCTTCTGCAATGCCTGAACATTCCTCCAGAGGGCACCAAGAGCCTTCATGGTTGCAGTCTGCTGCCTGCTTTGGGAGCCTGTGAGGAAGAACAAAGCAGGGTTGTAGTATACCAGTAAACAGTGTGCTTCATGCAGTTCTAGCAGTAAACCAGAAAACGTGGGCCCCCTTGATCACAGCTTAGTTTAGTTGTGCAACTGTCTTCAATGAACTACAAAACATCTGGATAGTACCTCCATGTTCTCCCCTGTCATATCAGATTCTGGAAGGCCAGAAAGCAAACAAGTTTTCTTTGCTCCACTGAACCAGGGCATTGAGAAGTCCAGTGACTTGCTCCCTGAAAAGTAGATAAGCTCGTAAGTGCCTAATCTGATGGTTCACTTCTCTGAATGTTCACTTGGAAGATAGACAAGGAAACAGAGAAGGCCCAGTATGACTGAGTTCTCGGGCTCATCCAGAGCGTCTAGAGCTGAGGCTTTTCTTGTCCCATCCAATACTGTGTCATCACAGGCCAAATTTGGAAAGGCGAGTGGCTGGCTTTTACAAATTTTCACAATCCTGGCACAGAATACTGGCAGAGTGGCAGACGATGTATCAAGTGTTGTGTGTTTGCAGATAGAACTTTCCACACCCAACTTTATGCCGATTGGCTTGGCCATGCCTTTTTGGCCAAGAGAACTGAGGGCTGAGGGCCAGAGATGTCGCATTCTTTGGTCATGCACAGTGTGTGTTGTGGGGAGTGAGGGTGTTGTTCTTCTGGTAACTCAAGGAGCAATGTAAGGATGGACAGGGCTGACTTGTAAATTGTGTATTTATGTAAAAGGGAGATATGCAAATAGCTTGGGATAGAGTAAGAAAGTCGCTTAGAAGAGAAAATATTCAGATAAATAAACTCAGAACACTCAAACCTGAGAAATGCCAAATATCCAGTGGGAAGAAACCATGTAACCCACTTAGAACCCTGAAAACTTGGCTGGCTTTGCCTGGGTAGCCCTATTAGAGAGTGCAGATGTATGAAGTCTAATGACAACAAAAATAAAATTATTCCCTGGTTGTCAATAGTCACCTAACTCTATAGATATACTTATTTTTATCATTTGAGTAATGGGGTACACAGAAGTCACCTAATAGGCAAAAGACAAAAGTACCTTTAGAAAATACCTCTGTCCAGATTCATTGCTTGGAACTTGCTGGGACAATTGTTCTGCTCTGAAAGAATGCTTGAATACAGAGCCTCTTTCCTGAACAAGAATAGCAAAGGGGAGGATGGGCGAGCGAGCTTCTCTGGCTGCTATGACCCAAGTTCCTAACCCTTCATACTCCTCTAAGCAAAATATAAAGTGAATGTTTGAAATGTAGTGGGTTTTATATATCTTGATGGGCTTCAAATAAGTGGGATTCAGAAGAGACAATCGATAGAAAAGACTGCTGGGATGCTTCTTAGGTGTGGCTATAATACCAAGACTGACTGAGTTTATGTGCTATTGCAAATCCAACTCAGACTCTCAGTATTCTATGCCTATACTACTAAGTTGCATCCCTGGCCACAAGAATGCTTTTTAAAGAGTCTTTATTTTAGAAGTCTTTATAGCCAAATGTCACAATCCTTGAGCTTTGCCCACTCCAGAAAAATGTAATAACAAGATTTAATGAAATAATGAGCCAAATGTTGATAATTATTACAACTACATGAGAACATGGAGGTTTGTTCTATTATTTTCTCTCCTTTGTATATGATTAAAATATGAAGTCAGAAAAAAAAAGAAGAGTCATCACAGTTAAAATTCAGACTAAGCCAGAAACAAAAAGGAGAACCTTCCCGAGGGGGAATGTCTATTTCTGGAATGGTACACCTAGCCTGCTAAAAAATGGCTGCTTCTGGAGAAAGGGGTGGGAATTTGGAGATTAAGGGAAGCCGTTTTACTCTACATCCTTTAGCATGGCTGTGGTTGGTAATTATATGGATCTCATGCTTATTTTATTTAACTTTTCATCTGAAAACTTCCTCAATACAGCAGTCCGCAGGCCACTAAAGTCTCTTCCACGGATCTCAGGCAGCCCTCAGTACACTGGTTAGGCTGGCCCCCACTGTCCCACTTGACATTCACCCTGCCCACAACCATATTCTTATATACAGCCAATGAGGGTGCTACTGGGAGTAGGAACCCCCTGGAAACTCCCTTAGGGCACAGCTGGTTGGGGAAGGGGTGGGTGCCCTAGCTCTGCTTCTTGTAGGAGAAAACAAGCATCCATGCTATCCAAAAGGATGAAGACCCAGGAGGTAGTGTGACAGAGGCACAAAGCCTTTCTACCTCTCTATAGGGTCCACCAATACTGTGGGCTACATCTGTCCACTGCGGAATCAGCTCTAACAGTTGCCTAGGCCACTTCTTGATACCACAGCCCCGGGCAGTCTTTACAGAGATAAACCTGCCTATTCCTCCTGGTGCAACAACAGCAATGATGATAGAATTTTCTGGGCCTTTCAGAGAAACAAAGGCAAGTATCTGGCTGCATAGCCAGTTGAAGGGTCAGTCTGAGTGGTGGCACTGCAATCTAAACTTGGTGTGCTATAGAACAGAATGTCTAACCTTGAAGCTAAAGTCCCTTTCCTGGGAAACTAGGCTAACAGATAGTACGAAGAAGCAAGGGAAGCCTCAATCCTCCCTGCTGAGAGTTAAGTGCCTCAGGTAAGTACACATCATTTGCTGGAGCTTAGGGCAAGTGGGCCCCACAGAGAGCCCTCGCTTTCTCCTTCTCATGCCCCAGCTAAGCTCTGTCTAAGCAGCCAATTTGCCCACAAGTCTAGGCCCAAGTGACATCCTATAAGCTGGCACAGGCAAAAGAGAAGACCTGTGTCTCTAGGTAGGATGTGGGGTTAGGGGCTTTTGTCTGCATTGGGCTCTTCCATTTGCCAATGATTCCTGGTCAAAGAGCTTCACTCTCGTTGGCTTCTCCCTGGGAAACCAGGAGTGAGATGAGGGACCCTGGGCCCTGAAGCTCAACTTATCTCATGGCCCTGCCAAGTTGAGGGCTACCCTCTGAATCAGGGGGTGCTAATAGATCCTCTATCCTGGCCTAACTCTTGGCGTTGTGTGGACCCTGACCAGCAAGGGAAAATGTTTTCTTTTAAAAAGAACAATTGTAGAAAAACTGCAAAGTCAAAGAAGTGTTCTTCTCAGAGGATCCTCCATGATAACGAAACAAAAGGAAGGGGTCTTTGAATGGTAGCATTCACGATTTTGGCTAGATATCAAGTAGCCTTCTACTTGGTCGGGGATCGATATGAGCATAGCATATAGTGATTTCAAACCTAGATTCTGGAGCTGAAGTTGGAGCAGTGATCAATGGCATGCCAGCCATAGCAAAGCCCTTGGTTCAATAGCAATCATTAAAAACAAAGACTCCAGCATCCTTCCTTCAAAACATCCACAGATTTGGTTAGTCAGCTCTATGACACTAGGCAATGATTGAGCCTCTTAGTCTTTGCTTTTTTGTTCCTGAAAAGATATAATAGTGGTGACCTCATATGGTTACTATCTTCAGATTTCACAATTGATCTCTTCCTATTGTTATATTTTTGTTTGTTCGTTTCAAGACAGGGTTTCTCTGTATCCTGGCTGTCCTAGGAATCATTCTATGGACCAGGCTGGACTTGAACTCACAGAGATCGGTCAGCCTCTGCCTCCTGAGTGCTGGGATTACAGGCATGCACACTCCCCCCCCCCCCCGACTTGCACTTCTATTGTTATTATTATAGGGCACAGGACCCATCAGGGCTTATACAAAATAATGAACATGACATTTTTAATACACTGCCTATGCTGAGGTACAAAAACAATATTAATAATAACCATGAGAGGGGCTGACACTCTCGAAGTGCCTGATAAAGAAGCAGAACTTTAGTGATCTCTGCCACTGACAACTGTCAGATCTAGGACTTTTAGATATCCCCAAACTTGCCTATTTTTAAAACAGCAATTAGGATATGTGCTCCATAAAAATACTAAAATGTCTTGGGTTTCACTTAGCAGTTTCAGAATTCATTTGTTTTCCAATGTTTCCAGCTCCTTGAAGTTTAAACCTGTCACCAACTGTCAATTTGCCAGCAAAAAGTATTTCCCAAGATGTAGGTCGTTCAGTATGATAACTGGGTACAACCAGGAACCTCAGAAAGGTTGGTTAGGCTCCACCAGTGGTGGAGAACTATCCAATCTCTGCACTTAAAGCAGTTGTCTCAAGAGTTGCCAGCCATAGCAGGTTACAAAGGCTCCCTGTGCTAAGGCCATTGTATGGGACATTCCCAAAGTCCTCATCCCTCTACTCTCTGAAACACTATATCCAGTCAAAGCAGGATTGCCAGATAAAATGCACAATGCACAATTGAATTTGTATTCGAGATAAATTGAATTACTGTTTAATATGTGTGCCCTAAATGCTGGATGGAACATGCTCACATTTTTTTAAAAAGCCCATTATTTACCCAAAAGTCATATGTAACTGGCTATCTTTTGATTTGTTAACCTGGCAATCCTATGTGTCAGGGCAGTCAGCTGGCAATGGCAAGCCAAGCTGGCTTCTGTGGAAGGTGTCAGGAGAGTTGCTAAAGAAAACCTCCAATAAAAAAAATACAGTGCCCTGTAGACAGATATTCAATTCTGAATTTCATGCCCAGTTCTTTCACCCAATGGGCCTGCCCCTGGCTCTCAGTCTTTTCATCTAGGGAAGCTCGTTGAGATGGGCCCTGAAACAGGCTGCACAATGTTTGGGGCTTTGTGGTCAACCAGGTTGGGTTCCTAACCCACTTCAGCTTAGCCCATAGCACAGCAAGTGGCAATTATTGTTAATACTCAGATCCCTACATTCCTCCAATCTCTGTTTTCTTTCCCCTTCTTGGCTTGCACCTGGCAAGTTTAGAGAAATGGGATGGTGTGTCACTGTAGCACTTGTCAAGAGAGCTGGAAAGGCTACTAGAAACACTTAGCCAAACAAAGAGCCAGAGACAACTGACACAAAGGAGTACGCCTGTGTTAGGTGAATACTTCAACAGAAGGAAGTACAGGGGCAGCCTGTCCTTTCGAATTCAAATAAAGTTGGCCCAAGTCCCCACCATTACCCTTGTCAGGAAAGTTTAATGTCTTCTTTAGAGATTCCTTTGAAATCTTCAGTGTTCAGAATCTTAGGTGGTTCAGAACTGGAGCTTCTAATAAACTTCAGATTCCACAGTTCATCTTCTATTTATTATTATTATTATTATTATTTGATGACAAGAACCATCAGAAACATTATTCTTCCCTGATTTATACATTTTAAAAATCCTTTCATCTGAAGGCTTTTGCAACTGACATATTGAAAGGGTTTACAGAAATGGAGAAGATATATTACAATGTAAACAATTAAAAATTGATTACTAATGTTCCATTCTAACTTGAAACTTCTCTGGAAACTCCAATATCTGTCTACAGATTCATTCCTGCTCCTTCCTCTTGTCTCTCCTTTTTTGGTTTTTCTCTAGCTCACCACAAATCCATGTTCACTTCTTGATGGATAATATCTTAGCTCCATATTGTACTATAATCTACTCCTTTTCATTGGATTCTTCCCCCCATTACTTTGAGGTAGCCTTTGAGGTAGTTTTCTGGGAGTTAGCCTTGAACTTGAGATCTTTCTCTTCCAGTTCCCCAAGTGCTACAGTCACAGTCCTGCCCTACCCTACCTCAGGAACGAAATTCCTTAAGTAAAAGTTTGACGTGAGCTGAAGAAATAATCATGTTTCTATTAGGTCATTCTATACAAACATAATCAATACGGGATTCAGCAACATATGAGGCAGAGTTGTTATACCTATTTCCCACATGAGCAAACTGAAGCTTTCTCAAGTAGTCCTGGGAAGTCTAGAATTCAACCCTAATTCTTTCAAGTCTAGTATTCTGTCCATTAGCCATGGAAGTTGCTGCAGGAAAAGTATTTCAGAAAACACTAAATTATGTATTAAAGGCAACTATAGAAAAAAATGTCCCCAGTGGTGGTAGGTGGAGAGGTAGTCCCAGCGAGGTGGGTTCCTTGGGAGGGAAAGGAGTCTGCCTGCTGTGGGCTATAGCCACTTTCTCTGGCCACCTTCAAGAGCCAGCATCGAAAAACTGAGCAGCAAAGCCCACCCTTACAGAGTCACTACTTCGCAGTATTACTGAGTTGTTTCATGTAGACGCTATTTTAAATACGGTCTACTGATCAGACTCTTTTTGTATTGTTTGCTAACAAATTTTGTTTCAAGGTCTCACAGTAGGCTAAGGTGGATGTTTTCCTTAAGTATAATGAACAGAAGAAATATGAGCATCAGAGAACTCAAGTGATGTTGCCCATCTAGTGAGGGTTCACGGAAGCCTGATTGCTGGCTGCCTGGTTTCACATGCACATGCTGTCAATGAACATCAGTCAAAGGTCCTACACATGGAATTGATGAAGCCAGGTTTGTAGTTCATTACAGCAAAGGAAACGCCCTACTCTCACCCACTGCATGCATTCCCCTTCAAGTAGCAAGTGACAAATTCAACGGTGTCAAACCGTTTGCCTGGGAGGTGCCAACAGAAATGGAGGTGGGTCAGCATTCACCTGCACTATCTCTACCTTAGACCCAGGTCTTTTATTTACTGATGAAAAGGTTTCATGCTTCGAGTTTAAGACAGACTGTCCTTTTTATTAGACTTCTATCTGAAGAGATACTAACACCATAGACGGATAGAAACATGGCAGTGACTCTGAGGAGAGATCAGCCCCAAATGGTGGCGTAGGAGGCTCTTTTTACACTTTTCATTGGAAGAGGGGTGGGAAGGAAATTGAAAATTTTCCTTTCCAGTCTGAAAATGGCCAGTGCTGGGGTAATCAGTAAGAGCTCAGTTATTAAAGAATATTAAGTGCTCGGTAAACATCTTTTGTGGTCTAGCATTCTGTCCATTACCCTGCCAGCACTATGGATTCTAGCATCTGTAACCATAAGCCAAAACCAACGCTGTCTTCTCTATGTTGGTTTTGGTCATGGTATTGTATAACAGCAACAGAAATGTAACTAATACACTTTCCTGAGCCCAGAACAATAAAATCATTAAAATATTTTCTATGCCTAAGCTATCTTTGGGTTTTCTAAAATGACCATTTAGGTGACACAACGATTAAACATTTTGCTCTATTAAAGAATGAGTAAAAAGATAACTAGGTTTATCTAAGCTTCTCTCTGAATTAAATCTAGCCATCAAGACTTTTGCCTGTCATAATCAGTATGACAGTATCAAAGTAACCCGACAAATTAAAAGTAGAATTCATCCACCAGATATAAGTATGCAAACAGAAGCTTATTTTAGTGACTGCATACCTTTCAAAAAACATTATTTATATTTAAACACAAAGACTGTAAAATATCGGTGTGCCAAAATCTGTTTCTTGGGATTTTAGATCAGAAACCTCTACTTCATTTCTGTTTACACAGTTTCTGTATAGGTGCTAAGGGTATGTATTTGTCGGGAATGGTCTGAAGCTATTACATTATTTCAAGCTTTCAGCAGATGTAGGAAAGAAGACATAGCTATTATCTAAGAGCCATAATAGCAACAGCAGGACATGTAAAAGCTTCAACTGGCTGAGCCCTAGCTTGCTCCTAAACCACTAGCTCTTTGTGCTGTGCAAACTCGGGGCTATTGACTCTCATCCCTGACTCTTCAGCTTCTTGCCACACCTCTGAAACATCATCAGTGTTTCTTCCACACTTGCTGGTGTGCCCTAAACATAAGCCTGCTTCTTCACCCTGTAGTCACTACTGTTAGCCTGTGTAGTTCTTCAGAGAGACTTCAGACTGCTTTACAGGAACTGGCTAACTCTACTAAAAATTTTAAGTAACTGAGGTAGACAGTGCACTTACATTTCAAGATCAAAGCTCTGGGCTCCATCCCAAGCACCATTAAGTCCATTAACTTAGAGGGATAGAAACTGGGTCCATTCAACTTGTCACAGATAATGCTTTTGCTCCCAATACAGTCTATGTCTTTCTTTAACTTTGAGCATTAGACACACAACATCCTACTTTATCCTGTATGCTTTGAAAAAAAAAACTTTTTTTGTGGTTGTTGTTTAAAACAGGTTCTCACTATGTAGTTCTGGAATGTAGTATGAACTGGAAATCTGTAGACCAGGCTAGCCTCAAGTATGTAGACATGTGCCTGCCGCTGCTTCCCAGGTGCTGGGATTAAAGGCATGTATCACCACACCTGGATATCTTTTTTTTTTAATTACCCCTCCCCAAATACCCAACTATTGCCAAAATAAGGCACACATGGGATTCTTTTTAGAACCCAAAAGGGAAGTTTGATTGTTTCTTCATGCCCACTATACAAGCTGTGAATCTCACAGTAGGAATAATACAACTAACAGAAATGATTACTTCTGACCCCTAAATAACATTTACTCATAAGTTAACATTCTACTCTAAAAACACAATAAGCTATTCTAAATTCAGGATTTACGGTTTTTATGGGCAGTCAACATTGTCCTCACTAACATGGATTTCCTCGAAACTAGTCAAGGGAATTTTTTTTTTCTGTTTTTTTTGAGACAGGGTTTCTAGTCAAGGAAATTTTATGCGGTAACAAACAATTCTTGCCATGCCTATATGCTAAGAGGTAAATAAAATAACTGAAACGTAGGTTTCCCAAACTACCAATCATTTCATTTCTGAAAACTGCTAGTAATTAACTAACACTGTTGGTGCTGCATACCCATTGTCTTCTGAGAGGTCTCAACAGCTCATCCTGCAACATAAGGAACTAATTAGACTAGTATTCTTAGCACAGGCTATGTTCTCTAAGCAAAATCTCAGTGGTATCAAAAGCCTGTCTACCACAGATTCGGGTTCTACAGTCTATGTTTGTCTTTGGGAATAAGTAAGGAAGTAAGAAAGAACCAAATAGTTCCTAAAGCTAGAATCTGTCCTGGTCTTACCAGTTTGCTCTTCCAGTCCCCTGGTAAACAAAGTCATAGAATGTCAACATCAGATGAGGCCATTCTGTGACCATGAAAGATCAAGACTATGGTGTAACAAGATCTGAACACAGACAAAATATGAATACTATTTAAAGCATGGGCATGACTGAACTTGCCACTATCTTCGTTAAGATGAATTGCTGCTCATTTGTTTTCACTTTCATAGTTCTCCATAAAGCACAACATTACTAAGATGCCTTATTATACAAATGCCTGCATCCTGAATGGAGACAGGAGAATTCCTTCAGCTCATCAGCCTGCCAGCCTAAAGGGATCAATAAGTCCCAGGTTCAATGAGAAACTCTGTTTCAAAAGTTTAGGTCTGGGGAATTGGCTCAGTAGGTAAAGTACTTTCTGTGCAAACATAAAGATCTGTTTGGATCCTCAGCATCCAAGGAAAAGCCTGATGTGGTAACACATTGATGTAACCCAGCACTAGAAAACAGAGACAGAAGGGTCCCCAAGGCTTACTGATGAACCATCCTAGCCAAAACGGTCAGCTTCAGGTTCAGTGAGAGAGCCTGTCCCAAAGATTAAGGTGTCAAAGCAACTGTAGAAGATATCTTGACCTCAGCCATTGGTCTCCATACACACCTGTGTAGGCGGAGCACACTCATGCACATACCACATGCTTTGAGACCCTGCTTCCTTGAAAGCATCCAACATTGAGTAAAGCTCTCTTTCCATAGGCCCTCCTCAAAATCACATTAAGCCAAATCCTATATGGCATCCCTCACACAATCTTACTAAGGTATAACCTAATTCTCCCTTGTTGCAATGAATAACATATATATTACTGCCCTTTTATTGCTCCCATTTTACAGATAATAAACACAAGACCCCAAATTTAAATAACTTCTTCAAATTATTCATCAAATAAACTAAGAATCCCAAGAATCTAGGATTGGCTCTTTGCACTAGGCTACACTGCCCTTAAAAGAGTACATTCTATTATTATTAGGAAATTCTATTATGTTTCTGGTAGTTCCTCAAAAAACTTCTATTTTCTGACAAGTTACATCTTTTTTTTTCTTTTTTGACAAGTTACATCTTAAGCTCACATTAAACACTCTACGATTGGCCTGGCCAAGGCCTGGAAGGGTGGTTTGGTAGGTAAGTGTACACAATGTTTTTCCAGAGGACTCAAGTTCAGGTCCCAGGACTCCTATTAGGTGGCTCACAACTTCCTAGTTACTCCTACTCTAGATGATTTGACACACTATTCTGTCTTCTGTAGACACCTGCACTGTTCCCATATGCACCCACACACATTTTTAAATTAAATAATAAAAAAAATATTTTAAAAGTCTATCCTCAGCAATTTTAAATGCTCAAATTAGCCTTGATCACAGTAGTGGATCATTAAATTGTGCCTGTGTGTACATCCCAGATATGCAACCAGTCTAGGTATTCATATGCAGAAAATGTGGTACATATATACAATGCGATTTTATTCAGTAGTGAAGAAAACGAAATTAAGGAAAATGTAGAGTACTGGAGAACATAGAACATGAAATAAGGTATAAAAGCACAAATGTTGTATATTTTCTTCATATGCAGAATTAAGATTTAAATACATGATACTGGTATAGTCTATTTTAAAGTACCTTCCTGCCAGGCAGTGGTGGCGCACACCTTTAATCCCAGCACTTGGGAGGCAGAGGCAGGCGGATTTCTGAGTTCGAGGCCAGCCTGGTCTAGAAAGTGAGTTCCAGGACAGCCAGGGCTACAGAGATACCCTGTCTTGAAAACCAAAACCAAAACCAAACAAAAAAAACTACCTTCCTCCACCCCTTCCAAATATGTATGTATACACACACACACACACACACACACACACACACACACACACTCATTCAGGACATATAAATTGAAAGGGAACTATAAAAGGATTAAAAAAAACCTAAATGTAGGGAGATGTCAAAATGAAACCTATTTTTGAATGCTAACCACAAAAGTATAAAAGGGGAACGTGGTACAGGTGGATACCCACATTCATGTGTACGTGTGTTATGAATTCTGATGCATACTCGTGTGCTGCCTGATTTCTTCTGGGGTTTTACCTGGCTTATAAAATTATTGTGACCATATCTGCACAGTATAAAAACAGGAGAAGCTCTCTCTCTTTTTTTTTCCCAGGCCTCTTCAAGGTGGGTGCTGATAGAGGTTATGGAGCTCTGCAGGCCACAGTGAGGCAGCTGCTAGCTCAGCACAGGACTTTCCAGGGAGACTGAAGGGAGGGGCGAGAGCTACCACTGCAGAATGTCTAGTAAGTGCTGATGGAGGAGAATTACAGCTAGGCTTGCAGCAAGGATGGAGTGAAGCCTCACTGCTGTCAGCCTCCTGTCTACATTGGAACAGACACAAGAAGTACAGGTTAGGACGAAGCGAAAAACATGGCTTCTGCTCTAAGGAGCTTATTTTAGACTCCCCCCCAATGGGCAAAACTTTCTCTTCTCTCCTTTACAACTGGGACTAAGTGTTGGCATGCTGAACGAAGCTCTCTTGGTGAGAGGGAGGATGGATGGATGAGTGGGTTTATGTAGGCATGACCCCCCCCCACACACACACCCCAGCCACGGGCTTCCTACTTTGGTAAGTGGCAAGATTCATTGACCTAGGATAATGACTGTGCACAAAATCTTCCATGGCTAGAAAAGAACATGGGGAGGAAAACCAAAAGTTGATTCAGCAGAGCCTTAGGGACGGCAATCTGAAATGTGGATCAGGAAAGTAGGGGGTGGGGGGTGTGTGCCTGGAGCTGCCTTTATTTCGAAATACCTTATTTTGACCCTTCTTCAGTTTACATTGGCTTGGTTAGCAGGTGATGGGTTTCATTAGAGTAGAACTGAAGCTGCCTCCAGCCCACTGTGATGCAAGGTGTTATGACAGAGTCTATGGTCTGGAGTCATCAGAGGGAGTCAATAGGGAACAAGCTAGTTCGGATACAAGGGATCTTTCTCAGCTGAGACAGTGCGATTGGCGGTTCCCGAAGACCATATTCAGGGCCTTCCTATGAAGGCATTGTGGATGTAGGGCCAGGGCTTGTGCTAGGTAGATGTCACATGGGGAGGCTATAAGAACAGAGGATCTTCTCTTCACGAGACCATAGACGAATACACTTCCTTCACATGGCTCTTTTATTAAACAATCGGAGAGCACTGCAGGCATAGGAGAAGCATGGGATAGGTAGGATGCCCTATATGTTTAAGAGATCTCACCCTCCATATTGCAGTCATAGTTTAGAGAGGAGGGCTGACTTTGTCCATCTGGACAACTACTCTATTGTTTATCTCATAGCCACTCCATACAGCTACCAGTCGGGTTTCTGTTCCTTCCAGTGCAAAGCTCCAATCTCAACAAAGACACACCTCTTCACTGCCCTTCTCCAGCAGCTTACACTGTGTAGTTTGTATTGTTTATTTAATATTTTATTATTCATTATGCATATGTGTTTGATTCAGCAACCCCCAGTTCTACCCCTTCTAATTCCTCTTCTATCTATTCTACCACTTCTCCCTACCAAGTTCAGGCACTTTACAAAAAAATAATCCCTACTGAATTCATGTAGTACTGTCTGAATGGATGGATTAGTGTGGGATCATCTACTGGAGGATGGGTAACCTCAGGGCTCGTATTTCTGAAGATAGGTGACTCTTCCTCAGTGGACATCCATTTGCCAATAGCTTCTCAGCTAGACATGGGGCCTCATGAGACTCTACTCCATCCATATTGGGAGTTTTGGCTGGCTTGATCTTGTGAAGGTGATCTGCATTTTAAAAAAGGAACCTCAGTAGACCTGCTGACATATGCCTTTAAATCCTAACACTGGGAAGGCAGAGAACAGTAGATCTCTGTGAGTTCAAGGCCAGCCTGGTCTACATTGAGAGTTCTAGTACAGCCGCAGAGATCCTGTCTCAAAAAAGGGGAGACCTCTTGGGGCTGGAAGGATGACTCAATGGCTAACAGCACTGGCTGCTCTTCCAGATGGACCTGGGTTCAATTCCCAGCACTCACAGGGCAGCCCACAACTGTCTGTAACTCTAGTTCCAAGGGATCTGACATCCTTACACTGTCATTCATGCAGGTAAAACACCAGTGCATATAAATCAAAAATAAACTATATGTAAAAAGGAACCCCTCTTCACTTCCCCTGCAAACAAATAATGAATAGGAAAGAACTTATCAATTACAAACGAATGAAAATATTCCCCCAAAGAACTGATAAATTTTATTAGAGCCCCTCACTGGACAGAGAAGAGTTTTCCAAAGCGGGTTTCAGAGAATAACAATTCCGTTTGTGGAATAGTGAAGGGCTGGAGTCCCTTGCAAAGAGGGGCTGGTTTATCTCCAGAATGTGAGCAGAAGTGCTTCAGTTCTGTTTAGCCCAAAGAAATTGACAGTACGGACATGTCCTGCTTGCTTTTAACTGTCAACTTGACAAAGCCTAGAGTCACACCTGAGAAGGTAGTCTCAAAAGATTTCCCAGATCATACTGTCACGTGGGCATGGCTGTGGGGGACTGTCTTCATTGTCAATTGCTATAAAATGGCCCAGCCCACTGTGGGGCAAAGGATCTTGGCTGCATATCCCCCCTCCCACCCCCCCCCCAAACACAGACACACACCAAAAAGGTAACAATGTAGACAGTAAGCCACTGAAGAGAACTCTTAAAACTTGTGACAAGGATGCTGAAGTGTAGCTCTCCATAATTGATGGCTTCTGGAGGGAATGAAGGTGGGGAATGTCAGTTTTTTTTTTTAACAGACTGGCCACTGGGAGTTTAACCATGCTCCAGTGAGTATATGGGCAACACAAATTGGACTTGTGTTTTTTTCTTCTTCTTCTTCTTTTACTTGGGGGTGGTCACAAGGGGGAGTAGATGTGAGATGGATAGGAAGTGAGTCTGATCAGGGTGCATGGTATGAAATTCCCAAATAAGCAATAAAAGTACCAAAGGGGGGAGAGGCTAACTAAGGTGGCCGTGATGCTTAATGATTCTAAGTACTAAGGTCTTGCAAAAATAGTTTCTGTGGTTCCTTCCCAATTCTGATAACAAAGTGATTGGCCTGGCATGCTCTTATTCCAATTACTGCCGTCCCAGCTTCCTCCTGGTAAATGTCTTCTAAGCAGTATCTTTCTTTACCTCATCCTTAGGAACTAGTCAATGCTCATGTTCCATCCTCCTTCTGCTTCGATCAAAACAAAAAGCCTATCTCCTTAGAAGGCTCTGTGGAGTAAATGTCGTCTCTCTTCTAGCCATAGGGCTCTCAGCTCTGCATCCTCTGCAGTCCTCTTGACATGCCTCCTATGGTTGGGATAGGCCAAGACTCTCTTTCTCCCTTCCACTCTCAGTCTTCAATTGCATGCTATCACACTGGCCAGGAATCAGCTGTGGGCAGTTTAAGTGTCAGCCAACATGATGCCATTGGCAGTTCCTCAAAGGCATTCCCAAGCAGCCTGCAAAGAACAGAACTCACAACTACTGCAGGCACAGAGCTTGAGGGAGTATGGTTACTGCAAAGGCAATTCTGGTAGCAAGGGATTCACTGATCAAGGGTTGCTACATGGCTCCTGTGGACACGGTACAAAAGGTTGAATTCATACTCACCTACCTATTCCTAAAGAGAGCAGAATAAATGTTTACATTTTTTCCTTTTAAGAATTTTTATTTATGATTTAAAAGGTAAGTTATTAATGATTCTTATCCTCTGTTCTCTCCTCTCCAAGTCCTCCCCAACTCCCTACCAGCCTTCTCGCTCAACTTCCTATGTTGTTAGAAAAATCCAACTGACTCCACATCGTGTTGCCAGTATGTGGATGGGTAACTGGCCATCGGCAGAAGCCTGACATTTGCTGTGGTGCTGGGGATCAAAGCTAAGATCTTAATACTAGGCAAGTGCTGTATCAGTGCACTGTAACTAGAGCCCTGCAAAAGTTTTGTGTCACACACACACACACACACACACACACACAGAGAGAGAGAGAGAGAGAGAGAGAGAGAGACCGGCAGCTATTTTTATTCTCTGTTTCTCAGAGTTGGCCTGGATCTCTCATCTGTTTTTCCTCTTCTCTCTATGCTGGAGTTAGCATTGATTCGAGGCTACTGCCTTCCCTTCAGCTTCTGGCTGGCAAACCTCCTGAGGTTTCCCTCTGTGTGAACTACACTGATAGATGCTGTTGTACAACTTGCTCGTACCAAGGAGAGGGACAGCTTCTCAGCCCCTGCACGCGATGACCACCTCCCCCCTATTTTGTCCCTGCAAGTCTCACGGACCCTGCCATAACCGAGGCTATTATGTGTGCTGTGATGAGAAGTCACTCAAACAATGACAGCATTGGAGCTGGCCCCAGGACGCACTTCTTAGAGATCCGCACAGCTTCAATGCTGAGTCCACTGGGTTGCAGCTGAGGCTCTGATCCTCAGACAGAAACCTTTAAGAGTTGTCATGGCCCTTCACCTGGGCAGGAATGTGTCCAATGAAAGCTCCTGGATCTTGGAAGTTGGGAACAAATTCTCCAGAGCCTCACCCAAAAAAGGTAGACCCAAATTACTTAAACCCATGGAAAGCTACACAAGGAAGATACTGTTCTTATCTCCTAATTTAAAGGCTGAGGTAACTGAAGCAGTATAAGGTTACATAGCCAGGAGGACATAAAACACGTTTTTACTCAGATATTTTTCCTCTAAACCCCTAATGACTATGGACATCACCTGGCTAGAATGCCCCTTCTGTTCCCTCTACCTTCTGAGTTAGTCTTACTGGTCTTTGCTCCAGGAACCCATCCCATTTCCTGGAGGTACCTTCCATTTCAGAGGAAGTCCTAGAATTTACCTTGGTAAGGTTCTAGAACAGTGTGGCTTTAGGGGCACAGGAAATCCCCTATCAGGAATGTGAGAAGGAGCAGGAAAAGAAAAAGAAGGAAGGAAGGAAGGAAGGAAGGGAGGGAGGGAGGGAGGGAGGGAGGGAGGGAGGGAGGGAGGGAGGGAAATCAAATATCTGGAGAAGGAAGCAGTTCACAAGGTAACTGGAAAGGAGACAGAAACCTCACCTCACCCCAGGCTCGCAGCGGCTGACCCCACTTTCCCCACATACAAACACATGCACATTAGCACATGCACATGCTGCTGTGCTCAATTATTCCAGCAGAAGGGCTACCAGAGGAGAGATTGCTTGTTAGCAGAGGAACTTGGCAGATGTGCCCTCCAGCTCTGCTTTTGAAAGAAACCCGAGTGTTGGGGGCTGGGTGACCTGCAGAACTCCTGGCGCTCAGAGAACACCTCCTATGAGGCCAGATGCTGAGAAAACCATCAGCTGCTCAGCAGGACTGACTCATTCAAGACACTATAAGGCTAGCTTTGTAGGATGCCCGGTGCATTTCTATCTCTGTACCCAAAGTCAGGCTCACTAGGCATAAGGGGAAGAAGTCCTACTCTTTCTTGACTCTGCTCATCTTGCTCAGTCCCCACCAGCTCTGCACCCTTTCAGTCCTGTGTGTAGCTCACACTTTAGTAATCCCCAGTTCTTGAAGAATAAGACAGCTTAACATTAAACCGTTCCCATGTTTCTCTTTCTGTGGCTCATCATTCTGTGTTTGGAATCTGTAGATCACACACTTTTACACCTTGACAGCTGATAGTCTTTTGGGATCTCTAAGTTTCATAGGCACATTGTTTCATTTAAGCGGGTTAGTTTCCTCATCTGAGAAATGAAGATGATGCTCTTCTACCTCCTAAAAGATTCTGAGGAGGTGATAAGAGACAATCTTTTTTTTTAATTCTAAACAAATTTTTTTATTAGATATTTTTTCTGAAGGTCCTGGTCAAGTACACAGAATGCTACAATGTGCCAGGAGACTCACTTGTTTTGCCACCAGCTAGGAAGCTTCGTATCTGCCTGATAAGATAGTTCCCTTCTAGATGGCAAGCAGGGTCATCTCTGAGTCATGCCACAGAATCATGTTGCGTGATATAAATATTTGCCTAGCATCATAACATTTTAGGATATGTATGATTGTCATGTGTTTATTTTATAATCCAAGCCTTAGACTAGGTCTTTCCCATCTTTCTAAGAACAGCATCAGGTGACATCAAATGAAGACAATGACACTCATTTTTATTTGGTGCAATTTATTTATTTATTTAGTCCAATTTATATTTACTAGTAAATCCTACTGGCATGTGCCAGTACAACCAACGCAACTTATACTATTTAGTGCAATTGCATTAAGATATAAAATTGACCTCCTCCCGCCAGTCCACGTCCACTGAATCCACCACATAAATGATGCTGTCTGTGCAGCGGCTATAGGACTTCCACAGCGGCCACAGCTTCTATAGTGACTGTAGCTTCTCCTGGCCGCGCACTTCCCAGAAGTGGCAGCTGAAGCCCTTGTCTGTGCCATTGCACAGTTTGATCTTCCCTTTGTTGAAGCTGGTGGGCACCATGTTCACGAACTCGTTGAACTTGAGCTGGTAGAGCACTGTGGTCTTGCCGGCCGAGTCCAAGCCCAACATAACGATGTGCAGAGACTGGAAGGCCGAGATATTGATGATGTTGCCCATGGCTCCTCTCTGACACATTGTACTGATGCGGGGGGGGATGACTACTCCTTTCATTCTGGAGCTGTGGAAAATGAGTAATTTTATGTCACAGGGCAGGTCCCTGTTGCAATTTTATTTGTCCTGCTCTGGGCCCAAAGGAGGTGGTGGTTTGGGGCCATCCAGGACTGCCTCAGACCATGCGGCAGCTGGAAGGCTTCTGTGCTTCTGGACTTGGCTGGGAATGGCCTGGAAGACACCACTTTCCAGGTGTGTGTGATTTTGTTGAGAGCTGCTTTTCAGCCTGGGATGAGACCTCTTCTAGATGGCTTTGGCCCTGTCCATGTGCAGGTCATTCTCCCGTAAAGAGACCAATAGAACAAAGAACAGAAAACCAATATATATATATATTTGAGCCAAGGCACTGATTAATAACAAGGAGGTGAGTAAGGGTAATTGCTAAGATCAAGACGCATAGGAGAGGGTAATAATAGGGACAATAGCAAGTGCTGGACCTGTTTAGTCTTTTCTTGTTCATTCCAAACTATGAAGCATACCAAAGAAAAGTTGAATGGGACCAAGTCCTTCCAGCATCAGATAGCTTGTCCAAAACAAGTGAGATGCTCAGAGAGCCAAAGGAATGGCTGGTGCCCTTGAAGCCACTTTCTTCACTTTATGCCAAGGCCTGGAAACCTACAGTGATTCACTAAACACCACAGAAACAGTGAAGGGCGATGGCATCACTGAAACTCAGGCAGCCAGATCTCGGAGCAGTGTTTATTTTACTCCCGCAACTCTGGCTTTACTATAATCCCCAAGTTTGGGAGGACAAAGGCTGTTTCTCCTTATGTTATAGCAGAGGACCTGAGACCCAGGGAGAATGTTCTATTACTAGGCACACATATTTGTGGCATGGCTAGGCATGTAAGTTACTGCTCCTAACAATGCCCTGTGGTTAATGGCAATGTAGCTGGAGTGAGACAAATCTGGGTTCAAATCACAGCTTCATGTGAGCCCTGGACGGGGAAGCTTACCACATGCCCGAGCAGCTCAAGTTTCCTAACTATAACCCAGGAAAAGGTTGACGTCCCAGAGCCAAGGTGAGCACCAAGTGAAACAGATGTAAAGTTCCTATCACGATTATAGACGCACTGTAGCGACTCTACTCCACAATTCGATGGGCATTTCTTTCACTCTGCTCTTTCCTACCCCCAGTGCTTCTCTCCAGGAGGAATCCACAAGGCGAGGAGGAGCAAGAGGGGAACTTGATTACAAAAGCTGTTCCCTAAGCTCTGCAACACACTACTGGCAGAGTTCCCTTATTATCATCTGCTGCTAGCCCCCTTCCCTCCCTCCCATAATCTACCAAGGACATTGGGCAAAAGAGTATCCAAAGTGGACTGGTACTCCCTGTGCCATTTGTGTTCCTGGGCAGGCAGCCTACAAAATATTTACAAATTTTTAAAAATCAGCAAATCCCAATCGTCTGACCTTGGAGGCAAAGACAGACAGAAAGACGACAGATGTAGAGCCAGGAGGACTGAGGGCCTTACGGCTTAGGAGCTGGGGGAAGAGGTGGAGAGGAAAACAGAGGCAAGGAGACACATGTACAGAAAGATGGATGCTTAAGACATTGTCGAGTCTGTCTTCCTGCAGAAAGACAGGTGACCACTTTGCCATATAGGGCGTTTCTCTTAGTACATCTAAAAATCAAGGTCAGTGTCAAGTCCTTACAAGGGTTCAGCGTGAATCCTAACCAGAGCACTTGACTCAGAAGAAATAAAAGGAAAAAAATGAGAAGCAACTGCTCTTTCTAGAAGCTTTTGCCTTTTATGCCCCCATGTATGCTTATCTGCTCCGTTCCAGTCTATACTGTTTTCCAAATTTGCAGGAAATTGGCTTAGTTCTGTCTTGGAACCACAACAGAGTGTTATTCCCCAGATATAAAAACAGACCAGGGCCAGACTGTAACTATGCACTACTATCTGCTTACCTCCTTTGCCATGAATCAGGGTCTCATGGATTGGTCTACTTAAACTATGTCCTTGGAATGAGGGGTCATCCCATCACTTCTCTTTTTGGCCTAGGGGCTTCTACCCCCAGAACCACTTTTGGGTCAGACTTGCCCAAACTGATGGAGTTTCAACAATAAAGACTGAGGCAAGTCCTTCTTGAGACTCTTCAGCTTGGGGACATTTTTTTTGTGTCCCCATATAAAGAGAGTAGTTCCCTTAAAGATATGTCAAGTTTATTGGCTGTGAGGCTCATGGTGTGCGCTCTCTCTCTGTCTCTCTATCTCTCTGTCTCTCTCATGCACGCACGCACACACACACACACACACACACACACACACACACACACACACCCATTCACCCCAGGGAAATCTCCAGGCAGATATAGCACTGGCTCTTTTAGGAAAGCAGCTAAAGTTTCCCCCTTCTCTAGAGCAACTGAAGATGCTGTTCTCACTGAAAGGGGATTGTCAGATACTACTGACTAGGCCACTTTTTGTTTGTTTGTTTTTTTGTTTTTTTCCGAGACAGGGTTTCTGTGTAGCCCTGGCTGTCCTGGAGCTCACTCTGTAGACCAGGCTGGCCTTGAACTCAAGTACTTAGTACAAAGATAGAGTCATTGGGAACATGAGAAACCAGAACTCACATTCTAATGAGACACATACAGGATGTAGAGGGTCCTTAAAGGTCTTTAGCTAAAGCAACTTGTTTCATTTCAGGGGCTCTTCAACAGAGACACTTCCCCTAGAGAGATGAACTGAATCCAAGAATATATCCAAATATACAGGTTCTTTAGCCCAAACACCTGTGCTAGAAACTTCATTGTCTAAGAAGAAAACGTTTGGAGGTGGCATTCATGAGTAGATAAACAACACTATAAAAAGACTGCTGGGGTGAACTCAGTATTTCTTGCTCTTCTGCTTTCTTCTATGGGAAGAACTAATAGTCTTTTATGGAGAATGCAACAGCAAGGTGATAACCTGAGAGCTGACCACTGAACCCAGCTGCACCTGAACTTCAACTTCCTAGTTTGGAAACTGTGAGCAAGTTTTCTGGCTTTCCCCCAGTCTGTGGTAGTTTCCCCCTTTATGGCAGCACGACATATACTAAGCTACCAGGTGCTTGGCTTCATGGACCCCGCTTTTCCTACTCCCTCTTCACTCCTACTTATTGCTGGAAGGAAAGAGGTGCAGGAGGAGAAAGCAAACACTTGGCACCAGATACTGTTTTGAGTATTTTCCTATATTGTATCTTATCTGTTCTTTTCCTTCCTTCCTCCTCTCTGTCCTGCCTTCTTCCATGATTGCAATTATTAAAACTCTGGTAAAGTCACACTATTACTATTGGTTCATTGATAGCCCATTTCATTTGATTTTATTTTTAGTTATTCTTCAATTTTGTTTATTTCCCTCTTAATCATTGTTCCTATTTATACGGACTTTCTGGGGGATACTGTTGTCTATTTGGATTGCATAAGTAGTATTATTCAGAGTATCTCTTACTGTTTGTTTCAGTAGTATAAGGATTATCGAGCTAATTCTACCGATATGTATGGATTTAATGTGTTTGTTTGAACTATGGCATTGCACACCATATTGAATTTTACTCATCTTTTCTCTTGTTTGTGGATATTTCGGTTGATTCCAATCTACGTTATATAAAGTACAAAAATCATTTTCATGCAAGCCACTTAGTGTAATCTGAATTTATTTCTTAGTGTGTATAACCAGAAATAGAATTGATGTGTCACAGGTTAGATAAAAATTCAAATTCCCCCCAAACTTCCAAATTTCACTCCAAAATGGTTGCATGTTTTTGCATAAACCTTAGAGATATATGAGGATCCCAATTCCCATATTATGTTTCCAACATTTATTACATTATTCTTTTTAAATACTTCTGCAGTCTGATGTGAATGAAATCACATCCTGGAGCTACTTTAATTCACCTATCCCTGCTTATGAAAGGGAATGGCTTATTCTGTTTATTCGGATTTCCCTCTTTTAAGTTGTTTGTACATTTGTTGCTTTCTTTATCTGTTTTCCTTTTTCTTGCCTATTTATTTCCTCAGTGGAGCAGAGATATTTACTTTTAACAGACTACAGTAAAAAAAAATTCATCCCCTTCTCCTTAATGGGTTGTGCCTTCCACACTAAGGAAAACCTCTAAACCTTAACAGAAAAGAAATTCACATACATTTTCTACTAAAAAATTGTACACTTTTGCCTCTCATGTTAAAGTCTTCATTATTTCTAGTATTTATTTTACATCTAGCAAGTGATAAGCATTTAGCCTTATTTTATCGATGTAATAAACACATTTTTCTAATATCACACATTATATGCAGCACAGGCCTTCCCTGTGCCTCACAAACTATAAGCAGTAAGGTAAGACATATTCCCTATGCTATTTAGATCCCTCAAGAGATATTCTGATAGATTTGATAGTACAAAACCTGCCTCCAGGAATCAGGCCATCTATTAGGGATAATAAACATGGATACAAGAAAAGGATTTGAGATTATATAGTCACAAATTCACAAATAGGTGCAAATGAAAAAAGGAACTTGGAAGCTGAGAATCCACATTTGGAGAGTTAAAAAAGAATGCCCGTTCCCTATGCATTCTATGGATGGAAAAAATGGCTGGACGAAGGATATGAGGTTCTTGAGATTTTTGCTCTTCCATACTCATCCAGTCCAGGTAGCATTATGCAATTAGCACTGAATGCAAGAGAGCAGAGACACTGCAACTCCTACATATGCCATGATCCGCCTTTGCTGTGTGCCCAGGGTTTCCTTCCCTTCATAATGCTCCTCCTTCAGCCCCAGGGTACCAATTAAAAAGGAAGCGAGGTCAGTTTTCACTGCAGTCCAGTCCACAAAAATCTTCCTGAGTCAGCTGTCTCCCTTTTTCAGAAACACGGATTGAAGTGAGGAGAATTATTTATGAAATAATAATAGGGATAACAATAATTATTACATAATATGTGCATGGTTCTTCCAGAACCCACACTTTCTCTACAAATATGTTCTACCTGGTCAGCAGTGGGAGAGAAGAGAGTTAATTGAGGAAAATTGTGTGGACTAGATGCTAGGAGCTGTCAAAACAAAACAAAAGCCCAAATCCCTTGGGCTATGAAAACACAGGCCAAAAGTTCCAGAACAGAGCTGTCTCTCTTTTTCCACAGGAGTCCTTTTCTGTCTCAGGATGCTGCACCATGCCTGCACAAAGGTATAACAACTTAAATTCCAAACTTGGCCCTCCCAAGAGTCTGCATTGCCAAATGCACTGCAATTATCCTCAGCAGGGCAGCCTGGGTTTAATGTAGCCTGGGACCTGATTTTGCCCCTAGTAATCTCCTGCTTTAGTGATTTGAGACTCTGGAGGGGTAGGGGGCAGGGGAGGAGAAAAAGAAGGAGAAGTCGGGGTATAAAGCAAACAGAACTAATCAAAACCAACAAACAAAAAAGCTCTAGCTCCCAGCTTCTTAATACTCTCAGGGCCCACTCTTCACCATGGCAACCAGTAAGCCTCCAGGCTTCCTCAGTCTTCAACTCAGTTGACAGTGAAGAGCAGAGGCTGGCTGCTCTGCCTTTCCTGGGACGATTTCAATACTTGGCTAAAATTAAGCCAGTTCTGGGGATATATGAAAACTGAAAGGGGGAAACACCAGAGAGAACAAAGGGAAGACTGAGGTAAGGAATGGCAGGCTTCTGTCAGACAGCATCTCCAAGGATTTCTCTTGCGAAGTTGCTGAGGGCCCCCAATGCTAACTTGTATCAAAATTCAATAGTCCTGGTGATGAAGATGAACCCTGACCATTTTTCTTCCCTAAATCTCAAAAGAAAGATTCTACAGCCTAAGAGAAATGCCGCACCATGTGTGGTGGCCACTCAGCTCTTTGTAGCACATAGAGCCACTTGCTCCTTCCATAACAAGACGAGGAAATAAAGTTTAAAAAAAAAAAAAAAGAAATGAAGAAGCATTCCTCTGGAAATATTCATGACAACTTAGTTTCTTTGACCTTCACCAATGTTCCAAAAGGCACCACTCCCACGGCCCTCATGTGCTTCTGTTTGACCATTATAGAGCACTGAACTTCATGGACGGATAGGCATGTGCCATGGTGGACAGTCTTCAAGGCAGTGGTCCTCAGCTCCTTGTGTTGTGGGGTGACTCCCAACCATAAAATTATTTCATCGCTACTTCATGATGGTAATTTTGCTACTGTTATGAATCATAATACAAATATCTAATATGCCACCTCTGTGAAAAGGTCATTAAATCCTCAAAGGGGTATCAACTCACAGGTTGAGAGCTACCTCTTTAAGGGGATGTCAGAGGCTGTATTATTCTTACTGGCTATTGCTTAGGTAACCTCCTGGCCCAAGAGATTGGGGCTGAAACTAGGCATGGGGCAAGAGATTCATTGAGTCACACTATGACCTGGCCTTTGACTTATAAATCAGACATGAAGCTAATGCTTGGGTCACTCCCATTGGTCCTATACTGAAGAGGTATGGTCTAATTCCTAATGTCCCCAAACCCGATTCGTTAACAAGGCTGTAAGTTGAGGAATAAAACCTCAGGGGTAAGAGCCTAGAAGGTTTGTTCATGTTACCAGGTAATAAAGGTCACTTGCTTATTTTATTTTCTTAATGGAGTTGATGTCCCCATTTACAAACGGACATAGCTTCCTCCTTAAACATGCATCTTCCTTCCTCTGTGCCCCTCCCCCAGTGACTGACATAATCTACATACTATTCTCACAGCCTAAGTGAATACCTGAATCTCACAGTGTAGAAAACAACAATCTCTTCAACCATACATAACCTCTAGGACCTCAACAGTTTACATATATTACTTTCTAAGCATGTGTGAGATCTAGCTTTATTCCATCAAACACTTGTTGAGAGTTATTAGACTCTGCAAAGGCAAATGATTTGGCTGACCACTGTCTCTAGTACTCTAGGCATACAATAAATATTTAGTGAAGATTTTATTATTAAGTCTATTATGTATATAAAGCAATTTACTGATCATTTTAGATAGCAACAGCATCTATATGCTGAATCTTCCATTTACTGAGCAATTACTATGTGTTAGGACATATGTACATTCCAATGCAACACTTATAGAAATACTGAGAAGTAGAAAGCATTAGTTCTATTCCACAGATAAAAATAATGAGACTCAAGGATAGTAAGTATTTTTCCAAACTCAGTATGACTACTAAATGACAGACCCTGGCACCAAACTCAAGTTCCTTAAGACTCTAAAGCTTCCCTCTGCTGCAGCTCTGGTGATAGGGAGGTGCCATTGATAATAACGTCATTAATTGGAAACTTGACATGATACTTAGCTTAGTACAGACAGTTCCTTAGCCTCATTCTTTGCTCTAAACTCTAGCAAACCAGTCTGAGTCTGGCCAAAGCGTCTCAGATGAGAACTTGGAGGTGGTTGAATGCACCTTTCTACCTATAAATATCCTAAACACAAGGACCAAATCTAAGTTTTCAATACACACACACACACACACACACACACACACACACACACACACACACTACACACACCCCTTCTATCAAATAGTCCAGCAGTATTCTGTCACCCCACCCCCATAAGATGCAGTGTGTCTCCGCTTCTCCTACTCTCAAGGGACTCTGCTCTGAAACACTAACATTCCTGGGCTTCCTTTGCTGAATTATTCATTTTTGCTGCCTGGGTATAATCAAGTCTTTCTCATTAAAGGCCCTGGGTAGGGGTAACCAACTCTGTCTAGGTCCAGTCACAAAGCTAGCCAAAGAGAAAGCCTAATAGGAAGACAGACGGTGGCAGGGCTAGCAGCTGTCTCCTAAGCAAGAAAGGAAGGCTAAAGGAACCTCTGGAAGATGGCAGCCACAAAACAACTGTGTGCTGACCATGGTACTGGTTGGGGCTGAGATTATTCTCCAGTACTTTGGTCCAAACTGAAAGGCGTGCTCTCACCATGGACTCACAGTCCCAGAGTCAAGCGCACTCACAGTTGATGTAGCCCAAAGATTTGGGAGACCTCAGTGGCCCATCTAGATTGGTTGTACTCTATGTGGCTGGAATCACAAGGACAAGTTATCACTAGTGTAGAGACACCGGAGTCATTAGATGGAGAGATGCTGAAGAGGACAGGGGGATTTAATTGCTGACTACAGCTCTAGCATTAACTGGATGACTGAATCCAGGACCACGGCTGGCCTCCCTTTGCCTGAGTCCTAGCCTTACATATGAGATAGTAGCATACACTTTTAGAAAGGGGTTCTGATCCTGAGCTCTATGGATAGAACATGAGGATCACAGTCCAGTTCCTGTTCCCGAGTGTGTGATGGTGACAACCCATTCACTGTCTCCTCATCTGTAAGAGGGTCAACGGTAGCTCCTACCTCCAAGAGTGGTGAAAACATGTTTAAAGCAGCTTCCCCTGCTGGGCCCCGGTGAATACTCAGAAATGCTGGATGCTCATCTGAGGCCACAGGCCCTTGATCCTTAGAGCTTCACCTTTCAAGGTATTCTCAGCTGTCTCTGCAGAGGGAACATGACATTCTCTTGCAAGTTGCCTGAGGCAGCCCTTCAGAATGGATGCAGCCTTGGGAATTCTGCATGGGGACCAGTGCTCGCATTTGTCACCAGACTGCACACAAGAAACTGAGCATTCTTTCAGGGGCCAAGAATGCTGAGTAGGCAAGCTAAGAGGTAGAGCAAGCAGAATACTGTCCCCTGCCCTCGGGTATTTACCTGGCCAGCAGGAGCTGTGGGTCTCCTCTTTTCCTTTCCAAGACTTTGGTTTTACTCTTTGCTGTGCTTCTGGGTACAATATAAGAATTGCCTTTAAACCCTGGAATCTATAGAGAAGGGGACCAGCACTGGCTGCTTTCTACCTGTACTTTTTCTTTGGGTCTGTTTCTTGTTTGTTTTATCCCCCTTCAACCCATTATTACACTTTTTATGTGTATGTGTGTGGTGTATGCTTGTCTGTGTATGTGGGGGGTGGGGTACAAATGTGGAGGCCAGAAGTGTCCTCTAATGCTCTCTGTCTTATTCTCTAGAGACAAGGTCTCACACTGGACCTAGAAATTTATTTACAATGCCAGCAGCCCATCAAACACAATATCCCCTTCTTTCCACGGCCTCCCCCTGGGCTGGGCTTACAGAAAGGTGCAGCTATGCCACACTTTTTATGGAGGTGCTGTGGACCTGAAGTCAGATTCTCATGCTTGTGATGTAAGCACTGTAACTCAC
Organism: Mus musculus; assembly: GCF_000001635.26. Lineage (NCBI taxonomy): Eukaryota > Metazoa > Chordata > Mammalia > Rodentia > Muridae > Mus > Mus musculus. The sequence continues at coordinate 136,793,650 of NC_000086.7, read as the reverse complement.
TGAACAATCTTCCCAGACCCATTAATGGTTTTGTGGACATAAAAGTCATTCGCTGAAGTGCTTACTGTCACTTAGAATGCTGACATTTAAAATTGAAGACTTTGGGGGTTAATGAGGTTCACTGAGATGATGAGTGTGGGGTCCTCACGATGGGATTAGTGTCATGAGAAGAGAACAGTCTTGCGAGTCTCACTCTTTTCCTTCTCCCCTCCCCCCATGTCAGTACACACTGGGCCAGTAGCCATCTTCCCATCTGGGCATGGTGGTTTTGCTAGAGACCTTGCAAAGAGAGCATTTAGGACTGGCCCCATGGAAACACTGCCTTCCAGCATTATTCCAGAGGCTGAGATAAGCTCCAGTGCTTCTTTGTAAACTCTGTCATGGTTCCCGTGCTAGATGCTGCAAGTGCACACGAGTGAGACAAACAGGCCTGGCCACAACCCTGTGGAGTCCAAGTCGAGTAGGGAGGGGCACTTTGGTACACAGGGATGTGGGATTACAAACTCCAACTAGTGCAATGAAACAAAGACGGTATAAGATAAGTGAGAGGCCAGGAAAGTGGAGATGATATTTAAGCCTCCTTCCCATGAAAAACAAAGCAACATTCAGACAAGTGTGGAGGGGAATGGAGTACAGATGGAGAGCATAGCAGGCCTCCACTCTGGGGCCAATGTGTTTGTAAACCCTTTGTATCGGGGAAATCAAGTTCTCTGCTGTCTGGGTGTCCCTTGGGTTTCAGTAGTCTAGAAAGCACTCCCCCATTTAAATTCCTGTCAGATTTTGTGGACGTTATCATTAGGAAGATTTGAAAGTGCAGATGCCTGGGCTACACTGTCACCGAAACTTGGATTAGGCAGATCACAATAGGGTCTGGAAGTTTTCAGTTTTCACATTGCATTTGGTTTCAGTATTTGAACTCTGAGAATCACCTTACATATAATGAGTAAGATGAAGATGAAAGGGTGATGGCAGAAACTGAACTACCCAATCACTGGCCATGTGTGTACCACAGCCAAACTGTGAACTGTTCTCATGAGCCTTCTTTTGTTTGAAAATTTGTATTGGTTATTTTATTAATTTAGATTTCAAATGTTATCTCCTTTCCTGGTCTCCCCTCCGGAACCCCCCTATCCCATCCTCCTCCCCCAGCTTCTATGAGGGTGCTCCCCCACCCACCCATCCACTCCTACCTCCCTGCCCTAGCATCCCCCTACACTGGGACAACGAGCCTTCACAGGACCAAGGGCTTCTCTTCCCCTGGATGTCTGACAAGGCCACCCTCTGCTACATATGTGGCTGGAGGCATGAGTCCTACCATGTGTACTCTTTGGATGGTGGTTTAGTCTCTGGGAGCTCTGGGGATACTAGTTAGTTCATATTGTTTTTAGTTCCCTTCAGTTCCTTGGGTCTTTTCTCTAACTCCTCCATTGGGGTCCCTGTGCTCAGTCGAATGGTTGGCTGCAAGAATCCTAATCTGTATTGGTCAGGCTCTGGCAAAGCCTCTCAGGAGACAGCTATATCCATCTCCTGTCAGCAAGCACTTCTTGGCATCAACAATAGCGTCCAGGTTTGGTGGTGGCATGTAGGACGGATCTCCAGGTGGGACAGTCTCTGGATGGCTTTTCCTTCCATCCTCTTGAGCCTTCTTTAATCTTTGTGTCTACTTGAAAGTTAGGGATTTTTTCCCCCATATGAGGTCCAACAATCCTGGTTTGATTAGTATCTGCTTAGTTTTATAATAATATCGAAAATTCTGTTTCCATGAAAATCCCTCAGTCTTCAACAAGCCAAAATGTTTGTTGATCCAAGTTTTCTAGGGAAGTGCTCACCTTACTTTATCTTACAAAGGAAGGTGTTACAAAATGTTCTCCCATCTCCCCACCCATGACGTGCGCCTGGCTTGTTAAACATGCCTTCCAGTTCATCTGAAAAGAGGTACAAAGGCTTCTGCTTCTGGATTCCCAGTATGTCATTTCTCCATTGTCTTCCTAGGCATGCAACTTATCAAAAAGTAGCTAGACAACAGTCAGTAGGTCTCAGAGCATAACAAATGTGTTGGAGATGGAAACACTAGTACTTCACCAAGGGCTATGCCCGGATAATAGAAACTAAAGCAGAAAGAAACCATCTGCTGTCAGAGTCACAAGGTAATAGAAGACATAGAGCATCACCACGGTAACCAGCCTCCAAAGGACTCCAGCACTTGCTCCTTTCTATAGGAGCTTTCCAGAAACAAGGTAGGTCTTACTTTGTTTTTCTCGTCATTAAAGATGTTGATTTTATTATCCCTCACTTATGCTTCATGTTCCAGGAGTAATTTAGTATCTTTTAGTTCTACCCCTTCACTATCATTTACAAACCTTTTCTTCCTGCCTCTTCCTTTTTCCTTTCCCCACTATGTCTCCTTTTTCTCTGTGTCCTCTCAATTCCTAGGCCTCTGTATCCTTAGCAATATTTCTATCTCTCTTCTGCCAGAGCCACACCCTCATTCAGGATGCTTTACCAGCTATAATATCAATGGCCTAGTAAGTATTGCTCTAAATGGTATTCCTTGTACTGCCCACCTTCTGGGTTCTGGTATCTTCTTACCACTAAGCTACGGACACCTAGAGCAAAGCCATTTCAGATCACAGAGCAAATGAAAGGAAAGAAGGGCTGAGCATTAGAATCATCATGTACCAAGTGATCGTGTGTCTGACCCTGCTCTAGTGGTTAATATCTCCTAGTCCACTTAGTATTTACACCTACCCTGAGAGAGTGATTTATTTTCTCATTTAAAAAACAGGGGCAGAGAATGGGGTATGGTGTTGCATGCATGTAATCACAGCACTTGGGAGGACAGGGCAGGAAGATCATGAGCCCAAGGCAGTCTGGAGTACAGAGAGTTCCAGGCCAGCATGAACTACATAGCAAGATCCTGTCTAAAAACAAAGCAAAACAACTAAGACAAAACTGGGGATACAGGAACTTGAGTTAGTTAGAATGCCTGTAAAAGGTCACATAATAAATAGCAGGAGGATTTGAACCCTAGTGGGCTACCCAAAGCCTGCCCACTTTGTCTACTTTCTGAAGATAGTTAAGGAGCATATTGTCCTGACTTACTTAATGAGAATAATGGAGTCAAATGAAATACACTAATCAGCACTATTTGAAGAATGTGTTCTGGACAAAAATAAACAGAAGAAAACCTGCACCCCATACACACACCACCACCACCACCACCACCACCACCACCACCACCACCACCACCACCAAACACCATGTCTTTTGCTTACGCACATGGAGAAGTAACACAGAAAAGGAGTGTAGGAACCCTATCTGTGAGCCTCTTCTTTTTTCAGACAGTTCCTGCAAACACTCATTCTTTATTCAACAAGCACGCATACAATTAGTGTTCCCTATAAGCCGGGCTCTGGTGATCTCAGTGCTCTACATATACTTGAGAAGTTGTTAGGGGCCAAAAGCCCTGTCTGTTGGACCTGGATGTTTAGTTGTCATTTCTGAGCTTGTTTCTAGGAATAAGGATATGAGTCAAAGAAAATGATGGCTACGGAAGTGCCATATAAAGTGTCTAGGAGACAGAAGTCAACGTTGTAGGGACAGAATCCCCTCTACATAAGAAAGTTCTCAATATAACAAACGGGTGATGTATTCTCCCAGACATAGAATGGATCTGCAGGTACTGGGCTGTGGTCCCCCCTTGTCCCAGGGACTGTGGCTGCCAGGCCACGAGGACAAAGGGAACAGAGCTAACAGCACAGGGGAGGATGACGGGAATGATTCCTGGGATCAACTGCAGAGAGGCAGATCTACTTTAATCCTGGTAAATCAAGGGCAACATAGTTTGGGGGGGAGAAGCTAGGAATTTCCAGGGTAGGTATTTATCATTTTACAGCTTAGGGTACAGGATTTGCATGGAGAGGCATTCCAGGAATCCAGGTGCTTGCTGGACAGGTTCTTGTAGGGGGAGAAAGGAAGCTAAACCCGTAATATCCCCAAGGCAACGTGACATTCCACAGGGATAGGGTGCGGTTTCCGTCTCCCCTCAGCAAGGTCAGAGAAGGAGAAGCTCTGATGTTAAAGGGAGTCAGCCCTCTATTTCACACTGAGCTCAAGAGAGCTGTCAGGACAAGGGCAGGCTATGACCTGAATTAGCAAGGCCCAACACACTGGCCAGTGTTCTTAGGGTGGACTTTCTTTGGTTTGTGTTTTGCTTTTAGAGACAAGGTTTCATGTAGTCTAGGCTGGCCTCACACTTGTTATCTAGCTGAGGCAGCTCAGAACTCCTGATCCACCTGATTCTACCTCTCAAATGCTAGGATTACAGACCTATACCACCATACCTAGTAAGGTTGGGCTTTCTTAAAGCAGGGAAACTCAAAAGTTGCCCATAGCAAGTACCTACTTGTCTCTCTGAGAAGGAAGCACATTGCTACAGGTTGCTTACTTCTTGTTGCTAAAGAGCCTCTCTGCCCACTATGGAGCACAATATTAAATTCCAAAACCATATTGAGGAGGTTGCTAGATAAATACACTGCCAAGACATTATTGTCATCACAGTACTGAGACAATGGATGCTATAGCTGCAAAAGATGGTTGTCCTGTTTAAGGAAGTGGTTCAGAAGGCTGAGGAGACAGCTTAGTACGTAAGAGTGCTTGCCTGTACACACACAAGGACCTGATCTTGACTGTGCAGCACCCTCATACCAAGTCTGACATGGCTGTGCATGCCTGTCACCCCAACACTGAGGTACTAAGACAGGCAATCCTTGACCTCTCTGGCCGAGCCAAAATAGTAGGAGTCCAGTTCAGTGAGAAACCCTGGCTCCAGATACCTGGTGTCCTCTTTTGTGTGTGTCTGAGTGTGTTATGTGTGTGTGTATATGTATGTGTGTTTATGTATATGTGTATATACACATATACAGACACACAAAAAAAACAGAACACACATAATATATATATATATAAAATTCTACCTCCTATATCTGTGAGGAAACACCATGTTCAAAGCATTTAAGTGGCGGTTTGCTTACGGTTTCAGAGAATGAGTTCACGTTCATCATGATGAGGAGCATGGTAACAGGCAGACAAGCTTGGCATCAGAACAGTAGCTGAAAGTTTACATCTGATCTGGAAGCACAAGGCAGAGAAAGAAGTTAATTGGCAATGGCACTGGCACTGGCTTTTGAACCCTCAAATCCCATCCCCAGTGTACCACCTCTTCCCATAAGGCCACACCTCCTAATCCTTCCTAGAAAAGTTTTTAACAACTAGGAACTAAGCATTCAAATATGCAAGCATACGGCGGTCATTCTCATTCAAACCACCACATACACAGAAGACAGACAGACAGAAGGCATGTACACACACACACACACACACACACTATGGTTTGGGTAAATGGGAAGAATGTCAAGAAATTTGCAGGAAATTGATCATCCAATTCTTTTTGTTGTTGTTGTTATTTCTCTTCTCTTACCTCAGCTCTGATTTTTTTTTTAGAACAAGTTACTTCTTAAACAATGGAGGATGCATAATTTGACTGACTTGTGACTCAATATAAAATACCTTCCTTGGCCTGTTCCTAAAAACTAGAAACTCAGGAAGGCCAGATTTCCTGAACTTGTGTTGTACCAAGAGGAGACTACGGCTATGAAGTATAGTACATAGCACAGGTATGCACACGCGTGTATTCTGGAGAAGGAAACACTAGAAATGTCAAAGAGCATAAAGCAGACTAGTTTGAGCTTTTGCTGGGAGGGAACAATTACAAGAAACAGATAATGCAGGAACCAAAACAGCGGAAGTCTCCTCTAACATCTTCACTAAATCCTCGGATCATCTCGAGCCTTTCACTTACTGGCACACCTGTGGCCTTCAAAAAGAATGATTTGCATTTGGTTTTCAAGATCTGGCTACATCTTACTTGATTTTTGTATGAAGATTTGAAAGAGTTAAGGGAAGTCTAACCTTTCTTCCCATTTGCCACCAAAACATTGTTTCAGCCATCAAACAAAGGTAAAAGGCATGTCTAAATCACCTATGAGGACAGGTAATTGTACTGACATTTCTGGTCATGGTTGGAGGTATAGCAAGGTAGTAGGCAGTAGTAAAGAGAACTAGTATCATGGGCTTGGAACTTTGTAGAGAAAAGAAGACTATTAGAAGAACTTAGTTAGTTGTATCCATGGTTCATCTTGTGGATGAAAGGATATCTTCACTGGGATTGAGACAACGTCATCACTAAGCACAGCAGTTTGGTAAGGAATCAGGCATTGATTCTGACTACTGGCCCTTCATATTTTAAGCAAACATTAAGAATCCAGTTTATTATCACTTGACCTTGAATAGCTAGTCAAAGCCTGACTGGCTTTATTTCTCCTGAGTTCATGGTAACTCGTTTGACCTGTGGAAAAAAGGTGTATTCCACAACGACATTCTGGGGAACCCAGGCTGGAAGGTGTAGTTCCTTTGTAGAGGAGCCTCCAGGGTGGCTTTAGATTCCTTCAAAAGTTGAATGCTGTCTCCACTCACACTCTAAGACCACTGGAGATATACACAAGAAGAATCAAACATTCTCTACTTCCTACTGCCTGATTTGCTAAATGAAAAGGTTATACTTAACCCTTGCCAGGCATCAGAAAAATCCAGTTCATCTCTGGAAGCTGATACTCTGGAACAGCTGCTTGCTAGTACAGAGCAGTAGAGACATAGCGGAGAATGGAACATAGATAGCTATGGATTTCCTGACCACTAGCTATGGAGGGGGTGCTTTATAAATCTCTTCTATTGTCTATCTTCATTTTTTGTCATTTTGTAAACATTATATAGTTGTGTTTGGGGAAATCAAAGTGCAATAATAGTGGAAGTATAAGAAGCTAAATATACATGTATAGTATAGTGAGACTTTGTTTGCCCATCTGCAAAATGAGTCACGAAAGAACTGATGATATAGCATGTCATATTGTAACAGAATGCTGAAATGTGTGAGATAATTGTTCCATATCCCACCAACCTGGAGCAAAGACTTCTTCACCCCTGATAATTTGAATACAATGCCTGAAATGTCTCTTACAATAATTACACTTCCTTTTTAGTCTCTACAGGATAAAGCAATCCACTCAGGCCAGCGGCTTGGGGAATATACTTTGGAGGGTATAGTAAACCAAATTCTGCAGTAGGGTTCAATTAATGCAACTGCCATGAACGAAAAACCCCCAGATACTGCCCACTTCAGTACTGATTAAAAGCTTCTTCAGGTGACTGGGTCCTGGTATACTGGTGGTGGTGAAATGTTTCTTGTTGGTTTTGTTTGTCTGTGTGTGTTTTAATTATCTGTTTTGTTTTGTTAGCAGGATCTTGGTATATTGCCACAACTAGCCTCATACTCTCTCTCTCTCTCTCTCTAGCCCAGGCTGACCTTAAACATACTAACCTCCTGCTTCTGCTTCCCAAGTGCTGAGAACGCAGGCGTGCATGCCAATCCGAGGCTTATTTATCTTTCTCTTCTGACTGCTGCGGACTGCTTTTTTATTTTGAATGAATTCACAGCAAACATTTTGTTGGCATTAGAACCATTAAAAAAAATCTGATAGCAAAAGGGAAAAAAGAAATTCTCTCCCTCTAGTATACCTGCATAAGCTCCCCTGTGCTCACTGCCAATTTCCTCCTGGGCACTTCTCCACCCTGCTAACATGTTCATCCCTACTCAGTGAGTCTTCTATTCCATTCTACCATTTCAGGGACCTAGAGATATACATGGAAACACATGGTCCCCCAAGTCTCCTTGCTTAACACAATACAGCTGAACAGATTTCCTGCCTCTGTGCCCCTGGTTGCCTGGAAATATCAAGACCTCAGCATCCTATTTGTCTCTCCTGAAACCAAACCATAATTGAGGCTAGTTGTACTGGGTTTGCAGTTGTGAAAGAGCACCTGCCTTTGACTCAGCAGTGGGCACACTGCTGTGGAAAGTGAGGGGATTATAGAACACGTGGGATGTAATGCATGGTAGAAAGGCAATGTGAAGGTTACAGAAAGAAACCGACAATGGGGAGAGAAGTCAGATTTCTCAGAGAAATACTCAGTGTCTAACAACAATGTTGCTGACATTGCAGGAGGTGGTGGCAGCAAAAGCTGATGTATGTGACCTGCTGAGGTTTGGAGTAGCCTGTTGTCTGATTAGCATCTCTGTTGATTTTTTTTGAAGTGCTTGATCTTTATTAAAAATTTTCATTTGGAGCCATATACACAATAACTTTGCAAAATGAATAACCATTTCTGGTACAAAATATGGTTCAATTTGGCATCTTACCTAGGGATTCTAATTATTCTAAGTAACTGCAGCCAAAGGGGCTTCATTAGCACAGTATATATAGAAACCACAGCCAGAAATCAAAAGGTCTGCTCATCATAACCCAAATTCTTCCCCTACAGCAAGTCACTCTTGGACGATAATTGCTAGCAGCAGGAGTATCACCTTTAGATTATGAAATAGGGGACTGTCTGTATATTAGTCTGCATGCACACACATGTGCACACTCAGACAATGAGCCAAACAAGAGTACAAGGCTGGGCTAATACAATGTTCATTCAATTACATTTCTAACTCTTGGCCCACAGGTTTTTTTAGACTTAGCTCTGTCTATAATAGTGAGAAAGCTACTGCGAATTCAACTTTGTACATAATTCCATGTAGTCACCAAGCAAAGTTTTCCTTGACACCTACTCCTGCAGTATCGGCAACATCATGGTGAAAAAAAAAAGAAAGGAAGACAGACAGAAAAACTAAAAATAAAGATGGAAAAGGAGGGGGAAAGAAACCAGAGCCCTGAGTTATTAGAAACCATTTAGAGAGGTCCCACAGTGAGAATGTGTTTAGGGCTGGATTACTGAAGACAGTACAAGCATTTGGGAACATTTCTGGAGAGTGATGAGCTATGTCAGTTCCGGCAGGTATATTCCACGATAGATGGAAATGAAGCTCACTACTGCTTACTGAAAAGCTGTTTGGTTTCTATGCCATTGTAATATGTAACCTGCTCAAATGCTAGGAGAGGCTCTCAGGCCTGGACCTGATGATAAGCCATGCAGATACCCTCTTGGAATGGAATTATATTACTAACCCACTAGAGTACAAACTACACAAGAGCACAGACTTCTGCTTTGTTTACTATCATATCTCTGGCACCTAGAACATCTGCAGTATGATTTGCACGATACGTCTTTGTTGAACATGTACATGAATTTGCAGAAATGAAATCCACTTGATATAGTAAATGTTTATTTTCCCAAGTTCTGTCCTTTTTGTTATGTAAGGACTTCTCATTTTACACAGCCACAGATTATCAACAATGCCCAAACGACAGAAATAAGAAATTCACAGGCATGGCCACACACAAAACAAAATAAGCTCTGAGGAGAGTCATGACATGGTCCTATCAACTCTGAATATGGATGTGAAGGAGTTATGAAAGCCAAGAGATGAGGATAGTCAATGCAAGCTCTGCGGGAAACCTACACAAACGACTGCCCAGCCAGTAAATTGCCTTCACATGACTAATGGAGTGAACGATAATCCTGAGGATGTAGCAGGAGAGAAACGATGTGAACCTCAGGGCTAGTCAATACCTCTCTTCTAGCTAGAGCACTGCCAAACAGGTATATCCTGGGCACTGACTACAGAAGCCAGCAACAAAGGCAGAGGTTGTTCTCTGATGCTGTTCTGGTGCTGAGAGCTGCCCTGTCTTTGAAGACTTAAGGAACTCAGCTAAGCTTTCCACGGTCCTCCCAGAAGTTTGTAGTTCCAAGTTATTCCTATAAAATCTATGCCTAAAATAGTTAATTTAAAAGCAGGTCAAATTTTTGAAGCATCGAATTTGAACCAGTCACTCTCCAACAACTGGGGAGAACTGCAAACATATCTAACACATACAGTTTTGTTCTTCCTTGCCCCATCTGAGACTCCAGGCATCCCTGATACTGTACTCTGCATACTCTTTGCCCCATCTTCTAATATCTAGAGGGCTTAGGGGCCTCCTACCTCTGCTGCCAATGTTCCCAAGCACCAGAAGTAGAGCTCCTACTTTCAAGTCAACTGATACATCCTTGGAAGTTGAAAATGACTCTGAAAAGAAAAATTTCACATACAGGAAAAAAAAAAGACACAGCCTTGTTCCTTGGATATCTAAGGGAAACGCTCTGGTCAGAAGCAGCAGCAGCAGATTTAAGAAAAAATGGTTTCTGTCTTTTATTTCCATACACACCCCCTTTTAACTACCTACCCCATTGCCTCCAAAACTTGCTTAAGCCTGGGAGTTTTCTCAAGACTGTGAATACAGCCTGCCTTTTGGAGTTATGTCTCAGTCCATTCTCTACGTCAGTAAGGGAAATGGGAAGTATCAAAACCATAGCATCCCCGGTTATTGGAATAGGTTCAAGAAATTATGCTAAACCCTTCTCCAATTTTGCCTCCCCAAGTATAGCCCAGAAGTCACAGAATTCACAAACAATACCCATTCCAATAATGAAACACTGCTCCTCACAAAGAAGTTTCTGCAACTCTGCTTGTCAGCAGGGTGCAGCTGCAATTTCCAATGTATAGGATTGAGACTGATGGCTTCCCTTTGTGGAATTAAACATTTGTGAAAATGTGTCTAATGCACTTTTAGCACTTACAAAGCTATACTTATGGGAGTAATGTTTTTCAAAGCAACATATGAAAAACAGGTTGTTTACTGTAACTTCTATACCACCTCAAGGACTCACAAAAGCCAGTTCTCATGGCAATGTAGCATCCAACTGCTAAACTGGAAAAGATACAGTACTTTTTAGAACATGGGGATTCATGGGCTTCATGGTAGTGAGAAGGAAAAGCAGTTACAGGCCAAGGCTAGACACAACTTTGTACCTTTCCCCCATATCATTTCAGAGAATCGGCTTTCTTGTCGGTAGAACAAATTTGGAATTAGCCTCTCAGCTAATTCTTGCCAAAACCAAGTGGCAGCTTCCTCAGTTTTGGCTTCCTTCTTTATCCAGAGTCTGCCCCTGGGCACCCTAGGAAAGCTGTACCTCTTCATCAGCCAAGCCAGACATTTGCTCATTGCTGCAGCCTCTCATAAGAAAGAATCTGTCCTCCCAGGAAGCTGACCCTGCCATGCTTTCCAGCTCTCAGTGATCCCATGGGGCACAAAGGAGGTGAGACCTACAACAATGGACCAGTCTCCAGGGGACTATGCCTTCCATTAGCCAAGAATTCCAGATGACTGAATGTGAGGCCACAGACCCAAGGGGCAAGGGAATAAAAAATGCTTTCTTATTTCTCCTTATTACCATTGCTTCATGCTGCTCCTTTCTCTGTATGTCAAACTTATCATTCTATCTTGACAGAGAGTGATTCATAGGTGGTAAACTTGCGAATCTGGGTGCCAAGGGTGCATCTTTTAAAACATGCTCCCTAGTTGCCTATCCTGTGCTATGTATCGATTTGTCAGGTAACATCTCTCAGCTCTCAGGGAGCTCTCGGCAGAGTTGGGAAGAAGCAAGGAAATCATCGAGTGTGGTATGCTGAGGAGATGGAAAAGAGAGATCTGGGAGAATCCACGGAGGCTCTCCTGACTCCCACCTAAGGGCAGTGGTGGTGTTCCCTAAGACTTGTTTGACAAAGTAACAAGAACACTGAGTCCAGACAGGTAAGGATACAGGAAAGGGTATTCTGTAGGCAACACGTGAAAATACAACCGAGCTGGGAAGACGGAACAGACAGTGTCAGACAAATCAGTGGAATGAAAAATACAGCCAGATAATTCTGCAGGGTCTTGTCCTGTAACCTGAAAGAAGTAGGGGTACTTGTTTGTTTGGGCAAAGGAAGAGACAGGATCAGGGTTGTCAAGGATGGGGAAATTACAGAAAAGAGACAAGTGGGAACCTTCTCAGCTCCCCGGGACCCTGAAAGGTGCCAGGTTTGGTTTCTGCCTAAAAGTGGGCTATGTAATGCTTAAGGGAAATAAGGAGGAAAGGTGAGCAGGTAAAAGGGAGGCTAAACATGTTACGAGGGCAATCAGTATTTTGCTTTTGCCCACCATGTAAGCAGTGAAGCATGTCGCATTCTTCAGTCCCAATTCCAAAGACTGAGCTTACTCATCAATATTTTAGCATTGATTCTTGAAAATTCTCTTCTTTGGCTTTCATCTGTAATTTGAAAAATCTTCTTCCTTAGTAACATAGCAAAAAAGGGCGGGGGATGCTGAGCAAGTTCTCCACATGGATGCCTTGTTATTAATCCCTCTATATAGGCAATAAGAACCCTTGAGCAACAGCATCCAATCTTCCCCAACCTCTTTCTGATTACGTTGGACAGGCTACGGCCAGCCAGACAACAAATTAACCAGTGTACAATGGTACTGATCCCTTCCCCTAGCACACACGCCAACTCTGCAGAGCCGGTAGGGGAGTTTCCACTGAAGAAAAAGTTCCTCACTGCTATAATTTAGGAGGAGAGTGTGAAAGATTTAAGATACAGGAAAGCTAGAGAGAGAAAACAATGAAAGAGGGGGGAAAGAAAGGAGGGAGACAGTCGTGGGAAGGGAAAGGCAGAGAAGGAACAGAGTAAGACTGAGACGGGAAAGGTGGATGATGGAAGCTTCAGTGAGGAGGAGGAGGAGGAGGAGGAGGAGGAGGAGGAGGAGAATGGAATAAGGCAGGCAGGGACGGGTACTCGGGCAAGTCCTGGTGCTCCCTTAGATGGTGCAGAAGGCGAGATTGGGCAAGCAGGCAGGAGGGAGACAGTGGAGCTGCTTAAGCGTCTGGATGCCATAGACAAACGTGCAGAAAACAAGGGAGGAAGGGTCACATTCGGTCCTGCGGCCTGCCCCCAATCTCACTGCCCACCTGAGATTCCTCTAAGGCTGATAAAGCCAATGGCCCAGCGGAGCACCCAGGATAGTTGTCCCTTCCCGCAAGTAGCCCTGGGGGACAGACACTGAGGAGGAAGGAGCTTTGAGAGGTCACAGGACTCCACAAAGAGTACCTGACTGAGGGGAACCAAGGAGGGAAGAGAATGCACACATTACAGGTTGAAGGGAACAGGAGAACCATAGAGCTGGGCAGGTAAAGAGAAGGACAGACTGTAGGCTGTCATCCCCCAGGCCTCCATCCAGAGGATACAGAAAAGCAGCCCCTGGAGTCAGACTCCACACCTCTGACCTGTTTCATCTTCAGGATACCCTGTGGCCGCCCCATGGCCTTCTGAGGTCTTTATTCCCTTAGAAAAAGCATTAAGTCTTTAACTCTAGGGCTCCACTTTGACTCCAGGCTAAAAAGCGGGATGCTGGGTACAGGAGTAACAAGGCTGACTACTGACTACACATGAGCTAGCATTCCTCCTGTTAGAGTTGGAGGCTGGACCTAACACCCCAGGCTCTCCCCAAGTGGCAGCTCAGCAGCCCAAGCTCCTCCCTAGTACTCAGACAAGCTGGGAACCCCACTCCAGCTACTGGCGACTGTGCCTTTAAATTGCTGCTTTCAGAGGGTGCATCTAGGGGGATGTGGGAGGGAGAGAAACATCTTTCTACTGGTCTCTTTCCTCCCTCCCCTCCAGGACTCTCCAGGGTTTGGAGAGTGATTGCTACCCAAAGAGAATCTTTTCTGGTTCCCTGACCGGCAGGCAGGCTGAGGCCCTTCTCAGTCTAAGACAAGCTCAAGCCGGAGCTGGTAGGGTTATCTGTGTCAGGTTCAGATCTATTCAGGGGAATAGTTCTAGACCCTGACTGCTAAGGACAGGGCAGAAAAGAAGCAGGAGAGGAAAGAGCGCTCAACTCCTAGCCCAGCCACACAGGCTCTTTATTCCAGTCCAAGTTGGAGAGGGGCTCTATACTATTGGCTTTCCGACAGGATACCTGCTCTCACCTTGGCAGCCAAGCTGAGAAAGGACTCCAAGGTCCCTGCAGAATGACAACTCTTGTTCCAGCAAGCCTCTTCCTTCTTCTCTGGACCTTGCCAGGGAAGGTCCTGCTCAGGTGAGTTCAGTGGGGTGAGGAGGAGGAGCAAACACTAACTGGGGGCTGGTGGTAACAGATTGGGCAGCTGCCACAGTTTCTTCTAAGTTTGAAAAAACAAACCTCGTCTGGAGGGCATCAGGGGAGGACACACCCTCCTCAGTCAGGACCAGGAGCTGTCCAGTACAGTGGTGCAGCCCCATTGAGGGTATAGGAGCATCTGTATGGGTGAACTGCATGGGCCTGGGTAGGGGCTAGGTAGCTGAGCCCTAAAATGGATGTCATTCATCCTGTAACTGAACCTTATCTCCATATCAGCTGGACCTCTCAAAATGACAGAAACCTCTACCAGATGCCTGCCAAATAGGCTGCAGGTGGTACAGGACTGCCACGGGACCACAGCATGTTGGAGCTGGGATGCCTGAACCTTAGCTTTCAGCAATTACCCTGCCCTTTTACACATGGCTGCTCACTGTCCTTTTGAGAGGCACTAGGTAGCAGTTATTTCCTGGCTTTGCAGGTAAAGAATTCTTGGGGTTCCTTTTGAATGTCCCCTGACCATTTATTTGCTCCTTTTGCATTTTAACAAGAGCTGGTCTAGGTTGACAGGATATGCTGAATAGACAAGATAGCTATGGCTCAGCTACAGTGGTCTTCAAAGGAACGCCTCACAAAGTGAAAAGAGTGAATGCCAGAGCCGTGTCTCCTCCCTCTTAACACAAGGAGTGTCCCAGAGCATCTTGCTTCTGAGGTACTTTCAGCCCCATTGCTTGCGGACACATGATGGCAGGCAGGAAGGGGCACAGAGTGGGACAGTGTGCTTAGAAAGAAAAAACAGCTAAAAGTGGACTGGCAGCATAGAGGGAGCTGACAGGATATAAACATAAAGGGGACACTGGGTTGGGCTTTGCTGACCTTTGTTGAGGGGAGGCTGCCTCAGGATCCAAGAACAAGTGGATGTCATTAGAGCAAGATAGGCTCTTAGAGAATCCTAGCTTCAAGCTATTTGTTGTATATATATGGAAAATGGATCATAGAGAAGGGTAGTGACCTGCTACAGGTTGACCAAGTAGCCCACAGCTTAATCAAAATTCTCTCCTCATACCACCCCAGGACCTTGTATGGGGATTGTCAGTTCTTGACCCTTCTAGGTCCTGTCAGTGTTAGGAACTTTCCAGGAACTAAAGGGTGGATAAAATGGTCATTCTTAGTCTTAGTTCTTTAGACAAGATAATCTCAGATTCTGGTAACCAAAACAGGCTTCGGGACTGAAGACAGAAGATTCCCAGCCTATCTTAGAGTCCTAGGACAGGGACCAGAGAAGAGGTGACCTGAGTGAGGCTGAGGACAGTAGAGGTCTGCTTGCTCTGTATGCAGGGCCATGTGGCCTCCCAGCAGGCAGGTGGCAGATGGCCAACAGCAGCAGCAGCAGCAGCAGCAGCAGCAGCAGAAGCACCTGGCTGGTGTGGATATCCTGTGGTGAAGCTACAGACGTCTGCCTTCCCCACCGACCTCCTTGGATTTCCATAGTATATACTTAAGCCAC
Organism: Mus musculus; assembly: GCF_000001635.26. Classification (NCBI taxonomy): domain Eukaryota; kingdom Metazoa; phylum Chordata; class Mammalia; order Rodentia; family Muridae; genus Mus; species Mus musculus. The sequence goes on along the minus strand of NC_000086.7, from coordinate 136,778,110 downwards.
CTGCTCTGGCTTCTCCTGCCAGTGGGCAGGGTGGCCTCTGTCCCCAGGGCAAGGGATTCCTCCTGCTTTCAGAATCCAAGATCTAACTCTAAGAAGTCAGTGTGACAGGTCTTGGCCTTTCCTCACTCTGGTTCTTTAATAGAACATCCTGGGCTGCTTGTCTTGTGACAAGTACTGGGATAGATACATTAAGTCTTGAAGTTATTGGCTCTGGTTCTGAATTCTGGCTTTACCACTAGCTATAGGCCCTTAGAGAAGTCATTTCACCTACACCTTACAGATCCCCAGTCTCATAGTCTATGTACAGTTAGGTCTTCCTACCCATCAGTTGTCCACATCTTCAAATTCAAACATCACAGACTCAAAATAAAATACTTATTAGCACTTGTGCTGGCCATATTTGGATTCTCCTTGTCTTTATTCCCTAAACAGCTACTTGTATAACATTTAAAGTGCATTAGGTATTAGAACCCAGAGATGATTTACTAGTATACAGGAAGATGTACAAAGGTTATATGCAAAGACTATACCACTTTATATATTATCCATAGAGGGGTCCTAGGAACAGTGTCTCCTGGATACAAAGAACCAATTTTAACAGAGATAATCAGGGACGACTGACATGAGAACTAACCTAGATAAAGCCTGTGAAACATTTAATGCGGTACCTCTGCTTCTTTAATGATTCCACCAGTCACTGACTAGAACACAGAATTACTGGGGAAATTTAAGTGTATGTATGCATACATGTTTATATATGTGTAGGCACAAATACATGTGGGTGTACAGTGACATGCATGTATGCATATATGTGTAAAGGCCTACGGTTGATATCAAGTGTCTTCTTTGACCATTCTTTATCTTACATATTGAGGTAGGGTCATTTGCTGAACCTATATCTATCCAGTTTCGAGTCTGTTACAAGAAAGCTAGGCTCCCCAGAGGTGGGATTACATGTGTGTTGTTACCATGTCTACCAGAGTTTTATCTGGGTGCTGAGGATCTGAACACTGTTCCTCATGCTTGTGCAGCACTGATTCATCTGCTCAGTTCTTAGGAGGAAGACTGGCAAAAGAAAAGAGGCTATATTCGATGCCAGGCCAAAACATACTCACATCTCCCCCAAATCGAGATCTTAGGTAGAGAAAGATGGGAGTTTACTTCAGTATGATCACTCTATTGGGAAATTCTCCCATGGCTATTTATCCCTGGTTATTACCATAGTTGAATTCACCTGCCTGTAATGGCCATGACACTACACTTAAACATACCTTCTTGCTATGCCAAGAAAGAAAGAAAGAAAGAAAGAGAGAAAGAAAGAAAGAAAGAAAGAAAGGGAGGGAGGGAGGGAGGGAGGGAGGGAGGGAGGGAGAGAGAGAGAGAGAGAGAGAGAGAGAGAGAGAGAGAGAGAGAGAGAGAAGAGGGAGGGAGAGAGGGGGTAGAAAAAGGCAGGCAGGCAGGCAGGCAGAAATGAGACCTACTCCCAAAGAAGCTGGGTCCTAACTCCTGGAAATCTTACAGGAAGCCCAAGCAACTGATATCAGGTCTCAGAGAAACTGCTTCTTCTAAAACTCCTCCTATCCTTGGCTAGGCCACATTAACACACTGGGTGAGATGGCATTCTTCTTTGAATGCTTTCAAAGTGTCTTCGGGAATAGAACACTAAGTAGGTCTTTAGTCCAGTGACTGATTCCTGACTGCGTTACTCAGAAGTTCTGAGACTTTGGGCAAGTAACTACCTTTAAAATAATTAATTAGTAAACTAACTTACTTACTTTACATCCTGATTGCAGTTTCCCTCCCTCCATTCCTCCCTGGCCTTCCTTCTCACCCCCCCCCCATCCACTCTTCCTCTGTTTCTATAACTCTTAAGCCCATTTTCTTGCCTGGAAAATGGAGACAACAGCCTTAATATCATGTAGTGAGAATTAAGAGTAAAAAGACTTAGCCTATGTGAAAGCCACTTCCCAGAACTATTGTTAGACAGCCATGTAAGCTCGTAACTGCTTGGCTCTTCTCATTTACTACACCAGAGAATCATTCTCGCTTATCTTCCTGTGTGCTGGGCAAATCCACCCAAGGGGGATGAGGGCAGGAAAGCACAAGCTGTGCAACCATCCTCAAACTTCTTTTCTTCTCCCATCCAGTGTGGCTTTGGCAAAAGAGGATGTCAAATCTGGACTCAAAGGATCCCAGCCTATGTCCCCCTCTGATTTCTTGGACAAGCTTATGGGACGAACATCTGGATATGATGCTAGGATTAGGCCCAATTTCAAAGGTAAGAGAGGTCCACGTACTTCATCCCCTCCATGCTTACTGTTTCGGGTGGCACATTCCTTAGGCAGTACTTGCTCGATGCCCTTAAGGAAAGAGGCTGGAAGTCTAAGGTTAGATCTCAGAGCTCAAAACAAGCCTCTACCCCCATTGCCTGTGGGTCTGTGTAGCTATCAGTCTTTGCTCCACAGTGGCCTGATCTGAAGCTCAGAGAGGGACTTGAGGAACCTACACTGAGATTTCTGGAAGGCCCTGCCAACGGGCTATGCTTTGCTACCCTTAGGTCCACCTGTGAATGTGACCTGCAACATCTTCATCAACAGTTTTGGCTCCGTCACTGAGACCACCATGGTAAGGGGTCTTCCTATTCCAGTGTGCTACCACATTGCAAGAATTTCCCTTCTGCTGCCCTTTTCTTGCTTTGTGATCATAGCTTTAGCCATGGGACATTTGAGTTGATGACTGAGAGGCTATTCTTAGTCCAGAGTTTTCCTAGCTAAATGCAAACTAGCCTAAAAAATGTTCATCAAATACGTGAAGAAACCTGAGGCAGGGCACAGGCTTTTGAATTAGAAAGACCTGAGTTCAAATTGCACCTCTAGCACCTACTATCTGTATTAAGCAGGTGGACACCAATCTTCCCAGGACGTTGTTATTCATAAGGAAAGGGTAGAACATGAAACCATTCTCCATACAAGATTGGTGCAGGGTTTAAATAAAATGGTGTGTACGAGGAAAGCACTCAGAGCTGAGGATGTGGTAGAGATAGAGAATTTGCCCAGCATGCTCAAGAACCTGGGTTCAACCTCCTGGCCTACCAAAAGTAAACAATAAGCTCTTATCAGTGAGTCTGGCACATAGTAGGTAAGATATAAATAAATATCTTATGACTTCCCATCTTTGCCATATTTTCGCAAACTGGACTTTCTCCACTGGAAAATGCCTATTGGCTCTCAAGATGCATCTCCATCATTTCCTGCTCATTGCCTTTCTGCTCATGTTAGCTTTATTGGACCCCTGGGAAAAGCACTGAATCTGATAGGCCCTCCTCTCTACCCTTCTAGGACTACCGGGTAAATGTCTTCTTGCGGCAGCAGTGGAATGACCCACGTCTGGCCTACCGAGAATATCCAGATGACTCTCTCGACCTAGACCCATCCATGCTCGACTCTATCTGGAAACCAGACCTCTTCTTTGCCAATGAGAAAGGGGCCAACTTCCATGAGGTGACCACAGACAACAAGTTACTGCGCATCTTCAAGAATGGAAATGTTCTCTACAGCATCAGGTGCACCTAGTGTATAACAAGGAGATTCTGTATCAAGAGGAAGAAGCCAGATGGAGGTAGAAGGGTGGGAAGACGGTCCATGCTGTACAGTGCTGGAACACAGCAAACTGATGCCATTACTTTTTTACTGTTCCCACCAGATTGACCCTCATTTTGTCCTGCCCAATGGACCTCAAGAACTTCCCAATGGACATACAGACCTGTACAATGCAGCTGGAAAGCTGTAAGTGTTTCTAATGAATCACAAGGCAAGGCCTGGAGTAACAGCTAGTTAATGATATTTTAGACATTTTCCCAAGTACACACAATCAGTTCTTGTTGTGGATAAGAATAGAAGCCAAGGCTCCTTGACACCCAGCCCAGTGTGGGTTTTGTGTTCCCACATTACTTGCTGGGCTGACCATTCCATAGGGCTGAAGAACAAAATACCTCCCAGCCATGTATACAAATGTGCTTCTGGCCATGGGAAACTATCTGAAGGGTGCCTCCTGTGCCCAAATTTATTCCTGAAATCCCTACAGTAGCTTCACCTTTACTTTCTCAGAATTAAGACATTGAAGATGTTCATATATAAAAGTATTCATGGAACTAATTCTCTATGAATGCAGATAATGATTGCAAAGAATCAGAGGACAGCTTCAGGTATAGGAAAATGCCTAGAGAGGTGAACTCAGCCAGTCTCCTTTCTGGGAAATGTGTCAACCTTTATGGGCTGCCAAATGTGCAGAGACACCAAAGGATGGCAAGGATGGGTCACCATTTACTCTTCACCTATCACCTGGCTCAAGAGGTAAAACTGTAAGATCAGGACGGGAGATATTCCTCAGAGAAGAAAACTTGTAGCATTGTTTCTACTACATGGGAACAGAGGTGCAAACAAAGTGCTCTTTTGTCTGCCCTCTAGAATTCATACACCATATTCACAAGCAGGATCCCATTATCCCTCACAACAACTTTACAAACTTAGTTGGGACAGGCTCTACTAGCCTCACTTTACAGAAGAGTAGATGACTCACCTCAAGTCACACAACTACAGTAGGATTTATACTACATTCTGTAAACATCAGTCTCCTCTTACACATGAGAATACGGTCATGTCTGGGACACAAGCCTTCATGAACTGCAAGCAATCTGTGAGCAACTTGGCATGTTCAGCTATCAACTCTCAATTTTTTTCCAATTCAAGTCCCTGGCTAGGAGTCTGTGGTATGCACATTCTCCCATGCATGACTGGAAGGACAGAAATAGTTCTCTCTTCCCTGAGGAAAAGTGGCAGAAGCCCTGGCTCTGAGGCTCAGCTTAGGACATGTGGTTAGTACACATGCTTACTCCTCTGGGCTTAAGATGTGGCAGGAGGTTCCCAGCTGGGGTCCTTGACATCTTTCCAACCTTCTTGGCCTACATTCCAAGATTGCCAGAGTAATTTCTCTCTAAGCATTTCCCAAGCTTGAGATCCACGTTAGTAGAGGAGTCTGGATCTTTCTGAGTTGCTCATTTAGTACAGGCCCATGAGACAACTGAGGAAATTCCCTCTTCAGAATCATTTCCTTTTCCAAGCTGAGTATGTCATTTCTAAACCCCAAATCTTGTCACTCAACTCCATACCCTTGCTAACCTTAACTCCACCTCTATCTTCACCCCAAACACACACTCGGAAACTCTTTTGATGTCTCTGTCACTTGCAGTTGGCTACACCATGAATGACCTCATGTTTGAGTGGCTAGAAGATGCTCCTGCTGTCCAAGTGGCTGAGGGGTTGACTCTACCCCAATTTATTTTGCGGGATGAGAAGGATCTAGGGTATTGTACCAAGCACTACAATACAGGTAAGAATCAGGCAAGTCTTTATTATCTGTGAGGCACTAGAAGGTCTCAAGTTCAGAGACAACAGGATAAGGCAACCATGTTCTACTAGAGTCTCAACAGCTGAGCTATGTTTCCTAAACCTTATTCCATCGTGGAGGATGCTATCAACACCATTTTCAAAGAAAGAACACAGAAAGTCTATAGGGATAGCTCAGTAGGTAAAACTGACAACCTGTATTTAATCCCCAGAACACACTTGATGAAAGGAGATAACTGACTCCTACAAGCTGTCCCCTGACCTCAACACATGCACTGAGACATGCTCATACTCTCAGAAACACGAAAAAACACATAACTGTAAAATAAATCTTAAAAAGAAAGTTAACAGGGAGAGGTGAGAGTTTGAATTAGTTGTCACACAGCTAATAGATTCAGAATTACAATCCATGTTTGTATGTCTCTCATATACTGCAAATTAAAGGGCTCTGTGACAATGAACAGCCAAAATGTCTTATTTTTCCTAGGGTCAATTCTGTGTGAAAGTCAGGAAATCTACATTTAGGAGTTGTCAATAGTTATGCTCAAATAGAAGAAACAGGCCTGAGGGAAAAGGTAGCTGAGTATGCATGCTTCCCACAGTTATCTCCACTGTTTAGCTCTCCTGAACATCAGAACACATTCTTATTCTGCATGTAGAGCAAGGGAAGTGGAGAGGAACTCTTTTTCCAAACTGGACAGCTCACTACTTCAGCTTTCCCAAGAGTTGCTGGGTCTTCATTTTCTTTAGCAACTTAGTTGTGTGGGAGTGGGGGGAACAGTTCCTTGAACTTAGAAACTGCAGCTGGGAGTAGAAATTGGTAGAGACTTGGGAGGGGGGATGGCAATTTGAATGTAGATGAATTGTTTCCAAGCTTTTTTTACTCAATATATTCATTCCCCTAGGGAGTCTTTTAAAAATATTGATTCCTAGGCTGTAACTCTCGGGGATCCTGATTATATATACTAGAGGAAATGCCTAGAAATTTGCATGGCTAACAAGTATCATGAGGCTTATGGTGTGTGTAGGTAGTTCAGGAAACACTGTATTGTGAAAAACAGTACTTAGGAAGCTATTTTTTTCCTGCTTATTTATACAGGACTTCCACTCCTTAGAATATATTTTAAGAAAATATTACAAAATATTCATTGGCTCTAGTTACATTTCTCCTATTATTGCAAACAAAACTTGGAATTGTTCTAAAAATTCACCCACATGGTAGAAGTAAGTTAAGGCAGTGTATCTACTTGGTAAAATAATATACAGTCATGAACATGATATTTTTACAGTTCTTATAGCTTCATGGGAAAGTACAAATAGAAAAAAAGGATAAGATTCAGTGTTATGTACAGAGTATGACTATATTATGGTAACAGGAGCCTGATATAGCTGTCTCCTGAGAGACTCTGCCAGTGCCTGACAAATACAGAAGTGGATGCTCACAGCCATCCATTGGACTGAGCACAGGGTCCCCAATGAAGGAGCTAGAGAAAGTACCCAAGGAGTTGAAGGGGTTTGCAGCCCCATAGGAGGAACAACAATATGAACTAACCAGTACCCCCAGAGCTCCCTGGGACTAAACCACCAATCAAAGAAAACACATGGTAGGACTCATGGCTCCAGCTGCATATGTAGCAAAAGATGGCCTAGTCGCTCATCAATGGGAGGAGAGGTCCTTGGTCCTGTGAAGGTTCTATGCCCCAATATAGGGGAATGCCAAGGCCAGGAAGTGGGAGTGGGTGGGGCTGGTAAGTAGGGAAAGGGGGAAGTGGATAGGGGATTTTCAGAGGGGAAACTAGGAAAGGGGATAACATCTAAAATGCAAATAAAAAATTTCTAATAAAAAAAGAACAAAGCAAAGATATGTGTTCATCATAAATTTCATCTGTGTGAATATGTACAGACTTTTTCCATATCATTATTATGTTATATCATAGAGCTGACAAGATGGCTTAGTGGGTGTATTGGCTAGTTTTGTGTCAACTTGACACAGCTGGAGTTATCACAGAGAAAGGAGCTTCAGTTGAGGAAATGCCTCCATGAGATCCAACTGTAAGGCATTTTCTCAATTAGTGATCAAGGGGGCAAGGCCCCTTGTGGGTGGGACCATCTCTGGGCTGGTTGTCTTGGGTTCTATAAGAAAGCAGGCTAAGCAAGCCAGTAAAGAACATCCCTCCATGGCCTCTGCATCAGCTCCTGCTTTCTGACCTGCTTGAGTTCCAGTCCTGCATCCTTTGGTGATCAACAGCAGTATGGAAATGTAAGCCGAATAAACCCTTTCCTCCCCAACTTGCTTCTTGGTCATGATGTTTGTGCAGGAATAGAAACCCTGACTAAGACAAATTGGTACCAGCAGAGTGGGGTATTCCTGTGACAACCTGACCATGTTTTGGGGAGGACTGTGGAAGGACTTTGGAACTTTGGGCTTGAAGATCCATCCGTTGTTAAGAGCTCTGTCGGATGTTGTGTAGGAGCTTGGAAGACAACGTTGAGAACACTGCAGAAGATGGAGGTCTGGTTTGTGAAATTTCAGAGGGAAAATTAAAGACTCTTTTCAGGGCCATTGCTGTTTTGATTGTGAAGATTCTGTAGTTCTGGTTAGCTGGGGCTGAAGAATCAGCTGTGATTAACAAGATACCAGAACTACTAAAGCAAAAACTTTGCATTACTGGGACTATTGATGCTGGTTAGCTGGAGCTAAGAAATTAGCGGTGATTAAGAAGAGACCAGCATCATTGAGGTGACATCTTCTGGGAAGTGTTTTCTGAGAGCACAGTTGCTGCGTTCCAGATATAGCCAAAGTTGTACCTTGTGCTCTGGCTGGACTTGGTAACGTGTAAGGGTCACCCAGGTGGTACTGGTTTTGAAGGCATGAAGGAATTGAGCAGAGCAGCTGAGGCTTGGCACTGTGAGAGGCCATGGAAGGCCATTGGTGAAAGTGCAGCCTCAGTTGCAATTGATGGCCCAGGACTGAAGGGGTCATGCAGTGTTTTGGAGATGCCAGTACCATGAGATGACCACCAAGAGCAGCAGCAGCAGTGGAGTAGAGGCATCTGGAGCCTAGAGGATGACGCGTGTGCTACAAAGGGCATGGCTGGAGAAGTGACCCAAGCCCTTGGAGGAGCCCAGAAGATCGTGAGTTGGATCCCAGACATTGGACGGTTGGAGATTGATTTTTGCTTTTGATTGTGACTGTGCCCTGATATTTTCCCTCTTGAAGGAAGAAACTGTTTTAGTGATGCCCACAGTTAAGAGACTTTTAATTTAAAAAGACTTTGGATTTTTAAAAGAGATATTTTAAAGAGATTGAAATTTTAAGAATATGTAAAGACTGTGGGACATTTAAAGTTATTTAGACCTTGGGGATGAATAAGAATGTAAGGGTTGAGGCTTACTAGTGATGTGTTTGTGTGTCAAGTTGACAAGGGGTCAGTTGTATTGGCTAGTTTTGTGTCAACTTGACACAGCTGGAGTTATCACAGAGAAAGGAGCTTCAGTTGAGGAAATGCCTCCATGAGATCCAACTGTAAGGCATTTTCTCAATTAGTGATCAAGGGGGCAAGGCCCCTTGTGGGTGGGACCATCTCTGGGCTGGTTGTCTTGGGTTCTATAAGAAAGCAGGCTAAGCAAGCCAGTAAAGAACATCCCTCCATGGCCTCTGCATCAGCTCCTGCTTTCTGACCTGCTTGAGTTCCAGTCCTGCATCCTTTGGTGATCAACAGCAGTATGGAAATGTAAGCCGAATAAACCCTTTCCTCCCCAACTTGCTTCTTGGTCATGATGTTTGTGCAGGAATAGAAACCCTGACTAAGACAGTGGGTAAATGAATTGAGTTCAGTTCCTGAGACCCACATTGTGGAAGTCAAGAACTAACTACTGAAGTTGTCCTCTAACGTACATATGTACAAACACACTAAACAAACAAATAAACAGTTTAAATGAATGATATAGACCTAATTTAAAGTATATGGAAGGGTATGCATATTTTAAATACAAATATGATGCCACTTTGTATAAGAGATTTGAGCATCCACAGATTTTGGTATTTGTAAGGGGAATCTTGAAAGCCATCTCCCAGTGGATACTTAGAGATAGCTATACAAATTGTCTCCTTTTCCTCTTGTGTTATCAAACGCCTCTGGTTTTAAAAGAAGCTGTAAATTACTGTTTTCTTGGCTTCCGAGCCATGGCAATCAGGATAAAGTAAAGGGGGGTGGTTTGGGGAAAAGAAGAGCACTGAGATGTGTGCCTAGAACCGATGCATTGTTTTATGGCAGAATACAATAGTGATTCCTGATACTGTGTGACAGTGGCTCTCAACCTTCCTACTTCTGTGAACCTAAAAATACAGTTCCTCGAGGTGTGGTGACCCCCAACCAAAACATTATTTTCATTGCTACTTCATATCTGTAATTTTGCTACTGCTATGAATTATAATGTAAATATTTGTGTTTTCTGATGGTCTTAGGTGATTCTTGCAGAAGAGTCATTACACCTCCAAAGTGGTCTCGACCCACAAGTTGAGAACCACTGGTCTATGGGAGCCTGCTTTCCAGGGTCCAGAGCTGATGATCTCTGTTGCGAATCTTTTCCAGTTGTATGCTAGATGGTTGTTCTCACTTGCTTAAGACACAGAGTTTATTCTAGCTGGGATTCTGGGATATGAGCAAGTGCAAGGAAGAATGGTATAATATAAATGAAGTCCAAACTAATCCCTTCTTAACAACGCTTTAACAACTGGAATAGTTATGTGCTGAGCACCTGAACTACTGCACTTCATTTAACTTTTCTAACAGCTCAATGATGGAGTTGCTATAGTTAATCAGTCTGTTTCTAAGCTAGTATCTAGTGCAAAAAACTTGAGTGGAACTTGGTGTGGTGGCTCAGAAGAGAATTCCAAATTTGATATCACCCTGGACCACATAAAAAGACCTTGTCTCAAAAACAAAAGGCATAAGAAACAAACAAACAAGCTTTGGATGACTTAGTTAAGATCACATAGCTATTAAGTGGAAACTTGAGATTCAACCTCAGAGAATTTGATTCTGGGGCCTTCTTACTCTTTGTCCTCTTTTTGTAATTGTTACATGAAAAATCTTATTCTGGAAGTAAAAATTCTGGGAGCAAGTAGGCAATCTTTAGGGCTGAGTTGAGAGCTTTCACAGTTTGAAATCTGGCACTATCTGGGGCATCCTCTGAGCATCCCAGAGGTTGGTTCAGCAGGGCTGCCCTATTCCTGACCTATACTCCCTCAGGCTAAGCTGCAGTATGGAGACTCAGAGCCAAATACTTCATTTCTTTTCTCAGGAAAATTCACTTGCATTGAGGTAAAGTTTCACCTGGAGCGGCAGATGGGCTACTATCTGATTCAAATGTACATCCCCAGCCTACTCATCGTCATCCTGTCCTGGGTCTCCTTCTGGATCAACATGGATGCGGCCCCTGCTCGTGTAGGCCTTGGCATCACCACAGTCCTCACCATGACAACTCAGAGCTCTGGATCCAGGGCCTCTTTGCCTAAGGTGAAGAGATATGCAAAAAGAACCTGCCTGACATCAAGCCCCCTATTTCCCACTCATTGCATGCTCTGCTATGCTCCTCTATTCATTGCATTTGGTTTTTAACTGCAAATGGCAATAGCTGCCACTCAACATTTCCTCTTCTCTAAAACAGCATAACAACATGAATGCTACAGATCGACTAGAAATTCTGCCTTACTTAGTTTTCTTTGGGAAACACAAGCATGCAAAAGAGCATTATCATAGATAGTCCTATTATTTCATAGTACAGGTAAAAATGCAGATTGCAGGTTAAGTGACCTTCTCAAGGTGAATGATGATCAGAAAGAACCAAAGAGACAGTAGAGGTTTGAACTAAATTCTGTCCTCTTTCTATAACAAATAAGGTGCTATTACAAAGTGCTCTAAATATAGTATTTATTTGGGGGGAAGGAGAATATTTTGAGGTTGCAAATATAATAGCAATTAAAGACAGTAGACTCTGATCATCTGGGGCCTGTTTATGTTTTGACTATGCAGAAAAATTTGTGCTGATGGGACTAAGAACAGTTCTCCCTGCATTGTGTATTCATGTAGGGAATTTAAAGGTCACCTCAAAGTCCTTATGGTCAGCAAGGCTCTGAGCAAATCAGGGAGTGAGGCCATTTTTTTCATTCAACGAATATTTATTGAGCACATACTATATACTGTACTTGGTCATGAAAGCATAATGAATCTTGCCTCTTATATTCCCTCTTATTCTGATTTGTTGGGAACCTGGCCCTCAGATAACAACCTCTCATTCCTTGTTCCATATAAGACTTCTTCACTGGACACTCAAGCAGTGTATAATGTGGATATTGATGGTTTATGAAATTGCTATAGGGGAGATTAAGTGTAGCGTAGGTCAGGCAGACTTAGGTTTAAATCCTAGCCTCATTTCCTAATAGTATGACCTTGGTTAAATTGTCTCTCAGTTGCTTTGCCTGTAGTATGAGACTAAGAATGCTACCCCTTTCCACGAGGTTACTGTGAAAAATAAATTAATGTATTGACATGCAAGGACAGTGTTTGGCACATAATAATTACTTAATAAATGTTAATTATTTTTACAATTATCAGGTGTCAGAGTTAAAAAAGAGTGAGTATTGGATCTAGGAGTCTAGTAGATATTTCCCCTAGTAATTTTTCATTTGCTAGGAAACCTGTAAGTTATTCCAACCCCCCTATAGAAATAAACAGTGGTCAAGTTCAGATTAACATCAAGCACCCAAGAAGTAGTAGTCAGGGATCCCTTCCTGTATGTTTTCTAAATTCACTGGGGTGTTAATGAGGCTCTTAGAGGCAGACTGTCCTTAGAGGAGAGTCATAGAGCCAGCCTGGGCTATGATACTTGCATTACTATAATAGCTTTTTATTGGATCACTGCATTAAGAGCCTTACCCCAAGTTTTTGTCTCTGTCAAGTAAGAAGATTCTTCATAACCCAAGAAGATAATGCCATTTATGCCTCTTGCCAAGAGATTTCCTTTCTCATCCTCTCCTGTAAGTGAGTCCAGTCCATCTGCTTGTAGTTTTCACACAGTTTCCTCATTTGGAAAAACAGACTTTGTCAAGAGGTTGTTTGCAACATTTAGGACCTTCTTGTCATATTTTCATGACTTTTTAATAGCCTCATTGGTCTGTAAGCAAAATAGTCAGGCCATGTACCCTGAAATGAACAGTCTTGGTAGGTAGAGCCATGGAGCAAAGGAACCAGCAAGCCAAGCAGATCTTGCTCATCCTTCAGTTTGGGCAACATCATGTTTGATGAGGCCAGGCCAGAGGCATCTGATAGCAACACTACTCCCATCCAAAACACACCTCTATTGTGTAGGAAGAGAGTATAAGGGATTTCTTTGTAAGGGAACTCAGGTGGGGCAGTCTTTCGCTATAGTCTACAGGAAGCATTCCTTCATTACCTTGTGTAGCACCCTAAAGGCACTGATTTCTGTCTCTTTGCCAGGCTCTTGATCTCCATAGCTGCAAGAGGCTCAGCGACAGGAAAAGCTAAATGGATGACAAGATATAAAGCTGCACCAGGGAGGAAGGCTCCAATTCTCTATATTTTGCCCTTAGCTCGTGAGGCAAAGAAAGGAAAGAAGGGCAGAGACAGCAAGTAGGAGCCAGCAGAGACAAACACATTGCTAAACCTTCTATCTGCTCATTCAAAAAACAAAACAAAACACTTATTGTGTGCCAAGCACTCAAGTATTGGGGACAGAACAACATAAAAATAGTTCTTGGCATGGAAAAGCTCAGTCTAGTGGAGGAACTGGCCAGGTGTGTGGTGGATGCTAAAAAGTTATGGGCAAGCCAAGCACATACAGTAAAACACACATTAGGACGATCAGGAAAGGCATCTCAAACATATGCTATCTAAGATGGAAGCTAAACAGCAAGTTAGTCAGATCACAGAGAAAAGAGGAAGAGACAGACTTCTTTAAAAACACTGAAACATTTTACTACAGCAAGATCATAGATGACAAGGGGCACGCTGAGGCCGAAGAGGCAGTGAGAGGTCAAAGACCATGGCAAGTGCGACACATCTAGAACACAAGGTTAATAGAGAACCTCTAAAGAGCTGTAGTGGGAGGGGTTGTGATATGATCACAGTGATCTTTTAAAAAACCTTATTAGTGACACATTTATCATTAACAAGCCACAAATACATAAGGTGCCCTTTTCATTAATAGCCTAAAGCCCGTCATGACTATCCCTTATCATTGCCTCATTACTGATCTTCATAGCAGGTATCTGACGTCCTTGAGAGGCCAGTGGGTCTGGGAGATAGACAGTTAAATGGGATACCTTCTTCATTGGTATTGAATCGGAGACTGCACCAAGGAATTCCTAATCTGAGTAACCCATTCCTACTCTTTCAGTGGAGCTGCCCAGAAGTAAAGCAGGGTTTGCCAACTTTCACATGTCAGTTAGAACAAATGTGTGTGTGTGTTTGGAGGGAGGAATGGTATGTGCTTTATAATGCTTTATAGCACCCTTGTCTTTTACCCATTAGATGCCAGTAGCTATGACCACTCTAAAATTGTGTTGCCAAAATTTCCTATAAACACTGCTAAATGCTCATGTGTGTAGAACACTTTCTTTTAAAAACCAATAAGATAGGAGGTTGGGGATATAGCTTATTGGTAAAGCACTATGCCTGTAACACAGGAAGTCCTGGATGCCATCTCCACTATCAATCTCTACTCTCACAGAGACAGCCAGTAAGTAGAGAATGTATCCCATGCGACCTTTGCTATAGCTGGAGTCTGCAGCAATCTCAGTGCTCTATAACACAGAAGCTGGTAAAAAGGAGTCACTTTCACAAATCCTACCCTTGATATGAAGCTATATGGAGTGAGCTCAAACTCCACAGGAAATCCCTCCGGTTAAGGAACTGAAAGGTTCTCAATAAATTGAAGTTCTGTCCCTCCTCTTAGACCCATCCAGCTGAGCCTTTTTCCTGAGGAGGTTTGTGTGTGTTCAACCTTTACCAGGCAAGTGGGAGAAAAAAAGCTCTTCAAAGCTCCCAAAGGCAGGTAACAAGAGGAACATGGCAGGAAGCAGATGAGTGGGTGCCCAGAGAGCCCTGCAATTACTGAAGTGTCATGAGAAGGGCTAGGTAGCACTCCCTCAGGATCCTGCCCTGTTCTCTCCAAGGTGAGAGATGAAGCTTTAGCTCACCACTGTACCCTACTCCTCAGCAGTAACTCTTGCAAAAGCAGCAGAAAACCCCACGGGGTCAACAGCCGAACAGGAACGGGGGAGATTCTAGTCTGCCAGTGAGGCTAGAACCAAAGCAAATGTCAAGGCCAGTGACTTCAAAGCTCCAAATTTTTCCAGTCCTAGTATCACCTTTTAACTAAGTGACCTCTGCTGAAACCCCTTCTCTCTGAGTCGTAACTGACTCCACACACCTCCCATGGCTAAGAGAAACCCAGGGCATCCCAGAGGGCAAGCAAATGTGATTTGATCATTTTTATTTACTAAAAGAGAAGAATCAAAAGAAATAAAAGAGGAAGAGAGAGAAGGCAAAACGGGCATGCAAGAATAACAAAGAAGGGAAATAAAGAGTAAGGGGACAGGCTCATGAAAGTGGAGGGTGAAGACTGCAGGAAGATGAAGGATGATGGGTAGCCTTCAGATAAAGATATGTAACAGGACAGAATTTTTTAAAACCACAGAAATTTCAGGATAAAACTGAACAATAGCAGGCAATTGATATGGATTAGAAATCCACTGGACAGTCCATGGAAGGACTCCAGAAAGGATAACTTCTCTGTTCATGGATGTTGCAGGTGTCCTACGTAAAGGCAATTGACATCTGGATGGCTGTATGCCTGCTCTTTGTATTTGCTGCCTTGCTTGAGTATGCTGCAGTCAATTTTGTCTCTCGTCAGCATAAGGAATTTATGAGACTTCGTAGAAGGCAGAGACGTCAGCGTATGGTGAGTACCGAAGGGGTGGAGCCCACTTTCCTTCTCCTTTGCAGTCTTTCCTTCCTATTACTCCTCCTATAAACCCAACCCAGGACTCTAGGACTAGGCAATTGGGAATCCTGGGAATTCTAGTCCCAGGCTGTTGACAGTTAAATTAAATACTTAGTTTTTCTGGTACTGTTTCCTTTATCTATTCAATGAGACATTAACCCTTATAAGGCAGTAGAGAAATTAAGAGTATGCATGCAATAAACGCTTAAAATATATTAGCCCAGGCTAGGCATGGTAGCACATGCCCATAATCTCAGCATTTGGGAGGTAGAGACTAAAGGTTTTGTAAGTTTAAGGCCAGCCTGGTCTATATATCAAGTTCTAGGATAGCCAGGACTACATAGAGACCCTGTCTCAAAACAAGCAAACAAAAATATATTTGCCACTATTAGAACCATATATTGGCTTAACATTGATGTTATTGCTTTGAGAATTAATGATAGTGTTTTTGGTTTTCCTCGCATACAGAAGGAAGGTACTTTAAGTCGTCCTCTATTAAGAACTAAGAGTCAGACACCAGTGCCTTTCAAATGGAGCACTGTAAGATGGTCCCCATGTTTGAACTGAAATTGAAAGACCACTACTTGCCTCTTCTGATTGGTGGAATGTATCTTGAGCATCAGGCACTTCAGAGTTGGTAGGCTTGAGGTGGTGGTCTTCCTCACTCTTGTTTGTTAGCCCCATTTCTTCCAGAACAGAGTGATCACCAAGGGGAGATAGAAGAGGAAGTTGTTGTCATGACAACAGAAGCAGTTTTCCCTCAATTGCCCAGACAATAGGCACTAGGTAAGTTGTCATGACAACAGAGGTGCTTAGGCTACCCTGAGACAAGCAAGCTCCAATTATGAGCAAAGCTGAAAGCCTTGGTACTGGTTGCTTAATCTTCAGAGACAGTGTCTCGAGCTTTGATTCCATGTTTTCTGTCTAATCCAGAGGCTTCAAACCCAAAATGCACAGCACAAAATTACTTCTTGGAGCAGAGAAAACAAATTACCTGAACGCACTGTTAAAATCTTGACTCTAGGGGGCAGCAGGTCTAGCTCAGTGGCAGAGTGCTTGCCAAGCGTATGTATAAATCTTGCGTTTGATCCACAGTAACACACACACGCAAATATGTGCACGAGTGCTCACACACGCGTGTACACACACACACACACACACACACACACACACACTCGGACTTTAGCCTGAGACATAGTAATACAAGGATGCTTTGTTCCTCCTAACTCTCAACTCCCACCTCAGTTGCTCCTGGCACACCACTATTATGACTTCCAATGATCATACAATCTATATGACTTCACATTTCTTGATATGGTTCCTTTCTGGGGAAGACGGGGCTCCTATCTCATACAGATTCTTCTTCTAGTTTTCCTCTCTTTAGTTCTTTCATAGTTCCCAAAGAGTGAGCCCTCTAGTGGACTGATCTTCAACTACATATCTTTGAATAAGACTCATTCTTCCAGAGAGCTGCCTATAAGATTTTCCTACCTCATCGAAGGGGTAGGAAAACATGTACATAATTAGGGGATGAAAAAATCAGGATGCTCCCTTTCCTAAAATAATCATCTCTGCCTCTTCTTTAGTTGTATGAAACTTTTCTCCAGGTACCAAACTCTTCGATTCATAGTTTGATTTTTAATGTTTTTTAACTTTGCACTCCTAGGAAAGAACAGGTTTTCAAATACTCCAGAGCCCCTTTCCTACCTAAAACACTTGTGTCGCTGTCCCAGTAACAAATATTACTACAGTTACTACAGTGCTACTCATCTTGCTCCTAGTACCACCTCCTCCACCACTTGTCTCCCGTGCATGGTGCTTGCTCTTCTCCTGTGGCAGTGCAGGAAATGGCGATGGTTTTACATGCCCTTTGCCTTCGCAGCTGGTCTAAGGAGTTTAGAGGAAGAGGTGAAAGCCTTACTCTCAGCACCCCTGCAGGGTTAGCCTAGCCCCTGGCTCTGAGCACACCAGTCAAAGGCAAAGGCTGTCAAACTGCATAGACAAGAATCCTTGCTATTATCAATACAGTAACTTAAGAACTAGAAAATTTACAAAATACCAGCAAATCCTCTCAGGGCCTTACTTTCAGAACCCTGCTCACCTCTCTGTCTTCCATTGAGCGTTCTGCCCCATGTCCAGAATCTTTTCTCCCTGAGTGTCTCACTTCCATATTTATTACTCTATTCCGTCTTCATAGTCCACCTTTTACACTGGGCATTATCTCCCAGCTTCCTTCTCTAGCCTTCCAGCACTTGGCTCCTAGGTAAGTAGAAACAAATTCAACTCTTTTCAATAGCCATAGAAAGAGCAAAGGGATATTCAATGGCATGTTGTTCCTCCCCAAGCCAATGACACTCCCTCGTCATTCAGAGTTTGTCTTAAGTATCTAATATCCAAATTTAGGCCTCTTTTAGGGCACTAATCTTTGCTGTGCAAGCCAAAAAGATACATATTAAAACTAAAAAGAACCAAGAATAGCTTACTTTATTAGATATATTTTCTCTTCTGTATAAAATTACTTTCTTCTAGCCTGAGAAATATTTCCACACAATTTCCTTAGATTCACTGGATAAAAGGGGAAATAATGGGATTTATAAAAACAGCAATTACAGTTGGATCTAAGTTCCTCGCTCGGAATGTTTTCTCAGTACCTAGCCTCTGTAGCTGTGTCTTGTAGCTGGGTGCCGAGGTGAATAGTGCACTACAGTGCGGTACAGCTATACTGCAATGCTAGCAAGTATTTGTTTACTTTACTTACCCCTATCATAGTTCTAAGTCCTTAGGAGATATTCTGCATACCAATGGTCCCAGCAAATCTCCCCTGTAGCAAGAGTGTGAATATTAATTATACAATACATGTGCGATTAATAAAGATCTCTGACTAAAAAAAGGCCAAAATGATAAATGAGCAGAGCCTTCAGGCTGCCAAACTGTAACTTTTCAAGATTAACAAGCCAGGATAGTGAACTGCCTCTGATATATACACATCTAATTCTCTACGAAGACCCCGATACTTCAAGAACAGGACAGTAAAGCTTTCTGGTGGGTAGACGTTAATTTTTTCCTGTGTTCAAAGTGTTCCTCACAGGCTGCAGAGATGGCTTAGGGGATAAGAGCACTGGCTAGCTGTTATTCCAGAGGACCTGTGTTCAATCCCCAGCATGCACATGGCTGCTAACAACAATCTATAACTTCAGTTCCAGGGCCCCACCAGTACACACACATGATGCACAGATATACATGAAGGCCAACTGCCCATACACCTCAAATAAAAATAATGAATATTTTTAAAAAGTGTTCCTCCATTTACAGAAGCAAAAGGCTATTGAACCACTGTATAGTGGGGCAAATAATAATTGTTTTTTCCTGTCAAGTATTTCATAACTGAACAAGATACTTTTCTGAGTACACTCTTTAGTTTGGGACCCTGACAAGATATTGGCATCCAAGAACAAAAAGCCACTCCATTCCTCATATCCTGAAGCATGTGGCTTATCAGCCCAGTTGTCTATTCAACAGACAGCTTCTGAGTATCAATTAGGGTCCAAGCATGGTTCCTGCCACTGGAAATATAGGAATGAATCTGTCTATATATGAACTAACAGACAGCAGAGAAAGGGTTTGTGGCCTGAGTTTGTCTGCCACTGATGCTCAGGCTTGTCCTCATAACAGGTCAGTTTTGGGTGATATCATAATTAAGACGTTACTATTACCAACCATACCAGTACCTCATCAACTACTTTTTCATTGATTTCTGTAGCTGCAGAGGCCTTGTTATATACATCCCACAGTGTCCTTTAAATTGTACAAAATGTTTAACACCTTTGTGCTCATTCTGCATATACATATATATTCCTTGTTCTTATAAGTTAAAGAACTACGTCAGGTAGCTAGGGTGGCTTACTCTTCTTGTTTTACCTTGGACTTCTCCAGTGTTGGGGATGAGAGACTCGGGAACCTCCTCAGTGCTGGGCACACTTGAGTTGGTAGATGAAATCAGACAAAAGGATACTTCATTTCAGGCAATCTCTTAGCTGAAGCTTTTACTGCAGAGCATTCAACACTTTTAATATACATAATCATCTTCTATTTGAAGGATATATTTCTCAAATCTGCTCTAAAATGAGAAAATAGAGTAAGTAAGTTGTGGGGTAGAGGGACTGAGGGCTTCTTCCAGAAGTAAAGCTCTTGTGGATGGTTCTTCCCACTTCCTCCTCCTGCTCCCTTCAATTTCTTTGATTTCTATCTTCCTGTCCTTGCTTCCTGCTTCCCAGCTGTTGTCAGCCAACTATTGTAGTAATGGTCATGTTGCTTACTGCGTATTTAAAATGTGCCTCCGCCATGCTTTCATTCAAAATTAGCTTTAAAATGTACTATCTACAAACAAACTATTTCTAAAGCTTTTAAAATTAATTAAAATCAATTTATCAAGTCAAAATATCTCAGCCTTACTATCTGGTGGTTTTATTGTTCTGTTTACCTGTCACAGAATTTGACGTTGAGATGTTGGCACTTCAGTAGGTTTTAGATGACTCCAAATGTTGTTACACATATTCAAAGGGAACTCAATGCATGGCTGTAAATGAAACCATAGCATATAGCTTAATATACATAAATATTATATATAACATATATATACACATATATATACACACATATACATACCACCTTTTATCTCTTGTAATTATAGGAAGAAGACATCATAAGAGAGAGCCGCTTCTATTTTCGTGGCTATGGCCTAGGACACTGCTTACAAGCAAGGGATGGAGGTCCAATGGAAGGTTCCAGCATTTATAGTCCCCAACCTCCAACCCCTCTTCTAAAGGAAGGAGAAACCATGAGGAAACTCTATGTGGACCGAGCCAAGAGAATTGACACCATCTCCAGGGCTGTCTTCCCTTTTACTTTTCTTGTCTTCAATATCTTCTATTGGGTTGTCTATAAAGTACTAAGGTCAGAAGATATCCACCAGGCACTGTGAACAGGGTGGAGGCTATAGTGTACAGTTGCTGGCTTCCTGCTTTCACCCAGGTGGGCTTTTCCCTTCCATCAGACTCTCTCAGGAACTTGAACAGTTCCTTCTGATCTCATACTCATAACTTCAATTACCAGTTCCCAAGCTATGTGGGGACTGCCTAGTGCCAATAGTAGCTGTACTTACAAACATGGCTTATATACCCTCATCCAGATTGACTGCTTACTCTGCCATTTCCCTTTGTTTGTCTACGTGGCTAATGCCAAAATGACTTTCTGTCATTGCTGGGGCTCCTCTGTGAAGAATATCTAGACTGTGGGATTCTTGGTTTTACTATCTGCATCTTTTCTACTTGTATTCAGAGCCTGGCTTTTACTTGGCACTGCTCTCCCTTCCACTGTCCTTTCAGTCCACAAATTCTGCCCTGAATGACCTACTCAGATATCCTTACCGATAGGAAGACAAAGACACAGGTTTTGAACCTCTTAACAACAATGTAGTCATAGGCTGCATTGGGCTAGGAAAATGTTATATGGCCCAACAGAAGTAGGTTCACTTCTCCTAGAAAAGATAACATTTTCAGAACTGGGGCAAGAACCCAGGACTCTGTACCCTTCCAGATCTATGTAAGCTTCTTGGTTCCAGACATATTTGTTATAGTCCCTAATCAAATAGCATAGCCACAAGTTTTATTATGCTGCTGGGTAGGAAAAAGGTAGGGGGAGGGGCTTATTCTTTAAGAATTTTATTTAATGATTAGGAAAGGTGATATAAAAGATACTAAAATCTAAGAAGTGGAGTACAGAAACACTATTTAGACAGACTACTGCTCTCTTGTTTCTCCTTTTTCTCCACTCTCTTTATTTTGCAGAACCTTCTTTCTCCTTTACCTCCTATTGGCAAGAAAATAACAGTGCCATACAACCTTGTTCTGAAATAGAGTAGGCTTTGAAGTTACTAAGGAGGAAGTAGGCATGGATAGGGTCCCTACCTAGGCTTCTAGGGAAACAAACATTGGTTCTATCTATCTTGGGTAATAGTCGTAGAGGGCAGAGAGCCATAATTTGGGTTGTTTCTTTACCCTTTTGTGCTTCCCTTTCTTCTTCCATAGGATTGTTCAGTAAAGCCACAGGAAAGGTCAGAATAGAGTGGGTTGCTGTGTCTCATGGAGACACAAGGGCCTGGTACATTGAGTTCTTTGAAGTGATCTGACCATGAAGAGCACAAAAATAAGATGAGAAAGATTAAAGCATGAGGACTGCAATTGGAATACACAAACAAATAGTATCTTAAAATATTAAAGTCCTTTTCTCTGGACCCAGAAAAACAACTAAGTATGTAATCAGAGCTCTCCTCCTTCTCTTTTCCCATCTCCGTCTCAATTTCATCTCTCCCTCATAACTTCATCGCTTCACATAGAATTCTAAACTCAAAGTCAACAAGTCCGATGTTATAGTGCAAGGAGAAGACCAGCCTTCTTTCTCTATTTACATACTGAATTTGTCTGACCTTTCGCATTCATTGAGATATCCTTTTGTTTCCCTTGATTTTGAAGAAAGTACTTTGGCCTAGATTTTTTTTTTTTTGAGAAAAGGTATTGATATATATCCAAAGTTAGCCTACAACTTACTTGCAGCCCAGGCTAGCCTTGGACTTATAATCCTCCTGTCTAACCATACCAAGTATTAGGATTAAAGTATGCACTACCATATTCAGATCTAGAAAATACTTTTATTGGCCATTTGAGCACTCTCATACAAATAATCAAATGTTAAAAACTGGTTTATAGGAGGAGATTACATTGAAAAGGGAAGAGAGCCCCTATGTTCCTATTTCTGCCCAGGTAGTGCCAATCGATGAGAAGCCACAAGCAAAACCCCTTTGAAAGGAGCAGAGAGTATCTCTTTGATACTGTCCCTGATGGAGCTGGGGTGTCAGGCTGCTGCAGCCCGGAGGCGGGGATGGTGGGGGTGGACTATGGAGATGAGCTTATTGCACAGAGCTTTACTTGTTACAGATCTTGTCCAGATGGGCTAACTGCACAAATCTGCCCTGTTGGAAGTCTCAAGAACAATGCCCTGGAGACAGCTACAGTACTGAGCAATAAACCCTGTCCAACTGGGCCTCAGATCAGGGCATCAGCTGGTGCTGGGTGCCAAAGAAGCCAAAGTACCAACCAACATAATAGACCAAAGGAATTCACAAAGCCACTCAGAGCTAATGCCAGGTGGAAGGTACTATTCTCACTGGAGCCCTTAAGCAGAGAAGTATTTACATAATGCCAACCTTAGATCCAGAGCAAATGGCTTTCATTTTCGTCATTCTTCCCACATACGTACAGAGACTAGGGAAGTGCTAGGTCTCACTGAAGGGGTTTGACATTTAGCAATCTGTTCAATCACAAAATTGTTAAACTTGGGTCCTTCTTATCAATGAATTGAGAAAAGGTAATATAAGAGTCTTGTCTAGAGTACTTACCCATCCAGAGACCTGAACTATTTTCTGCCTAAATCAATCTGATATGATTCTAAGATTTAGACATTTTAAGGGGTGTGTCGGGGTCCTATGAAGACAAAGTGTTTCAGGTATTTTCATTAATTCTTTGTTAATATTTAATTAGATAAATATTTCATGAATGTATTTTTCAAGAGGAAAGGCTTTATTTACTCCGTTGTTAAGGCTATTGGTGTATCTATCTTCCTAACAGTTTGTTCTGCCTTGTGGAATGCCAGGGGTTTTGCCTCCTTTTTTTCTTTAATCTACAACAGGTCCTTTTGCTCTCTGCAAATTCACAGGCCAAGCCAAAGCAGCTCTCTAAGTGGAAGAAATACACTGAATAAATTTATTCCTTCAACATTTCCAAAAGCATTTTCTCACCTATCATAAAAGAACACTCTTCTGTTTAAACTATTAGGCTGATTGAAAGTTAGGCTCTCGTTTTGCTGAGCAATCTAAATGCCTCGATGGTACCCAGAATGTGTTACTTCTTTTAGATTTTGTAATGTGTTCTCCCACCACTCTTGAGTGTCTGTATCAGTGTTGGCATTATTAGTCTTATCTCATTACTTCTGCCTACTAAAATCTCAAAAACTGTACTTCACTATGCAGGGATTAATCTTGTTAGGCCGCACTGTTAAGGAACACTAAATAAACAATCGAGATCAGGAATCAGCCAGGGATCAGCAAACAGGGTGCTACTCGCTGGTTCAATGGGAGAAATGTAGAATACATTTTTTTTTTGAAGGCAAGAGATGCATTCTATACAACTCATTAGCCTGCACAGCTCTGGCACCTAATAATACACAATATGTGTAATTAGAATAAAAGCCTATCTTCCCACTTACTGTATTATATGTTTTGTTCATTCCCTTTCTGTTAATTTATTGAATACAGAAAAAGAGATCCAGAAGAAATCTTAGAAAACCAAGAGTCCATACAGATATGTACACACAATGTGGTCTTCAGGTACTACAGAAACAAAATTAAAATGACCTTGTAGGTTACATCACTGAAAAAAAGAATTGTAATGTTCTTATTAAACATTAATAACATACCATACATATTAAGACAGGGATCAGGTTGTAATTAGAATCCCAACAACTTAGCTAAACACCATCAGTGACAAATGAGTCCAGTAGTGGGAATTTCAGCAGCACAGCCATCGGCTTCCCCCATGTTCTACATGTTGGTTCTGTTGAGGAGACAGCCATCTCTGCAGGGAAAGGAATTAGAATGTTCTTCCCAACCTCACATTCTGCTCTAGCACAGTCTCCAGCTAGAATAATATTTATGGGCTACAAATATGGGCTGAAGGCTTATTAGTCAGAACAGCTTGTTAGCAGGTCTTAAGCCAAGGGGAAGAATGGCCTCTAAGCCAATTCACAAAAACAAAGAATTCTCCGCATGGCAAGACAAAGTCCACTAACATGAAGCCTACCCAAAAAAGTCATATGAGTAGGCCTGTTTTCATCCTCTGCTAACACGTGCAAAGCTTTATAAAAGTGCCTACTGTGCTGTACTGTGTAGTGTGTTATTTAAAAACAGACCTCACTATTAATTTCTTGAAATAAGGGGAAAATATTGCCATCACCTAAACGTAGGGGCCATTTTGTCTTACAGAATGGATCTAGAGAATATGTAAGCTTACCCTCTATTTTACTAGCTCTATTCATGACACTTTGGTTTTAAGACAGTGTGGTGCTTTAGTACCACACAGAGCATAGGTTTGAATGATAATTCTCTCAGCCTCAGGTTCTTCCTCTAAAAGCTCATTCAAAGGCTGAGAAAAATCCAGAACACAGTAACTACATGACATTGACCAAATTATTGAACTATTCTGTACTTCAGTTGTCACAACTGTTAACAAATCAGTGGCTTTTCTCTACACAAAGGATAAACAGGATGAGAAAGAAATTCGGGAAACAACACCCTTCTCAATAGTCACAAATAATATAAAATACCATGGCGTGACTCTAACTAAGGAAGTGAAAGATCTGTATGACAAGAACTTCAAGTCTCTGAAGAAAGAAATCGAAGAAGCTCTCAGGAGATAGAAAGATCTCCCATGCTCACTGATTGGCAGGATTACTATAGTAAAAATGGCTATCTTGCCAAAAGCAATCTACAGATTCAATTCAATCCTCATCAAAATTCCAACTCAATTCTTCAACAAATTAGAAAGGGCAATTTGCAAATTCATCTGGAATAACAAAAAACCTAGGATAGCAAAAAGTCTTCTCAAGGATAAAAGAACCTCTGGTGGAATCACCATGCCTGACCTAAAGCTGTACTACAGAGCAACTGTGATAAAAACTGCATGGTACTGGTATAGAGACAGACAAGTAGACCAATGGAATAGAATTGAAGACCCAGAAATGAACCCACACACCTATGGTCACTTGATCTTTGACAAGGGAGCTAAAACTATCCAGTGGAAAAAAGACAGCATTTTCAACAAATGGTGCTGGCACAACTGGCGGTTGTCATGTAGAAGAATGAGAATTGATCCATTCTTATCTCCTTGTACAAAGCTCAAGTCTAAGTGGATCAAAGAACACCACATAAAACCAGAGACACTGAAATTTATAGAGGAGAAAGTTGGGAAAAGCCTTGAAGATCTGGGCACTGGGGAAAAATTCCTAAACAGAACAGCAATGGCTGGTGCTGTAAGATCAAGAATTGACAAATGGGACCTCATAAAATTGCAAAGTTTCTGTAAGGCAAAAGACACTGTCAATAAGACAAAAAGGCCACCAACAGACTGGGAAAGGATCTTTACCAACCCTAAATCTGATAGGGAACTAATATCCAATATATACAAAGAACTCAAGAAGCTGGACTCCAGAAATTCAAATAACCCCATTAAAAAATGGGGTATAGAGCTAAACAAAGAATTCTCACCTGAGGAGTACCAAATGGCTGAGAAGCACCTGAAAAAATGTTCAACATCCTTAATCATCAGGGAAATGCAAATCAAAACAACCCTGAGATTCCACCTCACACCAGACAGAATGGCTAAGATCAAAAATTCAGGTGACAGCAGTAGTACCCTTTTGACATCCTCATTTGCTAGCATCTTAACCCTGGGACAGGTGGTTATGAAAACAGTCCAATTCCCTAGCCTAGGATTAATACCTACCCCAGTATGAGGATGTCTAATTGTCCTTGGAAGCTATTTTAAAAGTATACTCTTGCTTTGGATCTATTCAGAGTATAAGGGAGGCCTTCTAGTTTATTGTTAAATCCAGGCCATTTTCCTGTAAGTTCCTCTACTGTGCTTGATTTAAAAAGAGAAAACTTGTTGGATCATTTGCCTTAGTAAGACCATTTTCAGAAGGACAAGGAATAGCTCCTGCCCGAATGCCCTTCCAGACATGCTATACCATGCCATTCTGTATCTACATGGAAAGGGAAAAGTTTGTTGTAAACTGGCATAAGTATCAATTCTCTGAGTCTCCAGTTACACAAAAGGTCTACCTATGAGACTGAATTTCTTTTGCAGGATCTAGTATTATAAAGTGTCCGTCACTGAACCCAGGTAAGGCAAATCCCTTCACCAGGAATTTAAAGCAACCACTGAGTGACCAGTGTGACGGAAGGTCTTCCTCTGTAGCTATCAGTACTATGCTTGGTAAAATGAAGGTAGGCAAAAGAATGGCGCCCGAATGAGCAAGTGTGCCTGTAGTTACATGAGTGTTTGGTAATACTGCTCAATCTCTCTAGTTAGGAGGACTAATAGAGAAATCTCAGTTTGTGGAGGTGAGGGGTCATGGGAATGATAGTGAGGTAGAGAACATGGAACCACAAGACAATGGGAGGCAAATATCTTGAGTAAGGCAAGGTTTGCATTCATGTTATTCTTTTCAAAGGTCAGTGGTCCTTCAGGAGCTAGAACTGTAGCCTAGTGCTTGCCTAACATATATAAGAATTTCTACTATCAAAATAAAACAGCAATTTTAAAATAATTTTTTCCTCTTACAGTTGAAAAACTTCCAAAGATTTCTCTTCATGCATAAGAATCCAATCAACCTTTAGACTGGCTTTTACCTAACAATATTGTGTCATCTCCTCTGGATTAATTCACAAATGTTCATGAAGTACTTGCCATCACATGCTAAGTACTATAAAAATACATAGACAACACGGTGAAGGAAAAAAAACCTTTCCTCAGAGCTCCTATAGTATGACAAGAGAGAGAAAAGTAGAAAAATGGAGAAAATACTTCAGGTATTATGGGCTATCTAGCTGTGGTGAAATTGGGAAGGATGATATCTTAGAAATCTTTCCTGACTGCAGAGACTTGTAACCTGAATGAAGAGAAAGGAACCGAAAGAGAAACATCCAAAGAAATGAGATGTTAGGAGTAAAACAGTTTTTGTTTGTTGACATGGTTTATCTGAACAGCCCTGGCCGCCCTGGAGCTCACTATGTAGTCCAGGCTGGCCTAAAATTCTCAGAGATCCACCTGCCTCTGCCTCCAGAGCTAAGCAGGAGTAGGACAGTCTTCCAAAGGAAGGGGCAGACATTTGAGTTTTTCAAAAAGGAGGAAGAGGAGGAGGAAGAGGAGGAGGAAGAGGAGGAGGAAGAGAAGATACAATCAAACAACCCTTCTAAGCTTATAATATAGAGAACAAATGCACTGAAAAAAAAGTTTAGTTCATCAAGTTAAAATGGTGGCATCCTGGAAGGGCAAATGCAGTGGGTGCTATAGGAACATAAAGCAAGATACTCAACTTGGTCCTGGGGATAAGGTAGGACCCACTGTGAGGAAGTGACACTTAAAGGGAGACTTGAATTTTGGTATAGCCATTATGAAAAGTATAAGAGAGTGAGAAATGTGGCATATGAACTTACTGCTTTGGCCAGAGGAAGTCTCAGTTTTACTAATAATTTTGTTTTGTCTGAAATTCCAGATGTATTTTCTTCATAGCCAAATCTTGTCTAACCTACTAATGTTCTCTCAAATCCCACCTTCTGGGATCATAGCCAGAAACAGTGCTTCAATACTTCTATTCCAAATTTGTCACTTAGCATTTTAGAAGGTCTATTATTTGCTGAATAGTGTTACATGCCTGTAATCCTAGCACGTAGAGGTGGATATAAGAGGGTCAAGAATTCAAGGCCATCCTTGGCTACATAATAAGTTCAAAGCTATCCTAGGCTACATGAGACTCTGTCTCAAAAACAAACAAACAAAAATTCTATTTGGTATTGCTAAGACTCAACTTCACACATATCCCTAAACTCCTTATAAAACCTTCGAATATGTGAGTTCTCTTCTATTAGTTTAGCATCACCTAGGATACATAGCATGGTGATGAGCATGTATGTTTGTAAATGAAAGGGTGGATAACACACTGGAGTCTCTGAAACCTCTTTCATAACTTACTATGATCAGGGACATGTACACAGTAAAGGGGTCTGCTATCCCCAAAAGAACTCTACTAATTTCATCCAAAGACCTAAGATCTGAAATAGACAACTCCTTTCCAATAGTCTCTGCTCCTCATCCCCTTGCAATTCTGCCCCTTCCCCCATTCTACCTTCTATTGTTTCTTCTGTCTCCTGGTTGTCAGCCAGGATGAGAAAATGGTCTAGCTGTCCTCAGAGACTTACACCAGCCTGGACTGCTCTGCAGTGCCATGAAGGGCCAGGACTTTTGTTTACAGCTGGGAGCCTGATGAGGCAGTAAGCACAGCTGACAGTCCCACTCTCGAGCAAACATCAATTTTCCTCTGTCCTCTCAGCCAAGTTTCACAGACCAGCTCTATTGAAAGCTGGCTGTACCCTCCTGGATCTCCCCGACGTCCCAGCCGCAACTCTAGGCTGGGAGCAGCTGGGTGGATCTCAGCTTTGTACCTTTTAGGAGCTGTTCTTACTCGCTTCTCTGTCCTTAATTACTAACCATCTTATCTCATCCTCAGGGCCTGGAAGGAACATGTCCTCCGAAGTCCCCATACCCTAAGCTCTATTTGCTCTCTCACCCTAGTGTACAAACACCCTCATTCACTTATCCATATGGTAACACACTGCTGAAAGTAGATCAAAACCACTATTTGAATGTGTAGTTTGTAGAATCTACCTTTTTAAGCAGAGCAGTAAGGTCTTTAAATGCTTGCACTTTCACACACATGTGCATGTGCACACACACAGCCTTTGCTTTCTAATGGTTGTCCTACTCTTAAAACTGTCAACAAGGTAGGAAAAACATCTTCCAAAAATAGATAATGACACCCCCTGTCACACATTCCACAATCTGACCTGTTTCCATACCAGCTTTGCCTTCTGCATCAAGGGTAAGCAGAAAGCATCAATACATTCTTAGCTCCTTCTTGCCCCTTGCTTCCATTTGCCTGTGTTTTGTTCTGCCTTCTGGCTAGTAATTTGGCCAACTAGCTGAAGTTTCTTTCTGTGGTTTTCAACCTCTCTCTGGTCCTAATTTCCTGATAATTGTGAAATGCTGCTTACAGTAGTAGCTCATTACAGCAAAGCTCCCCATGGCATCTGGTGAAGATACGATCCTTTGAGGAGACCTTATCAAACTCTAATAAAAAGGGTTTTGTTTGTTTTGTTTTGTTTTCAATCTGGCTCATTCCCTACATCTGACATGGTCCATATCTACTAAAAAATATACATTTTACTCCATGTCTTGGTTAATATGTGGTCTTCTAAACCCATGTTTGTAGTCTAAACCATAACTGATCACTTCTTCTTTAAAGAACTATTTTATTAAGGGAACATTCAGAACTAAAGTAAGGAAATAGTACAAGCAACCCAGTATCTTCCATTAAAAAGCTTAGATATGTCCTTTCAAGAACAACTGGCTTGTTCTTTCAAACATGGCAGCTATTACAGTTTCCAAAGCTGTAACTTTATCACTTCTAGGAAATTGTAGACTATACGTGGAAATTACCAACATAAGAAACTTAGCTGGGGAAAAAACGATTCAAAGCAACCACGTGAGGCAAAGTTCAAACTACAGGCATCGACAATGACTGGCGAAAATCGTCTTTATCTTTCTGAGTTAATGTATACCATGGGTGGCTTTACATGATCCCTCTAAGTCAAGTGTGTTGCTGACAAAACCAGAATTTTGGCACGATTCAAGCTAAACTATTAACTAAGGAGGAGAAAAACAAGGGATCCTGTGCAAGTCTGGCATCTCAAGGTTATCTAAAGTCATCGCTGACTAGGTTCAATTCTCAGCTGTTTGGTCATTTGAAATAAGTTTTTCGATGTCAAACAGAGCCATGAGGCGGTATTTAAATTACAGAAGAGAAAAGAAATACCCTAAAAGGACGAACCTTCTCCCTTGACTGTTCCCATTTTTTGCTTTGCCATGGGCTAGACAGATCCAGCAAAATTTGCAGGACACGTTTAATGAAATTCCTATGGATTAAGGCAGTATAAATAGACAAAAAAGACATCCTTATTATAGAAATGCCATTTTGTTTGGCCTTGAAATGCTGTAATAGTTTTTAACTTATACATTAAATAATCATCATTTTAAGAAATCAGATAAGATAATCAGAACCAATTTTTAAAAAACTTCTTTTAAAGATTTATCTATTTGTATGTGCATGAGTGTTTCGCCTGCCTATATGTATGTACACCACATGTGTATCTGGTGCCCACAGGGGTTCACAAAAAAGGTGTCAAGTTCCCTAGAACTGGACTTACAGATGCTTATGAGCCACCACATGGGGCCTAGGAACTGAAGCCGAGTCTTCTGCAAGAGCAACAAGCTTTCTTACCTGCTGAGCCATCTGTCCCGCTTCTACTTGATACTTCCAAAGTTTCCTTCTGATATGTCCTCTTCTGACCTCAGGGGGCACGAGGCACATAAAGGATGCACAGACACACATGTAGATGAAGCATCTCTATAAGTAAAATAAAGAAAATTATACACACGTACACACATATGATAGGATAACAAATAAAGCTTTGGGTAAAGCACTCTAAGGCATGCGAGGACACTGGGGATAGACAATAAAACACTGTCTGATCAACACTGACCACGACCTTTTCAGACCAAGGAAGGTTTTGGTATTCCCAAGGTAATATAAGTAAAAACCATATATACCGACAGGTAAGTTACATGCTATACAAAAGTAGTCAAGTAAGAGAGCAAAAGTCCTGGCCAACATGTCTTTCAACTAACTGCCTGGGTAAGGTTGTCAGCAGGGGTAAGAAAAGGGGAATTTTTTTCCCTGTTCCATTGGAGTGCACAGATCTCTGCAATTTGTCTGCCCTTAGGTGGCCTATGATTCTGATTACCACAAAGGCATTGTATGAGCTAATGGTAGCCTTGCAAATTAATACAGGGTTCATGGAGCCACTGACTTTTCTGTGAAGGCTGAGACCGTAAATAGTTTCTGTCTGGCCTTGGGCCTCGGAACCAAACAAAATGAAGCTATCTTTCCTTTCCAGTTGAAATCATGTAAAGACAACAGTGCGGCTGTAAATTCTAAAGACTATTCCTTATTTTCTGAGAACTGACGATAAGTCAGGAATCTACTTGAGGTTTTATCCCACTAATAAATAAGTTAAGGTTACAGGGGGACATTCACATTAATGGGGCAACACAGCATAACAGGAAAAAGCCTGGGCTTTAAAGTCAGGAACAAGTCTGGCCTTGCTCTGCAATTTATTGGTTGAGCAACTTTAGGTGACTGTTTAACTTCTCTGGGCTTCTGGGAGGATTTGCTAAGATAACGGATGGAAAAAGCTGAGTCCTGTGCTACCTTGAATACAGGAAACACTGTCTCTAGGCCATTTTTCCTTACCACTCTGACTGTACAACCAATTCCCACTATTCACGCTCTTGCCCTTGCAATCCTACTCAGTAAAGCACAAGGCTAAACCTATTAGGATACGGCAGCAGCAATCAGCCATGTAGATTCCAGGGCCAGGCATACCCCCTTCTTAAAGTACCTCGGGTAGCTTTCCTCCCTCTCCTGAACCTATCCATAAAATGAAGTACCCCAGCTCTGATCTTGAGAAAAACAGAGAAAAAAAATCACCTTTTCGGGAGCATCCGTCAAGAGAAACGCACTATGCTAGGCTCTTTTACATACACCTCCTCTCACCTAAATCAGCGCAGCCCAGCAGAGCATTCTGTGATGGTGAAAATGATCTATAGCCAAATTTAGACACCAGCTAGTAACATTATGTGGCCAGAACAACCATACTGAACCAATTTTTTTTTATCCTAATGAATTTTGACTTAAAATAGCCACATGTGCTAGCTGCATACGGTATTATACAGGGTAGCTGTTAAGATCATGAAACGTTTCTTTCCATGTAATAGGTGGTGACACTAAAGTTTAGAAAATTTAAGAGAACTTGTTGCAAGAAATAATTGAAACTTGAATAACTTTGAAATCTGAAACACATCTGTTTTCAAATGCACAGTTATTCTAAAAGGACCACAATGTGGTGTGTCATAATACTTGTTCAGCTTCACTCAATGTTGAATTCCTTGAACTGGTTCTAACAGTGCTCAAAGGAGCCAACATTCTACCATTGGAATGACTTAGAGGAGGAGGCCTAAAGGGTACATGTCTGGTGTCAAATTCAAAACTGGTCAAAATACAACAGAAAAACTTCTCCACATTTTCTCTTGGGTCAAAAAGCATCAATATATCACAAATAAAAAATCAAAATCAAAATCACTTAAATAGGATCTAAATCAGAGAACTAGAAAGCTCAATACAAGAATCCCAAATGCCAGGAATTATCTAGTAACGCAGTAAAAGTATTCATTTATTACTTGTAAATTACATATGAATGGAAATAACTGGATACAAGAACTCATTTTCATCACTATAAAATAACACAAAGTGTCACCTAAGCTATAAGCTTATTAGTAGAACTAGAGTGTATAGAGCAATAGAGTGAGTGACCCATAAATGGGTTTTCAAAACTGTGTTTATCATACATAAAACATTATGACATAGACTAAAAATGGTAACTGCAGGATAGAAAGAGCACTGAAAGGTAAGAGATAAGGAGAACAGTCCTGAGCTTTTGTGTGATACCCTAGAATAGAGAGGGGGAAATGCATCAAAAGCATCAAGTTACTTCGCCATACTTGGTTTGCTTTCCTATCATCATCTTAATGGTTTGTCAACATCAGTCAAAGCAGGGAACAATATATAACGTCCAGTTTGTTTCAGACTCTGAAAGGGGAACACTGATGGTGACACCTACACATTTCTTAGTCTGCAAAACAAGACTGATACTATGCAGGGTATATCAGAACACATTTGGCTTTACATTCTATGGCACCCTCTAGTGGTGTACAAAAAAAAGTATTGCATTTTAGCTCCCCTCCCCCACCCGCCCCGCCCAAAGCAGTGGTTCTCAAATTTTCGAGTGCATGGATTCACTAGAACAATCTGTACTGGCGTGGATTGCCAAGCCCCACCCGGAAAGCCTTTGATTTATGAGCCGTAAAGTAGAGCCTACGAATCTCATATTCTGATAACTTACTGGGTTTTACTGATGCTTCTGATTTGTCTGAGTTGGAGAACTGCTTTAAGACAACCTTTCACTGTTGTGGCTGGAGAGACGGCTCTACCAGAGGACCCAAGTTAGGTTCCCAGCATCCATGTCAGGTGTCTCAGAACAGCCAGGAATTCCAGCTCCGGAGGACCCAGTGCCTCTGACTTCTGAACACATGTCACATACACACATGTAGATGTATGCCTAATTAAAAACAGTAAAATTTAAAAAAATTAAAAATCCTTCACCCGTGTGTACAAATACATATAATTAGTAACTAAAACCTATTTTTTTTTGGCTGATTATAGTGTAGTAGAATTTTGTTAAGAAAAAAGAAATACCTATGGGAAGGATTTAAAACAACATCTGAAATAGAGAAAATATTAAAAATTGATGGTCTGACTCGGGAGATGTAGGGGGTCTGCTGCTCAAGCATGAGGGCCTAAGTTCAGTTCCCCAGCACGTATATAAAAGCCGAACATGGGGCACCTATCTATAACCCCCGTATTTTAAGGGGGACTGTTGGTAGAAATGGGCAGATCCTGGGAGCTCACTGACAAGCCAGTATAGCCCATGTAGTAAACTCTGAGTTCAGTGAGATCCTTCCATAGAAAATAGGGTGAACCGCAACAGAGGGAAAAGACCTAAATGAAGGTGAACTTTAGCCGCGAAATGCACAGGTCACACAGGTACATCGAGAAAAAAAAAAACCCTCAAGGCGACATCATTATGCGCTGTGAAACCTAAGTGAAATGCTTTCCTACTTACTATCGACTTTAAAAGACACAACCACGTTTTTTTTTTTTTCGGAATTGTAACGAGAATAGTAGGGGAGAAAATGCCCTTTGTCTTCGAAAAACAGCTTAGTCAGGAACTCCACTACCCCCAAGGCTGTACCTGATAACCAGCCCCCAATGACATCAGTCGCTAAGATAACCAGACACGGGACAAGAATCCCATGACGCCCGCTGGACTGTGAGTATATAAGGAGGGAGATAGAAAGCATCGGTCTTTCGCTGCACACCTGGAGAGACACCTTGAGCCGCCCTTGTGGCTGGAGAGTCTCCCTAGGCGCCTGCATCGGAGACTAGGCCTGATCTTCAGGTAAGGTCCGTCACACAGGTGAGCTCCCTCAGGGGGGAACAGGCTTAAAACTGTAGTTAGGAACTAAGAGTTTTAACTGTGTGATGACTCTCACCGTGATAAAATATAACTTTTGGTATATTAAGTACCTACCTTCTCACTCCGGACAGCACAGAACCACTACATAAACCTGAGGGGCCAACACACGTACCTGATAAAAATTTCAAGAGGGGAAAAAAGTGAGCAAAAAGAATATTCTTTCATTGGTTTATTTATGTAGTGACGGGGCCTCAATATGTAATCTAAGCTGGCCTTTAATTTGCGGCCCTTCTTCCTCCCAAGCGCTGATACTGCGGCTGCGCCACAGCTCACGAAGGGTTTTAGCATCAGAATTTAGGCCCATTTATCAATCCTGAGAAAAAACAAAAGATGTGCCAGAACAGGTGACTTTTTTTTTTTTTTTTTTTTTTGCTTAAGGAAATTAACCAGAATTTTCGGATATATAATTCCTTGCCTAGTACTGTTACTTCACAGAACTTGATCTTATTCATCTTTAGGAATTTAAGATATATATATGAGTCAGCCAGAGATTAGGGAGCCCATAAAATAAGAAGTGGGTGGAGCAAAAAAATCAATCTCACAATCCCTGGGAACCAAGCAGTAACTCCTTTGGCTGGGATTTGGTGACATCTAGCGGCAGATTCAAGAGGTTTACTGCTCAGCCAGTGAACTTTCTGGAAAATTGGCCGAATGTGTATTTGATCACTCCGCTTGGAGATTAGGAAAAAAGGTAGGTGAGGCTCACCACCCACAGGAAACTGGAGTTGTCTCTATCACTGGGGAATTTAGTTGCCTATGTTTTCATTAAAATTTTGTGTGCCAATTTAGCGATAAACCTGGTGAGGGGGCATAAGGGAGATTCGCAGTAAATTTGGTGAAGGGCAAAGGGGAGGCCTTGGGGACAGAGAGGAGGGGGTGTACAACTGGAAACTTGAAAGAAACGCCCTTTTACGTTACTAATATAGTTCTGAATCTTAACCATGGAAGAAGTTTATTTTGGTGGACTATAATGTGGGAATAATGATCATCTCTAGGGTCTAAAATTAAATCGGACTGGGTGGAGTGGCGCATGCTTTTAATCCCAGCGCTCGAAGGCCGTGAAGGGACAGGTGGATCTCCGAGTTCCAGGCCAGCCAGGGCTACCTAGTTACAACAGGCCTCAAAAACAAACAAAAAAACGAAAAAAGGCAAAGAAAAGAAAGGAATTTGATTAAATCGGCAGGCCTTTTCTTACAGAAGCCCTTTCCTTTAGATACTAGCACTGTCCTAGTTATTCTCAGTTTTATTAATGCAGTTTGCAAACATAAAAAAGGCAGAAAAATCCACCAAAATGAGGGACCTCGCCTACGCTCACGCGCGCGCGCGCACACACACACACACACACACACACACACACACTCACACACGGCCCCTCCCGTCCCCACCAGGGCAGCACGCCTGCGCACACCCATCATCGCCAGCGCCACGAGGGCGGCTGTGCGCCCACACCCACACTCCACAGCCACGCGAGCCTGCCTGCGCCCGCGTGCGCGCAGACACCCCGTTTCTCCAAAGCATCCAGGCATCCGCCCAGTGGCACTCACCACCCTCACACGCCTCACACCTCAAAACCTTCACCATTCCTTTGCCTTTGGTTTTTTTGGGGGGGCGTTGGTGTTTTTTTTTCCTCTCTCCCCAGGTCCGCGAGTTGCGCAACAGGCTCGGGGGCGTGGCCCCGGGTCTGCCCTCGCTCTTCCCACTCGCGGGAACCTTAGCTCATTTCCGCCTAGCCTGTTTCCGCCAGCCACGTCGGCACTTCCTTTCCCAGCGGGGCGGGGGCGGGGGAGGGGAGCGGACCCACAAACCCATAATGCCTCCCTGCAGGAGAGAAGGCGAGCGCGAGGGGGGGAAAAAAAAAACCCACGGTCAGGGGAACTCTGGGTCGTGAAGACGGGCCACGTGAACGCGCTGCCCTATAGACTTCTGACCCAACGGCTGGAGCGCACTTGGAGGGCGGGCTAAGATCCTAAAAGAACCATCGCCATTGGCGGGAGCCCTCACTGAAGAAGGATGCTAATTGGTTTGCAGTCGGCCCTAAGCATGAAGAAGCAGGTTGCTAGCACCCGCCTTTACTGCGGCTGAGTGTCACTGCTGACGTGGGGGCGGCTGTCCAATCATCTGGGTATGGAACATTCTAAAACTCAGACAAGACGGCTAGGATTGGCTGATGGGCTAAGCCCGCCTCCAGGGTGACGTGTCTGCCTATGGATATCAGTTGCCAGAGAAACCTGGCTTTACTATGGCGGTTGGAGGAGCAGCAGTGATCACACGTCGGCTGCTGGAGAGAGCTGGATTCTCGTTTCAGGTTTCGGGGTGGGGGTGGGGAGGAAGGGTAGATGATTTCCTCTTTTCTTCTTGACTTATGGATAGGATTAACTCGTGCCTTCTCATTCAGGAAAAGCGGAATTCGTATTCCTGCTCGCCAACGCCCAGCTTGGGCAAGGCTCTTTTCTGTGTCTCGGTTTCCATGTTTGTAAAATGGTAATAGTAGCTATCTCAGACGCGGATTCAGATGTGCCTAGTAAAATAGTGCGTGTGAGGCATTCGGTGTGAAGCCTGTCCCCGAAAGGTAGTAGCAATTGTTACTAAAGATATTTCTAGAGGCGATGAAAAATTTTAAATTACGCAAATTTGCTCGATATCGTATCTTTTTCTGTACATCATCCTCTTTCTTAGAAGAAATTATGACGACAGGCATTTATTAAGCCTTCCTGATAAAAATAATTGCTAGCTCATAATTGCTAATAGAATGTGGGGGTCGGAATTTTCCCACATTAAGTCAAAAAGAAAAAGGATGTAGGGGGGGAAAGCGATTGAGAACGACCTCCTGAAGCACATGCGAGGAGTAGGCCTTGTTTGAATCCTGATTCGAGCACACCAATTGTAAAATTTTCTTGAAGACGTATCGGGGATTTTTAAATGCAGGATTAATATTCTTCAATGAAATCGGTGTCAAATTATTAATTTTTTTAATGCTTATGGTGGCGATGTGGTTCTGTTTTCAGAATGCTTTATTTTGTGGAAAGAAATAGAAATGCTTAGGGATTAAATGATGTCAGAAAATGGCTTCAAAATCCATGGATGACTAGGGTCTGCTTCAGGATAATTTCAGCGATAGACAGCGAGGGGAGGGGTATCATCAGGACCCTAGATTAATCATTTAAAGTGAGGGGTGGGCAGATGGGGTTTCCTGGATTTGTCTTTTTTTCCCATGGTATATATTTGAAATATTCTGGAATTCTGAAGTCATTTTTTTCCCGATAGCTTAAAAAACCGTGGGGGGGGGAGCAGTGGGTGGGGTTACAGATGAAACAAGATGGCCTTCAGTTGGTAATTGTTGGAGCTGGATGAAGGATTCGCAGCCGTTTGTACTGCTGTTCTTTTACAATTTTATTTATTTCACATTATCCTTAATAGAAATTAATTAATTTTTTTCCAAAATTGATAAACATACAAGAAAGTACATTTATCTGAAAATAAAACTACAAGAAAAATAGAATTTCTACATTATCAGCTTTGATGTCCTTTGTGTGAGATAAAATTTTATTTACTGATGGAAAGGAAAGTCACCATCTCATATCTTTTTATGTCCTTTTCCATCTCTTTGTTTGACCTTCTAGGTCATCATCAGAAAAGCTAAGTTTGCTATACAGTAAGGATCAGGAGATCTGACCCTGGTTGCAGAACCATTCCTGGTTGCAGAATACAGGGTAAGTGCCTTCCTTCTGGCCTCAGTTTACAGACCAGCTATATCACAACCTTCTTAGATGTGTAGCAGTATTTTGAAGATTAATAAGCTGCCATCTGAGAAAGTGCTTTAAATTCTGAAAAGGGAAGGATAAACAATATAGTCATGCGTAATCTTATTCTCTTAATTAAAAATTAGTGCTCTATGAAGGCTTCACACTTCCAAATATTACATTATTTTTCTCTACAGCAAATACAGATTTGATGGATTTGATTGCTGGCTCTTCGACTTTCTGTGTAATTCTGAGCAAGAAACTTCCTTTGTTCCAAGATGTCTTCATAAAAGTATTTCCTGTAATAATACTTATATGGCTTTAATAGTCATGAAACATTTTATGTATATATAAAAGCACATTTTTGTAGAGAAATAAATAATATTTTCTTGGAATTATTTTTTTAATTAATATTGTTGGTTTCTCTCATTTTCCAGAAGCAGCCATTAACTACTAGGACTGACTTCTGAAATTAAGACTTCTGGTTTTTCCAATCAATCTTTAAAAAATAGCTTTAAGGCTATTTCCTTATGAGGAAATTTCCAAGAACTATAATTTTAGCTACCATATCCAGCATGCTAAGCAATCTTTATGTAATTTTCCTCCTTTGTTCAGACTGGAGACCATCAGTTGGGTTGCGAGTGTAGCCCAGTTGGTAAAGTTGCTTCCCCAGCATACATGGAGCTCCAGGTTTGAATCACCAGCACTGCCCAGACCAGGCCCAGACAGTGGCACATGCTTACAATCTATTAGAGGATAGAGGCAGGGGGGTCAGAAGGTCAAGGTTGACCTCAGCTATCTAGGAAGTTTGCATCTAGCCTGGGATATGAGATCTTTCCTCAATGTTCATTTTTTTAGACATGTAGAATGTTCCAGTATCCATATGAGAAAGCTGATATGTACTTGATTTTAGGCAGAGACCAAGAGATGAAAACATGGTCTAATTAATGTGCCCCCCTCACTTTTAAAGGGCTTGTGACACACACAAAAGTACAATTGGAGTCTGGTTACATGAACCTATGAAAGGAAGGGGTGTGCCTCAGTCTCTTCACAGCGACATTTTTAAAGGAATTCTATAATTGCCTTAATTTCTCTCCTTTGTAAGGACTGTGTTTAAGGGGAAGGCAGTTTCCTGGCAGAGAGGCAATTTAGAGAATAAGTGAGAGTTGATCCATAGTAGATCTATAGATACTGGCAAAGCAGAGGCCAGAGAGATCTGAAATGGGAAAGCCTCAAAGAGAAGGCCCTTGCCTTGGACCTTTGGGACTATCTGAGTACAGTGGTACTGAAGTAAAAGGTGAAAGGATGTAAAATCCATGAATGACCACATCACAAAAATTCATGAATCAGATATATGGCTCAGGGTTTTTTGTTTTTCTCATTTCCCCCTTGTTCTCTCTACAGTCAGTCACTAATTTTCTTCATTTCCTTCTAGATGACCTAACTAAAATCTTGCCTAAAATGTGTACAGATGTGTATAAAAGTTGTTTTATGATTTTCTTTGTATAAACTAAGGTGTTGATATATAACTAGCTATGTTTATTTAACAAATAGTCTTTGAATGTCTTTGTTCCTTCATAGATCTAACTTTTGTGGTATTTCTTTCACAGTGACAGTCCTTTAGCTGAGATGATATTCCAAATTATGAGTATATCACATTTAATCAAGTCACTAGAGGGTTACCCCAGTATTTTCCTGCTAAAATAATGCCACGTCAGCCACCATTTATATGCATTAACAAGTATTCTAGAGCAACATTAATATCTTTAAACCGTAATAATGGAACCATTATGATACTGTTGCAAGAACAACCAGAATAATCAGGAGAGCCCAGAAATGGGTGTGGTGGCTCATGCCTATAGTTCCAGTGGTAGGAAAGCAAGAGGGTTAGAGTAAATTCTAGGCTAGGCCATCCTCAGCTTTGGAAGAGAGCGACTTAAAAGTAACATAATTTTCTAAGCCACATACATTTATGAATATTTATAAAATAGCATTTCTCATTGAGAAAAGGATAGACTGATCAGTAGTGAACATTGATAAAAGATTGCTATAAATTTGGGAGAAACTAAAAGCATGCTAAGAAATAGCATAGGAATTAATTTCTATGGCATTTCTTTGGCTATCATTTTCCCTGAGTGAAACAAAGCTAAAGGTTACAAAGAAGCAGCCAGCCAGGTTTGTTTTATAATATCGAGATATATAAGTGGGCCCAGTCCATAAGACAATATTAAGCACACTTCAGCTCTTATTTTTTAAGATTTATTTTATTTATTATATGTAAATACACTGTAGCTGTCTTCAGACACCAGAAGAGGTCATCAGGTCTTGTTATAGACGGTTGTGAGCCAACATGTGGTTGCTGGGATTTGAACTCAGGACCTCTGGAAGAGCAGTCAGTGCTCTTAACCGCTGAGCCATCTCTCCAGCCTCACACTTCAACTCTTATAACAACAACAACAAAAAAAAAATTTCTGAGTCAGTGTGAAATAAGAAGCACCCTAATACAAAAGGAAATGAAAATACCTATGGAAGAAAAAAAGGTGATTATATAAAAGGTTGCTTGAAATCCTACATATACAAATGAAGATGCCCCACAAGTTAGATTAGCAAAAAAGTGGATTGGGGAATTGGGGGGGGGGGTCGGAAGAGGTCTTTGAAACTCGAGGTATAATTGGACTAGTAGAATCTAGTGTGCTTGAAGATGGAAGAATTAACTTGCCACGGTTTTGGCTAGGAATACAAGTTAAAACAGTTAACTGGTGATCGGGCTATATCACCAATTAGGCAACTACCTTGAATACGGCCTCTTGGAATATATCCTTCAGAGATACTTACCTAGTGCTCTTTAATATATCTATGTATTGGTGTCTAGTACTGAGTTTTTGTAATGAAATATTTAGAACATTGTCTACAACACTGGGGCCAAGAGCTTTAAAAGCCTTTAACATCAGACACTAAAGAGCCTTCCAAGGGAAAGCATTTGTCAAAAATAATTTGAAGAGATCTAGAAAATGATAAATTTACTAAGAGCCAACTCAAAAGGACAAAGACATGTACAAATTGGGGATGGGTTTATAAGATAGAGTTTTTGAAGGGTAAGCAATTTAGTGCCATGGTAAAGACCTTAAATAGTTATTTATACCTGAATCCACTAAATCAGCTTGGGGTGAAAAGAAATGTCTAGTCATAGCCCAAAAGATGCATATTATAACCTTAACGTGGGAATGTGATTTCCTTTAAATGATTTTTTAAAGATGAGATCTAATATTCAATAATATGTGCCTACCTCAAATGTGTAAGTGGGGAGGAACAAAACTTATTTAAATAAGTTCAGCTGTCATTCTCAAGTTCCTTGGTAAGTGCTGATGAGCAAGGCGAGTACTCCTAACTGTGTTACATTCCCATCCCTCAACAGCTTCAAAAGAAATGCTTGTTTTACAATGTGTTGGTCTCTTAAGAAAAATGGTTGTGGTTTTCCAAACCCTTGTGTAAACAGGAGCCCCATTTGTACATGCTTTTGTCCTTAGTAAATTAAAGCTAGAATAGCAATTCTCTCCTCGGGGGAGAGGGGCTACCCTGGATATGTAACAGGCGCATGTTTTATACATTTGCACACATTTAAAGCAAATGGAATCACACTGTTCCTAAGAGCTGTGCTTAGTTCTTCCTGTCCTGCCTGTCCATTTTAGGCTCCCTCTCTGTTCTACTTACCTATTTACCTAAGGACATTAAACAGTTTTCCGTGTCAGTATATATAGGCCTCTGTTTAATTCATTTGGGTATTCTGTAGTGTGCATGTATAATTTGTATCATCCTCCCTACTGAAGCAGCTATAAATAAGTGTATCCAGTTCCTCATTGCAAGTACCAATTCAATGAACTATCCACATTCCCATGTGGAAGTGTTTGTGGAGTACTATGCTAGCTGTTCAGCTGTAACATGACATTCTATAACAACTAGGAAGAAATAGTTCCTCGTGTATGAAATGAAAGAGACTGAGAGTATACATACATATATGTCTTCAACTCCATTTGGCAAATCAAAAGCTCTTTTACTAATTTCCTTCATATATCTAAGGCACATTTACAATTTTTTTCTTACATGTTTTTGCAAAAGTTCATCTTCATTGCAGATACCTACTTTCCTTTCTAGGTTGTATTCCCACTTCATCTTTCCAGACCATCCTAGGAAATACTAGGAATCCTTGGAAGGGAAAGAAGGAACATTGTGTAAGTCAAGGGGATTGTTGAATGAGTCATGCCATCATAGCAGGAAGCTTGTTTTTTAATTCCTTTTCACTGACCATTATTTCTCTTGAAACTCAACCTCTTTATCTTCTAAAGTCACAATCTTAACTCTCCGATGAAAGTCTCACCATTTTACCTGTGGTCTCTTTCTTGCTAACTCCTCAAATACTTTCTTCCCTATCTTTTCTGGAGTTCTATGTATGCAATTCTCTCTCTTTATTTAAACGTTCACTGGTTTATAGTGTATGCTTCAAGCTACATGATAATAAATCTCCATTTCTCTGTTTGAGTGCACTCTCCAGATATAAAAGTCCAAAACTAAGTACCTTTCTCCTCTAAGCAGTTTACTTGTGATACAAGAGCATCCATCCTTAAAGCCTGAAAGTTGTCACTAACTCCTTTCCCAGTTTCTCATCTCTTCTAGCAAATAGTTACTAAAAGAGATCCTTTATGCATGTAACTATCGATGGACTAGCCTTGTTTACTGATGGTGTCAAACGAATTCTTTAAAACTCTGTACTTTACTAAAACTACCCGGGCTTAGTCATACAGAACCCATTTTGACTCTAACCTTTGATCATTGTGTTCCTCGGTGTTAGGTCTGTGTATGTTGCCATCACAGTACTCAAGGCCTACCTAGACTTTACCTCCAACTTCCTTATTTCTTTCAAATTCTTTTTTTTTAAATATCTTTCAAATTCTTAGTCTTGTTCCAAAGTCTTGATTTCATCTCTGCTTTTTTCTATGGTTTTGTCACAGTATCTTTCTCTAAAAATAAATCCTTATCTTTTAAATAGCATCAAGAGACGAATTTGTGGGTGTGTCTGTTGAGTTGTTAGGTGAGGCAAGAGTTGTGGGTGGGAGTGAGGATTTTGAGATAGAAGACAGAAAAGCACTTACAGATGGTCCTCTGCAATAGGACCCAAAATCTATATATATTCCAACAGACTTTAGCATGTGTTGTGGTCTGATGGGTCATTAAGTCACCATAGTAAACAACCAAATACAATACTTTATGTATTACAGTGGTTGGAATAAAAACAGGGTTGAATGAGTTCCAGAAAGCAGGCTTCTCAAACTCGTGGACAACAATCTGCTGAAGAAGACAACTTTAAGAAACCAACTCGAAGCAATATGCAGAGAAGTAAGATGAGAGGAGCTGCCTCGGGAAAGAAGTCAGCTGGTTCGCAGCCAAAGAATCTCGATCCAGCCCTGCCCGGAAGATGGGGAGGTCGCTCTGCTGAGAACCCCCCTTCCGGTTCTGTGCGGAAGACCAGGAAGAACAAGCAGAAGGCTCCTGGCAACGGAGACGGAGGCAGTACCAGTGAAGTCCCC
The DNA here is from genome assembly GCF_000001635.26 of Mus musculus. Taxonomy (NCBI): domain Eukaryota; kingdom Metazoa; phylum Chordata; class Mammalia; order Rodentia; family Muridae; genus Mus; species Mus musculus. Next base: position 136,734,192 of record NC_000086.7, on the reverse strand, counting down.
CAGCCCCCTCGGAAGAAAAGGGCACGGGCTGACCCCACTGTGGAGAGCGAGGAGGCATTCAAGAGTAGGATGGAGGTGAAGGTGAAGATCCCTGAAGAATTAAAACCGTGGCTGGTGGAGGACTGGGACTTGGTTACGAGGCAGAAGCAGTTGTTCCAGCTCCCTGCTAAAAAGAATGTCGATGCCATTCTTGAGGAGTATGCCAATTGTAAGAAGTCGCAGGGAAATGTTGATAATAAGGAGTACGCAGTTAATGAAGTTGTAGGAGGGATAAAAGAGTATTTCAATGTGATGCTGGGCACTCAGCTGCTGTACAAGTTTGAAAGGCCTCAGTATGCTGAGATTCTGCTGGCTCACCCTGATGCGCCGATGTCGCAGATCTATGGGGCGCCACACCTCCTGAGATTATTCGTGAGAATTGGGGCAATGTTGGCCTATACGCCCCTTGATGAGAAAAGCCTGGCATTATTGCTGGGCTATCTGCATGATTTCCTTAAGTATCTGGCAAAGAATTCTGCCTCTCTGTTTACTGCCAGTGATTACAAAGTGGCTTCTGCTGACTATCATCGCAAAGCCCTGTGAAGGTCTACTGACCGCTCACTATTGTCTGGTATCTGTAAACACTTCTGTTTAGTCCTTTCATGGTATAATTGATGTTCTTTAAAACTGTCAGTGTAAAACAGGGCTTATGTTTCAGTTTGTTTTCCTGTTCTGTTGTAGACAGAAAATAAAAGGAGTGCCCAGCTCCTTTCCTCATTTCAAAGTTGCTACCAGTGTATGCAGTAATTAGACAAAGAAGAAATTCAGTAGACCATTTTATTGCCTAGTTGACAACATTGCTTGAATGCTGGTGGTTCTATCCCTTTGACACTACACAGTTTTCTAATATGTGTTAATGCTACGTGATGAGATGCCCTGGTTCCTAGTGCCAAAGGTTCAACTTAATGTATATACCTGGAAACCCATGCATTTGTGCTTTTTTTTTTTTTATGGTGCTTGACGTCTGTAAACAGCCCATCCTCTGCAAGTCCATCTTTGTTGTTCCTTAGGCATTCATTCTATCTTTGCTCAAATTGTTGAAGGATGGTGATTTGTTTCCTGGTTTTTGTATTTGAGTCTAATGCACGTTCTAACATGATAGAGGCAATGCATTATTGTGTAGCCACAGTTTTCTGAAAAGTTGATATTTTAGGAATTGTATTTCAGATCTTAAATAAAACTTGTTTCTAAATTTCAAAGCAAAAAAAAAAATGTGTGGTGTTCTTTTTATGTTCCTGAGACTAGCAAATACAGGGTCGAGGTATTTGGGTGGCACAGAAGAAAACTGGCTTTCAAAGGAAAAATTCCTTTCTTGGACCGGAGAGACTGCTCAGCCTGTTCTGTTTCAGAGGACCCAAGTTTGTTTCTGGTAACTCACAAGCACCTGTAACTCCAGCTCTAGGGGATCTGGTGCCTTCTGGCCATCTCAGGTAATTCTGTGGACATGTATATGCCACCACACAGACACATAGTTAAAAGTCAAAAGCTTTTTTAAAAGATTCTTGCTGTAGCAGTTAAGGTCAAGTTATTTTCCCTCTTTGGTGTGGCTTCTCTGGGCAGATTGCTTACACGTGACACTTGGAGCAGCCTGGTTTGTTAGTGATGTTCTCTACTTCTGTGGTTCTGACCTCTACACCAGGATAAGTACTCTTAATTGCCCCTTCTTGCCATTCTTTTATGAGCTATGCCCAGGTCCTAGCCCCAAAGCTTTAATTCTTAGCAGAGGAAACATGGGGTATGTGTTAACTTCTATCAGAAATATACGTGTTTTTTTTCTAATCTTAACGTGCAAATTTCCCAGCCACGCCCCACCCCCAACTATTATTTTTTGCTTTTAGCAAGTTGTTGACATTTAGGAAAGTATTACAAAGGGCAAATAGGAAGTAAGAATCAAATCCTACAGGACCAGTCAGAGTCCTTGAAGTCTTTTCCCAAATTCTTGGCAGAGAATATAGTCATGGACTATATATTCAGTTTGTACAGGTAAAGCAAGTTACTATAGATGGGTGAACAGAAATACGTTTCTTCATTTCTGCAGCAGAAAGGGCTATGGTGCTGATGGAGTTAGCTTTTCTGAAGCCTCAATTTCTGTAAATACCTCAATAAGTTACAACTGCATTTTTGAGTTGTAAGGGCTATATGAGGGGGAGGTGACTTAAATTCAGCCCATTCCATGGGATTTAGTACCCCTAGGCAAAGGTTACTTTGGAATGGTATACACCTGAGTGGAAAAAGGGCCATCTAACAACAGTTGTCATATACATATAAACTCTGAAAAAAGAGATGCCAAGATAAAAAGGAATGGCTAAACTCAGTGTTTCACTTCTATATCATAACATACAGTGTCCTCTTCCCTCTTGCCAAACTAAAGGCCAGACAAAGAAGACCTTACGTGTAGTCTCTAATTGGGAAGCCTGGTGTATACAGAGTGAGAAGAGCTGAATGGAGGAGGTCAGGTACAACACAAGGATGTCTAACATACCAGAAATAACTATAGTTAATATTTTAGCATATACCCATAGAATTATGAGTATATATGTTAATAAAGTGAGATCAGAATATATATATAAGTGATTTTGTTCCCAGATTGATAAGAAAAGGACCCTATTTTTATTGTTTTGGTGGGGGCTGCTTTTCTCTATTTTAAAAAGATTGTTTCTTTTTTAGAGTCTATAATTTAAAAGCTCCCTCTTCAAATCCTCCCATGTACCCCTCCCTTTCTCTCAAATTTATGGTTTCTTTTTTTCATTGTTTTAAAATGAGTGAATGGAAGTAAAATGTCAAATGGGAAAATTCTTAAAAAAAAAAAAAAGGTATGGAGGGGCCTAGAGAGCCAGCTCTGCAGCGAAGACCACTTGTTGCTCTTGTAGAAGACATGGGTTTGATTTCTGGCACCCACATGGTGGCTCACAACCATCCATAACTTCATTTCTGAGAACCACACATACATGCATGCAAAATACACCCAAACTAAAAAAAAAAAAATAAGGAGTTGCTGCATCGCAAAACTCAGTATAAATTGCCACACAGTTAAACAGTATTTTAGCCACCAATAGAGGAACAGACTATAAATATTGGAATGAATATATATATATATATTTCATAATTCGGAACATTTGAATAAATGAAAGAATGATATAGTCAAGAAATGTATTGAGGAAATATTTCTGGGAGTGATGTTAGATTTTTTTTGCATTACATTTTACTACAAAATACATTCTAAATGGTTGACATTTCATTGATGAAACCAAAGGTTGCTGCCCTAAAATAGAGGTTTTTATACCCTCAATTCAGATATGCCCTTTCTGAATATTAGATTATTGGGAAAGTGCCCATCAAAAATAGGTAGATTTAAGAATATAAATATTTACATTATCGTCATGATGAAACAACATTGAGGAAATTGTGAGAAAGAATCTGTTCTATATCTACAGCACAGTTATAAATCCATAAAATAGTTGATATCCATTATGATTTTTCTATAAGTAATAGTGGACTAGAAAAATAAAGCTAAACTAACTTAGAGTCTAATTTTAAAAAGTAGCTTTTCTTTATCTTAGACATAAGTTCTTGAGACAGCATCTCTCTATGTTGCCCTGGATGACCTGAAACTTGCTCTGTAAACCAGGATGGCCTTTGTGCTGGCTGGATTTCTGTCACCTTGTCATAGGCTAAAGTCATTTGAGAGATGGGACCCTCACTTCCATAAGATTAGGCTGTAGGCAAGCCTATAGCACGTTTTCTTAATTAGTAATTCATCACGTTTTCTTAATTAGTAATTCATTGGGCAGGGCCCATTGTGAGTAGGGCCACCACTGAGCTGGTGGCCCTGAGTTCTGTAAGAAAGCAGGCTGACATGTTAGCTTGATATCCATGGGAGGCCTGCTCTTTTCTGAAGAGAAATGGAGAAGTGGATGTAGAGAGGGTGGAAGGGTGGGGAAGAAGGACTTAGAGGAGTGAAGGGAGGGGAAACTGTGGTTGGGATGTAGTATATGAGAGAAGAGTTATTAAAAATTAAAAATAAAAAGGCAGGCTGAGCAAGCCATGGGAAGCAAGCCAGTAAGCAACACCATCCATGGCCTCTGCATCAGCCCATGCCTCCAGATGCCTGCCTTGCTTGAGTTCCTGTCCTGACTTCCTTTAAAAGACAGACTACAATGTGGAAGTTAAGCCATATAAACCCTTCCCTCTCCTACTTGCTTTTGCCCATTTGCTTCATCACAGCAATAGTAATCCTAGCTAGGACAGCCTTGAAATCCCAGAGATCTGCCTGTCTCTGCCTCCCAAGTTTTGGGATTAAAAGAAGTCTATGCTATATGCAGCCCTAGATATAAATTCTTTAAAAAAATGTCCTGTCATCTCCATCACCCCTTTTTAATGGATACTAAGCTGTTTGCCTAAACATGCTTTTAGGTGTTCACTTAGTATATTTGTCAGACAATAATAGAACCCAGTTCCAGTATGACCATTGTGCAATGACTAGACATACTATGTGTTAATTAGCCCTCCTAAAATTCCAGTTGTTTGAGGTTAAGAGACTGGCTTAATTAGGGTTTCCATTGCTGTGAAGAGACACCATAACCACAGCAACTCTTATAAAAGAAAACATTTGCAGCTAGAGTCAAGAGCTCCGGGGTACTGGTTGGTTCATAATGTTGTTCCACCTATAGGGTTGCAGATCCCTTTAGCTCCTTGGGTTCTTTCTCTAGCTCCTCCATTGGGAGCCCTGTGATCCATCCATTAGCTGACTGTGAGCATCCACTTCTGTGTTTGCTAGGCCCCGGCATAGTCTCACAAGAGATAGCTACATCTGGGTCCTTTCAATAAAATCTTGCTAGGGTATGCAATGGTGTCAGCGTTTGGATGCTGATTATGGGGTGGATCCCTGGATAATCGGCCATCACTGGAAAGAGAGGCCCATTGGACACGTAAACTTTGTATGCCCCAGTACAGGGGAACGCCAGGGCCAAAAAGGGGAGTGGGTGGGTAGGGGAGTGGGGGTGGGTGGGTATGGGGGACTTTTGGTATAGCATTGGAAATGTAAATGAGCTAAATACCTAATAAAAAATGAAAAAAAAAGAAAACATTTAATTGGGGCTGGCTAACAGTTTTAGAGGTTTAGTCCTTTATCATCATGTGTCAATCATGGCAGTGTCCAGAAAGACATGGTGCTGGAGATGGAACTGAGAGTTCTAGATCTTGATCAGGAGGGAGCAAGGAGGAGACTGTATCTTACTGACTGTAGCATGAGCATATATAAGTTCAAAGCCCGACTCCACAGTGACAAAATTACATCTTTTGGTAAGAGAGAAAGGGAAGGAAGAATAATCAGTTCTGAACACAAAAATATGCCTTAGGCAAAGTAAATCATTTTTTTGTGTATTGTTTTGTTGTTGTATTTTGTTTGTTTATTTGTTAGTTTTATTTTGTTTATTGGAGAGTTTCACTGTGTTGTCCTGGCTGTCATGGAACTCACTCTGTAGATAGACTAAGCTGGCCTCAAACTCACAGAGATCTGCCTGCCTCTGCCTCCTGAGTGCTGGTATTAAAAGAGTTCTTTTGGATACTTTGTTACTGGATATTTTGATTTTGTTATTTTGGATACTTGGTTTCTTTTTTTTTTTTAATTTCTAAAGAATATTCAAGGAAAACCTAGGGTACTTTATTAGGCCCTAAATTGAACCATCCTGTTCATTAAGAAATTGGGCAGTTATAATATCTATATATTATATGTAATAATCCTCCAATAAGGCCACACCTACTCAAACAAGGCCATACCTCCTAATAGTACCCCCTCTTATGGGCCAAGCATTCAAAGCATGAGTCTATGGGGGGCCACATTTTGTTGATAATTCTATGTACTGTACTGACTACCTAATTACCATCATTCTTTAACCCTGGTGCAAAGAACATGCAGAGTCTTTGATGACTAGAGTATAGTCTTTGTAGCTTAATAAGTGCCTTGTTTTTTTTGTTTTGTTTTTTTTTATTAGGTATTTTCCTCGTTTACATTTTCAATGCTATCCCAAAGGTCCCGCATACCCCCCCCAATCCCCTACCCACCCACTGCCCCTTTTTTGCCCTGGTGTTCCCCTGTACTGGGGCATATAAAGTTTGCAAGTGCCTTGTTTAGATAGGTGAATTCTTTTTATCAGATGGCTTAAGATATTCAAATTCTGAATTGGTTGGTGATTGAAGGGTGACTATATGGGCAGGTTTGGAGATCATTTGTCTTCACATCCTCTGAGGGATCTAGGGTTAGACTAGTAAGAGTTTTGGTTTCTTTAAAATCCCAGTTGTTTTATATGAATATGTTTTTGTTGTAATCCCAGGTATGGGATAAGAGGCTGCTTCACAGCAGGTGACTATGATTTGCCTTGTGCACTAGCAGGGGCGTGATTTTTGATAGCTGCAGATAGTTTAATTCTGGGGACTCTGAAGAGGGTATAAATGAGAGAGCCCTGAAAGGGCCTGTGAAGGCTGCTGCTCCTCTTGCTGCTGCTTGTTGTTGCTGTTGCAGTTCAACTACAAGAAGTCAGTGATATCCTGACAACAAAGATTGGACTTGCCCCAAGGAACAAATGTCCGTAATCAGAAGGAAGTAGTCTAAAGAGATCTATGTCCCCTTTCTCCTCTAACCTTCTTTCTCTCCTAATGTTAGAGAGTTGGAAGGGATTAGGGTTGAATGAGGGTTGGAAGGGAAGTAGAGATATAAGAACCCAATAAAATCGCCAAAAATATATGTTACCATTAGATCAACCGGATGAGTTAAGACTAATCCAGTGCAGGAAACATTGTATGAGTGATACTCATGAAGCATCCTAAATGATACACAGGATTTGTTATTAAAACTTCGGTTGAGATGTTTACCAGGAATGGGGTTTAATCTCACACACTTAAGCATGAAAGAGGTATTACATTTTTAAATTGCTTTTAGAGACCAGGGAAGAGAGCTCAGCAGTATGAGTTCATACTGCTCTTGCAAAAGGCCTGAGTTTAGTTCCCAATACCCATGCCTGGAGACTTATGACCCCATCTGTAACTCTAGATCCAGGGAATCTGACACTATCATCTAGTCTCCACAGATACCTGTACTCATATGTTCATACCCACATATATGAATATATATAACTAAAATAAATCAGCCAGATGTGGTGGTACATGGCTTTAGTCTCAGCATTCAAGGCAGAGGCAGTAGGATCTCTGTGAGTTTAAGGCCAGCTAGGCTTATATAGAAAATACCAGGCCAGGTCAGTATAATGAGACCATGTCTCCAAAACACCTTTAAAAATAATTAAATAAGAGCTGGCGAGATGGCTCAGTGGTTAAGAGCACTGATTGTTCTTCCGAAGGTCCTGAGTTCAAATCCCAGCAACCACATGGTGACTCAAAATCACCCGTAATGAGATCTGATGCCCTCCTCTGGTTCGACTGAAGTCAGCTATGGTGTACTTATGTATAATAAATAAATCTCTAAAAAATAATTAAATAAATTACACACTGGTGGGAAATGTATTTCATTGTTATTCCCTTTTCTACTAGTGACACAAACCATCCATCCTATGATCTTATCAGGCACAGAGGCCTGGAATAATCCCTGCTATGATTAGTTGTCTATGCTATTTAGTGATACATTTCACATTTTCTGAAATGCAATATCTTTAGATCATTGTTCCTTTCTCCCAGATCTCTGAATAGGGGACACTTGGTCAAGAGTGGATGCACTTAGCTCCCTGGGCTATAGCAGTGTTTCTTGGGTCCTACATGTCTGTGCCGCTGAAATGACATATGAACCCTGATTTCTTCACTGGCTGTTTTTCAGTGCCTCCATTCCCGTCTACAGACATGTGGCTTGGTTTCATCAATGAATTAATAATCCTGAAAATGAGAGGAACTATAAGGAAAACAGCATGGATACTAACATGGCAATGCCAGACAATGTAATTTAATTCATGGTAGTTTCTTGTTATTTTGAATACTTTGTTTCTTCTTTATTTATGTTTCAGTGAAACTTCAGGAAAGACCCAGAGTACTTTATTTGGCCCTAAATTAAATCATCCTGTTCATTAAAAAAAAAAAATTGGGCCATTATATCTAAATTCTTACCTGACTCCCAATTTAGCAAGTTTTATTGTATTGAAATTATAGAGATAATACAGTTTTATCTGGCCAGATGGCTTCAAAAGTAAAGGGGAATTGTAAGAATCCATTTACTCCATGACATTCAGCTCTTAGTTAACATGATAGGCCCATGCTTTTCTGTTCTTCAAATAGCCGTACAATTACTTTTGTTAAATTACAAATTGAGCCTTAAGTGATTAGAATACCCGGTACCAAATACTAAAGGGCCTCCTGAACTTGATTTAGTATTAAACCTTCTCTGTTTAGCTTGCACCAACTTTAGATGATGCCTCCACTGGAAAATGATGTGCCAATGTTTTTCTCTTGCCCTATCCTCCTTCCCTAGCTAACTTAAATTCAGGACTGTCAACCACTGTAGTGAAGAGAAAGTAAGCAGGGCAGGGGCTGTAACTTCTTGCCTTGTAGCATAGTGTGATAGTTTATATATGCTCGATCCTGGGAGTGGCACTATTGGTAGGTGTGGCCTTGTTGGAGTAGGTATGTCACTGTGGGTGTGGCCTTTAAGACCCTCATCCTAGGTGCCTGGAAGTGAGTATTCTGCTAGCAGCCTTCAGATGAAGATGTAGAACTTTCAGCTCTGACTCTACCATGCCTGCCTGGATGCTGCCATGTTCCTGCCTTGATGTTAATGGACTGAACCTCTGAACCTGTAAGCCAGCCCCAACTAAATGTTGTTCTTATAAGAGTTGCCTTGGTCATGAAGCCTGTTTATAACACTAAAACCCTAACTAAGACAGATAGCAAAGTTATTGGTTTACAGTTATTGGTTCTACTTGCTACTTAAGGCAGACTCTCATTAAAGGCTACTGAACTGAGATGTGTATACCAACAGAGAAATGTTTTATTGTTGTTTCTCATTCACCTATGCATTCCCTATAGGTTCTCTCTTGAGACTCACAGCATACCCAAACATTTTTCTGGAAGGCTTCAATACCAAGCAGTTTGCTCTCCTCCCTGATCCATCTCTGGCACACAGGAAAATCCATGTATCTTTTTCTTCTTGATGAACAATCAGGCGGATCACAAGACAGTCATGTCCACTGCACTCCGTCTACACAGTTCCATTCTTTAACCAATACGATTTCTCATGCTACAAACACACAATATTTCCTTATGCCTCTTAATTTCAGTTTCAAGATGTTTAGCTGAACCTGTGGGGTTAAGGAGAAAGCATCACAAGTCTTCAGCCTTAAAAGCCTATCCAAGAGAAATCCTCTTCAGACTGGTTTAGGGATAGATAGATCCCAGTGGAAGACTTGCCCCAGATTTCATCCCCAACATCCAACAAAACCCCAAGGAAGGAAAATTAAAAACTTATCAAAACATCCCTCTTCATATCTCTGTTCTTGGCCCTTCAAATCCTCCTTGTAGGTTTTAGATCTACTGGCTTGCTATTTGAAATGTGGATTTAATTTCACAATGGTTGCATTTTGATGTATAAGAGGAAACTTCAGATTTGACATATTGTCCTGTGAATTTAAACCAACTAGGCCTCTGGTCCTGGAAAGTCATCATCTAATATTTAAGTGATATTTAAAAGGCAAAGTAGGGGGGATTATGGGCTTTTGGAAAAATATCCAAGCTCTACAATTTACTAGGTTAAGGACTTGTTGTAGACAGCTCTCTGAGTTCCATTTATTCCTGGTTTAACAGAATTATTACTATTTTATAGAATTTTCCTTACAAGAATTAAAGGGAAAGGCGACATAGAACATCAAATGCTGCAGGTAGCCATTGCACTCAAGCATGTGTTTCCTCCCAAGTTTGCTTCTTCCTTCCTTTATGTGGTTCTCAACTTTCCTAATGCTGTGACCCTTTAAAACAGTCCCCATGTTGTGGTGATCCCCAACTATCAAATTATTTTCATTGCTACTTCATAATTGCAATTGTGCTACTGTTATGAATCATAATGTAAACGTCTGTGTTTTCTGATGGTCTTAGGTGGCCTCTGTGAAATGGTCGTTCATTTGGCCACCTGAAGGGGTTGTGATCCATGGGTTAGTATGATATGACTAGAAAAGGAAAGCCCAGATATGATCTTCCATGTCATTTCTGTATTCCAGAACACATTATATGTTGGATTATGTTTAGGCAAAGAAACATGATCATAAGATTTCATTCGGAGAGTTAAGAATAGCAGATGACAATTATCATATTGGTGTCATGTGTTTTCCTGAACCTTAATTTAAATTCTAGATTTAAAAGCACATTGGAGCATATATACTTAGAGCTCCATAGGTTTAGAATGAGCTCTAGCTCCAAACTCATTGGAAGCTTTAAGTCCTAGTAGGATCTTTTCTCCCTCTCTGACCTCATCTATCTAGAAGACACATATGGCACATTATGTGTTGGAGTTAAGTGATCTATCTAAATGTTACAACAACCCTAAGGGGTTGTAAGCATGGCCATTTCAGAATGCAGCAAACCAGGTGGGAGTGTAGTTCAGCGGGTGAACACACATTAAGCTTGGGCGAGGCTCTGGATTCAATCATCACCACCAAAGACAGCAACAACTCAGAAGCCAGAGATGCAGCTAACAGCAGAGGACTTAGTACTTAAGTCCAGTTCACAGTTACCTTTGAGTACTTTTAACCACTACACTATCCCGCCCCTGAAGACTTGCACAGCTACATGGAAATGGAAAATATTAAACTATCTGTGAAAAGTACCCCAATCCTCTACATTTCAGATCCTCCTAAAAGCATATGCCAAGATATAGTTGTACAGCTACCAAAGAGAAGTTGGGACGAGGCTTTTCATGGATAAAGAAAGGGAGATCAGGAGAAGATGGGGAAAGCACTGTTACATAGCTCACTCTTGGGAAAGATGGAGGGAAGAATTTAGGCAGAAGGAGCTTCAAACAACAGTAATAAGAATCAGAACCAGACTAAAGAAAATGTAAGCAAACATGAAAGAAAACATTCATCAAGCAATCTAGTAGTGTTCAGTCATGGTATTGGTAATAGCCTAGGGAGTGATCTATGTAAGGGTAGTTACAGGGGACTCTTTTCTTGCAGTTATCCATATACCTTCTGCTGAGTAAGGCTAGGGGCATTAGTCTTATCTGTTCTTAGATAAGACTTCATCATAGAATCTTCCTCTCTATGTACTGTCAGGGTGATTGTAGTGCACACATGGCTTCGCCCTACCCTCCCCCACACCCCTGCTTTCTAAGATCCTAAGACCCCAATATCTCCTATCAAGAACTTGGGCAGGCAAAGCAGTGCTTGGACATGTGATTGGGATACTAGCCCTTTGCGTGGGAAAGGAAGTGGTGAGGAACTTGAAAGAAGTATTTCAAATACCAATTTATCGTCTGATTGCCTTGTTTTTCAAGTCAAGTTCTACAGGCAGTGCACGTGTTGTTTGAACAAGAGGCTACAACCATTTCCCACTAATTTAGAGGCAAGCTCAGTTTTCTGGGGTCTCTTGTACTTCTGAGCAGTCGATGACTCAGACAGAAGATGGTCTTCACCAGGCAGATACAGAGACAAGTCGTCAGAGAATCACTGAAACAGGTCACGGCATATTCTAAGTTCTTCTGAGCTTCACAGCAAGATGGATAGGAGAGGGATGGACGAGCTCTTGTCAGCTGGCTAACCTCATTTTTAGCCAGTTACTCTAGAGGCTACTTTACTGGACTCAGAGGAAGGGCTAACTACATCTGCTGTAATCCCAAGTGGTCTAGTCAGACTCAGTGAGACACCAATGTGATTTAAAGACAGTTCCAACATTTGTTTCTAATGAGGGAGTCTTGGAGCATTTCTCCTCCCCTATAAAACAATTCCCAAAGAAGAAAGGGCAACGAGGAGAAGGGCAACATGTTCCGATCTTCAATGGAGACAGTTGGCCTCCTCTCAGTAAATCTGTGTGGAACAGCCCTGCTGTCAGCCTTGAAGAACCTGATGCCTCCTCAAGGTTAGAACCCCAAAGGCTAGTCCTAGCATACAGAGGAATGCAGGATTGGCAAGTTCTTCCTGTAAGAGTGCTCCCTCTGAATGCTAAGGAGATGGATTTACCCTTTCTTATTATAAACCTGGCACTCGTGCCCAGAAACCTAACCTCACTCCAGAAGGAATTCCAGCCCCACCGGCACACGGCAGGCTGCAATAGCCATAAAGACAGAGACCTGGAGACGAACAAGTCCCAAAATGGCATGAGAGAGGAGAGAGGAAAGGAAGGAGAAGGGAGGGGTTATACACGAGTAAAGGGCATATTTTTACTTATTTTATAGAAGCATAATTCTGTCTTCAGGTTTTTGTTTTAGTTCATTAGGAAAGTGTTTCCCTTTGAATTCCCATGGATATTTTGTTATTTTTCTCACTTGATAGTTTACCTCTCCTACATTTCGAAGATCCCTATCCTCTAGGCTTTGGTATTGGGTGAAGACACTTTTTTAAGTCTTGGTTAATATACCAGGAATAGTGGCAACAGACTCTCTTAAAGAGACTATTGTATAGTGAGAAAGAGATTTTCGTGATGGTCTGCCACAGAGATCAATAATAATTCAGGTTGTGAGCATCCATTACCCAAGTCCCTAACAGACCTTTACTAATACATCTTAGGCATGTGGGGGACCTAAAATAATCCTTTGCTCTAAGTCTCTCTCTCTCTTTCTCTCTCTCTCTCTCTCTCTGTGTGTGTGTGTGTGTGTGTGTGTGTGTGTCTGTGTGTGTGTGTGTGTGTGTGTGTGTGTGTGTGTGTGTTCCAAGAGGAACAAGGAGATGGGGCAAAATTGTAGGGAATGCAGTCTAGGAAATGATCAGCTTCCTCCTCCCCACCAGGGAGTATCAGGCACCAGCCATTCTCACACCCACCTACAGCGATTCCGTACCCTTACCTTTTTCCCCATTTGTGCTCAACATGCCCACATCCTCTGCTAAAGGAAGCTGACACCTACACAGGATTCAGTTCACTTCCCCAACAATCCTCCTCGTACCCACCCTTTTCTGAATCAAAACGGGCAGCAAGCTTAGCAGTGGTGTCAGAACTGCAGCGTGCACGAACTACATGTACATGACCAGCAGCATCCATTTCCCATACCCTTTTCCATTCCAGAATTTGGCAAGTGGTTTCTATTCTCACTCTGATTTGCTGGGAGCCAGAGCATTTCTCCCCCTTCCCTAGGCCAGAAGCCATCCTGCTTTCAATGAGCAGACCCGAGTGCAGCCCCTTTTCTGGATATGCCCCCTTTTGTCTGTACGGAAAGCATGTCATTATTTTATTTTATTTTTATTATACATTTCTACTCTGAAATGGAGCAACCTGACCTCAGACCACCCGTGGTATTTATCCTAGCCTGTGCCTTAAGCTAGCACCAGCTCATTAAAACCACTTCAGATCCAGAGCAGGCACTACCCTTTTCTGTCTAGTGGACACACTCTGTCAAGTCTGCCACCAAGGCAACGGGGAGACGACACTCAGGTGGGAAAGACTGGGACTACCTGGTAACTTAAATGCATGCCAGTGCTTTCTTTGTTAAGTAAAGTCTGTGTTATCAGTAAGCTTAGGTTCTCAATTAACCCAACAGCACTTCATCAGGAGCCCAGTCGCCCCTCCCCACCTCCCTCTTGTTAATCCTTTCTGTTTCTGCTGGAGACACTAAGAGTATATTATCTTCCTAGGATTTCTATTCCCTTTCTTCTCAGATTATCAGAGAGGATCAGCACTTGGGATAAATAGTCAATGGTTCCTTTTTTCTTTTTTCTTCCCTAAGACTCTTTCCCTCCCCACCCCCAAGATCTATTGCTTCTAACACAGTCTTATACAGACACTGAAAATGCAGGGCTCAGGAAATGAGCCAGAATGAGAGAGAGAGAGAGAGAGAGAGAGAGAGAGAGAGAGAGAGAGAGAGAGAGAGAGAGAGGTCTGCTACTTCTTTTCACTATTTGTCCATTCTGTTCCTCATCACTACTGTAATTCTTTTTACTGTTATTATTAGTTTACATCCTGTTTGTCATTAGAAAATAGAAATCTGTTTTTATTTGGGAAGCAAGAGGTGGATAAAAGAGTTCATGTGGGTAAGCAAATAACACAGCCACCTGTTTTTGCTGCTTGGTGATCACACAAATATAGATCCTCTTAAGCTGCCACTATTTTGGAAGTTTGAAATGTACAGAGCAGCTGGAGCTCCCCCGAGGGCCCCCTGTGTATGTGAGAGGCTTTTCCATGAAGTCAGCTCTTGTGACCACATGATGCCACCGTGCAGGAGTAACGTTTTCTGATTTTAAAAGCCTGTTACTGTTGATAAAAGGACCTGCTCAAAACTGAAAAGAACAAAAGAAATAGCTAATTCTAGAGCCAAAGATCAGTGGTCATGGCCCAGAAACAGAGATTCAGGTTTCCCCAAGATACCATGTTCCAACATGTCAACAGTTCCATGAAATCCTATAGTAACAGAACAAAGAACACTGTAAATCAAGAGGCCTTTCCAATACTTTGGTGGGCACATTACTTAGGCAAGTTATAGAAAAGCAGGAAAATCTCAGCTATAGGCCTCCTTTTGCAGTCTTAGCCTTTCACTTGATGGAAACCAGGGGTCTGTTTGTACATTCCAAAGGATTTACCTGATGATTACAAAGATGCTACAAAGATATACAAAGGAAGGTAATAAATGGCTATTAAGGGGGATAATGATAGCCCAAGAAAATTTGGCTGGGGACTTACAGCATTCCAACCTTTTCCAGATGACAGAGGTTCTAATCAGTCAGCCAACCTGTTCTAGTCTGCTTTTATGCTGTTATGAAAAAACATTCTAATAAAAGCCACTTGTGACCTAGACATACCAATTACAGTCCATCAGCAAGAGAAGACAAAGCAGGAACTCAAGGCAGGAAACTGAGGCAGGAATGTGGAGCAGAAACCCTGATGGAGTGCTGCTTAGTGGCTTGCTTCTTTTCTTGTTTGTTTGTTTCCCTAGATTTCTTACACAGCCTAATCCCACTTGCTTAGGAATGGCACCATTCACAGTGGGCTGGGCCCTCCCATATAAATCATCCCTAACACAATTCCCTACACACATGCCCATGGGCCAGTTTGCTGAAGAAAATTTCTCAAATGGAGTTTCTTCTTCTCAGATCATCCTATTGTGTCACATTGACAATAAAAACAAACCTTAGTAGTCGCAACTTTTTCCCAGGAATACACAACCCCTACTACTTACCAACTAAAAGTGAGACACTGGTTAAGGAGTTTAACATTTACAATTGAAAAGAGCCTCTTTAAGCAAAAGGATATTTAAAAGGAATGGGTAAGGGATTAGGATGGCCAGTTGGTTAAGGCAATGAATGAATAAATGATATGGGTAATGCAAACAACTAGATATACATGTTAACATATTTATAATGAGAAATTATAACAAGTTATACTTTGAATTTAACAATGGCATACAGACTGTCATAATTCGAAGTGGAAAGAGGTATTTTCTTACTGCCTCTTACACCTCTATAATGATTTTTTTCACCAGTAAATTTTGGTTGAAACACTTAAATACTCTCTTCAGATGACATTTTGGTAATATCTCTTCTCCCTCTTCTCCCCCTCCAAAAATCCTCAAACCAACCAACCAAACAAACAAAAACCTTAAAAGGGACTTCAGTATTTCCTTTGACACAATCATTTATTGTTTTTAAAAATCTTTCAGCTTTATAGTTCATTATTGGTGGTTGGTGTACTTTTATTATTTTAATATTTTTATTTTCAGTTTTGCCAAATTTTAAGGAAACTATTAGCAACTTCTGTGAAGTTTCTTTTCTTATGTTTAAGATTTTAGAACATTTCAAGTTTCCTTGTGCATATATTAATTCTGAATGTGTGTCTGTACATGTACATGTGCTTGCGTATGCACATGTGCTGTCCTTTGGATGTAACACAAAGCCTGGTGTATGATAAGAAAGAATACTGAGCTACAGCCCAACCAACAAATTGGAATATTCTTAATGCTCATAATCCAGTTTGACATCAATGCCTTTTTCTGGTACTGTGTTTTGAATTTTAAAATACTTTGATAAATACAAATATTTCATGCCACATCACCAAAAATTGAGTCCCTGTAGATGAACTAGGAAAAGTTATAGTTGATATGATGTGTGGACACAGTTCCATAATTTGGTGGGGATGTTTTTGAGACAGGATCTATCTATGTGGCCCTGGATGTCCTGGAACTTATTGTGAAGACCAGGCTGGCCTCGAACTCACAAACATCTCCCTACTTCTGCCTCCTGAGTACTGGGATTAAAGGCATGCACCACTATGCTGAGCCCAAGATTCCATTTTTGATGGCCTGATTGTACTTACTGACAGTAGTGTTCACTGAGACTGAAAAAGCATCTTGGAATCAGGTAAGGAAGAACTATCAAATGCAGGCAAGAGACTGATGATAGACCGCCATGATTTTAATTGTGGCATAAAATTTACAATCTTCTGCTAAGTCCAAGAAAGGCAATTGAGTGGAGTAGTTAGGCTCAGCAGCACTTGAGTTAGATGATCCTAGTTTCAATTTTATGGCTTTACCCTGTAATTGTTCCTAACTTATAGTTATTTATTTATTTATCCGTGGAAGGAACTGAGGAACACAGGGATAAATTACCCAACTAAACCTAAGCTAAACACAACTCCAAATCAGCTCCCCCTTACACCAATATGCCTACATCCATCTTACTGAAAATAACAGAAAAGTTACAATAGAGATGCTCTTGAATTGTGGGCACTATTCATGAAACTCTATTCTCCTTCTAACACTTTCATAGCCACTTCCAAAGCTTGGTAACTGTAAAAACTATGCAAGACAATGATGCACTGTACATTGATTTTCTATTGCTATTCAAACAAACTACCAAAGAACATATACAGGCTAGACCTATATAAACACTAAATGTGTCAGGCTGATAGATATACAAAAACCAAACACAAGAAAAGAGCATATTTCCTCTAGAGACCACTGGAAACATCACTATTACTGTATGCTTACCATGTGGCTGGCATAGGGAATATAGAGCTGCAGAACATAGGGGTCAGCCCACATCCCCCTCATTCATTAATCTGTAAAATATGAATTATTACCAGGTCAGTAGAAATTTGAAGAAAGTACTGCCAGTGTATATTGGATTCACTAGAGTCAGTTTTTTTAAAGCCATATAAATGACTAAATGTGTGTGTGTGTGTGTGTGTGTGTGTGTTTCTGTATCTCGTCTTCTTATTCTCAAGGCTTTTAAGAATCCAGAGAGAATTATAAATTCTATGCTTTGTCATGGCATTTCCTCTGCTGTAGCCAAAAGAGACCACCCAATTGGTGTGACCCAAACATACTCTATGCATTTCTCGACTGGACCCTTGCCTCTAGAGTCAGGAACTCCCCTAAGCCTGGCACTCTAAAGGTCAGCATCACACAAGTGGCTTTCTTTTGGCGGATATTTCTAAAGCATTAAAATAGACCACACAGGCTGAGAGCCATTAGTAGCCAATTCAGTAATGACACAGACATATTTCTGTAGGAACCCAATAGTTTAGTTCAGGCTTGGGAGACAAATATTTTTGCAGAACACTGTGGACCCGTTGCTTCTTTCTGTGTATGTGGTTTCATCGTTGCAAGGGTACATAGGGATCTTTAGTTGGAACACCTTTGATCTCTTCTCCCATTAAGGCATGGATCCTTAGCTATAAGTGTCTTAATTTCTTTCTACCCACTCCAAAATAAATGGCCTATGACATTTTTTTTCTGCCAGAGTGAGCATAGGTGAAAAGAACTATCCTCCCACTGAAGTAGGTTATGGTCAACTTGTTATTAAAAGCCCCTAAGCTGGTATGCATGGAAAATTCTCCTGTAGAGCAAACACCAGAGAAGGAATGCTGTTTCAAGTTCTGTCCGAGAAAGAAGCTTTAGACCAAGAGATTATACATCAGGCCTTTGTGAAATGGCTTAATACACAACAGATGGATTCCCTTGTAGGCTATATCAAAGTTGGTTTTCAGAGCGAAAAGGGCTGAAAATTAAGAAGCAGTAAACCCAAGACAAGATTGAATCTCTAGCACAATTTTTAAAAAAAAGTGGATTTTCATCTATAATTCTTCCATTTTCTCTGATCTGGTGAGCGTGTCGTGTGACTTACATAGACTATTGAGATTACAGGCTATGCCTTCTATTGTTTGCACTGCCTATTTGTTACCTTGCTATTAATCAACATAACATTCATTTTAACACAGTCCAAACTGTTATTTGTGCACACTCCTGAATTCAGACCAGACTCTGAACATTTACAAAGATATACTTGCTCACGCTGTAAGGACACAAGTCCCTTTTATTTTGAGGGAAGGTAGTGCCAAGCACATCCTGAGCTGAGGACAATATACTTTGAATCTGCTTCGGTCTCATGCACCAATGAGAAAATAGAAACAAAGATAAAATAAATAGCTAGTTTCACTTAGAAAGCCACAGAAAGAGTTAAAGCTGTAACTCAGGTCTGTGAACAACTAGCTATTCTTTCTAGACTATAACTAATTTGTATGATTCAGGAAGACATTTCTCTTTACACTTCACCTTCTAGACTTTGGTCTAAAATATGGTAAGAGGTGTTCTGCTAAACCCGATACTTAATAAATGAGCCCTAGCCACATTCCCACACAGTCAGGGTGGGCTGAACAGGCCTTTTCTGGAAAAAGAAACTAAAGGTATCAGAATACAGACTGAGCAGCCATGCAGAAAGAGAAGAGGCTGTCAGCCCTGGATATCTGCTGCCATGGCAACAGTCTCTAGGCCCCTGACTTTCTCTGTTGGAATCTGAGGGAGTCCAGGGAGAATTTCTGGCCCAGGGTTTCCTGCCCCAGTGGCAGGAACAGAGGAGCCTGTCCTCCCTCTAATTACCCCCCTTGTTTTCACACAGCAGGACCTGTCTGCCTGGGTTCCTCCAGCCAAGGGTGCTCTGTTGCTGCATTCTTCTGCATTCTTTCCTAAAGACACATTATGGTGCCAGTTCTTGCTGTCAGACTAAGGATCTGTTCACTGAAGCAGGCCCTGCCCAGCCTCTGGCTTTCCTGTTTTCCTTCTATCTCAGCCTTCCTGATCCCATGTCCCCTGGGTTAGGGGAGTGATGTCCAAATAGGAATGCAATGACCTGGGTCTCTCTTTTTTTTGCTTCTGGTGTTAGCTGAGGTGTGGAAACACACACACCACACACAGGCACATGCCCACATGCGTGCCTGCCTGTTTCCAGAGGAACAAGGCCTCTGAAGAAGGTCTGTAGCTACTCGAGCTTTTGGAAACACATGGGGCTAGAGAAGGTGGATCCACATCTGGGTAGGGATCGGGCAGAATTCCTGTTATTTCCTCAGTGGAGGTTCTGAATACATCCATGAGAGTCTCCAACCCCTCTTCTTGCCTCTATTTGTTCCTTAAAATGAGGCTGTAGTAGAAGTATAGATGACATGCCCTCTACTTTAAAATGTGGCAATGGTGCACTTCCCACACAGTGAAAAGAGGCCTCTTTTGGTAATGAAACAGTCTAATAAGTTAACTTGACCTTTGCAAATTGTCCTTTATAAACTTACTGCTTGTTTTCTTTACTTTTACCCACATTTTAAGTTACGAAGAAAATCTGCCCGTAAATGATTAAAATATTAGTTTCTAGGGTCAAGGATTCCAGAAAAAAAAGGGGGGGCAAGAGAAGCACTGATCATAAAACTTCATAATCTGTAATCTTCCTTCAAATTTATAGGACCCATCTGGTGACCTTTTGATAATATCAGGATGTACCTCAGAAATGGACTACTTCCTGATTAATGCATGCCCTGGTCCTGACTCATCTTTTACTAAAGTCCACTGCCATAAAAGTTCTTAAGTAAGGCACTGGAGAGATGGCTCAGCAGCTAAGAGCGTTTGCTGCTCTTGCAGAAGGACCCAGGTTTGGTTCCCAGCACCCATATGGCACTTCAAAGTGTTCTGTAACCACAGCGTGAGGGGTTCTGATGTCTTTGTCTGACCTTAGCAGCCACTGCATGTATGTGGTACACATACACACAGGCAAAACACTCGTGTATCTGAAATAAAAATGAGCAATTTTGAGTTCCTATGTAAGATCTTCACTTGAAGTTGCTAGCTCAGGTGACTCTTGGGAAGATCATGCAGTCAGTTCTAATCACCTGATTCACCATAATAAAGTCGATTCTGTACCATCATCATGACTTTCCAATAATTGGCTTCTGTCATTTGGTAAGCTGCCTCAGATTTTGTGAAATAGCAGGACCTTCAGTTAATCTGTATGAGAAAATCCTCCAGACAGGCTGCTATCACCTTCCCTGGGATCCAGATAATCCCAAAAGAGAGCACTTGCTCCAGGCTGGCTTTCATTGCTGGGCTCTAGCACATTAAGCAGCTTAGTTTTTATACCAGGAGCTCACTAAAGGACCCAGAAAAACCAACCTCAGCTTTAGGTGTAGGTAAAAGGGGTTGGGTGCAGAGAAGATATCATCAGACTCTTGGCTATCTGGTTCAAGATTATATTTAATGAGTGTTTGCTCTGTACTGTTTTAGATATGCTAGTGAGCAAGATACAGGTTTTTATTTTGAGAAGTTCACTGATTCACAGAAGTAGATGGCTAAAGTAATTGTAACATATAACTACTACTACTACTACTACTACTACTACTACTACTACTACTACTACTACTACTACAATAAAAGTTTACGTCATTTGGTACTTTAGATACACCCGGAAAGGGAAAGGACATCTAACAGTTTGTTTTGGTGACTCTTAGGAACACCTTCTGGGACTGATTGGATAGGATTTTGCTGACCAGAAGACAGAAGGGCACGTTAGACAGAGGAAGAAACCTGAGCACAAGTGAACTAGACAAACTAGAAAGGATTTGGATGGCACATGTCTTTTACAGAGAGTAGTATGTCAGTGTACCACAAATGTATCCTTTGACTCAATTCTTCTTCTAGTTAGAATACTTGGGTAAAAATTATTTGTGTATGTTATGCATACTATATAGAGAGAAATAAATAAAAACACAAGGAGGCATGATCAATAAAGGCTATTGTGTAAATGGTTGTGAATAACACCTGACTGCTTAAAGTGCTGAGAAAAATTAATAGATGAGTGCTCAGCCTCAAATAGAACATTTATAACACCCCCTCTAATGGTCAGTGATCCTCTAGGAAGAGGAGTCAGAAAGAAGAAGATATTGGTGCTAGGGCGATGGCTCAGATGTTAAGAGAAGTTGCTGTTCTTCCAGAGGTCCTGCATTAAGCTACCTGCACCTATTTCAGGTTACATACAACCGAGTATAAATCTAGCTCCAGAGGACACAAGTCCTCTTCAGCTCTCTCTGAGCATTTACACACACATGCACACGCACACACAGAAAAAGAGACAGAGAGACAGAGATAGGGGCAAAGAAACAGAGAGACACAAACATAAATAATAAATCTTTCAAAATAAACAGTCTTTTAAAATCTCTAAAAGAAGGTTTGTGAAATGCTGCCCTCTGTCTGGACAAGGCACAGCCAGTTTCAGCCATGACTTTCACAACACCCATGGTTATATGCTATAGGTTTACATAATACTAGGCCTGTCAACAGTTGATCATGAACTGGGAATGGCTTATGAGGGTCTACCCTTCCATCATAAATTCTTGGTTACTGGTGGGTGTAGCAGGGAGTCATTGTGTTTACTCACTGTACCCTGATGAGCTCAGTAGGCCTCAGAAGGGATAGATCTATGCCAAAGATAACACATATAATCCTGGTTAAACTCCATGGTTCTCAAAACTGAAAAAGGAATCATTGAAAAAAGGGCAAACAAAAGAGGAGTGGTTATAAGAGAGGAGGAAGTGAGGCTAGAGAAGGTGGAGAGTTACAGCAATCAGGATGCATTTTCTGCCTATTTGAAATTATTAAAGAACAAATTTTGTAACAATTTTAACTCAGAATTGCTCCTGTCTAAAGGAAATACAGAGACAAAGTGTGGAGCAGATTCTGAAGAAAGGCCATCCAGAGACTGCCTCACCTGGGGATCCATCCCATATGCAGACACTAAACCCAGACTCTATTGTGGATGCCAAGAAGAGCTTGCTGACAGGAGCCTGATATAGCTGTCTCCTGAGAGGCTCTGCCAGTACCTGGCAAATACAGATGCGGATGCTCACAATCATCCATTGGACTGAGTACAGGGTCTCCAATGGAGGAGCTAGAGAAAGGACCCAAGGAGCTGAAGGGGTTTACAGCCCCATAGGAAGAACAACAATATCAACCAAATAGACCTCTCCCCCTCCCAGAGCTCCCAGGGACTAAACCACCAACCAAAGAGTACACATGGAGGGACCATTGTAGTGTAGGGGAATGCCAGGGCAGTGAGGTGGGAGTGGGTGGATGGGTGGGGGAGCACCCTCATAGAAGCGGGGCCGGGGGAGAGAAGGTTTGTGGAGGGGAAACCAGGAAGGGGGATAACATTTTAAATGTAAATAAATAAAATAACCAATAAAAAACTTTAAAAAATTAAAAACGAATGGCTATTGTAGCATACTTGTTATAGTAAAATACCAGAAATTACCTAAATCTTTATTATTATGGAATAAACTACAAAAAGTTCAGAGTATGCAACATGAATATCATTTGCCTTTAATCTAGGCTTGCAGATAATGTGTGTATTTTCAGGACATGGTACGAGTTAGAAATATTTCAATATACAGCAGGTGGCATCTTTTATACAATATCACTTAAAGACTATGAATGTATATTTATATGTTGTATGTATGTTATATATACACAGATTACCACCCATGGGTATACATGTGTGTGTATGTGTGCATATTTGTCTATAAAATTTGTATTTCTTCTCATATGGATTGACTTAACTGACTGCTTTCCAGTGGTTACGCTAAGGTGTTTGTTTTAAATATATATCTGTAAATATGTAACACATGCTTCCAATGTTTTATTGCAGGTTTTCATGTATCATTTAATATTGCTTGTAATTCACAATTTTGAGACAGGGTCTCACTATGTAGCTCTGCCCAGAACTCACTGTATAGCCCAGTCTGGACTCCATCTTATGGTAACCCTCCTGCCTCAACTTCCCAAGAGTTGGGATTGCTGGCTTCATTTAGTACCACATAGACATTTCACTTTTATCTTCCTCTTTATTTTGTATGAGTTAACTGAATAGATAAGACAATTCTGTGAGAAGCCCCTTCTTCATACGTGGAAAGAGAGTTTCTACACAATTTGTAAGATGGACATCAATTCCATAATTAGAATTCCATCTTAGAAATTTGGCTGCCTATCCCAGGTCTCAGTGACCTCATGTTTGAATTCAGGAAGAATTGAAAAAAAAAAAAAAAAAGAAGGGCTTTCAAATAAAAATCATGGAAAAGGCCATTTTGCTTAGCATTTAAAAAATAATTTTGTGCACTCTTTTACTATATCAAAGTCTTAACAGCATTGTGCCTACACATACTTGAGTATGTTTAACTGTAAAGCTGGAAGAATCCTATTCTCCGTGTGTCTAGCACTACAGCTGTGGCTCCTTAGAGATTGCAAATGGCATTGAACCTTGAGCATATTGGCAGCATAGGGGACAGTGGAAACAGCAGGATCTAGGAGAAGGGGCAGCTGTACCTGGCAGGTAAGGCAAAGTACAGCAGAAGAGGACCAGCATGTGGTACCCACGTGGAATCTCACAGAAATTGTTGGTGAGCACAAGTGAGACATTCTTTAGCTATTAATTTTTCATGCTTCAGCCAAGTCTATAGAGATTGGGGGGAGGGCCTACCAAAAAAGAAACAGAGCTCAAAGCACCCTTTTCTCGTTTACTTTCACAGCAACACTGTAAGGTATGCATGTCTTACTCCTATTTAACTTGGAAAATGTTATTCCTACTGATAATAAACGTCCCGCTTCTATTTCTTCTAAGAGATTCAGAAGAGGGACTGGAGAGATGGCTCAGTGGTTACAAGCACTTGTTGCTCCTCTAGAGGACTTAGGTTCAATTTTCACCACCATCTGTAACTGCTGTTCCAGAGCATCCAATACCTTCGTCTGACCTCCGCAGGCACTATTCACACACCTGGTATAGGCAAAACACTCATACAAATTTAAAAAATAAGATAAATCTTAGAAAAGAGATTCAGAAGAAACATTGGATTAACTTTTAAGTTCTGATAAATATTTATTAAGGAGCACATTTTCTTTATAAGCTGACTAACACTTTTTGATTTTAGGCTTGCTTCACATTTTTCATTATATTGTTTGTTGTGCAACATAAATAAAATGTATTCATCATGAAAAATGAAACTTTAGATAAAGCAAAATTTAAAAAAATATAAAAATCACTTATTATCTTTACCACACAGATAACCAATGTTAGTCTTTAAGTATATAGTTTTTAGCTTTTCTTTGCATATTAATATATAAATGTGTTTTCCTTTTACAAAAATGGGATGCTATGCATATACCTTTTGCTTTTATCACCTCACATATATAATGTATATCTTTCCATGCAAATGGATCACACTCAGATTTTAGAAGGTCTGAAAACAAAAACAAAAACAAAGACCCGTGCCAGTTACATGTCAAACACTTGAAATAAAACTGCACAACCTGAATAAAACTGTTACAACTAAGATGGGAAAGGGCATATAAGAAGATGCAAACACAAGGGCCAGGTAGCAAATGCTATTAACAAGCAAAACAATGAAAAGTGGAGCATATTAAATAGGGTAAGGGCGGCTCCGTTTTGCCTTCCAATGCATTATCATCAGTTTGTTTCGTACTCTCTTCATCTCTTCCAACTCATCCGCTGCCTGTATCATTTCTTCATTACTTAAATTTCTGCCATGAATGTCTCCTATGAATTGAGGGCGGATACGGGCCAGTCTTTCTTTGAAGCTTCCCTCCTCTAGCTTGTGTTTGCCCACCCCGCAGGGAGGTTGCTCCATGGGAATACGGTCTTCGAACTGGTTCTTCTGTGAGAGGCACTCCTGCGGAGGACGATCTTCAGACAGCAGCATCTCTGGGAGCAGCTCGGGCAGGAGCTCTTCAGGAAAGAACTCCTCCTCGGAGGACTGCTCCTCGGAGGACAGATCCTCCGAGGATTGATCCTCCTCAGAGCACTGATTTTCAGGAGACTGCTCCACTGCAGGCTGCTCTTCATCGATCTTCAGAGTGCTCTCTGGTTGCTCTTCATTTTCACTGCGCGTGTTTTCCATGTTGAGAAGTTTCTTCAAGCAATTATTCTTGAGACAAGAAAAAACAGAATGGAGTCACAATACTTGGCGGGCTGGATCAACACCCCAGCTACACTTTTCAATCCCGGCCTTTCCCTGATTGGGACGGGTGTCTTTAAATCTTAGCTCACTCAGTAGCTCTTGGGCTCTCCCGCTGGCTGCTGCGCAGTAAGCCCCCCTCCTTCCCGAAAGACCACCATTTTTCCCAGCAGGCCTTGCCACAGGCCTCTCCTGCAGTGACAGGGGCGGAGCGGTGAAGTCCGCAGACTGTTACCTTCGGTGTTCATTCTCAGACCCTGATCCTGTCCCACTGATCATCCTGTCCCACCCTCTGGACCTTGTGGTCCCTTTTGAGGCTCCTAGGTGAGACCTGCAAATCTACAGTTAGACGCCAAACAGGGTAGGGGGGCGGGGATGGGGAAGAGAAACAGAAGCAATGACGCACACCCCCTTTATGTGGGCACCAGCTAACCGCCCCAAAGACAGCTCCCTTGTGGTTCACCTTCCTCAGACCTCACGTCTCCACGTCCTTTGTACCCCACCCCACTCCCAAGACCACCATTTTCTCTACCAAAACCGTGGGCGGGGGGGCGGGGCTCAAGCGTAGTGGAAGATCGGGATTCTGCCTCGCAGGTCCGATCCCACTGGTTAAAAGGCACCTCGGACAATCACCAAATCTAGAGGATCCAGGGAACTTACTTACTTCTGCTTTCCTTCTCGATCAAGGGGTAATAGAAAGACGGGGTCTGGACAGGCAAAAAGGACCGGGATGAGAGAGGGACTTGGGCAGACATAGGCTCCTGGTCACGTGAGGGGAGCGCGTCACAGCTGGGCTCAGATCCCTAGTAACCACTTTGGCGTCCATTTGCCAGCACTTGCCAGAATCGCCTTACCTCAGACACAACAGGAATTTTCACTCACCTCTCTTTGTTTCTATTTGCCTTTTTGTTGTTGTTGTTGTTGGTTACTAGAGGCGAGCATCTAGTTCCCCGGGATTCTTACCTTTTCCCTGCTCCCTTGTTCCCCAGGATTATTCCCTCTTCCCTCCTACTCCCTTTCCACTCTCCCTTCCAGGGTAAAACTCTCTCCCTCGCTACTGAGGCTACAAGCCCCCCACCCCCAACCCCCACTCCCCTGTTTGAGACTCTGCCCTGAAACTTCACTGTTTCACCTCCGTTTCACAAGGCAACATGGTGAGGCCAGATGTGACAGATGCATGTAATCCCAGCACTGGGAGTGGGGGGAGTAGGAGGGGGTGTGTGAGGAGGTGGGGGTGTATAGAGAAGATAGTCTCAAGTTGGAAAGCAGCCTGTTCTCCATAGCTAGTTCCAGGCCAGTCAGAACTACATAGCAATATTCCATCAATAAAATCAACTTTTTCAAGGACAATGGAGAGATGGCTAAGCAGTTAGGTGCACTTGCTTTCAGCAGGATGTCAGTGAGGTTCCCAGCACTCACATGGTAGCTCACGGATCATCTATAGGTCGGTTTGGGGGGGATTCCACCTTCACAGGGAGCACATGACACACAGACAAGCATACAGTAAAACACATAAGATACAATAAATAAATCTTAACAAGGAAACCTCAAGTACTAACATTTGTGCTTAATCCATGTCCCCATCACATCACATTTTAATCTCCTGTCATTTTCTTGGTAGTTACTTTCAGTCTTGTCAATCCATTTTTTGTATTTATTTTTAAGCCCCTCTACTATATCATAAATAGAAACTCTGCGATAAATGAGTGCTCATCCAGTCTGTAAAGTATGTAAATATGATGATTCAGTACTTTGTCCTAAACTAAAATACTCGTGTCCATCTACAAACAAAATAGTCAAGAGAACTCTTGTATTGGTACAGTAGGTCACTTGCTGTGCAATGTGGTATTATTTTCTTCTCTATATCATTATCACTCAATAGTTTCTATTCGTAGGGAAAGAAATAGATTTCATAGAAACCCCAAATTCTTAGTAGCCAGCTCTTGGTTTTGTGGTTGAAAAAGCCTAAATTAATTTGTTAAATCAACAAATAGTTGATTCTTGAGAGATCTGAACCTCAAAAGATAGATGCAGCAGACAGGACATTGCATACTAAACTATGTAATAATTCTGCTGACTACATACTTAGTAGCAGGATTCAAATCATGTACACATCATTTATTGTCATTATAAATGCTACCTGTTTGGGGATGTACCTTTTTTTATTAGCTTTAACCTTTAGCCTACTTATCATTTATCTAGAAAACATGAATGCTACTTTCTCATACAGATTTGTCTTCCAGAGAGGGAATGCTTTTTTCAGTTTTATCCTTCCAGGGTAAGTGGCCATCAGATTTGTGAGGGCTCTGAGACCTACTTTTGCTCTAAACCTAAGTCATTTTGTGATGTTTCTGAACACATTTATTTATATTTGAGATATAAGATCTGCACGGATTTTGAAAGTTTCTGAACAGAAATCCACATGTGAAATATCCACTTTTATGAGATTTTTTTTTGTCGCTTTCCTCAGCATCTGATTTAGTTTGTACCAAAGTAGAAGTTAGTTTGCATGTCTTTAAAACCAAGTTTACCTGTGCTTTCTTTTATCTATCATGAAAGGTTTGTTTTTCATTTGTGTGATTTCTTATTTTTTTAAGAGAAGTTTGTTTCATTTGTTTATTTATTCCTGTTCTTATTCTCCTTACATTCTGTGATGAACACTGTACAGCTTATAAGACATTGCACTGAATTTTTGACATTCAATGTTCATACATTACTGATTAGTTTCACTTACTTTCAGTTGAAATCTGACTCCCAGTTGTTTACATACATGCATTGCCTCTTGCTCTCTTCTTCAGAATGTTACAAAAATGCATAAAATAACAAAAATACCCTTTAGCCTTGGAAGGTGCCCTTGATACTGCGGAAACTGCTAGAATTTATATTTGATTCTTTCCCTTTTCCATCTGTTGAAATACAGTGAGCGATCTTTAGTAGACTTTCTTCCTGTGGCTTGAGTTCTTTATCAACAAAAGTAGATACAATAATAATATCTACTCTGTTGGATCGGTAAGAGTAGTAAAGGGGTCAACGAGTCAATATATGGATAGCACCTGACAAAGTGCTTAGCATATAGAATATGTTCTGTAAGTTAGTAACTCTAATATAGTAGGGATAATTATAATAACATGACATATTACCAGTAATAATCCAATTCTTCTTTTGCTTTAAGTATCTGAAACCAGGAATGGTAGTGCAGCTCTCTAATTCCAGCACTCAGTGAGGCAGCAGTAGTAGCAAACACAGAGGCAGGCATTATCTCTGTGAGTTTGAGGCAGGCCTGGTTCACATACACAGTTCTGGGTCAACAGATCTGCATAGAGAGACCCAGTCCAAAGTGGGGCAGGAAGAGGTGGTGGTTGGGAAGGATTTACAATAAATATTTTAACCAAAGGAAACCCAACAATCTCTCAAGTTCACTTGCTTTTGGTTGACTTTAAATGTCACAACATTTGAAGGTTACACTGCTGAATGATATGAGTCTCCCACTATTATTGCTGTAGATAACACCTCTGACATGTGAATTTTGATAATAACTGTTGCTCAAGTTATTTTTCAGGGACGTGAAGGCCACTGTCACTGAAAGTAATTCTTCACTGAAAAGTGATTCTTCGCCTGAGCCTGCAGATAATGACTAAAACGAGGTTTGTTTGTTTGTTTGTTTGTTTTTGTTTTTCTTTTTAAAAAGCTTGTCACTTCTATGTTCATGCTGTACGTCTCTTTTGCTATCTCAACCGTTGGATCTGATTTCTGTTCGACTCAGCACAGAGTCACGCTAGCTGCATAAGAAATGCATCGAAACTTCTTCAGTCAGGTAGTTCCTCCTTCTTAGCTAGAAGACAACAAGGCAAAGACAACCAAAATATTTCCCATGTTCATAGAAGCATCACAATTCTGTGACTATGTATGTGCCAAAACCTAGGTTTCACAATACTCCATTTCAGACAACTGGCGGGGGGGAGGTGCCTCAGTCTCCAGATATTT
The DNA here is from genome assembly GCF_000001635.26 of Mus musculus. Classification (NCBI taxonomy): domain Eukaryota; kingdom Metazoa; phylum Chordata; class Mammalia; order Rodentia; family Muridae; genus Mus; species Mus musculus. Next base: position 136,704,768 of record NC_000086.7, on the reverse strand, counting down.
ATTTCTTCTTATCTAAGGATAAAAGACCGTGAAACCTGGACTGAGTAGAAATGTTCTCCCCCATCCCCGCAAGGTGCTAGTCTTTTCTCATTTTGTTGGTATTACAAATAAATCTTTTTTTCTTCTCCCAGCAACTTGTCTGTGTTTCTCCAGGTCCCCTTTCAGACATGAGTAAATGGACTCAGGTTGAGTAACAATATTAGCTTGGCCTATTCTTCATGTGATACTTTATGCAATCCTTATATAATTATGGTGCCCCAAGGCCTAGTTTTAAGGAGTTAATTCCCCCCCCCCAATTAATTATTTCAGCTATTTCTAAAATTACATGTATATTCAAGGGTACTCCCTACTGGCTCCTGAGTTGGTGAGTGTGTTTGGATGTTCTAGCAGGGGTACTTAGGTACTCATGTAGTCTTAACCAAACAACAGTCTTCCCTTTTTAGGGAGGGTTGATCTCTTCTGCTGAATGTATCTCTTCAGGAAGTAATCCACATGGCATGGTGAGGGAGCTTACTTCTATCTAGCCAGTCAGATCAACTGAATAAACCCAGGCAATTGATGAGATGACAGATTTTTACATCCCCCTGAATTTGTAACTGTCTGAACAATAACTTCATATTCTGCTTAGTACACAGCAAAAATCCTCTTCATTCTGTTTGGTCTACTATAGACACTAGATATCTGTCAATGCCTAGTTTGTAGTATTTTTTCTTTTCTTAAAATGGTTTTCTTACACACAATATATTCTAATTATGTTTTCTCTTCCTTTGCACCTCCCAGTTCCTCTCCCCACCCAATCCGGATTCACACTCTTTCTGTATCCCTAAGAAAACAAACAAGCTTCTAAAGAATAATAATAAAGCACACTAACATAAAATGAAAACAAACAAAATTGGAATAGGACCAAACAACCAATTTGAAAAAAAAAAAAGAGCCAAAGACAAAGCACAAGAAGTGCATATATACACAGGAACATACAGGATTGCACACACAGGAAGCCAATAGAAACATACAACCAGAAGCCATAATCTATATACAAGATAAGGTAAAATATAAAATAGTAGTAGTAGTAATGCCTTGACTTAACATTATGAGGTGAGACAAACCTCTAAAGCTGCTGATGAGTTCATTTCTGTTGGCCATCTACTTCTATGCACGGTATCTACCTTTAGAAGTATTTTGTTTCAAATACTCACAGGAGGAAATATGGAAACAAAGTGTGGAGCAGAGACTGAGGGAAAGGCCATCCAGAGACTGCCCCACCTAGGGATCCATCCCACATACAGTCACCAAACCCAGACACTATTGTGGACGCCAACAAGTGCTTGCTGACAGGAGCCTGATATAGCTGTCTCCTGAGAGGCTCTTCCAGTGCCTGACAAATACAGGTGGATGTTTGCAGCCAACCATTGGACTAAGCATGGGGTCCTCAATGGAGGAGTTAGAGAAAGGACTGAAGGAGCTGAAGGGGTTTGCAACCCCATAAGAAGAGGGGAGTGGGTGGGTAGGGGAGAGGGGGTGGGTGGCTATGGGGGACTTTTGGTATAGCATTGCAAATGTAAATGAGCGAAATACCTAATAAAAAATGGAAAAAAAAAAAAGAAAAAAAAAAAAAAAGAAGAACAACAGTATTACCCAACCAGAACCCCCAGAGCTCCTAGGCACTAAACCACCATCCAAAGAGTACACATAGAGGGTTCCATGGCTCCAGGTGCCTATGTAGCAGAGGATGGCCTTGTCAGACATCAATGGGAGGAGAGGCCCTTGGTCCTGGGAAGGCTCTATGCCCCAGTGTAGGGGAATGCCAGGATGAGGAGTGGGTAGGTAGGTGGGGGAGGACCCTCATAGAAGCAGGGGGAGGGAGGATGGGATGAGGGGTTTCCTTCTGGAAGGGAAACTGTGAAGGAGGATAACATTTGAAATGTAAATAAATAAAATATCCAAAAAAAAGAGAGAGTGTTTTGTTTCCCCAGTGAGACTCCCTTGGAGAAAACTAATTTTTCACAGGTGGTTATCAATTGGACATAGCTTGTAGGATTTTTTTTTTAATACCAAAACACACCAAGGAATTCCCTTCAAACTGTAGTCAACTGGAGACCACTGCTAGTGTATAATGCAATCACCCTCCAATTTAAAATAAACCATACACTTTTGTAAATCATTTAAATTATTTAATTGCTTTAAAAAGTATAGAAGCTTCTTTATTTCTGGGAGGTAACTATCTTGTTACATCTGCTCTCTTGTTCTTTGAATCCAAATTCTGTTATCCAGAATACCAGCTACATAGTATTCATTTAAAGCCTGTTAACAGTAGCAAACAAAGAGATAAAGTCAGGAGAAATCTCAGCATAAAATTTTGACTCTGTGTAAAAAGTATATTTGTCTTATTGTGTGAGGCATCCAGGAGTTCACCCCTGCTAGTCTGTTTCCCATCCTCTTATTTCTAAGTGCAGCTTCTCAGGGTGGGAATGAATGCTTTCTGATTTTGCAGTTAGAAGTTATAAAGGAAAAACTCGTTCTCTCCAATGGAGTCTCACTGGGTATATAAACCACACTTAAAGACAGGCCCCATGACCAGTAGTAGAGGGCCAACACAAAACTAACTTAACGATATTTTTTGAAGATTTTCACATCATATTGCTGTGTTTGGGTACTAAAAATATTACCGGTCTTTTGCTTGTACACTGTTGTTTCTGATTTAGTGTTTTTATGATTCTCTGTGTGTGTGCGTATGTGTGTGTGTGTGTGCGCGCACACACACACATTTTTTTCTTTTTCTTTTCTAAAAAAATCTGGTTTGTTTGTTTTATTTGCCTGTGTGTTACCTAAAGGGAAAAAGAAAAGAGGCATGGAGGTCGATGTGTGAGGAAGTTTGGGGGATCTGGGAGGAGTTGGTAGAGGGGAAAATATACATAATATAAAAATATATAATTGTCTGAGATAAGTTCCAAAGTTATAAAATTTACTCATGGTTAAAACTTGGAATGCTGAAAGGTAAGATAAAGAAAAACCTGTTTTAATGGTAAGCTCTAGGAACAAATAGTTCCCATGAAAATATAGGTGATAATACGTTTGCAACGTGGGGTATAACTGCTCTTAATGTTCTCACCACTGGACCAGTTACATTAAATGAGAATTTGACTACGCCTTCTTTGTTTGATTGTATTGGACTTTAGCCACATTTTCAAGATGATGAATCTACAATTAAACAGACAACAGAAATGGGAAATCTCTGCTAGATCAAGAGATGAAGAATGGCATTCTGATAACAATGATTTTAGGAGGATCTTCCCAGGGACCTATCAGTGATACTAATAGAGTTACTTCTATTCTCCAGTGCCATGGAGATTGTGACCCTTTAGTTCTCCTAAGGGTTGTTTCTCTTATTGTTCTACAATTAAAATCACTGGTAAAAGCAGCCAATGTAATCTTCAAAGTCTATGGAGGCATGACACACAGTTCATGTCAGCAAGAAATGATGGATGTCAAACAATTTATTGATATACTCATATATCAAATTAATTGTTGCCATTACAAGGCCTTATGTAGACTTACACCAGCTTCATTGTAGTACTATATAAACTTTTCCCTGTACATGATCTTAAAACTTGTGATGTTTACAGTGTTAAAGTCTTTTGCAAATGAATACCAATGATACAGCCTAAATGATAATGATTTCTCTTTATAGGGAGTATATATATATATATATATATATATATATATATATAATCCTTTACGTTTCTATACATATATTTGTATTATAGGATCCAGAATGTACTAGTATCAAAGTAGGTGAAGTAGCTATCTGCTTCCTTTCAAATATAAATCAGCAAAATAAAATACTGCTACCAGATTTTTTATTACATGATTTGAAAATTACTAGAATGTTTCCTGAAAAAAAAAAATCACTCAGGACTAAACAAGCAGTTAAGATATGAGTGACTTGTTAATTGTGTAGTTTAGACTGTGACTTTAATTCACCATTGCTTAGTTACCAGTGTCTGTAGATTTTCAAATGAATTCACAATGGTTGGATGCCTAACTGCTAGATGGTATACAAGGAAAAAATGTTTTCAAATACCAAAGAGGGTATTGCTCTGTTCAATTAACGGTTTTTTATTTGACCATGTTTTTGATACTTCTATTTAATATTTTTTCTCTTTTCAAGGAAAAGTAGTATGTTCTTTCTTGATTTTTTTCTCATAACATACCAAATATTGTCTCTCTGCTATAGAAATCTCTCAAGATATATTATAATTTCATATTGCTATCCACAGACATATAATATTTCAAATCTATGTAACTTCAAAAGAAGAAAAGCATTGCTTAAGTTCATTACATATTTCAAATAACTGCATCTTAGCCCAGATTTAGACCTATATAGATTTTAGAACCTTCAGTCCAGGTAATAATTCTGCGGTTTTATTTTTCTATAAAAAACTGAGTTAAATAGTTTTGTGTGTTCAGTAATATTTGCAGCAGGTTTTAAAAACTAAGTTCTAGAATGATTAGATCTCCTTTAGAAAAGATTTTTTTAAAAAATATTTTTTGGTTTTGAGCTGTCTCTCCAGTCCTGCCACTCCCCTGGGCAACTCAGGAGAGCTAGCCCTGGTGGTGTGGATTCCCCAGAGCTGGCCTCAGTGGTGTGGGCACAGAAAAGCTGAATCTGTTGGGGAGGATTCGGGAGAGCTGGCAGGCTCACCAACTCAGCTACTACCCAGGTTCAGATCCTGGGCTTCGAGCTGACCCACCCCACCATCTATCCCACCTATGAGCTGCTGGAGCACATGAAAGGCAGATCCAACACTGCAGGATCTACATGACACAGGGCAACAACAGGGTATGGAAGAGGAGTCCTGGTGAGGATCCAGCATTGGTTGTGTAGCAGAAGCCAGAGGCCTCAAACCAGACTAATGCTTTGTTGAAAAAAAACAGCAAGTAAGGTATTTGGATGAAAGGGTATATACTGTGTAAGATGTTTATTTTTTATTTTCTTTTGGGGGGAGGTTACAATGGTGGAGGGTAGATATGGAAAGACTCGGAAAATGAGTGGGATTTTAGTGCATGATGTGAAGTTCACAAAATATCAATAAAGAAGTTTTAAGGATTTTTTTCTATATATGTATTATTGGAAAAACTAGCTATTATACTTAATGAGCAATCGATTAGCCACTTCTGCTTTATTTATATTTGACAATGAACTAATTTAGAATTTTAGTCAAGTTATATTTTAAATTTTAGCCTCCTATATAAATATTAAAATAGGAAATCGTTTAGTTTTAAATTGTTGAAATATACAGAATAGTGGGATAATATTACAATGAAGTTCTAGGTACTAAATGTTAATTAGAATGTTTATACGTATGATATAGCTACCATACAGCTGGAAATGTAGCAAAAGCTATGGTTATTTATAAATTGTTAGTTTTCCTGCTGTATTTCAGCTGACCAGATAATATTAAGAATGCTTCACTACTGAATGAAAAATAGGCCAAGACAGAAATTAAGAAAGAAATTAAAACCCTTTTAGAATTGAATGAAAATGAATATACTACATACCAAAACTTACAGATCACAATGAAGGCTGTTCTAAGAAGCAAGTTCACAGCACTAAACGCCTACATTTAAAACAGAAAATGGAGTGATATCATATTAGTAACTTAGCAGCATACCTGAAAGCTCAAGAAAAACAAGAAGAAATAACATCCACGTGGAGTACATGGCAAGAAGTAATCAAACTCAGGGTTTAAATCAATAAAATACAAGCAAACATAAAAAAAATCAATAAAATGAAGAGTGGGTTCTTTGAGAAAATCAATAAGATCGACAGCCCCTTAGTGAAATTAACTAAAAGGCAGAGAGAGAATAATCAAGTTAGCAAAATTAGAGATGAAAGGGGGGACATAACAATAGACATGGGAAATTCAGAGAATTGTAAGGAAATACTTTGAAAACTTATAACATACAAAACTGCAGTATCTAAATAAATGTATAATTTTCTCAATATATGTGACCTACCAAAGTTAAATCACGATGAGATAATCCATGTAAAAAATTATAACCCTTGGTGCAATAAAAGCAGTCATTAAAATCTCCCCTCCTTCCTCCCAAAAAAGCACAGGACCAGATAGATGGTTTTAGCCCATAATTCTCTCAGACTTTCAAAGAAGAAGTAACCTTAATATTCTTCAAATTATTTCATAAAATAGAAACAGGAGAAACAAACATAGCCCAATTCATTTTATGAGTCTGCAGTTACCCTGATACCCTAACTTCATAGACCTAACATAGAAAGAGAATTATAGACCATTTTTTCTTATGAACATTGATACAAAAATTCTCAATAAAATGCTTACCAACCGAATCTGAGAACACATCCAAAGGACCATGCACCATGACCAAGTAGGCTTCATCCCAGGAGGTACAAGGATGGTTCAATATACTTAAACTGATAAATGTAATCCAACATATAAACAGACTGAAAAACAAAAACCACATGATCATCTCATTAAATGCTAAAAAAAAAAGCTTTTGACAAAATCCATCAACCTTTCATGATAGAAACCCTGGAGATATTAGGGATACAAGGGACATACCTCAATATAATAAAGGCAGTTTACAGCAAGCCAGTAGTCAACATCAAGTTAAATGGAAAGTCAAAGAAATTCCACTGAAATCAGGAACAAGACAGGGCTGTCTACTCTCTCCATTTCTATTCAATATAGTATATGAAGTCTTAGCTAGATCAGTAAGAAAAATGAATACAAAATTGGGTACAATTTGGAAAGGAAGAAGTCCAAGTATCATTATACAGATAAGATACAGTACCCAAAAATGATCCTAAAAGTTCCACCAGGGAGCTGCTACAGCTGAAAAACACTTTCAGTAAAGTAGCAGCAAACAAAATTAATACATAAAAATCAGTAGCCTTCCTATATATAAGTGACAAATGAGCTGATAAAGAAATCAGGGAAACAACATCTTTCACAATAGCCTAAAATAATATCTCAAGATAACTCTAGCTAAACAAGTAAAAGAATTGTAAGCTAAAAATTTTGTCATTAAAGAAAGAAATTGATAATCTCAGCACTTGGGAGGCAGAGGCAGGTGGATTTCTGAGTTCGAGGCCAGCCTGGTCTACAGAGTGAGTTCCAGGACAGCCAGGGCTACAGAGAGAAACCCTGTCTCAAAAAAAAAAAAAGAAAAGAAAAGAAAAGAAAAGAAAAGAAAAGAAAAGAAAAGAAAGAAAGAAGTTGAAGAAATCAGATATAAAGATCTCCCATGCTCATGGACTGGTAGAATTAATATAATGAAAATGGCCATTCTAAAGATTCAATGCAATCTCCATCAAAATTCCAACACAATTCTTCACACATCTTGAAAGGACAATTTTCTGCTTCATATGGAAACAGACACACACACACACACAGCAAAACAAAATAAAACAAAGCAAAGTAAAACAAAACAGGATAGTCAAAACAATCCTGTATAATCGGGGGAGGTTTACCATCCCCCATCTCAAATTGTACTACAGAGCTGTAGTAATTAAAAAAAACAAAACAAACAAACAAGCAAAAAAAAAACAGCACAAAAGCAGACACATTGATCAATGGAATAGAAATGAAAACCCAGAAATAAATACACACACTTATGGACACTTTTTTTTTTTTTTAAACTAATGAAGCCAGAAGTACACCCTGGAAAAAACTTCAACAAATGGTGCTGGTCAAATTGGATAGCTACATGCAGAAGAATGAAAATAGATAATCTTATTACCTGAAACAAAACTTAACTCCAAATGGACCAAAAGGCTCAACATAAGGGCAAAGAAACTGAATCTGACAGAAGATAGAATGGGTAATAGTCTTGAACTTGTTGGCACAGGAGAGGACTTTTTGAACAGAATCCCTGGAACACAGATGCGAAGACCAACAATTAGTGAGAGCTCGTGAAGCTTCTTAATGGCAAAGCGCACCATCATTTGGATAAAGTGGCAGACTACCGAATGGGAAAAGGGTCTTTTGCTTTTGTTTTTTGTTTGTTTTCTTTTTGCGAACTATACATACAACAGAGGGCTAATATCCAAAATATATATAAAGAACTCAAAATACTAGACATCAAAAAACAAAACAAAACAAATAACTCAATTAAGCCATGGGATACAGATCTAAACAGAATTCTCCATGGAGAAAACATAAATGTCTGAGAAACACTTAAATGTCAACATCATTTGTCACCAGAGAAATGCAAATCAAAACTACTATGAGATGTTTATTTTACACCAGTCAGAATGTCCAAGATCAATTAAACAATAGCTCCTGCAGGCAAGGATGTAGAGCAAGGGAAAACTCATTCATTGCTGGTATGAGTGAGTATAAACTTGTACAATCACTATGAAAATCGGTTTGGCAGTCCCTCAGGAAGCTGGGAATAGATCTACCTCAAGATTCAGCTATACCACTCTTAGGCAGATGTCCAAAGAACAATTCATCCTACTACAGAGACACTTGCTCAACCATGTTTATTTCAGCTCTACAACATCTTTGATCTACAGTGATGACCCACCTGCAAGATGTGCAATAGTGGTACAAAGCTTTTAAGAGTAACCAACCTGGTAAGAAGGACACATGCTCCACTATGTTCATAGCAGCCTTATTTATAATAGCCAGAAGCTGGAAAGAACCCAGATGCCCCTCAACAGAGGAATGGATACAGAAAATGTGGTACATCTACACAATGGAGTACTACTCAGCTATTAAAAAGAATGAATTTATGAAATTCCTAGCCAAATGGATGGACCTGGAGGGCATCATCCTGAGTGAGGTAACACATTCACAAAGGAACTCACACAATATGTACTCACTGATAAGTGGATATTAGCCCAAAACCTAGAATACCCAAGATATAAGATACAATTTGCTAAACACATGAAACTCAAGAAGAATGAAGACTGAAGTGTGGACACTATGCCCCTCCTTAGAAGTGGGAACAAAACACCCTTGGAAGGAGTTACAGAGACAAAGTTTGGAGCTGAGATGAAAGGATAGACCATGTAGAGACTGCCATATCCAGGGATCCACCCCATAATCAGCATCCAAACGCTGACACTATTGCATACACTAGCAAGATTTTGCTGAAAGGACCCAGATATAGCTGTCTCTTGTGAGACTATGCCGGGGCCTAGCAAACACAGAAGTGGATGCTCACAGTCAGCTATTGGATGGATCACAGGCCTCCCAATGGAGGAGCTAGAGAAAGAACCCAAGGAGCTAAAGGGATCTGCAACCCTATAGGTGGAACAACAATATGAACTAACCAGTACCCCGGAGCTCTTGACTCTAGCTGCATTTTTATCAAAAGATGGCCTAGTCAGCCATCACTGGAAAGAGAGGCCCATTGGACACGCAAACTTTATATGTCCCAGTACAGGGGAATGCCAGGGCCAAAAAGGGGGAGTGGGTGGGTAGGGGAGTGGGGGTGGGTGGGTATGGGGGACTTTTGGTATAGCATTGGAAATGTAAATGAGCTAAATACCTAATAAAAAATTAAAAAAAAAGAGTAACCAACCAAGATCTGATTAGATTTAAGGTCCATTCCATGAGACAGAACCTATACCCAATACTTCTCAGGTAATCAAGAACCAAACACTTGATAGCTGAGAGACCTAGGGTAAAACCAAATACAACTGTTCTGCTAAAGGAATGTAGCATTCTGTTATACTTACAGATCAATGCCTTGCTCAGCCAACATCAGAGAAGATTCCTCCTGCAGCAGATGGGAAGGAATACAGAGACCCAAAATTGGACAATCAGGGGTTGGGGAGAGACAGAGACAGAGACAGACAAAGCGACAGATACCTTGGAACACTCAGTCCTAAATAGTATGTTTCTATCCTTCCTGTCCCTCAGGGTTCATGGGACTCTGCAGAAAAGGAGACAGAAAAACTGTAAAAGCCAGAGGAGATGGAGGGCACCAAAAAAACAAGGTCTTCTAAAACCACCAGGACTGACACATATATGAACTCACAGAAATTGTGCCAGGATGCACAGGGCCTGTACAGATCTATGACAGATGAGATCCCAGCACTGAGAGGAAACGTAGACACAAGCTCCCATCCTTAACTCAGAAGCGATCTCACATTGAAAACCACTCACAAATGAAAAATTATTTTTTTCTCCAACATATTTTCACTGGGGATATAAACCACTCTTAAGAGCAGGCCTCAGGCTCAGCAGTAGATGCCCAGCCAAAAGAAAACAACTCAATAGCAACCTTGGAGGTTCTTTGAGGTTCTTTGTCTCATAATGTGAAGTCGGGATTAAAAAAAAATGTAGCCTTAGAGGTTAACTCCCCTCTCCTCCCTCTCCCTCTCCCTCTCCCTCTCCCTCTCCCTCTTCTGTGGGCCTCTGTGTTTGTTCCCATCTACTACAAGAGAAAGCTTCTGGGTTTATGTTTGTATGGGATTCCTTTCTGTGTGAACTTGAGTATCTCTGCATTTTAATATATTTCTTGTGCTTTTTCTTCTGTTTGTTTGGTCCTATTCCAAGTTGCTTGTTTTGGTTTTTCTTATTTTATTATTATTTTTTAGATGCTCGCTCCTTTTTTTTTTTTCTAATAAGAGATGGAAAAGGTAAGGATCTAGATGGGAGGGGAGGTGGAAGGGGGAAACCATAATCAGAGCATATTGATTTTTTAAATTTTCATTGATTCTTTGTGAATTTTACATCATGCACACCAATTCCACTCATCTTCCTGTCCTTTTGTATCCACTCTCTGTCCTTGCAACCTTCCAAACAAAACAAAACAAAACAAAACAAAACAAAACAAAACAAAACCATGAAGCACATCCCCCCATGGAAGCTGTAGTGTGTTCCAGTGTGTCCCATAGCACACCCCTCTGTCCACACATCTTTACTTGCAATTGTTCATTGCAATGAGTCATTGGTCATGATTCGAGGTCTATGGCTTCTGCTACACCATCAATATTGGGCCCTCATCAGGACTCCTCTCTGATATCCTGTTGTTGCCCTGTGTCATGGAGATCCTGTAACTTTGGATCTGCCCCATCGGCCCTTTCACGTGCTCCAGCAGTTCACTCAGTGCCTCAGCTGTGCAAGGGTGGGACCAGCTCTCCCATTCTCATGGCCTCAGGGCCAGCTTTCCTGCCTGCCACAGTGCCGAGGGTAGGAGGAGGCCATCTCTCCCACCCTCACACCATCTCGCCACAAACAAGCTGCTAGGCCAGCTCTCTTGTGCTGCCTAGGTGAGGTGCAGAGACTGCTTTGTGGAGTGCTCCAGCTGGCAATGGCAAAAGGTGGGGCCAGGTCTCCAGAATGCCAGTCAGTGAAGGGCAGGGCCAGTTTGGCACAACTCTTGGACATTAGCACGGTGCCAGGTGGCAGCCCAGACCAGGGATGTCTGCATGGTCTTTAGTAATAACGTGAGCCATGGACATGAACACAAACCCCTGATGCTGCGTGGCCAGGGACTCAGACATGGCCCTCAGCAGAAGCACAGGGCTAGGACTCCATTAAGGCCTCAGGTGGCTGGGCAGGCTACTCACATCAGGCTGTTCCTTTGTACCCTCCAGTCTCCACACAGTCTGCCTCTCTTCACAATGCTTAAACTGTTCTGCTTCTCTTTCTCTCTCATCTCTCCACCATATACTTTCACATCTTAGTGGCTCACACTGAGGCAGGCTGTTTGGCTGGCAGGCCTCTAGGTGTCACGGCAGGCAGTGTGACATGGTGGCCAACGGGCCTCTGGGTGTCTACGGCCAGCCCATCACTAAGGGCTGGCCTCTAATCAGAATATATTGTATGGGACAATGTATTTTCAATAAAAGAGAAACAGAATAAAAGAGTGTGTCTGTTACAAATGGGTACTAATAATGGAAAATGTAATAATGGAGTAAGTAGGATGCTAATAATGAACTCATCATGTGTTTGTGTCTGGATTTAAAGTTTTTAAAGCACTCATTTACATAAACTTGCTTCAGTTATACACATTAATTATGTCTTATTTAGACCAAGTAATTGTTCATTCAGTTTTGCTTTGTTGTGGGAAAATGTTTTTTTTTTTTTACAACTTATACAAATTTGAAATAAAATTTAATACTGTCCCCCACAATGTGTTGTCAAACCTGGGTATGGGGTTTGGGGGAGTTGGCTCAGAGGATGAAGTGCTTGCTGTAGCTGAACACCGACACAGGAAAAAGCAACGTATACACATGTATACATGTGTACATACATGCACATGTGTAAACACACATGCACACTCACATACATAGAGCGATAGAGACAGAGAGACAAAGACACAGAGATATAGAGAGAGACTGGACAGAGGCTGAGAACATAGTTCAATGGTTGAATATATATGTAGTATCTGTGAAGAGTTAGATACAAATCACTGAAAACAAAAACGATGTAAAACACAACACCTAGGCATTGTGGCAGGAATAATTTTGCATTTGAATACTTTTCTAAAAAAACGGTTCCTGAATGGTTCAAGCCATGTTAATACACAGCAAGGGCAGGGTAAAATGCCTTTTCTGGCAGAAGAAACTAAAGGTATCAGAATACAGACTGAGCAGCCATGCAGAAAGAGAAGAGGCTGTCAGCCCTGGATATCTGCTGCCATGGCAACAGTCTCTAGGCCCCTGACTTTCTCTGTTGGAATCTGAGGGAGTCCAGGGAGAATTTCTGGCCCAGGGTTTCCTGCCCCAGTGGCAGGAACAGAGGAGCCTGTCCTCCCTCTAATTACCCCCCTTGTTTTCACACAGCAGGACCTGTCTGCCTGGGTTCCTCCAGCCAAGGGTGCTCTGTTGCTGCATTCTTCTGCATTCTTTCCTAAAGACACATTATGGTGCCAGTTCTTGCTGTCAGACTAAGGATCTGTTCACTGAAGCAGGCCCTGCCCAGCCTCTGGCTTTCCTGTTTTCCTTCTATCTCAGCCTTCCTGATCCCATGTCCCCTGGGTTAGGGGAGTGATGTCCAAATAGGAATGCAATGACCTGGGTCTCTCTTTTTTTTGCTTCTGGTGTTAGCTGAGGTGTGGAAACACACACACCACACACAGGCACATGCCCACATGCGTGCCTGCCTGTTTCCAGAGGAACAAGGCCTCTGAAGAAGGTCTGTAGCTACTCGAGCCTTTGGAAACACATGAGGCCAGAGAAGGTTCGTCCACAGGTCCATATATTGGCTAAAGGAAGCCAGTAGCAAACTGAGGGGCTGGGCAGAATTCATGGTATTAGACACTAACTGGAGGTTCTGCAGACACACTGGGGGCCTCCAATAACCCCCTTTGCTGCTGTTTATGCTCTCTGTCTCTCGAGAAGGGAGGTAAAAGCAAGTCTAGACTGCTGTTCCTTCACATACCACCACAGTAAACCAGAGTTCTCTTTGGAGTAAAAGTCGCCCAAATTGGGATATTCTCTGGACTGAAACAGTTGGAGACCTTCCTGGATGCTCGTTAAGTCTGGAACATAAAAAGTCACTTGGGCTGTCCTATCTTCCTGGGCTCCAGCATACTCATTGCTAGTCTTCAACTTGGGGATTCTTAAACACCCCCATTATCCCCAGCCATTATAGTAGATGAGATGAGGACTGGGTCCATAATTTGTGTCTATTTAAAATGATAATGGAATCCCTCCCTGATTAAGAGCCATTACCTGTATCAAAACAAAGGCTTTGCTGTGTCATTTCTCTTTTGTTTTTTTTTTTTTTTTTTTTTTTTTTTTGGTTTTTCGAGACAGGGTTTCTCTGTATAGCCCTGGCTGTCCTGGAACTCACTCTGTAGACCAGGCTGGCCTTGAACTCAGAAATCCGCCTGCCTCTGCCTCCCGAGTGCTGGGATTAAAGGTGTGCGCCACCACGCCCGGCTGTCATTTCTCTTTTGATGTGGCTTTTTCTTTCATTTTAAAATAGACTTGTTTTTGAGAGTAGCTTCAGCTTTATAGAAAAACTGAAGAAAAAAAAAGAAAAACTGGAAAGAAAGTACGGAGCGTTCCCATGAATATCATACCATGTCTCTCTCATTGTTAATATCTTACCATTTTAACCAATTTACTGAAATGTCCTTTGCTTTATGAATAGTCTTTTTCAGTTGTAAGATCCTCCTTTCTACAATACTGAGTCACTTTTAGTTCTGTCATTCTAGATTTTTTTTTTCTTCATGATTGTACTGATCTGGTGTTTTGTAGACTGTTCCAGTACAGAAAACTTTCTGGTGTTTTTCCCATGGTGAAACTGGATTTATGTGCTTTGAGAAATAGGTTACAGAGGTAAAGTGTTTCAACACAGCATATCAAGGCTACATGTTAGTAATATGATTTATGAATCTCTTTGAGGAAGCACTTCTATGTATACCTCTGGTTGGCCTGGAACTTACTGTATAGACCATCAGGTCCAAAAGAAACTCCATTTCCCCCAAATCTGGTGTTTAGATAAAAGCCAGCACTTGCATTCCTCAGGTATTTTTGAAGCTGGTTTGCCTCTACCAAAAGAAGTCATCTCTCTTATCTTTGGCAGAAGGGACAAATGGCTATCTGTGGTGCCTATTAGCATACCAAAGTAAGGGCTGGCCTCCGGGCTCCCTCAGAAGGTGTTTTAAAGCTTTTCTTGATGAGGATAAACCCAGGTCCTCATGTAAACATGTGATCTACATTCAACTATAGTGCAGATATCTTAAGAGATTTGAACACAAATGCATCTGTTATCTATTGAGAAAGTTACATTTTTCTTTTTTCTTCTCTTAATTGTTTAGTTATATTGACTTTCAAATATTAAACGCTTCTTCCAATCTGGTTAGGATAAATTGATGTATTGCTGGATTCAATTCCCTTACATTTTTATTAAGAACTTTTGCATATGAACCAAATATGATTGTAATTCAATCAGTTAGGCCAGAGGATGGTGAATTTGCAACCAGCCCGGGCTGCATTGTAGGACACTATTTCAATAACCAAATCAAACAAACCAAAAAACCAAGATCGAAAAAGAATTCCTGTATCTTTATTCATGAGGGTGCTACTTCTCTTTAGGCCTTTTATATTTCTATCAAGGCAAAACATACTTCATTATAAATAAAGGAGGCATCTCCCTCCACTTTCTCCAGTAATTGTTTAAAACTAATATTCATACTTAAATGTTTGACAGAATTCACCAGTGAAGATATTGGACTTAGAATTTTCTTTGGATTTTATTTGGGGAAGAGTAGTGAGAACGAATCTATGTATGAGTTGTCCTGGAACTTGCTATATTCACCAGAATGGCCACAAACTCACTGAGACATGCTTGCTGAATGCTGGGATTAGTGGTGTGCATGCCCCAGCTTGGAAGATTTTTAATAATTTACGTTTAAAGATATAAGTAGTGTTGTGAAGGAACTGTCTTATAACAGTGAGTGAGAATTAATGGTCACCACCTCTTCCTAAATTATTATTCAGTGATTACATATGGATAATTGTGCTTGTCTATGGTTTGTACCATGGGAATCAGATACTATAGGATCTTAACCCACATCAACACTTATTATTTGGACTGCTTTCTGAAAATACATAGAGATACATTTGGTTTTTGTATATTGACGTGTACACTAACAACTCACTGAACATATTTGGTAGTCTTTTAATATCCTTTGTAGTGGATTTCTTATGGTTTTTATATAAAAGCATGCCATCTGCAAGTAGAAGATGCTTTTCCAAATGCTTGTGTTTCACCAAAATTCATATTTTGGAACTTAATTACCATTTGGTAAAAGTAAAAACAATGTTTTAGGGGTTACTTAGGTTGTGAGAACAGAACAATATTTATTATTAATATTGTTAATTATTTTAGTTCTAAGAGTTGAACCTGGAAGCCTTCCACACGCTAAGCAATGACAGCCCCCAGAGAAGAGCACTATAAAGGAATAATTCTGTTGTGAGGGTGTGAAGTATCTTGTCTGTCACTTCTACCGTTTGAGGGTAGAGCTAGAAGGCAGTTATGAACCACAGACTGAACTGTCACTAGATATCAAATCTGCCAGCACTTTTACCTCGATTCTCCCCCTGCCCCGCCCCCCTCAGCCTCAAGAAGTGCGAGGAAAGAAGTTGTTTATAAGGTACCCACTATCTGGTATTTTAATATAGCAGCCTGAACAAACATGGGGTTTCTTTTACTGTGTTTTTTCCAACATAGGTGCTTTGTATTTCCTTTCCACGGCTACCATTGGGATTGATCAAAGAGAAACCTCTCCCTGGGATACTGGGGCACGTGCTAGACTTTCTGGAAATACTATCAAAGCATTGCTAGCGTTGATGACAGGCCTTTGCCCCTTTTAAGTTTGCCTTGCCTTGAAAGAAGCTAAAATGTTGAGTCCTAAGGTGGTTTGATTCCCCAGTTGACAACTGTGAGATGCTCCCATGGTGCCTGATGTCTTTGAGGGGAGGAATGTGAGCTTAAATACCCTCTTTAGCAGCTGGCTGGATTGCCCTCATGGCAGCTTAGCTGCTCTGGATACTTCATAGATATTTTAAGAAAGCTATACTGTAACCACAGCTGCTTGCCCAACTCAAGCTCCAAAAGGCATTAATCTGGCCACAACACTTTCAAATAGCTAGCACCAGATTTTTGGCCATCATAAATCATAGTTAACTCTAATAGCCTTTTTCACTTGCATCAAATGGGGGAACACCTCACCTGGTACAACAGCAGAATGCCTGTAACAGCTGTAAAACACAATCTTTATGTGAAGTGTACTATAAGCTGTGCAAGCAAACTGTGGGGAGCGGGTGTGGCGGCAGTCCCAAAGGCGCCAGGGACTGCAGCTAAGTCATATGACTTGCACCTGACTTCCTCATATAAGACACAAACATCTTGAGTGCTGCGCAGGTGTACCAGGATACAGGTGAATTCAATTTGATGGAGATATGCCCCTGCTGCCCTGATTAGCTGAAGCTGCGTGCCTGGTGAGGTAGCGTGGCCTGCTGTGCGTGGATGGGAACTGAGAGTATAAAAGAGTGAGAGGCCCAGGGTTCGGGGGAGATATAAACAAGGGAGATATAAACAAGGGAGATATAAACAAGGGAGATATATGGAGAAAGAAGAAACAGGACTGAATAAATGTGTGCAGAAGGATCCTGTAGCAGCGTCGTTCTTCCTGGCCAGTTGAGCGCGCGCAAGAGTTGGTGCCGAAACCCGGGAAAAGAAACATCTTCAGGCATGAGCGAAGACCCCCTGCTACAGGGAGGATTCAGAACTGCATAACGGGGAAGAAGGGGTTAATAAAGTGTTCCCGTAAAACAGACTGTTGAGAAGGATCCGGCGTGGATTCAGAACTCTTCACCTGGGGAACGGTACTGATGAAGAGAAAGAAGAAAGATGAAGACTGAATAAACTGCTGTTAGAAGGACTGGTGGTCGCATCGTTCTTGCTGGTCGAGAGTGGGCGCGACAATTGGTGGCCCGTACGGGGAACCGACTCCCCCACCGAGTTCAGAACTTTCAGCAGTTAGTGGTTGCCGGCAGGGTAAGTTCACAGTGAGTGAAACTTGCGACCCCAGGAGTTTGGGAAGGACCTCGGATAAAATAGAGGCAAGTATAAAGTTGCCAGGAAGCAGGCACAAGGTAACGAAAGGTTCCCGGCTTTGGGACAAGTTAAGGTTCCCGGCTTTGGGACAAGTTAAGGTTCCCGGTTTGGGGACAAGTTAAGGAACTATGATAACCTCAGTGTAGTGATCAATAGATCCTCGCTGTGTAGTTATGCTTTTTTCTCCCATTGACCCTTTGTGGGTAGGTCTGATAGTTTTGGTCTTGTTTGTTCTGATATATGGACTCTGTTACTGTGTGAATCGAGAGGCAGTCAAGACAGGTCAGAAAATCCTTATAGAGCAACAAGAAAATATGTCGGAAGAGGAGAAGGGCTTAAAAAGAAAAAGGAAAAAGAAAGGAGACACAGTGTTATCAGGTGAACAGAAAGGACAAAATAAAAGAGTTGAGGCAGAGGAGGAAGGCGAATTAGCTTTTGCTCCCCCTCCCTATGCCTCCTCGTCAGCCATCTATGGGCAGACCTTCTGTCCGGAGGTCTGGAAAGAGGATAGATTCTCCTTGCTGGGATGTCCTATTTTCACTGATCAAGCTGAATTTGCATGGGATAGAGATATGCTGCTTGATCAAGGTAGATTTGCACAACAACAGACAGGATATCCAGTGCAGGTGTTTGAGCAGGTGAATCAGATTCCTATAAGGGCGTGGAAATCATTGCCCAACAGAGGGGAAGTTAGTGAAAACTTGACTCTCATATTGACTCCCCAGATGGTCACACAGGTGATTGAGGTTATGGTCTCATCACCACGAGGTATTGTGTCCATCCCCCCTGGGGATCGAGTAGATCAGGTGTTGACGTGGGCGAGAGGGTCTGTTTGTGTGTTCCCACAGGACCAGATGGAACCTCTTTGGGTGCCAGAGAGATTGGTGAGACGCTACAAGAATGAGGCTCCTGATCCAGTTGCCCCTGTGGATGTGGTGGATGATCCCACAACCACAAACAATGGAGTCGAGATGGGAGATCCTTTCAGTATTCCAGAAGCCGATACCAGCTCGACATGACATTCAAATTTTTCTATGCCTTTTTGATCCCTGAATTCCCCTTAAAGAGATAGCCCCTCTGGCTATCTATCCCTTGCTTCAGGGAAGATGAGTGGGGACGAGAGCCCTGGGATGTATGCTTGTTATAGTGTGTGTGTTTTGTGTTTGGCACATGTGTTAGGTGCAGAGTGTGCGGGTCCGCACTTTCGCCATGGTAGCGTAGGCTTTTGCTGCAGTGGAGGCGGGACAATCTCCTCAGATTCGGTTTGCCGCTCTAAAAGAAATTATGCTGCGTTATGCCGTGGGGTGCAAGGCTAAGCACTGCACAGAGGATAGCTTGCTGTTGGCATCCTGTGGAAGGCACGTCTGATTGCATGAAGGTTAAGTGTCCTAGTTCCCTTCCCCCAGGAAAAACGACACGGGAGCTGGCCAAGACCTCTCTGGGTGATGAGCCTAAGGGATGGTTTTGTGTAGGGCCCCTACGCTTGCACACTGGGGATCAGACCTCTACCTTCACCCATGAGGCTTGCTTGCAGCAATTAAGATCTGGCCATAGGTTAATTAACATCCTGGCCTTTTGATGCACCTGCCGCAAGCAAAACACAATCTCCCCAGGTGTGGCTTGGCATAATAGAGAGGTAGTCAGTGATAAGACTCCCTGGGCATGTCACCAACCTAAGACAGGGATCAAACCAATGCTGTTTGTCACCCAAGGACGGGTAAGGGACATGGCTGCGGGGGGCTATCTACAGACATTCTCTCTGCCAAAAAAGAAAAAAGGGGGAATTGTGGGGAGCGGGTGTGGCGGCAGTCCCAAAGGCGCCAGGGACTGCAGCTAAGTCATATGACTTGCACCTGACTTCCTCATATAAGACACAAACATCTTGAGTGCTGCGCAGGTGTACCAGGATACAGGTGAATCCAATTTGATGGAGATATGCCCCTGCTGCCCTGATTAGCTGAAGCTGCGTGCCTGGTGAGGTAGCGTGGCCTGCTGTGCGTGGATGGGAACTGAGAGTATAAAAGAGTGAGAGGCCCAGGGTTCGGGGGAGATATAAACAAGGGAGATATAAACAAGGGAGATATAAACAAGGGAGATATATGGAGAAAGAAGAAACAGGACTGAATAAATGTGTGCAGAAGGATCCTGTAGCAGCGTCGTTCTTCCTGGCCAGTTGAGCGCGCGCAAGAGCAAACCTTTATTTTCTTGAAAGGCTATGTATGCCATGATCAGTGTAAACACCCTTACTGCACCCTTGGCACTACCTCTCCAGACCATATAAGTAGACTGTTGCTCACATTTTAAGCCAGTTAGGAGACAACCTCCCAAGTTGCAGCATTATAAGAAAAGGCTTCTCTTAGTGTTTTGATCCTTGTTGTGAGTGGACCAGGCAGCGCTGGGAACATGAAGAACACAATGCAGAAGCCATAGTGGAGTTGCAGTAGCTGTAAAAGTAGTGGTGGTTGGGTACCCAAGGAGCTAAAGGGATCTGCAACCCTATAGGTGGAACAACATTCTGAACTAACCAGTACCCTGGAGCTCTTGACTATAGCTGCATATGTATCAAAAGATGGCCTAGTCGGCCATCACTGGAAAGAGAGGCCCATTGGACACACAAACTTTATATGCCCCAGTATAGGGGAACGCCAGGGCCAAAAAATGTGAATGGGTGGGTAGGGAAGTTGGGGGGAGGGTATGGGGGACTTTTGGGAGAGCATTGGAAATGTAATTGAGGAAAATACGTAATAAAAAAATATTTAAAAAAAAGTAGTGGTGGTGGTGGTGGTGGGGCTGGAGAGATGGCTCAATGGTTAAGAGCACTGACTGCTCTTCCAGAGGTCCTGAGTTCAATTCCCAGCAACCACATGGTGGCTCACAACCATCTCTAATAGGATCTGATGCCCTCTCCTGGTCTGTCTAAAGAGAGCAATGGTGTACTCATATACATAAAATAAATAAATAAACAAATCTTAAAAAAATGTAGTGGTGGAAGAGGTGAAAGACAGGAAGTGTTTCATTGAGTTCCGGAAGTGGGGATAGAGGTGGCCAAGATGAGAAAGGTTCTGAAGAACTGAAGATAAGAAGTTGTGGACTTCCATTGCTGACAGAGTTCTAGGGTGGAATCAAGTCTTAAAAACCAAGGATCCTGAGCGGGGTGTGGTGGTGCACGCCTTTAATCCCAGCACTCAGGAGGGCAGAGACAGGCGGATTTCTGAGTTTGAGGCCAGCCTGGTCTACAAAGTGAGTTCCAGGACAGCCAGGGCTACACAGAGAAACCCTGTCTCGAAAAACCAACCAACCAACCAACCAACCAACCAACCAACCAGCCAACCAACCAAACAAAAAAATCCAAGGATCCTGAAACCCTCACCCTTACTCTCTATAGGTATTGAGGGTTCCAGCACCCAAGACTGTTCAGGAGCTGTGTCAGTAGAAGATTCTGCAGCTGCCTTTATGTTTGAAAAATGTGTTACTTCATTGTAAATCTAACTAAAGATAGCATAGCTTTAGCTTTCCCCTCAATGGGAAATGTTTACTATGGGAAACCAATGGGAGTTTTGTTTCTTTTGCGTGCTTAGCTAGATGTCCTGGGCCACTAAATAAATAAATAAATAAATAAATAAAAATCATGACTTGGCAAATTGGTTACTGCCACTCATTACAGTACTGGAATCCTGCAAAGCAGCTACCAGGGTTGCTAGTATTACAAACCTACATAGGAACCAATCAACCTGAGTGCTTAGAACCATAAACTTCGTGCTTCTAAAGCCTGAAGCAATGGGTCATTCGCTCTAAGGGCTGGGAAGGATAAGTCCACGAGGACTCGACGGTCCAACCCATAAGATTTAAGCTTTCATCAGGACTGCCAGCATCAGGTGAGCTTTTCCCTTCTGCTCACCGTTTCTATCCTGTGGCCCTATAACTGGTGACAAAACCAAGAATCATTTTCTAGTCACTTTAGTGTTTAATTGGTTTGAGGCTTTTAATGGTTTTCTCTAATATTCTTTGTTGCTAATGTTTTTGGATGACATAATCTCAGTTGGTATTCTGTCTGGTCTCCACCCCCACAGTTACCAGGCAACACCTAGGTATGCTCCTCTCCATGGTTACCTGGCAACAGCCAGGTAGGTCTGGCCCTATAAAAGGGACTGCTTGCCTCCTCCTCTCTCTCTTGGTCCTGCTTCTTTCCCTTGCCTCTTGCCCCCTTGCTCCCCCTCTCAGCCCCATTCCCTTCCCCCTCTCTCCACGTGGTCATGGCCAGCCTCTACTTCTCTCCTCTCTGCCTTTCTTTTTTTTATTTAAATGTTTTTTTTTTTACTACATATTTTCCTCAATTACATTTCCAATGCTATCCCAAAAGTCCCCCATACCCTCCCCCCCACTCCCCTACCCACCCATTCCCACTTTTTGGCCCTGGCGTTCCCCTGTACTGGGGCATATAAAGTTTGCATGTCCAATGGGCCTCTCTTTCCAGTGATGGCCGACTAGGCCATCTTCTGATGCATATGCAGCTAGAGTCAAGAGCTCCGAGGTACTGGTTAGTTCTTAATGTTGTTCCACCTATAGGGTTGCAGATCCCTTCAGCTCCTTGGGTACTTTCTCTAGCTCCTCCATTGGGGGCCCTGTGACTCATCCAATAGTTGACTGCGACCTCTCAGCCTTTCTTTGCCTCTGTTATTTTCTTAACTCTCCTTCCCATGCTCTGAATAAACTCTATTCTATGCTATACCATCGTGTGGCTGATTTCTCAGGGGGAAGGGATGCCTTGGCATGGGCCCGCTGAGATATCCCCTTCCCCCACACCTCACCACACCCCCATAGAACATATTCCAATGCCCTTTATCTTTTTATAAACACATCACTCTCCATCAGTTTATTTTTCACTCATATTTTATTTAGAAAAAAGCCTTTTTTATTTTTCTTTAAAGAGGGGTGCTATTCTATGTTGGCAATATTTATAATATATACCTTTCAGTTTTGGTTAAATTTGCCATCTGGTCCCTCTCACAGGCAGTTTCTTTCATTTGCTTTTTTCATACCACCTTACTTACAAATTTTATAACTTTCTGGAAGCTTGGTTTTTTTTTTTTTTTTTTTTTTCCTACTGACTTTTGCTCTGCAGCCCAGGCTGGCCTCAAATACTCAATTCTCTTGCCTCAGCTTCCAGAGTACTGAAATGATAAGCGTGTGATTCTATCCCTAGCTGGTAAATAAGACATTTAAAATGTTCCGCAGCAACTCCTTCCACATGCAGGTCTTATTGCTATTTCTATGTGACTAACTGAATTATTTTAGTCAAAAGCTGTGCATATTGTAAACCGACATATACAAACCCCCCTTGAAGGAAAGCATTGGCTAAATGCAGAGGTTTCCTCAGATAAACACAGTTTTGCAGTGCTCTAGTTCCTTGACCACATTGAAGTACAAAGCTACACTAACTGCCTGCTAATTGTTCTATTGTTTCCTACAATCCTCTGGAGCATAAATTGTTCACATTTGTTTTGATCCCAGGAGGTATCCACATAACCTTGTCTTTCACAGGTCTCTGGGAACTAACAGGTATGTAGTTTAGACTGTGACTACTGAGATTCTCCTAATTGTTTTTCAACATAAGCTGTATTTTCAAAAAACCATTCTAACATCAAATGTGCATGTCACAACAACTTACTCTCCAACACAAACTGGATGGAAGTTGAAATCACTCTATGCCCTGCTTTAAATCAAGGACCATCTGGGCATTGTGGCATAACAGGAACCTTTCCAGAAAGGATCTTCTTAGTTGGGTGGTAGTGATGCACACCTTTAATCCTGGAACTTGGGAAACAGAAGCAGGAGAAACTCTGCGAGGTTGAGGGCAGCATAGTTTACAGAGAGAGTTCCAGGACTCCAGAGCTATGTATAGAGACTCTATCTCAAAAATAAAACAGTAGATAAAGGACGAATAGGCAGAGAACTCCAGACTACTCAACTGCCATCAACCGGTTCCCCTGTTTACCAACCCAGACCTGCCATCCACTCATCTGCCAGTTGCTTTATCTGAACCCTCCTGGTTCTTCCACTTTGCTGTTGCAACTGTAGTGAACTCTGAAGCTTTCTTCTTAAACCTGTGACCCCCACAATGGTCTGCTTCTCCAGCTTTTTCCCTGCATCTGATTTGGGTTACTTATTTTATCAATACAGACTACACATTTCTATCAGCTTGCTTCAGAAACCTCTGGAGGCTTCTGAATTCCATGCAGTGAGTCTGTAACAAAAAACCTAGTGTCAACAGTGTTGCCTGTAAGTAAGGGCAGACCCTATAGATTAAAAATTCTTCCAGGCAGTGGTGGCTCACACCTTTAGTCCCAGCACTCGGGAGGCAGAGGCAGGTGGAATTCTGAGTTTGAGGCCAGCCTGGTCTACAGATGAATATGGGGCTGCTTCAGACTATCCACTGCATCTGATTATGATTTGCCTTGTGCTCTAGTAGATTTTGTCACCTGCAGATAGTTTCTGTGAGTGTGTGAAATTTGGAATTCTGGGGACTTTTCAGAAGGTGCATAAATTCTAGGGCCCAGAGATGTGTAGGTTTTTGTTGGTTGGTTAGTGCTTGGTTGCTGTTGCTCAAGTTTAAATGATCATGAACAAAGGAAGAAAAACAATAAGAAGAAATTAGATACTGACTATGAAGATCAAACTTGCCCTAAGGAACTATAGACCCCTAATCAGCAGAAAGTAGTCTAACTATAATGCTATGCCCTTTCCCCTGTATTCTTTTTTTCCCCTTCTCCTGTCTAGGGCCAGAGGTTGCAAATGTGGAAAAAAAAAGATAGAGAAGTTTGGAAGAAAGAAGAACCTACAAAGTAGCCAAGGACAACCTCCTGTTATTGTCCTTGCTCTTGGTTGTCATCAGAACTTGATGGTAAGACTTATTGCTGAAGACATTGCACATTTAAGTCACAGTACATAGAGAAATAACATTGGTACTGTTAGGAACCATCCTCTCTGTGATGGAAACTGCTGTTCTGACTGCTGTAAGGGGTAGGTCATCAACAATCTTACCCAGCTGTGAGCCCAGTGAGTTACAATCATTAAAGCACTTTACCTACCATTATCTGTTTATTAAAAAGAATTAAATTCAGCAATAACCAAATTAAAGACATTGACATGCTGGGTAGACTAAAATGTAGCACAGGAGTGCTGTTCCAAATATACTACATACTTTGTTCTATACATGATTTCATGCAACAAATTCTACAACTGTGCAATACTCTTTTTTCAATCATTGTTCATTTAATTTCTATGTACATTATGAACCATATACTATACTATTTTTATCATATATAATTATTTCTGTTTAGCATCATTCTTGAGATATAACTTGTATGTCATATAATCCATCCATGAAAATTTTATAACTATATAGTGCTGGTATATTCATAGTAAAAGAGTCCAGGGATTGCCACCCAAAAATAAGCACTCTCACTGGACATGGTGGTGCATATCATTGATCCTAGCACTTAAGAGGCAGAGTAAGGTGAATTTTTGTGAGTTTCAGGCCAGCCAGAGCTACATAGTGAAAAGCTGTCTCAAAGAACCAATAAATGAATGAATGAATGAATAAAAAGATATTAGACATCCCCATATACTATTTTGCAGGATGGTAGAAAGCAGCAAATAGATGCTAGAAGCAGCATCATTCTGATACCTCCTTATTTGCATAAAGTCTAGACTTCCAAATAGGAATAAAAACAAAAACAAAGACAAAACCTTTTTTTGAGTTCTGTCAAATAAATTCACATCATAGTAAAAGAATTTAGATTCTGCTAATATGCCTAGATTGAATTTCATCATAGTTCTTTGTCTTTTACTTTGGTGCCAAAGGTCATTTACAAATAATCATCTAACAAGTAGGCCAATCAGACTTTATCCTAGGCCACCAGTGCCTTCCCTAAACCCATCAAACTATCCTGAGAATCATACACTGATCACCTGATAGCCCCTATTTCTTTCTTCATACATAGACATTTCTAAATACATTTTTGAAAATAGCATATACATTTCTAAGTAATTTTGACCTAGTGTGGAATCAGTCACATTGTTACAATTTCCTCCTATGCTATATGCTTTAAAAACCACTTTGTCCATTACTAACTTTGTTTGCCTCTTCTCCTATTTATCTCTTTGTCAGATTACTTAAAAAAAAACTTGAAAGAATAGAGGGGAATTGTCCTTCATTCCTACAATACAGATGGGCAAACATCATCCTTTTTTTTTTTTTTTGCCATTTTCAGCATCCCTAAAGAAAATTCCATTTCCATTACCAATCATCTTCCATTTCTACTCTTCTCCTAGCTCCAAGCAATCACTAACATTTTCTGCCTCTTATAGGTTTGATGATACCACTATTTATTACTGAACACTATCTAATATTTTGTGATTGTCTACTTTCACTAAACATGATGTTTTTAATGTTTACTCTATAGGAGCATGGCTCAACACTTCTTCCTTCTTGTCAAATAAATATATAGCTTGTTTATTCACAAGTTGATGGGCATCTATTTTTTTAGCTATTAGGAATGATGTTGCTATGAACATTTTTGTGTACTTTTATATGCTTGTATATTTTCAATTCTTTTGTGCATATACCTAGGAGCAGAATTGTTTGGACAAATGATAACTCTATGCTTAACATTATGACAAAGTGTCAATGCATTTTCTGAGTGACTACAGCATTTTACATTCCTACCAGCAAGATGTGAGAGGTATAGTTTCTCTCCATCCTTGTCAAAGTTTATTTTCTATCTCTTTCATTTTAGTCATGTTCTTTGGTGTGATATGTTTGGATTTCTGATTTGAATTCTCCTAATTGCTAATAGTTTTGAACTTCTTTTCACGTGTCTATGTGTTACAATAGTTTGGGCAAAATCATTATATGCAAAAACAGGCAAACCCATACCCAGAATAATTATCTATGCTAGTAATGACAAAGTGCTGAGCTTTTTATGGTAGAAAACGAAGGAGTCTATTATGCTGATGGAATTGATAATGATCAGATTAAGGAAGCAGGAGTTAATAACAATTCTGGACTTGTTGTCAAGCATATAAATATCAGAGAACAGGAAATAAATCCACCCAAATTTTAAGGAACTTTCTACCTCAATAAAATTTCTATGAGTTCAGAAAGACCTTTTCCCTCCAAATAAATTTGGATCATCACAAGATGTAGCTTCTGACAGAAAGGATTTGGCTCTCAGCACACCTTTTAATGAATATTTACTTGGAACACAAGTATCTTCGCATCCTGTGTCTATTGAGAGAGATCTATCCATGTAAGTATAGGAATGGGACATGCAGAGAAATTATTTCTAAGTTGAAAGATAAGCTATGCCTGGTTCCTTCTACCATAAAAAGAGAAGAACAATTCTTAGCTACTTTTCCTGTTGCTGTGATGAAGCAACCCAATAAAAGCAATTTCAAGGAGAAATTATTTTGGCTCACAGTTTGAGGGTTCAGTTCCTCATGATGAAAACAATCGCAGAAGCAGGAGCTTGAGGTGGTTTGTCTTAGAGTTCACAGTCAGCATGCAGGGAATGACAAAGTCTAGTGCTCAGCTCACTTTCTCCATTGTATTTACATAGTATATGATCCTGGGCTATGATATGGTGCCACTCATATTCAAGGTGTTTCCTCTAACCTCCATTTCCCTAATCCAGGCAATCACTATTAGACACACCCAGACGGTATCTAATCTAAATAATCCCTCACAGGCATGCTTAGTGACTTGGGTTGTAAATTATTCTAGATTTTGGTTAGCTAACAATCAGCATTACCTAACACATGGGCCTATTCGGGTCTTGGAGCAACACATTCCTCACTTGGATGTGTTACTCTGTGGTTACTAGGAAAGCTGTTAAGACATTGGAGGGGCCTGAAACAAGAGCAGGCACTTCAACGGCTCAAGGCTGCTAGACAGAGTGCTCTGCCACTTGGACCATATGATCCAGTAAACTTACTGTTACTTGAGGTGTCATTGGTAGATATGGGGGGCATTTGGAGCCTTTGCAGGACCCATAGGTGAACAACAGAGGAGACCCTTGTGATTTTGAAGCAAGGCCCTGCAGCTATCTACAGTCAACTATTCTCCCTTTGAGAAGTAGCTCTTGGCCTGGTAGTGGACCTTAGTGTAATGAGTAACCAACTTTCCATGTGACCTGAGAGGACCATAAGAAGCTGGATATTATCTTACCCACCAAGCCACAAAGTTGGCCACGTACAGTAGTAATCTAGCATTAAGTGGAAGTGGCATATATGTGAACAGACCCAAGTACATACTGAAGGCATGAATAAATGGCATAAAAATGTCCAAATGCTTAGGGTTCTTTTTCTTGCAGTAATGCCTTCTGTCCCTTAGAATGCACTCAGGGCTTTAAGGGACTCTGCTTTAGGATTAGTTGACTGATCAAGAGAAAACTTAGGCCGGGTTTATAGATGCTTCTGCATAATATGCAAGCACCACCCAGAACTGAGCAGATATAATATTATAACCCTTTCTGGGAACCCCCTGAAAGATACTGGTCAAGAAATATCTTCATAATGGGCAGAATTTTGGACAATAAACATGGCCATACATTTTTCTTAGAAAGAGAAATGGCCAAAGATGTAATTAAATACTGATTCACTGGCTATAGCCAATGATTTAGACGGACGGTAGTGGAGAAATGGTTGTAAAATTGCTAAGCTGTCTGGGGAAGAAGGATGTGGATAGATCCTTCTTTCCCAAAGGAGAAGATGAAACTTGTGTTCCATGTAAAATCTCATCAAAAAGTACCCTGAGAGCAAAAGCTACATCTTGTGGAGATCTAAGTTCATTTGAAGGAGGAAAGCCTAAACTGAAGGAGTTTTCTGGTCTTCAGAGGCAACTGTCTAGGGAAGTGTTTCCCTAGGGTCAGCACATGGATGATAATAAAGTTGTGGTCAGGCAGATAGGGAACACATCAAACTGGTTGCAGAACTTGGTAGCATCATATGTATGGTGCTGGTTTCGAAGTCGTGAAAGATAAGAGAGAGAGATAGAAAGAGAGAGAATATCATGAGATCCTGCTCCATGATTTCAAAGAGCAAATGAGACCAGGCAATGGAGGGCAGAATCTGAGTCCCGACAATGAGGAACTTTGAGAAATCGTTGTGTGACACTGTGAGGGTGAAACTGAACTTGCAATGAAAAAAAATCCAGGATATTGGTGATGCCATAACTGTGAGCTATCCATTAAGGAAAGTTGCAGGTGTGGAGTGGAACAGGCTCAAGAGAGAGGCTATGCTGGATGAGTAGGGCTACTTAAACTTTTTGGAACCAAGCCAATTTCATCTTGAAATGATAGACTAGAGCTTGCAGGATTTGTTATTTTGCCAATGGATTTTGGTCTTGATTGCTTTGAAAATTTTTTATTATGCTCCAATCATCTATTTTGGAAAGAAAATGATTTATTCTGCATCACTATATATTATGTAAATGAATTCTTTTATTTTTTATGTCATAAGAGCTCACAGTTAAGAGATTTTCTTGAGTATAAAATGTGAATTTTGGACTTTACAATTGTGAAAGACTATGTTTTGAAGTTGAATATATTTTGCATTGTAACATCAGCATAAGAAGTGTAATTTTATAATTTAAAGTGAAGTGTTTGAGTGTCAAGTTGACAAGGGGTTGGCTAAATTGTTAATAAAGAAATACCAACTTGATAAGATTTAGAATTACCATAAGAAGGGTCTTTTGGCTTAGATTAGATTAATTGAAGTGGAGTAACTGTTCACAGTGGGTGATATCATTCCTGGGTTAGGATCCTGGACTGTATAAAAAGGTAAAAATGAGCTGGGCACAGGCACACACTGTTCTCTGATTCCTGATTAATGATACACTGTGACAGCTTCCTTAACCTCCTGACAATAAGACTTAGTTGTCATAGAGTGCACCCTCAAAGTGTGAGCCTCAAAATTCCCTTTCTTTTTAAGTTACTTTTCTCAGGGAAATAAATTACTGCAACAGGTAAAACAACTAAAACACTATGTAACTGGAACTTTAGGGAAGCAAGCCCCATAATCCCAACAGGCTAGCCTTGTATGTATGCTTTTATAATGATTAAACAGACAAGTAGTGAAAATCAGAAAGTAGATTTAGATTCAATAACAAAAGTCCAGTAATTCCAAGTTCATCCTCAAAGTACTGGCACAAGATTTGTGTTTAAATTAGAGGAGCTGGAAAAAGAGATATGTCTACTTCAGTAATCTTAGTCAAGGTTTGGTCAGTTGATCATTGTCTCTATTCCGCTTCTGCAATGTAAGACAAAGTTATTAGTCCTGAATAGCTTGAGGGAATCAGTCATGTCATACACAAAGATTATTTGGGGCTATAGTCTCCCTTACATGTGTGCATGCCTTCAGACATGGCTGCTCTGTCCTCCAGTGTCTGCTCATACTGGAATCTAAAGCGATTGCAGGGTTAAAGCAATGACATCTTTGTCCCTTCGGCCTTAAATGGTAGTATGATAGAATTCAGTTGAAAGACATTCTTAAATATTATGTTTATGCAGAATCAATCAGGCATTGGAAACAAAGTAAAACAGACACAGTGTGAAGGCAGTAATGTCAGACATTCTCCTTTTAGTCATTTTGTGGGCCAAGTAATGAATCAATGCTTTATTGTTGTTTTAGCTAAAGTTGATTAAGTGTCTGTGATATCTATTGGCCATTTGTGGATCTTTTAGGAATAAAACAGCTATTTAAACATTTGCACATTTTCTGCTTGTTTTAGTTACTGTTCTATTGCTGTGAGGAGACACCATGACCACGGCAACTTTTATAAAACAAATTATCTAATTGGAGTTCTCCTTACAGTTTAGGAGGGCTAGTTCAATATCACCATGCCAGGGAATATGGCAATGTTCAGGTATTCATGGTGCTGGAGAAGTAGCTGAGAAGTAAGCAGAGAGGCAGGGAGGCAGGGAGGCAGATAGAGAGGGAGGAGGGGAAGAAGGAGAAGGCCAGTGGGGAGGAAGAAAAGAGAGGGAGGGAGGGAGAGCCAGTGGCACACTCACTCCAACAAGGCCACACATCCTAATCCTTTCCAAAAAGTTCCATCAACTGGGGACAAGACATTCAAATATATGTACCTATTGGGGCCATTCTTGTTCAATCCATCACACTCCCCAACACACATGCTTTTTTGTTTTTGTTTTGTTTTTGTTTTTCTTCTTTTCAATGAGAAAGAATCTATGGGGAAGAGAGACCCTGACACTATTTGCACTCCCTGGACTGGTCTGAAAACTGTGATTGTGGGGTTTTGGGAGTCCTATCAGGGCACACAAGGATTTGCTAAAGAATACAGATGACTGTAATGTCTTATGCTACGCTCTCTGGTCGAGTCAACTGGACAAGCCGAGAGGCTTAAAAGTCACTCATGAGGCAAAAGAGTTTCAAGGAAGCTCTCCTCCTAGAGTCTAGCGTTCCCTACCCATACAGTAATTTTTCATTTCCGCGTTCCATTCCCGCGTTAGTCTAGTGTATGGATCCACGTGCTCTCTTTCAATATTTTCCTATCATAAGTGCCTTTTAAGATTGAATTCTGACATAGCTAAAGCCGTCCGCCAGTGTTCCAACAGTCCTAGTTCGTCCTTAGCAAGACCTTGGGCTTGGAATTCAGTACTGCCCCTGGTATTACACTATCTCTTTGAGTAAAAGTTAGGTCACTGCCCTTCACAGGAATTTACCATCACTAAGGAAGAAAGAAGTTTCTGACCGTAGGAGAAACCAGAATAGATATTTAGAATTATAGCTGAGTTACACGTATATACAGGAATTTACAATGGTTTAGGAAGTAGATCCGGCTGTGGTTTTAGAGTATTGCATTATTCATGAGATGGTTAGCTAGAACGGAACTCCCTAGTTAGAACCATGACTTGGGTGTGAAAGCCCTTGCCCTAGGAGTGAAAAGTTCTCACACCTGGCTTCTAAGACTATAGCTGACCTTAGATAGGGCTGACTCTGTCTCAGATATTTTATTGCCCAGTTCCTGCCAGTCTTTGCGTTTTCATTTCCTCTGTTCTGTGTAAGAGTCATTAAGCATCCGGTTACCTCATTTGTACCTTGTGGGTATGTCACCCAACTACCTTGTTGTCTTCTGCATAAAAAGTCTGATGTTCGATTTGAAAAATTACATTCAGATTCCACACAAACTCTCCTGTGTGTGTGTCTGTCTGTCATTCATCCACGCTTTGCCCACCCGCGTCGAGAGACCCTGTTCCACGCAGACACAGGGACCCAGAAGGTCTGCGGCAGTCTTACAAGCCAGAGGTTCTGAACTTTTATTAATTTGCAATTTTTCACCTGTAAGAGGGTCTCACCCCCTGCAGCTTACCTTTTTTTTTTTTTTTTTTTTTTTTTTTTTTTTTTGGTGTTTCGAGACAGGGTTTCTCTGTATAGCCCTGGCTGTCCTGGAACTCACTTTGTAGACCAGGCTGACCTCAAACTCAGAAATCTGCCTGCCTCTGCCTCGTGAGTGCTGGGATTAAAGGCATGCGCCACCACACCCCGCTCAGGATTCTTAGTTTTTAAGACTTGATTCCACCCTAGAACTCTGCCCCGGCACGCAGCTTACCTTTTTAAAAATAAGGAAGGGTTTTGTTTTCCGTCTGACATTCTGTCTTTATTTACATGTAAAAGATGTAGGTTTTCTACCTTATTTCTGTTAATATACTGCAGATTACTTAGTACTGTGGAAGAATAAAAAAAGGATCAATACCTGGCTTTTAAAAATGTAAAATGTTAAATCTACATAAAAGGTACAAAAATCTTTGTTGTTTTACATTTATTTTTATATATGGCTATAATATATTTTTATATATATTTTTATATATTGTCCACATATGTATGATATATACATATATGTATATCACATATATGTATATATTATACATACACAAATACATATATGTATTTATGTGTGTGTATATATATATACATACACACACACACACATATATATATATATATATATACATATATATATATATGTATATATATATATAGTTTATGTGATACAAAACTGCTTATACCTGAGTTCTTACATAAATTGAAATCACTAAATCAGTCCAATTTCTTTTTTGTTCATAATATAAAACGCTTGGCCACCAGATTCATAACGCCAACTAACAGAGACGAATAATGGTGAGCAGCAAAGAGAGGAAATTTGATTATTGTGACCCCAAGTGTGTCTTCAGGCTACTAACAAGACCTTTGAAACTAGAGACAAGAAATGGCGGGAGACACAAAAGATTTCCATGACTAAGTAATCTTAGTGAAGAAGGTGCAGTCCCCATGATTTTTGTTTTGAGTTTCTGGATTTTGGAGAAGGTTACTTCGTTGTTCTCGAAACACAAAGTGATGACAAGTTGAGTACCATTTAACTTACTGTTTTCAGCTTTGAAAGGTGAAAGAAGTCAGACAGACACTTCCCAAATAACCACCATGCCCAAGCAGAGAAGTAAGCAGGTGACACCAAAGAGAGGAGACAAGCACAAGACGAAAGCAGAGGTGCCAGACTTTCAGACTGGAATAAGAAGTTGATGTTTTTTTGTAGCAAGGTTGATCTCTAAGTTCCTGTTATAAAACAATTTAGATGTTAAACAAAAGGTTAATTTAAATTAACTGGTGAGAGAAAATAGACATGTCTCTAGGACTGTTAAACATTTTGTCTGTTTCAGATATAGTTTTTTTGCTAAAATATAGTTAATTATTATATTTATATATAGTTAGTTAGTAATTATAGTTAGATATATAGTTAATTAAGGAATTTTTTCCAAGCTTTACAGCTATAAGACAGAAACAAACCATAAGGTATGCCAAATAAATATGCAAAATTATAGATATTAAGCACACTTTTTTTGGTAAAGACTGTTAAAGTAAGAACGGAGATGCTGTTAGATGAGAAAGTGTTTCACATAGTAAAATAAGATTTTTGTGCTAAAATGGAAAAGAAAACAGGAGGGTAAAAATGTAGCGATAGAACAAAGGATGTAGTGAAAGAAGGAAGTGCAGTGGGGGCTTGTGGGGCAGAAAGCAGTGCAGCACCTGTCTGCCCCCCCCCACAGAAGCTGACAAGCACCCTACCCAGACATTGTATGTGAGTCCTAAGGGTCACAGCATCATTGTGGAAAGTGGGGTCAAACCAAAAGGTTTCCACTTTCAGTTACCCACACCTTTCTTTCTCTCCGGCTTAGGGATCAGGGAGCTACCCTGCAGGCTTTTGCTGTAAATCTCCCCACTTTCAGATTTAGGACAGACTGATATACCTGCCATGTGGGCTCACAGTTTCCTTAGAGTCCCCACCTCCATGCTGTCTTTCTCAAGAATATTCAGAATAGTTCCATTCACAGTAAACTGTGGAAAGAATAAAGATATACCTAAAATTGTTAATGGATTTATCAAATGTATACATTCTAATGGATGTACTAATGTAATATTATACGGTAAAAAAGAAATGAAAGACAATACTTGCTAATAGCACAAACAAACCTTTAAAATATAACGCATAAAAGAAGCTAGTTACAAAAACCCCACATGCTTCATGATTCCATTGATAATATTCAAGTCCATAGAGACAAAGGGTAGACTAGTGGTTGCCATTAACTGGGGGTGAGGGCTATAAGGGGTGGAGAATAGGGCTGCATAGTGTGTGTGAATGTATAGTTTCTTTTGGGGGGTGCTGATGATATTCTAAAATAAGATGTTGGGGGAAAATTTGGTGAATGTGCTACATGCTTGTGAATTGTATACTTCTTTTGTAGTGTGTGGGTTCTGTAGAGCTACATCTTCGTTCTTAACTGAATACTTTTAGTAGGTAGGCTTTAAGGAAAATGGTAATACTTGCATTTTTAGATGTGTAACTTATTATTTCCATTTAAGATTAAAATATTGCTTCTCTATGGTGGGAGAGTTGCACTGTGTCAATGCAAAACAACAACTCTCATCTTAAAGGGAATATGTTCTAGTTTATTCTGGAGCCATTATGAAGGATCTTGACTTGGGAATTTAGATTTCAGTTACCAGAAATTCCACGTTCCCGTGTGAAAGCAGTGTTGTGAAGTTTTGTAGACTATCAGAACAAAGAAAGTCACAAATCAAGGCACATTTAAAATAAACTGCATCAGGGAGGCGGTTATAGCATGATTGGGAGGCATTTCTAGCTGCCCAAGATGCTGTCTGATGACAGTCTTAATTTCTGGGTTGTTAGAAGTTAATATATTTCAAAATACTTTTTTATTTATCAGTCACAGGATGTTATTTCTGACAAGGAATGGCTGCTGAGGCCTAGAGGTGGCTAAAGCTACCCCAAGATAAGGTAATTAGTCTCTGGACCTGCAACATTCCAACTTCTCTACATCACTGCAGATCTAGTCAGAAGACACAGCTTCTTTAAGGAGGTCTCATCTTAACTGGGACCAGTCTTACCTTTGGAAATGGTACTATATTAAGGGGTCATCATTATCCTCAGTGTCTGGCATAATTTAAACTCAGCTATGACAATAGTCTTCTGGCCAGGTTTGCAAAGGAAATCAATATTGTTGATGAGAGAGCCCGGTAGTGGCATGTCTTCTCTGAGCTGTTGCCTTAGTACAGAGGGGCTGAGCCTGGTGCCACTCACTCTGTCTCTCCAGAGTAGCTTTAACTGACAAATAATGCTTTCTCCTTAAGTTTGGGAAAAGTTGCTTAGCAGAAGGCTTTCTCCTGAAATCTAAACTCTAAAACTTTTCTAAGCTTGGAGACACAAGTCCTTACTTGAAAAAGTAATATAATCTTTTAAAAATTACAGTACAAGGCTGGCTCATCTATTTGTGAGCTGAGCACAAAAACCCTTTAATATTTATCATAATTTTTGGTAGCATTTAACCAAAAAGATACAAGGCATTATATGCTATTCTACAAAGGGAAAGATGTTACTAAAGGTTAAGTATCCTTTTTCAGAAATGTTTGGGCCCAGAAAGGCTTTTGGCTGCAGAGGGTTTTGTTTGTTTGCCTTGTGTTTGGAACACTTGCCTAGGCTTTACCTCTTGAACATCACACTCTGAAATCCACGATGCCTAAAAAGATACAGCAGAAGGTTTTATGCATAATCCTCTAGAGGCCAAACAGGAGCCAGACAGAGCCTTCATCTCAGCTGCCTGCAGTTGTTCCCGGGAAACAGGTGGCAACTATTCTCAGCCATCTCCTCAGTTGACAAGGTTCAGGGTCTGGCCCCTCCACATGCCCATACTTAGCATGACATATAATCTATTGTGCAGTCCTGGGAGCCAAATATTATCCCCATTTTATAT
Source organism: Mus musculus (assembly GCF_000001635.26). Lineage (NCBI taxonomy): Eukaryota > Metazoa > Chordata > Mammalia > Rodentia > Muridae > Mus > Mus musculus. The sequence goes on along the minus strand of NC_000086.7, from coordinate 136,668,851 downwards.
ATGACAAGATTGACCTTTTACAGCACAAGATGCATTATAAATGCCAAGTTTATACCTTTAGCACTGGGTTCCAGAAGTAATGTGAATTTTGCTGATTTTACATTCAAACAAAAAGGAGTTTTAAATGTCTTCCTTGCCATCCTAAACTTCTTTAATAGTTCACCAGGTTGTCATATGATTTTCTGTTTTTAAAATTATTATTATGACAATCATAATCTAAATACATTAATATATAAAGGAGCAAGAAGGCATTAGAGGACCCAGGAGAAGAGGCCACAGTTTGAACTGATCTGGTTATAACCAGTAGGGAAATGGCAGGAAATCTCCAACCACCTGATGATTGCATCTGTACATTGTCCTTGTAGTGCTAAGCATTGTTAGAGCTTTGATGTATGCTTCCATAGTTTTCTTTGTGCTGAGATGCATTCTGCACACATATTTACATTTTATAGAAACAGGCCAATACCATAGAGATGTAGTTCTGCAAACTTTTTATTGTTATTTTACAATGTACATGCACATGGGTGAAAATCCTGTACTAAAAGACAGAGAGCACTGGAGTTGGGTCAGAAGGCTGCTGGTAAGGACAGTGACACCTGAAGCAGAGTCTTGGCTGAAGGTTAAAGCACAGGCCTGGCAAGTATCTACCAGGGAAAGCGGGGCCAGCAGTGTTCTTTCTCCTCAGAGAGGTCAGAATTGAAGGCCAAAGGCATTAAAGGTATGGGATGTCATGTAGGCCCCTCTGGCTCCTGCCTCCGCCGCCCCTCACCCCCCTGACTCCCCGAGGGCCCCTGGGGACTAAAGCATCCTGTGCATCTCTTGGCACCCAGTGAAAACCACCCATTTTCTGCCTCTTCCTCAGCTCTTCCTGAGCCCTAGTCATATCTGCGCACTCTCTCATCATCTCCTCACTGCTTACATGCCTGTCCTGTAAGTCCTCCTGGGAGTTCTTGGGAGAATCATCTGTCCCCCTATCTGTTTTTCGTTTTGCTTTCCGGGGCACATAATCTTCAGCAGGGCGCTTTTCTGCAGCCCGCGCCTCGCTGGCTGACTTTGCCTGGGAATCGGGCTTGCTCTCCCCTTGGCGCTTGCCCTCCCCGTCAGACTTTCCCTGCTTCTCGGGCTTCCCCTCATCTTGCCCTTGCTCATCTGGCTTTGCCTCCTCCTCTGGCTTGCCCTGGCGTGGTGCTGGCTTTGCTTTCTTGTCTGGCTTCTCGTCCTCGTCTGACTTTTCTTCATCTTCAGGCTCTACTTCATCTTCTGGCTTTCCCTCCTTTTCCAGCTTGCCTTCGTTTTCACCGCGAACTTCTTCCATGTCAAGATTTCCCTCCTTTTCCTGTCCTGGGGGTAGAAGTGGGGAAACAGGAGGCAAAGAAGAGATGTGAGAGACTGAGACACCTGACAGAATACAGGCTCATTAACATCTGCCTTTGCATTTGGTGCTTTCGAGGGGTCCCTCCCTGGTGGTTGTCCCAGTCCTCCAAGTATGTTGTAGGCTCGCACCCCTCCTCCACCCGGAGACTGACATGCCATGCCAGGTATTACCACCTTCTTGGTGCTCCTTCAGGGTGGCAAGCTCTGCGTGTGTTACGTGGGAGAGCTTGGGAGGGGGCAGGCAGTGGGATCCCAAATGCTGCCCCATTTTGTCCTTATTCACTGACCTGCAGGGATCCTGGGCAGGTCGACCCTCTTTTGCAGATGTCACAATGCGCTGGGAACAGCAGAGACCTACAGACAGGACACAGGGGCAGTGTCTGTGTGGTCAGTGGATGCACAGAGACTGTGTACCTGTCTGGCAGACCACATTCATCACTCAGTCTTTTCCTCCGTTACCCCGTTACCCTGCCACCCCCGCATACCCCAGCCGCCATTTCTTTTCAGGCCTTGGGCACCAAATCCGGATGCTTTCCAAACTCCGTTTTACTCTGCGCTCATCACTCGGACTCTGGAGGCAGCCTGCCCCACCCCCACTCCCGTTTGGTCCGGGTCAGTTTGTCTTCAGAGCTTGGAGTGTGCGTTTACTTCAGAACGCATCTGTCTACGTCTCACCGTCGCACTGCGGGCCCCCCTCAACCCCCCCCCCCGCCTGCTCTAAAACAGGATTAGGAATGGGATAAGGAAAGAGAGCCCTCTGCGGGGGTCCTCCTTCCCCCTCTTCTTGCCCGGTCTGCTGTGCCCCCTCCTTACCAATCTCCTGGATCTCTCCCCGCTCCCCTCCCGCTGCTGCTGGTTCTAGCTGCCACCTCCCCACCACCCTGCCCTGCTCTGCGGGCAGAGCCATCATTTCAGTACTAACCTAAGGATACCCAGGACAGGCCTTTGCCTTCTCCGGCTTGCAGAAGCCCACTCACAGCTCGTCCTGCTGCTTAGGGCAGCTCAGGGAGCTGGTTCTGCGCGGGTGCCAAGACCAGACCGTAGGGCGGGCAAGCGGACGTGGGGGCTGGTGCCCACGTCTGCGCCTGGCCGGTCACGTGAACACCGCGTCACCCGAGCTCGCCCCCCCCCCCCCACTTGCCTGACCCATCTCACTCTCCACCTCCCTGGGGGACTAAGATGAGCACTGTAGGAGATGTGTGTCACAAAGTCATGAGATGCCCGAGAAGAAGACTGGGAGGCTACAGGATGTTTTACCTGGTGCATCTTTGACACACATACATCTCTCTCATATCTGCAGGCTACAGGTGGGACAGACGATCAAAAATGGAGTTTGGCTTTGTCAATGGTGTTCAGCTCTTGAGCCACAATAACCTGCTTTCAAGCTAAGTCTGGGCACAGTAGCACACACCTGTAATCCCAGCGCTCAGAAAGTTGAAATAAGAGTTCAAGGTAAGCTTTGGCTATAGTGAGTTCAAGGGCGGTACAGCTACCATCAAACTCTAAAGCATCCACCCAGCCTTGTAGCTGGTGGAGGTGCCTGCTGGGAAGCTGAGCTGCTGCTATTGAATGTTCTCTAGGGTTCTGTTCAAGGCTTCTTTTGGTTCTCAGGCTCTCAATTTCTGTGTGATCTCATTCATTTGCCTCAAAATACTGATGATTCCCAAATGTGCATTTCCAGGCTAAATTTTTTATTAGGTATTTTCTTCATTTACATTTCCAGTGCTATCCCAAAAGTCCCCCATAACCTCTCCCCCACTCCCCTACCCACCAACTCCCACTTCTTGGCCCTGGCGTTCCACTGTACTGAGGCATATAAAGTTTGAATAAACAACAGACCCAGTTTTGCTTTCCTTTCAGTCATAATAGGAGAGTGTTCTCCTATACCCCTTGAAATATATTCTAAGATTTTTTTTTATAATTTCAGTGACATAATAGTTGCTTGATGAAACTTTATGTTCCAGTCCATCTATTTCCAGCATATACTTACTGTATAAGTTCTCTATATATTAGTCAGTCATTTGCAATCTCAGTTAAGCAATCATTGATTTACTTAACAGTGGTCCCAAAGTATAACGTTTGTAATGCATGCAATTCTCTTACATTAAATAAAAGCCACAACATGCTTATTTGCAAGAAAAGCAGAGAGTTCATAACATAATAACTAAAGGGGAAAAAAATCTAAGATCATTTGGGAATGGGGATGTACCTAGTATGTGCAAGATTTTGAGTTCCATTTTCAACACCAATTTTTTTAAAAAAAGAATTCCTCTTTTATTCATGAAATTATGAGGAAATAAAGTAAAATTCATGATAGTTTTAGTGTTGCATCTTAGACAAACAAACCCAATGACCACAGATCCTGGCAAGGTGCTTAGTAAAATATAGGAGCTTAGTAAAATACAGGAAAAAAAAACCCATTGTATTATAGTGCTTGAAACTACCCAGTTTCAGACACCTGTTGTAGGTGTTGAATCTGATCCTCTATGTATAGGTGGAAGTCAATGTGTTGTGGGAAATTCACCAGAAAAGACTGCATAGACATGGATTTAAGCCATGGCTAGTTAATAAAGACTACACTGATTGTTTGGATTGCAGTGTAGCCCCAAACCTTTCTCAAGGTTAGCCTTTAAGCACACACACACACACACACACACACACACACACACACACACACACACATCCTGGGTTGATTCACCTCAGTAAACAAGAATGGTTAGTGATAAGTAGAACTACAGAAGCCAAAAATCAAGATCACTACATGTAGAGACTTTTCCCTGACAATAGACTTTGATGGATTAAGCCTTTGTTATAGCTTTGGCAGATGGTGCTGTCTATGTACTAAGTTTTGCGTTTTGAGGCCTGAATGATACTTCCATCATGAAGTCAGTTGTGCTAAGGTCTCAGGGCCTACTAAAGTCTGGAGCCTTGTTACAAACATAATGGACTTTCAGAGAACCAAAGGCAAAGAGAAAAAAATTAAAGTAGCCAGAACTAAAGATTATGATTTCAAAGAAAGTAGTTTGATTGTTTTGATTTGGCTTCTCAACAGTAAAAATGGAAGTATGAAGACAATGGAATATTATTCATGTCTTGAATGAAAATTAAAACTTAGAAATTGGAAGCCAGCAAAAAAAATAGACTTCAAAACAAAGGTGGCATAAAAATAAAACAAAACTGAAAGGTATACAGGCAGCAGGTATGAAATAATAGAAAACATTTTTCAGATTAAAAATATCTTAGATGGAAAAGTAGGGATGAAAGTGTGAACAAAACTTAAAAGGGTAAATATTCTACAGGCTTTAAAACAATAGTTTTGCCTTGACAGACTCCAGGATCATCTGAGAGACGCGAATCTGGTCATCCCTGTGAAGGTTTTGTTTGATTGGGTTAACTGAGATGAAAAGACCTGCCCACTGTGTGTGTATGGCTTAGTTTTTGGGCTGGGTCTTAGGCTAAGTACAGAGAGCTTGTCAGCATGCACACATTCATTCACTCTTCTCCCCATTTAAGGATAAAGTATGACCAACTCCCTTAATTTTCTGGAGCTGTGACACTATGACTTCCCTGCTGTGATAGACTGCAGCCTGAAATTATGAGCCAAAAGAAGACCCTTCTCCCTTAAGTTGCTTTTGTCGGTTTATTTCATCAAAGCAACAGGAAAAGAAACTAAGACAATTCTATAAAGTAGTGACACTATTGTCTTTTTGAGGGGGCTACTAAAAGCATGGAAAACACTTGCAATATCTCAGGAATATGTTAAAGTATAAATTGATACCAGATTTCAGTAGGTTAAGATTATATATGCTAATTGCTGGATGAAGATTTCATGTTAGTAGATGGTGAAAACAAACATACTAACGATAGGAAGACTAGCAGAGATTATATAACCCAGAAAGGAACTTGATACAATGGTTAATTTAATCTTATTAAGATTAGTGATCACATTATAGCAAAGTATCTATATGAAGTCATTAAATGACAATGATTTTAGAGTGAAAACACTCCACCTATATGCAGCTTATAAAATACAAGCTTTAGGTGTTGAGTGATAGACTGTGTGCTTAGCTAGATGAGGCCTACATTCAAGCTACAGTGTGAATATTTTCTCTCTTATAAAACCAAAATGAAAGTAAAGATAAGTGAAGATCAGGGGCTAGAGAGGTGGCTCAGCAGTTAGAGTGGCTGCTCTTCTAGAAGTCTCCAATTGAATTCCCAGAACCCTCATGGTAGCTTCCAATCATCTATTACTCCAGTCCCAGAAGATCCAACTCTCTGGCTTTTGTTGGTAATGAACACATGTGATGCACAGACATCCATGAAGGTAAAACACCATGCACATAAAACAAATTTAAATTAAAAATAAGAGAAAATCCAGGTATTATTGTGCACACCTTTAATATCAGCACTCTAGGCAGAAGCAGACAGATCTCTGTGAGTTGGAGGGTATGCTAATCTACTTAGTGAGTTCCAGGACAGTCAGGGCTATGGAGAGACCATGTCTCAAAAAAAAAAAAAAAGGAATATTGAAAGTAAATGGGAGGTAAAACAATAACAAATACTGACCAAAACAAAAGCTTTTATAGTCATATTAACATATTACTTTAAAGCAGAGATAAGAGGTGTTATATTTTAATTTTATGTATTTATTAATACTATCTCAAACTTTTAAAAATTGCCAGTCCTACAAGGATGCATGCATTTTTACTTTCAGTGTTAACTGAAAAAAGGTAAAAAGAACATAGAAAAGTAGAATAAAGTAAACAATCTGTCAATTTTGCTTAGGGAGATATACAAAAGAGTAGAAGCACTGTACAATCTTTTCAAATGAATGCAGAACAGTTTTGAAGAGTGGCTAAATTCTTGATCATAAAGTACAATTTGAGGTTTCAAACTGACTATAATGTAGAATATTTCCCGTTGTGCAAGCAAACACAAATTTAATAGTAAAATACCTATAGAAGCATTTCAAATTTAAGTAATAAACTTGCAATCTAATAAAAATTAGATTCTTAGTACTTTTCTGTTGCTGTGATTAAAAATCATGGCCAAAGCAACTTATATATAAAAAGCCTTTCATTGTGCTTACAGTTTCAGAGAGTTAGAGTCCACATGACAGAACAAAGGCATAGCAACAGGAACAACTGAGAGCTCACACCTTGATCCATAAGCAGGAGACAGAAAGAACACACTTAGAATGGCCTGCTGGAGTCATGGGAAATCTCAAAGCATGCCCCCAGTGACACACATCCCCTAACAAGGCTATACCTCCTAATCTATCCCCTAAAATTCTACTAACTGGGGACAAAAATTGAAACATGAGTCTATGGGAACCATTTTCATTTAGATTAGAAAATGTTTGAACTGAAAGATAATTAAGATATTTATGTATCAACTATATTGGGGGTAAAAATCCTTGAGAGCCATAGCTGAACCACACTTATAAGTATATTTACAACATGAAGTGTACATATTAGAAGAGATAAAGTATTCCAAATCAATGACCCAGGCAGATAAATTCAGAACATGGAGAACATAAGTTAATTAAAGTTATAAGAGACATAAATCTAATAGCAGAAATTAATTAATCAGAAAAGACAGAATAAAAAATACATCAACAAAATTACAAGTTGGTTATGTAGGAAATAGTAATGAAATCAATCAATGCACATACTGATGTGCAAATCAATACACATTCTGGCATGTGAAATAGTGAGCATACACAAATAATGTGAGGAACAAAAAAATGAGAGTACGGCTTTAATTCCTACAGATAAAAAGTCTATTAGAAAACATCTTGTCAGTAATTTCAAAATAAAGATGAATAAGTTCTTACTAAAATGAATCTTATAAGAATTGAAACACAAGTAATTATAAAGTCTTATAACTTCTTTTCCCTGGTAATAAGGATTGAACTCAGAACCTCTCACATGCTAGACAGACACTACTATAGAGATAACAATCCTAGACTTTTATACCTCTTATTTCCAGAGAGGATTGGGCAAAATTGCCCAGACTGGACAGTTCTCCTATCTCAGCCTCCAGAATATTTAGGATTAAACCCATGTATCATCACCATGCTTTAAGTTTAATTACTCTTTAAATATGAAAGAAATAATGTCCATATAAAAAAATCTTCCAAGGTATTTTCCACTAGGAACATTACCAAGCCAGAAAACTTCATCAGCAACTCCCACAAGTACCTCAATGGGAAAAATAATATCCATCTAATTCAAAGCCATCTAGAGAATTATAAAACATGGAATACTCAAAAGTCATTTTAGTAATACAGTATAAGCTTTGGGGTTTTCTGTTTTTCATTTAAAAATTTTATGTGTATGGGTGTTCTGTTTGCACATATGTATGGCCCAAGGATACAAGAAGAGGGCACAGGATCCCCAGGGACTGGAATTACAGATGGTTATGAGCTGCCATTTTGGTGCTAAGAATTGCACCCAGGCTCTCTAGAAGTGAAGCCAGTACTCTTAACTCAAGAACTATCTTTACAGTCCCATAATCTTAATATTAAAACTTGATAAGATCATCACGGAAAAGGAAAAACACAGACCAATCAACATATGTGAAAAAATCCTTTATGAAAAACAAACTGACCAAATATGACAAGAACACTGTATCATAAACAATATACGCCAGTGGAAAGAGTAACACAGCATCTCAAAACCAATTAATATAATTCATGTTAAGATAATAAAATATAGTGCTTAATCAGTATGAATAATAAATCAAAGTGCATAGTATTCTTGATGTTAATATGAAGCACAACAGAAACCCTTATAGAAACCCTTATAGAAAAAATTTATTAAAATATACTTGCAAAGCATGTATTGCAAACATTGAAAAAAATGCCCAGGACCAAAAGCTTTGCTTTTGAAAATGACAGTAAGACAAGAGTCATAGTTTCATTTCTGTTGCATTGATTAAAAACATACTGACAAGAAGCAACCTGGAGCAGAAAGGATTTATTGGCTTACAATTCCAGGTTACACTCCATTATTGCAGAGAAGTCATGACAACCGAACTAGAAGCAATTAGTCTCATCCATAGTCAAGAGCAGAGAGAAAATGAATGTATGAAGCCTTATTACTCAGCTTATTTTTTTTTTTACTCTTGTGCAATCTGGGATGCAAACCCAGGGAACAGTGCTGCCTACTTTTAAGCGAGGCTTCCCACATCCATAAACATAATCAAGCCAGTCCTCCGTAGACATGCGCATAGACAACCTGAGCTAGACAATTTCTCATAGAGCCTCTTCTCAGAGGATTATTTTAGATTGTCAACTTGACAAAACTAACCACCACAACTAGGAATACTCGGATCATTCCAAAATTCTGTCACAGAACTTAGTCACTGACAACAGGAAAGTGGAAGGCAGAGGAACAAAGGATGGAGGGAAGATTCTGAAAGGAAGAAACCCAACTGTCGTGCAGGAAAAATACTATTATGCAATTTAGGAATTCTAAAAGTTTATGTATAAATTTTAAAACCAATAGTGATTTTTAACTGATATGGACATCACAATATACAAAATTATAGTTCATTTCTTTTTAAATAAGCAGCTTTGTCGATATAAATTTATTCTTTTTATTTTGGAGGCAAGGTTTTACTATGTAGCCAAGTCTGGCTTCACACTTGTTATTTTCCAGCCTTCTCAGAAATGTGAAGATAGTAGGTATGGGGTATGGTGCCTGGTTTGAATTCCTTTTCAAATATGTAACTCAATGGTGTTTAGTGTATCTACAAAACTGTGTACCTATCCCCACAATTTGACTTTAGAAAATACTTTTCTCCCCTAAAATATAAATGCTTCCCCTCCTACCACCTTAGTAGTGAAAACCTTATTCCTCCTTTTTCCCCATTTTTTATTAGATATTTTCTTCATTTAAATTTCAAATGCTACCCCGAAAGTCCCCTATTCCCTCCCCCCGCCCTGCTCCCCTACCCACCCACTCCCACTTATTTGCCCTGGTATTCCCCTGTACTGGGGCATATATAAAGTTTGCTAGACCAAGGGGCCTCTCTTCCCTGTGATGGCCGACTAGGCCATCTTCTGCTACATGTGCAGCTAGAGACACGAGCTCTGGGGGGTACTGATTAGTTCATATTGTTGTTTCTTCTATAGGGCTGCAGACCCCTTCAGCTCCTTGGGTGCTTATTCCTCCTTTTTTAAGACCTTAAAAACTACTTATGTAGTATTTTATGAAGCAGGAGGAAGGATTATATATCCAAGACCAGCCTCTGCTACATTTCAAAGCCTAGTCTTAAAACAACAAGAACAACAAACACTGAATTTAGGCCATAGTAATGCCTCAATAAATATAAATAAATATATTTATTTAATTTATTTATTTGGAATTTGCCCCCTTTTCTTGAGCCATTCATTCTGCTGTCTTCTGATACAATTTAACTTCATTTGAGAGGATGTCTACCAAGACAATGTTTCTGGTTCCAATATAACTAACAGAAACTAGTGTGGTAGAAGAGTAAAAAAACAAAAACAAAAACAAAAACAAAACAAAAAAACCTTCACCACTATAAACAATGAGTAAGTGCATTTGAAGAATAAAAATGTTTCAAATATTTTTTAAAGTGCTGATGGTAAGTGGTGTGTTTGGGATCGGAACTCAGCCTGACTCAACAGTGCTTTGTTATCCCTTTGTCAGATCTGAATCTCTATCCTTCAAACTGGATGTGCAGTGGTGGTAGGCAGGGATGAGGGCAACTATTTTCAGCTTCATTTTGAAGACAAAAGGACAGTGTCGGTTATGAAATTCATTTCTGTGGCCTCCAAAAAACGTATGTAGCATAAATGAATAGATAATAGATCCATAGTGATGGAAAGTCCATTGAAGTTCAGAATGGAGATGCTAGAAATGAAAAATAGCTGAGGGGGCTAGAGATGACTTACCAGTTAGGAACACTCTCCTAACACCTGCCACCATCGGCATCTGCAAACATATCATACATGCATACACACACTCATATGAGCTAGTGCATGAGTGCACACACACACATACATAGAACATGCATGTAAGTGCACGCATGCACATGTGTACATGCACAGAGAGAGATGGGAAGGGGAGAGGGGAGAGAGAGAGAAGTTAAAAAATGTCAAAGATGAAACAAAATTAAATAATGTAATTGAGGTACAACAGACTGGGTGTAGCTAAGACAAAAGTCAATGAGTTTAACAGTTCACAATACTTAAGTTATAGAATGAACCTGAATGTTTAAAACAGAGGACTAGATAAAGAATATGTGGTGAATATATACAATAAACTTTAATCTAGCTTTAAAGAACAACAGTTAAGTCATTTCTAGGAGATAATAATATGAAGTCAATCAAAGTAGTCTCAGAATGACAAATTGCATATGTTTTCTATTATTTAGAGTTGCTTGAGTTTATAGTATTGCTTGATAAAAGTAAAAGTGAAACTGCTCCCCTAAGAGAATAAAGAGGGTTAAAGAGACTAAATAGGTTGAAGAAGAAAATGGGTTGGGGGCACAGGATAATATGCTTACTATAAAACATATAGTTGCATGAGAATGTCCTTAATGATATGGTAGCACATACAAAGAAAACACACGATGGAAAAAATAGCAATCTTAGACTATGTCAATAGAAATATCTCAAATGAAAATGCAAATAAAAAATGAGAAAAATAAAACAACCCCAGAACAGAACATCCAAGATCGTTGGAACAATTACAATGAACACATTCCAAGAAGGGAGTATAGAGTAGAAGTATTTGAAGTGATAATGCTTAAATTTTTCTAAACTAAGAGATATCAGGTCACTTACCAGAGAAGATGAGAAAATCAAAATACCTCAAATCTATCCTTAGGCAATGAACATTCTAGTTGCATAAAACAAGAGACTAAGAAACATCAGGAAAGAGAGCAAGGGTGGGGAAGGGATGCTGACTTGCTGAACAGCAACGGAGTATTCTCCAGAAAGCATACAAGACAAGAACTAGAGTAAAATATTTAAAACAAAGGAAAATAACCATCAGGGTAAAAATGGTATAACTGGAAAAAAACCCTCTTCATTAGTAAAGAAATAAATGCTTTCTCAGAAAAACAAAAAATGGAGGAATTCAGTAGCAATAACTGGCCCTTCAAGAAATGTTAAAGGAGTCCTTCAGGCAAAAAGACAAATAAGGGTCTGTGATGTGGCTCAGCAGGTAAAGGCACTTGCCACATGTCCTGGACTCTTGAGTTTAATCTATGGGACCCGCATAGAGGTTGAAGCAGAGAAATGATTTCACGAAGCCTGCCCTCTGGCCTCTACGTTCACGCTATGGGGTTCATGCACTAAGACATGTGCATGCAGGCATGCAGGCACAGTGAAAATAGGTTCAAGCAATTTAAAAAATAAAATGATATGACTCAACAATAAAATCTACACAAAGACGGACAAGCATTAGAAGTGGAGTAAATTAAATATTTTTTCTTCTTAATTGATCTAACATGCAACCATCCAAAGCAATGATATTGCAAATGTACTGAATGGCCAAGTGGAATTTAAATAATTGAAATGGATAATAAATTTTCTGTTAAAGCAAATAAATTCATAATTTAAGCAGAAATATGATCTGACATACATTTATATTTGTCAAAAATGTACAAGGGTTAAAATATATTGCTTACTAACCTAGCATAGGCTTAATCTACCATACTAAAAAGTTTCTTTTTTTCAGTTTTCAAAACAAGTATATACCATATATGCCAATAGAAACACAAAAATTAAAAAAAAAAGACAAATGAAAAACCTCAATTCCAAAGATGGCAAAGAAATTTGTAGCAATAAAAAGAAAACAGATATAAGTATACTTAACAGGATTCAAATATATTAAGAATCAAACAGGCTAAGAGGTAACTTAATCAGTGAGGTGATTGCTGGATAAGAATTAGGACCCCAGTGTACATCCCCAGATCCCATTTAAAATGCTGTGGCAGTGACATACACTTGTAATCCCAGTGCTAGGATTGCAGACACAACAAGATTCCTGCGACTGGATGGCCAGCTAGGTTAGCCTACTTGTTCAGCTCCAGGACAGTAACAGAGTCTGTCTCGAAAAACAAGGTTCAGTTGGCAAGATGGCTTAGCAGGTAAAGGCTCTTGCTACCTAAGCCTGTTGACTTGCGTTCTATCTTTGGGACCTGTTTTAAGTGAAGGCAAGAAATGACATCAGAGGATGTTACCTGATCTTTACACACATGCTGTGTCACAAATGCACATGCCCGCACATAAACACAAATGCAGTAATAAACATTTTAAAAGTTAGATGGCTTTTGTAGAATGACACATAAGGATGATTTCTGGTGCCCATGTACACACACAGAGACACACAGACACACACACACACAGACACACACAGACACACACAGACACACACACACACACACACACACACACACACACACCCCTACAACTCCGTTCCTTTCCTTTTGCTGTAATAAAATACCCTGACAAAAGGAATTTATGTGAGGAAGGATATATTTGGCTCACAATTCCAGGTTATACTCCAGTCAGTCAAGGCTTTAGGAATTTAAAGCAAGTGGTCACATCATGCCCTTTGTTCAAGAGCAAAGAACAATGAAGTAATGTATTGCCATTGCTCTGCTCTTTCCACTCTTCTAGCTCAGAAGCACTTTCCTAGGGACTAGTCCCACAGTGAGTGATTCTTCCCACTCCAATGAATATAATCAAGATAATCCCAACAGGCTTTTGCATATGCCAACCTAATCTAGGCATTCATTTAGTCTCCCTTCCCAGGTGAGTCTAGAATGTGTCAAGATGACAAATAAAACCAACAATCACACCCCCACAAAAAATGTATGTGCACACACACACACACACACACATATGTCAAAATATGTTCACCAAAAATGTAATAGAATTGGAAAGGAAAAAGACAAATACATCATTAGGGCTTCTAGTTTCAGCATCCTTCATCCAATTGGTAGTTAATAAAGTAGGAAGAAATTGAATGAGGATATAGTTGATTTGAATAGCTCTATCAATCAACCAACTTTCTATAATTGACCTTTAACTTAATTTATATCACACTCCATCCAACAGTGCTATCCAGAAGGAAAACTGCTGTTTCCAATCTCACAAACAATTTTTATCAACAGATCATGTTAGGCCATAACATGCTTTGGTTACTTTAAAATACTAGGAATTACAAAAGCATGCTTTCTATAGAATTAAACTTAATAGCAATAACAGGAAAGATGAGTGGAAAAGCCAAATACCTGGAAATCAAGCATGCTTTTAAGTAGCACATGAGTTGTATAAGAAGGCTCATGAAAGGTTTAAAAATACTTTGAACTGAATGGAAATAGAGCATATCAATATAATATGCTGTTGCAGAACCAGTGCTTATAGGGTAATTTGTAGTTTAAATACATTTCTGAGAAAAGAATACCTAAAATCAATAATATAACATTTTAACTTAGGAAACCAGAAGAATAAGGCAAGGTAATCAGAAAAAAAATTTTTAGAGGAAAATAATCTGCTTTTCTAGAGGTCCCGAGTTTGGTTCCCAGCACCCATATCAGATGGCTTACAACCATTTGCAGCTCCAACTCCAGGGGAAATGAAGCTTTTGGCCACTGCCAGCATCTGCACTCACATACATGCACCTACTTGCAAATCCACACACCTACACATAATTAAAAATACTAAAAATGAATCTTAAAAGAACCCTTGCTTTTCAAGAAGGTAATCCCTCAACAAACCTAAAAGAAGACAGCCACAAGAACAGAATGCCAACTCTAACAACAAAAATAAAAGGAAGCAACAATTATTTTTCCTTAATATCTCTTAATATCAATGGACTCAACTCCCCAATAAAAAGACATAGACTAACAGACTGGCTACACAAACAGGACCCAACATTTTGCTGCTTACAGGAAACTCATCTCAGAGAAAAAGATAGACACTATCTCAGAGTGAAAGGCTGGAAAACAATTTTCCAAGAAAATGGTAGGAAGAAACAAGCTGGAGTAGCCATCCTAATATCTAATAAAATCAACTTCCAACCCAAAGTTATCAAAAAAGGCAAGGAAGGGCACGTCATACTCATCAAAGGTAAAATCCTCCAAGAGGAACTATCAATTCTGAATATCTATGCTCCAAATACAAGGGCAGCCACATTCATTAAAGAAACTTTAGTAAAGCTCAAAGCACACATTGCACCTCACACAATAATAGTGGGAGACTTCAACACACCACTTTCACCAATGGACAGATCATGGAAACAGAAACTAAACAGGGACACTAACAGTGAAACTAACAGAGGTATGAAACAAATGGATCTGACAGATATCTACAGAACATTTTATCCTAAAACAAAAGGATATACCTTCTTCTCAGCACCTCATGCTACCTTCTCCAAAATTGACCACATAATTGGTCACAAAACAAGCCTCAACATATACAAAAATATAGAAATTGTGCCATGCATCCTATCAGATCACCATGGACTAAGGCTGATCTTCAATAACAAAATAAATAATAGAAAGCCAACACCCACGTGGAAACTAAACAACACTCTTCTCAATGATACCTTGGTCAAGGAAGGAATAAAGAAAGAAATTAAGGACTTTTTGGAGTTTAATGAAAATGAAGCCACAACATACCCAAACTTATGGGACACAATGAAAGCATTTCTAAGAGGAAAACTCATAGCTCTGAGTGCCTCCAAAAAGAAACTAGAGAGAGCACACATTAGCAGCTTGACAACACACCTAAAAGCTCTAGAACAAAAGGAAGCAAATTCACCCAAGAGGAGTAGATGGCAGGAAATAATCAAACTCATGGGTGAAATCAACCAAGTGGAAACAAGAAGAAATATTCAAAGAATCAACCAATCGAGGAGCTGGTTCTTTGAGAAAATCAACAAGATAGACAAACCCTTATTCAGACTCACTAGAGGGCACAGGGAAAGTGTTCTAAAAAACAAAATCAGAAATGAAAAAGGAGACATAACAACAGATCCTGAAGAAATCCAAAACACCATCAGATCCTTCTACAAAAGGCTATACTCAACAAAACTGGAGAACCTGGATGAAATGGACAAGTTTCTAGACAGATACCAGGTACCAAAGTTAAATCAGGATCAGGTTAATGATCTAAACAGTCCCATATCCCCTAAAGAAATAGAAGCAGTCATTAATAGTCTCCCAACCAAAAAAAGCCCAGGACCAAATGGGTTTAGTGCAGAGTTCTATCAGACCTTCAAAGAAGATCTAATCCCAGTTCTTCACAAACTATTACACAAAATAGAAACAGACGGTACTCTACCCAACTCATTCTATGAAGCCACAATTACTTTGATACCTAAACCACAAAAAGACCCAACAAAGATAGAGAACTTCAGACCAATTTCCTTTATGAATATCGATGCAAAAATCCTCAATAAAGTTCTCACTAACCGAATCCAAGAACACATCAAAACAATCATCCATCCTGACCAAGTAGGTTTCATCCCAGGGATGCAAGGATGGTTCAATATACGGAAATCCATCAACGTAATCCAGTATATAAACAAACTCAAAGACAAAAACCACATGATCATCTTGTTAGATGCTGAGAAAGCATTTGACAAAATCCAACACCCATTCATGATAAAAGTCTTGGAAAGATCAGGAATTCAAGGTCCATACCTAAACATAATAAAAGCAATCTACAGCAAACCAGTAGCCAGCATCAAAGTAAAAGGTGAGAAGCTGGAAGAAATCCCACTAAAATCAGGGACTAGACAAGGCTGTCCACTTTCTCCCTACCTATTCAACATTGTACTTGAAGTCCTAGCCAGAGCAATTCGACAACAAAAGGAGATCAAGGGGATACAAATTGGAAAAGAAGAAGTCAAAATATCACTTTTTGCAGATGATATGATAGTATATATAAGTGACCCTAAAAATTCCACCAGAGAACTCCTAAGCCTGATAAACAGCTTCAATGAAGTAGCTGGATATAAAATTAACTCAAGCAAGTCAATGGCCTTTCTGTACACAAAGGACAAACAGGCTGAGAAAGAAATTAGGGAAACAACACCCTTCTCAATAGTCACAAACAATATAAAATACCTTGGCATGACTCTAACTAAGGAAGTGAAAGATCTGTATGACAAGAACTTCAAGTCTCTGAATAAAGAAATTAAAGAAGATCTCAGAAGATGGAAAGATCTCCCATGCTCATGGATTGGCAGGATCAACATTGTATAAATGGCTATCTTGCCAAAAGCAATCTACAGATTCAATGCAATCCCCATCAAAATTCCAACTCAATTCTTCAAGGAATTAGAGAGGGCAATCTGCAAATTCATCTGGAACAACAAA
This sequence comes from Mus musculus, assembly GCF_000001635.26. Taxonomy (NCBI): domain Eukaryota; kingdom Metazoa; phylum Chordata; class Mammalia; order Rodentia; family Muridae; genus Mus; species Mus musculus. Next base: position 136,652,105 of record NC_000086.7, on the reverse strand, counting down.
AAACCTAGGATAGCAAAAATTCTTCTCAAGGATAAAAGAACCTCTGGTGGAATCACCATGCCTGACCTAATGCTGTACTACAGAGCAATTGTGATAAAAACTGCATGGTACTGGTATAACGACAGACAAGTAGACCAATGGAACAGAATTGAAGACCCTGAGATGAACACACACACCTATGGTCACTTGATCTTTGACAAGGGAGCAAAAACCATCCAGTGGAAAAAAGACAGCATTTTCAACAAATGGTGCTGGGACAACTGGCGGTTATCATGTAGAAGAATGCAAATTGATCCATTCCTATCTCCTTGTACTGAGGTCAAATCTAAGTGGATTAAGGAACTCCACATAAAACCAGAGACACTGAAACTTATAGAGGAGAAAGTGGGGAAAAGCCTCGAAGATATGGGTACAGGGGAAAAATTCCTGAACAGAACAGCAATGGCTTGTGCTGTAAGACTGAGAATCGATAAATGGGACTTCATAAAGTTGCAAAGCTTCTGCAAGGCAAAAGACACCGTCAACAAGACAAAAAGACCACCAACAGATTGGGAAAGGATGTTTACCTATCCTAAATCAGATAGGGGACTAATATCCAATATATATAAAGAACTCAAAAATGTGGACTCCAGAAAATCAAATAACCCCATTAAAAAATGGGGCTCAGAGCTGAACAAAGAATTCTCACCTGAGGAATATCAAATGGCAGAGAAGCACCTGAAAAAGTGTTCAACATCCTTAATCATCAGGGAAATGCAACTCAAAACAACCCTGAGATTCCACCTCACACCAGTCAGAATGGCTAAGATCAAAAATTCAGATGACAGCAGATGCTGGCGAGGATGTGGAGAAAGAGGAACACTCCTCCATTGTTGGTGGGATTGCAAGCTTGTACAACCACTCTGGAAATCAGTTTGGCGGTTCCTCAGAAAATTGGACATAATACTACCAGAGGATCCAGCAATACCTCTCCTGGGAATATATCCAGAAGATTTTCCAACCGGTAAGAAGGACACATGCTCCACTATGTTCTCAGTAGCCTTATTTATAATAGCCAGAAGCTGGAAAGAACCCAGATGCCCCTCTACAGAGGAATGGATACAGAAAATGTGGTACATTTACACAATGGAGTACTACTCAGTTATTAAAAGGAATGAATTTATGAAATTCCTAGGCAAATGGATGGACCTGGAGGGCATCATCCTGAGTGAGGTAACCCAATCACAAAGGAACTCACACAATATGTACTCACTGATAAGTGGATATTAGCCCAGAAACTTAGGATACCCAAGATATAAGATACAATTTGTTAAACGCATGAAACTCAAGAAGAACGAAGACCAAAGTGTGGACACTGTGCCCCCTCTTAGTACTGGGAACAAAACACCCATGGAAAGTGTTACAGAGATAAAGTTTGGAGCTGTGATGAAAGGATGGACCATCTAAAGACTGCCATATCCAGGGATCCACCCCATAATCAGCTTCCAAATGCTGACACCATTGCATACACTAGCAAGATTTTGCTGAAAGGACCCAGATATAGCTGTCTCTTCTGAGACAATGCCGGGGCCTAGCAAACACAGAAGTGGATGCTCACAGTCAACTATTGGATGGATCACAGGGCCCCCAATGGAGGAGCTAGAGAAAGTACCCAAGGAGCTAAAGGGATCTGCAACCCTATAGGTGGAACAACATTATGAACTAACCAGTACCCCAGAGCTCTTGACTCTAGTTGCATATGTATCGAAAGATGGCCTAATCGGCCATCACTGGAAAGAGAGGCCCATTGGACATACAAACTTTATATGCCCCAGTACAGGGGAACGCCAGGGCCAAAAAGTGGGAGTGGGTGAGTAGGGGAGTGGGGGGGGGAGTGCATTGGGGACTTTTGGGATAGCATTGGAAATGTAAATGAGGAAAATACCTAATTAAAAAAATAATTAAAAAAAAGAACCCTTGCTATTAAATCACTACTGTATAATAAAAATATTTTTAAAAAGATACATTTTTATTATTTTAAAAATTAAGTGGTGAGTGCATATCAAGTGGCTTCTTTTTTAATTAATTTTTAAAATATTGCTTATTAGGTATTTTCCTCATTTATATTTTCAATGCTATCCCAAAAGTCCCTCATACCCTCCCTCCCCACTCCCGTACCCACCCACTCCCACTTTTTGGCCCTGGAGTTCCCCTGTACTGGGGCATATAAAGTTTGCATGTCCAATGGGCCTCTCTTTCCAGTGATGGGTGACTAGGCCATCTTTTGATACATATGCAGCTAGAGTCAAGAGCTCCTGGATACTGGTTAGTTCATAATGTTGTTCCACCTATAGGGTTGCAGATCCCTTTAGCTCCTTGGGTACTTTCTCTAGCTCCTCCATTGGGGGCCCTGTGATCCATCCAATAGTTGACTGTGAGCATCCACTTCTGTGTTTGCTAGGCCCCGGCATAGTCTCAGAAGAGACAGCTATATCAGGGTCCTTTCAGCAAAATCTTGCTAGTGTATGCAATGGTGTCAGCGTTTGGAGGCTGATTATGGGATGGATCCCTGGATATGGCAGTCTCTAGATGGACCATCCTTTTGTCACAGCTCCAAACTTTGTCTCTGTAACTCCTTCCATGGGTGTTTTGTTCCCAATTCTAGGAAGGGGCAAAGTGTCCACACTTTGGTTTTCGTTCTTCTTAAGTTTCATGCGTTTAGCAAATTGTATCTTATATCTTGGGTATCCTAAGTTTCTGGGCTAATATCCACTTATCAGTGAGTACATATTGTGTGAGTTCCTTTGTGATTGGGTTACCTCACTCAGGATGATGCCCTCCAGGTCCATCCATTTGCCTAGGAATTTCATAAATTCATTCTTTTTTAATAGCTGAGTAGTACTCCATTGTGTTAATGTAGCACATTTTCTGTATCCATTCCTCTGTTGAGGGGCATCTAGGTTTTTTCCAGCTTCTGGCTATTATAAATAAGGCTACTGAGAACATAGTGGAGCATGTGTCCTTATTACCAGTTGGGACATCTTCTAGGTATATGCCCAAGGGGGTTTTTCTGGATCTTCTGGTAGTACTATGTCCAATTTACTGAAGAAGTGTTAGACTGATTTCCAGAGTGGTTGTACCCATGGAAGGAGTTACAGAGGCAAATTTGGAGCTAAGATGAAAGGATGGACCATTCAGAGACTACCCCACCCTGGGATCCATCCCATAATCAGCCACCAAACCCAGACACTATTGCATATGTCAGCAAGGTATTGCTGAAAGGATCCTGATATAGCTGTCTCTTGTGAGGCTATGCCAGTGCCTGGCAAATATAGAAGTGGATGCTCACAGTCATCTAGTAGATGGAACACAGGGCCCCCAATGAGGAGCCGGAAAAAGTACCCAAGGAGCTGAAGGGGTTTGCAACCCTATAGGTGGAACAACAATATGAACTAACCAGTACCCCCAGAGCTCATGTCTCTAGCTGCATATGTAGTAGAAGATGGCCTAGTAGGATATCATTGGGAAGAGAGGCCACTAGCTAGGACTTGCAAACTTTATATGCCCCAGTACAGGGGAACACCAGGGCCAAGAAGTGGGAGTGAGTGGGTAGGGGAGCAGGGAGGGGGGTAGAGGGAACTTTTCAGATAGCATTTGAAATGTAAGTAGAGAAAATATCTAATAAAAAAAACCTAAGTGGTTTTGTGTGTTTTATAAAGCAGCTTCTTCTGAGAGGAAAACCTTCCATCTTGCAGGAAAGCACCTTTATCTAGCTCAGTGAGTAAACAACAGAAAGGTATCAGAAAGTCCCTGAAACTGAGCAGCTACAGTAAGCCTCTCCCTTCCCAAACATAGCTAAGCAATAAGGACTGCTTAGCGACATGCTCAGATAAGCTGAGCTGCTTAGAAGGGGCTCAGACTGGCTGAATGCCCAGCACACTCCCAACCCCTCCCAGAAGAGACTGGTGAAATTCTTGAGCAAAAAGCTCAGACCAGCTAAGTTATTTGGAAAATACAATCTCAAACCTGTTGAGCTGTTTGAAGGTTTCTAGATTATGCTGGGGTGGGATTTTAATGATGCAGCTGTCTTTGAGTCATTCTGCTCCTGCGATTAACCTCTCAACTATGTATAAAATGTAATTCCAATAAGTAATTTAATTCCAATAAAACTACCTGGTTTACCAAGGTGGACTTTGGTAGTATTTATATGTTTGCTTGTAACTGGTCCCCTATCTTGGATAAGTAGACATTTATTCACCCCCACACCCAAAATAATGTCATACAACAGTAAGTTTCTGTGAATGAATATAGTCACCAAGGAGACCAGAGGTTGCAGATTTACCTGGAGTTGGAGTTACAGGTTGTTGTGAACCTCCCAGTGTGACTATTGGAGACCTTCTGGTCCTCTACAAAAGCAGGATTCTCTCTTAACTACTGAGCCATCTCTCTTGCTTGGATTTTTTAACTAAAGATTCATTTATTCATTATATATATACATATACATATACATATACATATACATACATATATATATATATATATCCTGCTTTTCTGCACACCAAAAGAGGGAATACAGCCACAGCATGGTTGCTGGGAGTTGAACTGAAGCCTTCTTCAGGCTAAGTAGTTGTTTTAACCATTTGTGGAATCTGTGGATTTTCTGAAGATTAGACTAGATCATATCACATGTTGTGGAAATAATAGCTTTAATTCCTCTACACTGTGGATGCTTTTACTTTTTATTCTTGCCAGTACGTACAACTCTGAATGCAAATGCCTTATTTCTGATCTTGATGTTTTGGTTGTAAGCCTGGCTTTTAATGGCTGAAGCATGTCTACAACTCTTATTTCTGATCTTAGAGGAAAACCTTTCAGGCTTTCTCCAGCAATATGGCATTACCTGGGAGTGTTTCAAACTGGGTTTTGGAAAAGTTCTTTCTAATTTTTCATCCTAATACCAGAAAATAAAGCCACCAGAATTAGACTGTGGGTTGTAAAATTTTGACCAGTCCTCCATGCTTGGGGATTACAAAATATCTCAGAGTACTTGGATTATCAGCAATTATCTTCCTTTATTATCCACATGCTGGAGTACTATAATCGATTTCCGATGTTAGGTTCCCAAATGGCAAACTCTATTGGCTAAGTAAAGCTATAATAATGGGTTAAGCAAGCACCATTCTCAAATATGGCATTTTTGGAAAACACAATTTGCCAATTACATACTAGTAAAAATGAAGCCAACTTCTTAAGTTCAACTGTATAGATGATCATACACACATAAAACAGTATGCTTTAAATTTATAAATTTTAGAGAGGGTAGGAAAATATCATTTGCAAAACTTCATTTTACAATTGCAAATCTCCTGAATTTTTATAGTTTTAGACATTGTAAGAAATATCAAGCTGAAAGACAGATTGGTCTCCACTGCTGTGGCAAGGCGAGAATGAAGGCCTTAAGTCACCATACTGCCAGGTGCTGAGCATCGTTCTGAAAGGACAGCAAGAGCATTGGTTTCTACATGTCCTCACAACAAATGTAAACAAAAACTGGAGAAGCTTTGATTTAGAGACAATTGAAGACACAAGAGTAAACAAAGAGGTTAGAGGTAGATTCTTAATCATACCTGACCTGTTTATTTTTGGCACTATGGCTAGTCACAATTTCAAATACATATTGCTCTGTATGCCAAACACAGAATGCTTAAGTGGCAGGCCAGAGCACAATACTTTATATCATTTTATCCTTTGTGTCATTATAATGATATAAAACATTACATGCTTTGATTTTTAAAAAACTAACATTTAAAAAACTAATATATGGCACAAGTAGTCATTTGGGTAACAGTAGCGTTCCAAAACACACACAACTCTTTGTACACATCTAGACAGGCCCTACCAGCATGAATCTCTGCTCATCTACACGTTGAGAGAATGCCTCTTGGTTCTCCCAGACTATGAGGCCATGGGAATATTCTGTGCAGCTGTTAGCAGACCACAATCACTTCCTGCTGCTAAGATGTTATCACTGCCTCCTAGGTCCTGATGACGTCTGTGCTTTTGCCTCACTCCTTTGGGGCAGAGCTGTAGGCTAGAAACCTGTTTTGCTGCACAACAGCCTTAGCCCATGAGGAACCAAACAACTGACCTCCTGTTTTTCCCACATAGAAGAGCAGAGGGAACCCTTGCATCTGCCTACTCACTCCTTTAATGCCTTAGCTTATCTTAAAATGACTCGTTCTTTTTTGAAATAGCCTACCTCCCCACCATTCTGCTGTCATCTACTTCCACAGGATTCTCAGTCTTCTTTCCTTTTCTGCTGTCATCCATTTCCATAGGACTCTCAGTATTCCTTCCTTGGAATTCTGGCACATTCTGGCCCTTGGAAAATCATGCAAACATCAGCCAAAGATGAGAGCAAAGCAACAGCTGCTTGTAGAGGAGAAGGGTTTAAAATGGCTGTGGTTAATTTGGCAATGCTCATTTCCTAAAGCAAAATTAGAGAGAGGCCTCTGTAATCAAAAGAGTGCAGCTGATGAGATTTTTCTTGGTTTTTATGGCAATGAGGGTAACAAAGTCAGGCCCTAGAATTTTAGAATAAACACGCATACAGCTACTTGTCAGGTCTTCACTTATAACAGTAAATGTTACATCTGGTTCATAAACACTGATGAATCTAATCCCTGTACAGAAAACATGGTGAGATGTAACACATAATTTCTCCCCAGGACATACTGTATCACCACTGCTTAAAGCATCCCTAATATATACTACAAAAACAACAAATGAAGACATTTGATATGTCTGGGATAGGCTCCAACACCTTCGTTTTAACAAACCTGTACGAGAGACTTTTAACCAGGAGAGGTTCACAGGATTAACTGGCTGCTATTATGTAACTGGCAGTTTTCAGCACACATTGTGTTTCTGAATTCCATCTACACCATATTCACACTGTTCCCACATTATTTCTGGTATTATGTGTGGCACTGTATGTCTGTACAATGAAGAGTACTGCTGCGTTACATGCGGTGCCAAAGCCTTACTCCTACAGAACTTCTTGTAGCCATGTGTTCAATATCTTGGATATTTAGCTGAGGATCCATTGGAGATGGCTTCAGGTAGGAACAATCTGTGAAATGAAAAGAAGACTGTCTGCAATATGGATTTATCCTGTGCCAGTCCAGTCATTTCTGTCGTAGAAGTCACATTGCCCAATGAGGGGGTTTGGTCCACAGACCTTTGGGTTAAGCTTGGGAAGAATGGGATAACAGCTTTCCTCTTATTAGAGAGCTTCTCCACTACATTTAAAAATCCAGCACCTTGCTTTTGTTCTCTGTAAATAGAATCCTGATGTGAAATCTACAGTGTAGACTTCCCTATTCCTTTCGCCCTTTCACTGAAATCTGACTTAACTTCAAGATTAGCATGTGGTACAGATACACTCTTAGGGGATATGTAACCTGGCACAGCCTCTTTGGAAGTCCATATAGAAGGTCAAAACAAAAGAAAAACTATTAAAAATAGGGGAGATGGCTCAATGGGTTATATGATCCCCACGGGAGCGTGAAGAGCTAAGTATAAACACCCAGCCTCCCCATAAAGCCAGATGTGGTTGTACAGGTCTGTAGTTCCAGCACCCCAGTGGCAAGATGGGAGGGAGAGACAGGAGACTCCCTGTGGGGCATTGGGCTATGCACAGGCAGTCTGGTCTCCAGTAGAGCTGAGGTCGGAACCCCGGGACCAGGTGGTGATAATTCACCTACCTGGGACAGAAGGAGTTCTCTCATGTCTCCTGTCAAAGTTACCACCCCCCTCAGCCCCCACAAGAGAAGCATGGCTAGTAGTCATGTAGGCAATGTCCCAAGCTCCTGACCTTCAGGGTAGACTCCTCCCCAGTTACCTAGAAACAGTAAAGTGACAGCATAACATAAGAGGGACTGCTTGGCCCCACCTTGCTCTCTCCCTCTTCTTACTTCTCTTGCTCTTACTCCCTTTTACTCTCTCTTTCTTACTTTCTTTCTCTTTCCCTCTTCTCTCCTCTTAGTCATGGCCGGTCTCTCTCTCTCTCTCTCTCTTTCTACCTTCTCTGCTTTCTCCCTCTCTTTCCATAATGAAGCTCTAAAACAATAGACTGTCTCTGTTCAAGGCCCACTGGGAAGACTCTTGTCTGTGTGAGAACCTATGTGCCCTAAGCCCTCTATCCCATAACCCTGGGGCATAGGGTGTTGCCCCCTGACCACTTGGTTTGGGGGTTGCCCCTTGTCCACCCTGTGTCGAGTGGGGTCAGTGGCTTAGATGCCCACCCGGAGCCAAGTGGAAAGCTTCTGGCAGCCCTCCCACGTCTGCTTTCCCAGAGAATAGGAGGAACTCTGGCTGAACTTGGGCTAACCTCTCCCCCCCTTCCCCTAGGTCCCTTTTAGTTCCCACAACTCCCTGGAAGTTTGTGGACCAGCCAACCCAGTATATTCTGCACTCAACAATGTAGAAATTCTTTTGTAAACAGAGTGGAAGGCAAGGAGCAGGACTAGAGGTTATGCTCAAGGCTTCCCAAGTACTACATGGCAGGAGTGCCTGCATATACACTTATCATATACACATGCCTGACACACACACTATAAATAATAAGCAAGTTAAACTACAAGCCAAACAAAACTGCAATATGGCCCACCTCTGTGTTCCTGAACACAGACACAAAGGACTCTGTGTAGCATGACACATAGAGCCAGGCATGGAGATATACACTACTCATAATGTGTACAAATTACAACCAGTGTACAAGTCCATAACTGATGAGCAGATAAGGAAGATATGGCACACATACACGGTAGAACTTTATGGAGACATAAGGAGAAAAGAAACTGGCGTTTTCAGGAAGATTGATGGACTGGAAATCATTATATTTCCTGCTCTAAAATAGCCAACCAAAATCAAATTCTGTATTCTTTTCTCTCATGTGGCAAAGTCAAATCAAAGAAGAGAGAGAGAGAAAAAAAAAAGACACACAGAGAGAGGCAGAGTGTCTCACACCCATGGGAACCATAAGAAGGGCAAGGGATTATTAATGGGATGCATGCCACAAGAAAGCTGCCACTGGGGCAACACACCATTGCCCTTTTGGTGATTAGGGCCTGCTACAGCACTTCAGGGTGGCCAGGGCTGATAGGGCTCTCATGACCCTTCTACCAACTGAGTGTAGAGCCAGAGTTGACAAGGGCAATTCAACAGAGTCTCCACCTGGAATCCAGGTCACACTTTCAGGATATACTAAGGTAGGACAAAGGCCACAGAGACATGTGACCTCACTTCCTTTGGATGGAGCTGAAAGACACTGAAATGGTCAGGCATTCTTTTGCCGTTTCAGACAAAGTTCCATATTCCCATCACCACATTGCCTGCACAGGTCAGAAGAGGGCATCAGATTTTCTTCAACTGAGACTTACCTGTCAAGTAATAAGCCATCTGACATGGGTACTGGGAACTGAACCCTGGTTCTCTTCCATGGCAGCTAGGGTTCTTAGTTGCTGAGCCATCTCTCCAGACTCAGACATGCTATTCTTTATGAGAAATTAAATCTTTCACTTGGTGAGTTTTAATTTGAAATTATATCTATTTAATATTCCAATACCTGTTGACATAATTTTATTTTTTACATTTGACATCAGAGGCCATGTGTAGCTAACCACATTTCCTAAATCATTTTTGAAAGAACAAAAAAATGTTTTGTAATGTACGCTGAATACCATTTTTATTTTCCCCAGGATTCTGCTGGTGATCATCATACTATGCATGCTGCGTCCTAATGGATTGTGAGGTCAATTTTATATGCAGTTAAAAAATGCCCTATAACAGCGTTCCATCATTGGGGGTGTCTAACAAAAGCCCTCACTGTTAATGTGAAAATTTTTGACTGATCTTCCCGTATTGCTCCCTAAAAGTGAAGTGTGGCTTTCCTTTAGTCTAGACTGTCCTATACACATGTGTGCACACGTGTATTTGACTATGCATCAGCTGATTTTAAAATTTAGTTTTATGTTACCAAATTGCAATCACAAACTAAAATGGATCTTCTAGTTAATACTCTTCACACAGATGTACATTTTCAGAAAGGTATTCCCTAAAGTAAAGTTCATTCTTTTGGGACACTGTTCCTCAGGTCTTGACAAGGCATTTGGTTCTATTTGCCCCCCCCCCTTCTTTGTAGGTTGTAATCACTTGACGTGAATAGGACAATTTTATCCTTCAAAGATTAAAGAAGGGGAAAATGTGCACAGGACGCCTTCCACATGACAGATCTTTGCCTAAACCTTTTTAGATTTTTTTCTTCATGTACATTCCCAATGCTATACCCTCTCATAGTTTCCTCTCTGAAAGTTCCCTATACCCTCCTCCCACCCTGCTCCCCTACCCACCCACTCCAGCTTTCTGGCCCTGGCATTCCCTTGTACTGGGGCATATAAAGTTTGCAAGGGTCCTCTCTTCCCAGTGATGGCAACTAGGCCATCTTCTGCTACATATGCAGCTAGGGACATGAGCTCTGGGAGTACTGGTTAGTTCATATTGTTGTTCCTCCTATAGGGTTGCAGACCCCTTCTGTTTCTTGGGTACTATCTCCAGATCCTCCATTGGGGGCCCTGTGTTCCATCCAATAGATGACTGTGAGCATCCACTTCTGTATTTGCCAGGCATTGACATAGCCTCACAAGAGACAGCTATATCAGGGTCCTGTCAACAAAAGTTTTCTGGCATATGTAATAGTGTCTGAGTTTGGTGGTTGTATATGGGATGGATTGCCTACTCTTCCCATGCAATATTGTTGACTGATTATTCTCTCCCTTTACCAGCCGTTTACATTCTTTGAGTGTGATATTTTCTTATGTTGAAAACCTTCTCATATATTTTTATTTCTAAAGTTCTAGAACCTTCATTTGTTTGTTTGTTTATGGTTTAATTGTTTATTTGTGTGTGTGTTTGTGTATGTTTGTGTGTGTCTGTGTGAGCGCGCGTGCGCGCAAGAGAGAAAGAGAGAGAGAGAGAGAGAGAGAGAGAGAGAGAGAGAGAGAGAGAGAGAGAGAGAGAGAGAATAGGTACATGCCTGTTATAATGCACGTATGGGAGTCAAATGAAAATTTTTCTTTTCTGGAGTTAGTTTTCTACTACCAGATGTGTTGTGGGGCTTGAACTCATGCCATCAGTCTTGGTGACAGTGTCACTACTGACTGAGCTGTCTTGTCGGCCCCTTTATTTTTATACCTAAAAGATAAAGTACCATCCTTGAATTTTGTTGCAAGTGTTAGTTAACTTATTGTTCCTGTTTGGAGAAAGAGGTGTTTAAGGTACCTCTTAGGGAGTATAGAGTTTGAGAAGAAGACCATAATATAGCTATGTGTTCAGAGAGACACTGACAGGGAAAATGAGCTGTGAGCCTTTTAGAACACACCAAACCGGAGGGCACAGAAAAACGTGTGTTGGTTAAGGATAGAATAGGACTAAGTTTTGAAAGGAGAGTCTGGACTGTGATACTCATGTTTCCATGTCCAAAACTGATATGTGATTCCTATGATAGAGGATGGAATCTGCTGGCAAATTCTTTAGTCACAGATGATCCTGGAGATTTCCAGAGAAAAATATCTGTAATAAAGGAGTTCTCCAGCATAAACCCATATGGCTGAACTGAATTGTTAACTTTGTGCTTACTAAATAAGCCTTGCATCTTTGAGATAATTTTGAGATTCCTTAAATGACAATATTTTAAATATTTCTTGGATATTTTGTCAAGGTAGTAGAGAGAAAGTCTAGTTTTTTCACAAAGATGGAGTATGTGCGTATATGTGCTTTCCTCAGAGGGCTGGCTCCTCTCCAAACCTTCCAGGAGACGTATTTAAGTCTGTACATACTGATAATACTGTGTTAGTTTTATAGAAAAACCGAAGGTCAGTTTTATGGAAAAAATTCTGACTCTAGAGATATACTTTGTTTCTACAGGCTGAAAAGCATTAAGCGAATTGTCTGCATCCTGTCCTAGACCTTTGAATTAGGCTTTTAAGGCAGTAGCCTTGAAAGCTTTCTGTTTGAAGAGAAAGGTAAGTGGAGAAGCAAAGAGTGCCTCATGTACTTTCAGTACAAATGAAGAGCCTGCTTATCACAGTTGCCATGGTAACCTGACGTCATTGAGACGACCAAGGTAATTGAAGTGATTTTTTAGAAAATGGAGACTAGCATTATCTGGTGAGAAGGACAGCATCCTCCCCCCCGCCCCCCCCCCCCCCCCGCCACATGCCTGTACAAAGATGCAGGCGTGAGTGCCCACTTGTGGAGGAGACAGGCTTCAAAATCCCAAATCCAAGTTAGTTTGTTCCTCTTTTTGGCTTTGCTGGTGGGTTTAGTTCTCTGAATGCCTCTGAAAGAGAAGAATGAGAGCATCTTATCCCAGGAGATTGTATTATCCTGGATCCAATTTTCATGTGGCTCCCTGAGTCCAGTTTCCCCATCTGTGAAATGAGGGTCGTGATACTCAGTCATAGGAAGTCTGTCACCTTTAATAGTAACACATGTACAAGCCAAAGAACTCGCTTGTGGTTACTGTGTGATCACAAATCCCTGTATGATTTTTCAGGCTACTTTATTTTATTAGTTCTAAAAATTAATGTACAAAATAATGAGTTTCAATTTTATATTTTCATGCATTATTATTGATGTGCCTCTCCTCAATTTCCTCCTGGCTCTCTTTTCTCTGCCCTGCTGGTCCTTTTCCTCTCTCCAATCACCTACCTTCTCTGATTTCATGTCTCATCAATTTTTATACTTTTTAAAAAATCCCCATTTTCCACCTAAGATCTCCTTTTCCCTCTCTTGGTTCCTATTTTTATTTTCATCTCTGTCAAAAAAACTCTTTGCCCCTCTGTCTTCCCCTCACACACACAAAACCTGGAGTCTGAATGAGAGTAAAACTCATTTTAAATTATTATTATTAATATCATTATTATTATTTATAATTACCTCCCAGTGGTGGCATTTATCTTTAGGAGTCTGGACTCTCTCTCTCTCCCCTCCCTCCCTCCCTCTCTTCCTTCCTTCCTTTCTTTCTTTTTTTCTGGTTTTTTTCAAGACAGGGCTTCTCTGTGTAGCCCTGGCTGTCCTGGAACTCACTCTGTAGACCAGGCTGGCCTCGAACTCAGAATCCGCCTGCCTCTGCCTCCCAAATGCTGGGATTAAAGGTGTTTGCCACCACTGCCTGGCTTAGATTCTTTTACTTAACATAATGATCTTCAGTTTCATTTTCTTACAAATATTGATTTCATCTTCCTTTATTGCATATATGTCCTACATCTATTTTATCGATTTTTCTATTGATGAACATCTAGGTAGGTGTATATCTAAAGGACTCTTAAATCCCACTGCCAAGATATTTGCATATCTATGTTTATCGCTATACTGTTTGCTTCCTACTTCTTTTTCAGATTTGCTGCTAGAGGATCGATGAAAGCAAGAGAAGAAAAAGATTCTGGTGAGAAGTCCAGATTCAGTTTCTTTCTGGACAGCTGTTCCTCGAGTGACTGGCCTTCATGCAAGCTGGCTTAAAGAAGGAGTGTGTAGTGATGCCTTCTAAAGTATCTACTCTAGATCTGAAAGGCAGCAGGGGCCTATTATACCCTGTCCCTACTATCTCTGAAGGATACCTACCTCCAGTGGCATCATAGAGCTGAACATGTGGTAGAATGACTTGCATGGGATTCAGAAAATAGTGTGAAAGTAGAAAACCTACTTTGATATCATTATTGAAAAGGTATAGCAGGTGAAATTTTCCTTTCCATCAGCTTCATGGTTTGTAGTAGGTCTTGAAACCCACCTTAACATGGACTGCTTTATCACAAAGCAATGAATAGTTCAATTAAGGAAGGAAATTATTTTTAAAATACATTTACAACATTACTATTCATTTTCTGATTGCATCAATAATAATATCAATTCTTCTTGTTTTAGTATGACACATAACAAACATATGTGTATGTTTTTGTGTGTAGTTGCTGAATCATAATTACCTTCCCAATGCATGCTACAGATCCTAGAATTTCTCTTCTACAGGGTGAGTTATACGATCTCTAATATTTTTGGCATGGACTATCATAAAGAAATCCCCTGTTCTACTATATCTTACCATATCAATTTAGTACGAGTTCTGCCCTATAGTTAGAGAGGAAGAATTATTGTATAGAATGGTCGAGAAAAATCTAGATGAGCTGGTTCACCACCCAGTTGGCACAGATTGTACACTCATGGTCCATTCACATTTCTACATGATTGTCTACCCTTCAGTTATGTCTATGTAAGTAAGCCTCTGTAAAAACCTGAAAAAGATGAATTTAGAGATTCAGTATCGCTCAATGTATGGGGATTCCCAGAGAGCAGATACACTGGATCTACAGCAGATATAAAAGGGATTCTTCTATAGCTTGCTTTGCATTTCTTTGCTATATGTCTCTTTGCCTATGTCCTTTATATTATAATTTAATATAAACTGATAAAAATGTTTGCTTGAGTTTTGGAAACTGTCCAAGCTAGTTAATAAAACCTGAAAGAGGGGATTGTGATAGGAGCACAAAATAAAATTTTCTGGAGTTCATGAGTAGCATTATGTACTCTTAGATTAAACACTGAAGATTCCCCATTATCTACCATTCTTCAAAACTCTTGGGTGTGGAATGTTCACAACAGCCTAACCATATTACTTGGTTGTAGAGGCAGCAAAAGAAATCTGGTTGTCTAATGATGAATACCTGAGAATAATTTTGTTTTGCCTCTAAATAGCTGAATACCTGCTGGAAAAAAAATTTGTTTTCTAAAGGCTAAAAATAAAATTTAAATTCTGTCTGGGCAGTGGCAATGCATGCCTTTAATCTCAGCACTCAGGAAGCAAAAACAGGTGGATCTCTCTGAGTTTGAGGCAAGCTTGATTTACAGAGCTAGTTCCAGGACAGCCAGAGATTCACAGAGAAACTGTCACCAAAAAAAAAAAAAAAAAAAAAAAAACAAAAACATAAAAAACAAACAAAAATAAATAAAATAAATAAAATACTTCTGTACAGAAAACATCCAAATCTTTGTTTAACAAATAGGATTAAATCTTTATTAAGACAAAATGGATTGGGACCACAAGCAGAATTAAGTTCATAGGCTTGCAGAACTAGTACTTAAACTACTAGCACAAATTCCAGCACAGAACATACGACTAAATCACTATTAAACTTTCCATCTCCATCAAACTGGATACAATCTCTATGCAGCCAACCAAGAATCAATAATCTGAACATAAATCTCTCCATGAGAAAAGAACAATTCAATTAAGGTTAAACTAGAAAGAAGACAGGTGAAAATACTATAAAAATAGTTGCTGGACACAATCACAGTCTGTGACACTAACAGTGCATGGGTTGGATCACTTTAGCTGCTAGCTATTGAACAAATAGCATTTCAAGATACAACTTTTATAAATGTGTGTTATTTGTTTTACTTATAACATCTGAACTGAAGCTACTGTCATTTCCCTAAAACTAGGAAATAAATCTAAACACATGCTGATGCTTTTCAAAAGATAGCAATGTAAAAGAAAGATATCTCTCTTTTTTAAGTTCTTTCTGGCTGCAGTGTTATGATTATCCATTTGATATGTGCATATTGTCTTCCTATATATTTCTTATTCTTGTAGTCTTATGAATTATAGGATTTTAATATCAATTACTCTGTGTTGCATTTTTCACTGAATTGTAAGAAGATAAATGCTTGTTAATTACTTAGATTTTTTGTTTAAAAGCATAGGCTACCGTATGATAGAAATGATTTTGAATATTTATACTAATCAAGGTTCTGTAGAGAAACAGAACCAAGAGCAGGTCTATCTATCTATCTATCTATCTATCTATCTATCTATCTATCTATCTATCATTTATTATCTATCTACATTCCTACCTTTATACTTATCTATGTAGCGATACCAAAGAATTAGCTCATATGATTTTGGATGCTTGGTGAATTAAAATTTTGACAGTACAGGCCAGCAATTTTCATACTGAACAGTTTTAATTTGAATAAATATCTAGTCTGTTGGCAACTCGCTAGAGCCAATATCATAAATGAAATCCAAAATGAGTTACATAATAAGCTCTTAACTATAGGGTATCATCTTTCTGCTTTATCTAGGGCTCTGAGTAACAGATAAGGCCTACTCACACTATTGAGGGCAATCTGCTTTACTTAGTTTATTGATTCAAATGCAAATCTCATCCAAAGCACCCGCACAGGAACATCCAAAATATTGTCTGACCAAATATCTTGGCACTGTAGCACAGTTGACACGTATAATCAATCATTATATCATCTATTTGCTCAAGTTTCTATTATTGTTTTTTAGAAGTAATAGACAATATATTCAAACCAGGGAGAGAATTTCTGAGACAATTTTATAGGTAATTTTTAGAAAAATGAGTCAGAAAAGTAAAATAGTTTAATAGCTCTTGATTTTTACAGTTGCAGTGAGGAATTTTTATTTTTATTCCCAAACAATTCTATCTTGATGAATTCCTGGGTTCTTAGATTTTGAGAAAAAGAATATATGTATATGTATATGTATATATTTGTGTGTATTGATTTAGCCGTGAAAGTATTTGCCACAATTAAATATTTGAGGTTAATTACTGTGTATTATGTCAGTTATGTTCAATTCCTAGTACGTATTAGGAAGCAAATGGAGAGCTGTGGTGTTTGATTTTTCTCAGCTTTCCTTGGCCATCATGGTTACCATGGTGACTCAGTGAATGCTGTGAGATTTGGTGCAGACTGAGCATCCATTTATGAGGCTTTTTTGAATTACTGCTTATGATGCTAGTCGTCAAGCACTGTTTTTATAATTCTATCATTCTTTCTGCATGCATTTATTGACATTCGACTGCTGGGCAGGGCTATAATTATGATAATTTGGCTCATAGGTTATTATTTTGTTCAAGTTATCATGTGTTATTACAAGTATATATATTTTATTGCTCTATGTTTATGAATACTATATATATCAAAGGCCCCTTTATTTTTTTTGGGGGGGGGAGGGCATCTTATCCCTCAGACTGGCCTGAAACTCTGTGTAGCCCCGATTGATGTGAAACGCCTGCTTCTGCTGGAGTTATAAGCAATTCTTTTAACCGAGTTCCTTGAGATATAGTGTGACTTTTTTTAAGTCAATATTTGAGATATTTCTTCTCGTTTGAGAGGAGCATCAACTTCCATTTATTGAATGACTTCCTCTACATTGAATAAATTTATCTTCCCATTTTTTGTGTCTATGTGTTTTTTGCATTTATTTTTTGTCTTTGTATCTTTGGTGTTTATAAACATGCTTAATTTCCATATGTAGGTGAATTTTCTATAATTGGCCCTGTTGCTGGTTTTTAGTTTTACATTGTTGTATTTGTTCACAAAATAAAATATGCTTGGATACACAGTGAAATACTATTTCAAAAAAGAAAGATAGGGGACAAAAAAGGGGGAAGGAGAGAGAAATTAGATAGGATTTCTGTCTTTCTGTATTTTTTTTAGGATTTTTCTTATGGCCTAAGATACAATTTGCCGAATGGCTGAGAAGCACCTGAAAAAATGCTCAGCATCCTTAATCATCAGGGAAATGCAAATCAAAACAACCCTGAGATTCCACCTCACACCAGTCAGAATGGCTAAGATCAAAAATTCAGGTGACAGCAGATGCTGGCGAGGATGTGGAGAAAGAGGAACACTCCTCCATTGTTGGTGGGATTGCAAGCTTGTACAACCACTCTGGAAATCAGTCTGGTGGTTCCTCAGAAAATTGGACATAGTACTACCGGAGGATCCTGCAATATCTCTCCTGGGCATATATCCAGAAGATGTTCCAACTGGCAAGAAAGACACATGCGCCACTATGTTCATAGCAGCCTTATTTATAATAGCCAGAAGCTGGAAAAAACCCAGATGCCCCTCAACAGAGGAATGGATACAGAAAATGTGGTACACAATGGAGTACTACTCAGCTATTAAAAAGAATGAATTTATGAAATTCCTAGGCAAATGGTTGTACTTGGAGGGCATCATCCTGAGTGAGGTAACCCAATCACAAAAGAACTCAAATGATATGTACTCACTGAGAAGTGGATATTAGCCCAGAAACTTAGTATACCCAAGATATAAGAGACAATTTGTAAAACACATGAAACTGAAGAAGAACGAAGACCAAAGTGTGGACACTTTGCCCCTTCTTAGAATTGGAAACAATCACCCATGGAAGGAGTTACAGAGACAAAGTTTGGAGCTGAGACAAAAGGATGGTCCATCTAGAGACTGCCATATCCAGGGATCCATTCCATAATTAGCCTCCAAACGATGACACCATTACATACACTAGCAAGCGTTTGCTGAAAGGACCCTGATATAGCTGTCTCTTGTGAGACTAGGCCGGGGCCTAGCAAACACAGAAGTGGATGCTCACAGTCAGCTATTGGATGGATCATAGGGTCCCCAATGGAGGAGCTAGAGAAAGTATCCAAGGAGCTAAAGAGATCTGCAACCCTGTAGGTGCAACAACATTATGAACTAACCAGTACCCCGGAGCTCTTGACTCTAGCTGCATATGTATCAAAAGATGGCCTAGTAGGCCATCACTGGAAAGAGAGGCCTATTGGACATGCAAACTTTATATGCCCCAGTACAGGGGAACGCCAGGGCCAAAAAGTGGGAATGGGTCGGTAGGGGAGTGGGGAGGAGGGTATGGGGAACTTTTGGGATAGCATTGGAAATGTAATTGAGGAAAATACGTAATAAAAAAAAAGAATGAATTTATGAAATCCCTAGGCAAATCGTTGGACCTGAAGGGCATCATCTTGAGTGAGGTAACCCAATCACAAAAGAACTCAAATGATATGTACTCACTGATAAGTGAATATTAGCCCAGAAACTTAGAATACCCAAGATATAAGATACAATTTGTGAAACACATGAAACTCAAGAAGAATGAAGACCAAAGTGTGGACACTTTGCCCCTTCTTAGAATTGGGAACAAAACACCCATGGAAGGAGTTACAGAGACAAAATTTGGAACTGAGACAAAAGGATGGTCCATCTAGAGACTGCCATATCCAGGGATCCATCCCATAATCAGCCTCAAAGCGCTGACACCATTGCATACACTAGCAAGATTTTGCTGAAAGGTCCCTGATATAGCTTTCTCTTGTGAGACTATGCTGGGGCCTAGCAAACACAGAAGTGGATGCTCATAGTCAGCTATTGGATGGATCACAGGGCCTCCAATGGAGGAGCTAGAGAAAGTACCCAAGGAGCTAAAGGGATCTGCAACCCTATAGATGGAACAACATTATGAACTAACCAGTACCCTGGAGCTCTTGTCTCTAGTTGCATATGTATCAAAAGATGGCCTAGTCAGCCATCACTGGAAAGAGAGGCCCATTGGACATGCAAATTTTATATGCCCCAGTACAGGGGAACACCAGGGCCAAAAAGTGGGAGTGGGTGGGTAGGGGAGTGGGGGTGGAGGGTATGGGGGACTTTTGGGATAGCATTGAAAATGTAAATGAGGTCCTGGTCCTAGAAGTGGGAACAAAACACCCATGGAAGGAGTTACAGAGACAAAGTTTGGAGCTGAGATGAAAGGATGGACCATGTAGAGACTGCCATAACCAGGGATCCACCCCATAATCAGCTTCCAAACGCTGACACCATTGCATACACTAGCAAGACTTTATCGAAAGGACCCAGATGTAGCTATCTCTTGTGAGACTATGCCGGGGCCTAGCAAACACAGAAGTGGATGCTCACAATCAGCTATTGGATGGATCACAGGGCTCCCAATGGAGGAGCTAGAGAAAGTACCCAAGGAGCTAAAGGGATCTGCAACCCTATAGGTGGAACAACATTATGAACTAACCAGTACCCCGGAGCTCTTGACTCTAGCTGCATATGTATCAAAAGATGGCCTAGTCGGCCATCACTGGAAAGAGAGGCCCATTGGACACGCAAACTTCATATGCCCCAGTACAGGGGAATGCCAGGGCCAAAAAGGGGGAGTGGGTGGGTAGGGGAGTGGGGGTGGGTGGGTATGGGGGACTTTTGGTATAGCATTGGAAATGTAAATGAGCTAAAACCTAATAAAAAATGGAAAAAAAAGAAAATGTAAATGAGGAAAATACCTAATAAAAATTTTTTTAAAAAGATACAATTTTCATAGAAAATGTTGTCTGTATAGTGGGGAAGACTGTGTGTTCTGCTGCTAATGGATTCATCCCTCTTTCAGTCATTTGTAGTGTCAGTGGCACTGGTATCTGATGAAGGTTGTCCTTTGAACATCCATGAAACACACCTGAAGTACGGCATTCATAAAAGGGCTTTCATCTCTGGGGTCCAAAGTCACATAGGCCTGACTTCCTTTGGTGATGAACAGTGACATGGAAGTGTAAGCTGAATAAACCCTTTCCTCCCCATCTTGTTTCTTGGTCATGATGTTTGTACAGGAATCGAAATCCTGATGAGGACAGTCTGGTACCTAGGGTGCATTGATACATGGGTGGCAGTACAGAAGGAGGGCACAGGTACTTGTGAAGGATTCGGGCATTGTAGAATAGGAGCACGAATGTGAGCAGTTAGAGTGGTTTTGACATCTGGGTGGTGGTTGTGACTGAGCTACTGCCTAAGCATTGTCATGTGTGAAGAGGGCTCCAGGATGAGGCACAGAGTATGGAATACATCAATTTTTGAATGATCCTTGTGTCAGAGGTGTGAGTGGCCCTTGAGAGCTAGGATAGACCTTGAGCTCAGAGTGTAAACATCCATGAAGTAGTGTAACCCTTGACCTGGCAATGTTAGGGCTTGGAGATCTGTCAGCTCCTTCACCAAGGCAGCTTAATCCTTAATGAATTTACCATTCAAGAATGGTTGTTGGCTAAAAACAAAAGATGCCAGATTCCTCTATGGGGTTTGCCTCTGGAGATTGTATCATGGTAGTCCTGTCATGTGGTGATGATGATGACTATTGTTTTTTTTTTCTCCTAGCTACTTCTAGGGACCTCAGATTTGCTAATCTCACTAGAGGATATTATCTGTATTTTTCTCTATTATGTGGCAGTAGATATTTTTTCTGTAGTCCTTTGAGCACTCTCTGAGTTGCTGGGTTTATGAATGGCTGCCTCTGTATTTTTGTTGTAGTTGTTTGATAATGGAGACAGGTATCTCCTACTCTGCTCTCTTGGTAGACTTTTTACTCATAAGACCTTTCAAATAGTTCCTCTTTAAGTGAAATATTATATTGTTCAGTTGCATGGTTTTGTCTGTAGATCCTTGACTACTTCATTGAAAAGAGGAAGAAATAGAAGGAGAATAAAACCACATGTGCATCCAAGCAGTTCAATCTGCCCTGTGTGCTCCTTTGTCACATGTATCTTCTTCCTGACTTACAAAAGCAGACATCCATTGTCTCTACTTGTGATGTGGGGAATAGTAACGGAGTCAGCAGCTAATATTTTGAGTCTTAAGAGTTTCCTAGGCACTAACTCACTAAAAGTAATGAACATGGGCTATCTGTTTTCCCATTGCCCCAGGCCCAATTTTCCATCTTTGACGAACACTTTACTCTTTACATTGTTATATTATTATGCTGCTATTATCTCTAGCATCCTTATAAAAGACAACAGTGTACAGGAGTTCTTTCTAGGGACTGACTATAGGGGGTTCTGGGAGGAAGAAAGAGAAGGGCAGATAGAAGGCCTGTGGTGTAACAGGAGGGGTTTCTCATTGCCGTGCACTTACTACTCCTGGGGCCTGGTGCTGAATGAGACGGTGGCTCAACTTTGATCACTCCGAGGAATCTGTAGAGTTGAACATGGAGTAATTTAGTGTAATTTCTCACCCTGTTCTCCCCTATAGAGTCACCTGGAAGCTAACTTGGTGTGATAAGATTTTAAGGGATGAAAAACTAGATGGGTAAATGGGAATGGGATAGAAATTCAGGGGGCTTCATCTGAGATAGGCCAAGAAACATGCTGGGGGAATTTTCCATTTCAGTCTTCAGTTGGAGAAGGAGAGAGTTCCTTTAGTGGAAACTGTTGAATGTAAACATTCTGAAGAATGTTCTGCCCTGCCTCTAGGCATCTGGAATGTCCCTGAGGATGCTCGCTTGGGGATGTCATGTGAGTAGAGGCATACATAGTTCTAAACCACTCTTACCAAATTACCTTGGCTTAGATTTTTCTTTCAGACATTGCATTAGTACTATTATTTTGTATAAGAAGGGCTGAAAATATTTATCCTTTTCTTACACCTACAACAAATTTATTGTTGTTAATACAATGGAGAATACACAAAAGGAAAACATCATTTAAAAAAACAAAAAAAAATTGAGATAAAAATCTTACTATATATCCTTGGCTGGATTTAAACTTGTGGTAATCCACCTTAGTTTTTTCTCCCCCTACCCCTTTTTAAAGTAGGAATTGAACCTAGTTCAACTTGCTTGTTAGCCAAGCACTACAACTCTGAGCCATATACTCAGTTCTTTAAACATATTTAAAATTCTATTATTTATGAATGAAAATTAAAATTTTCTCTCTCTACCAACCCACCC
This sequence comes from Mus musculus, assembly GCF_000001635.26. NCBI lineage: Eukaryota > Metazoa > Chordata > Mammalia > Rodentia > Muridae > Mus > Mus musculus. The sequence continues at coordinate 136,629,481 of NC_000086.7, read as the reverse complement.
ACAAAGCTTTCAACCCAAAATTTATCCTGTCTACAAAAAATGCAGATACAGGGGATAGAACAGAGACCAAGGGGATGGCCAACCAATAACTGGACCAACTGGAGACCCATCCCATGGGCAAGCACCAATCCCTGACACTATTAATGATACTCTGTTATATATGTAGATAGGAATCTAGCATGACTGTCTTCTGAGAGGCTCCACATAGGTTCTGGGAACTGAACTTGGGTCCTCACAAGACCAGCAAGTTCTCTTACCTGCTGAGCCATCTTTCCATGTTACCTTTTTCTAATTTCCAAATTATGAAGGTCACTCCATGCTCATCATTTTAAATACACATAACAATCTGACTAGGTATATGTAGTATTCTGAAGAACAGTAGTCCCCAGAGGGTAATATATATTTGAATAGTCCCTAGGGAGTGGAACTATTTGGAAGGATTAGAAGGATTGGAGGTGTGGCCTTGGAGGACTGTGTCATTGAGTGTGGGCTTTGAAGTTTGAAAAGTCCTTGCCAGGCCAAGGCTTTCTCTTTTCCTGCTGCCTGGGGATCCAGATGTAGCTTTCAGCTCCTGCTCCATGCTGCCATGCTTCCCACCATGACACTAAGAACCTATGAATTCTAAACTGTAAGCAAGCCCCCAATTACATGCTTTCTTTCAGAAGAATTGATTTGGTTATGGTGTCTCCACAGCAATAGAACAGTGACTAAGACAGTATAAAAAACAGTAACTAATTTGGTTAATATTTATTCCTGATTTCCTCAGTGTTCCTACACTATTGTCAATGCCAAGATTATACTTACTAATTTAAGACTTTCTATTGCTAGTAACTCAGAATTTAATATTTTAATGACTAAAAATATCATAACCAGGGACTAGAGAGATGATTCAATGCCTAAAAGCACTGGCTGCTCTTCTAGAGCTCCTGAGTACAATTCCTAGTACCCACATGGCATCTCACAACCATTTATAATGTGATCTGAAGCCTTCTGGTGTGCAGGCATACATGAAAACAAAGCTCTTGTATACATAAAATATGTAAAACAAATACACTTTAAAAAGGAAAAGGATACATTAAAAACCAGAAATATATTTTTTAAAAACATATGAAAACTAAATGGAGATGGCACAGCCAGTGAGTGATGAGGGTCAGAAATGAACAGAGGTCATGCAGGTCACAGGTAAATACCTCTAACCAATAGGTGCTACTTAACTGTTTCTTGGTGACAAGACCAGTGTTTTTCTTAATCAAGGCTCAGTAAAATAAGTGTAACTGGTTTTCTCAGTTAACTGGGCACTTTGGTAAAATACTTTAAAAGAAAAAAGTCATATTTGGGAACTTTGAAAAATAGGTCTGCAGTATTTTATACAGCACTACCAGAAATCTTTTCTCCTTTCCTATGTTGTCATTTTGAAGTAAGTAGCTTTTCTGTAGGTAGTACAGCAAACATTTGTGCTCAACAACTTTACTAATGTATTTACATGAGTGATATGTGTTATTAGAAGATCTGTGAGGTCATATAAAACATCTCCCCAAAATAACACTCAAATTAAGCCCTGCTAATGCTGTCATCTTTTCATAGTACACCATAAGAATTCTTTAGGATGAATTGTTGTTGTTTTTTTTTTTTTCCATTTAGGTACAAACTGTATGATCTCATTGTCGTTTTAACTACACTGTTGTTTGTAACCAGAGTGGTCTGAATTGCATCACCAAAAGAGATTCAAGCAAGCCTTAGTCCCCAGTGCCTCGTGAGCACAGCTTTTCTGGAAAATGAATCCATGACGGTGCAATTTAGAATCTTGAGAAAAGCTTATCCTGGATTTAGAATCTAAAAACTGTAGTTTTCCTAACAAGAACAGGGAACTCTGCCATATAAAGGGGAGATCCCAGAAGACTGAACTTGCAGTGATACCACCACCAAATCCAGGAAAGCAGTGTTGTATCAGAAAAGCTGGAAGAGAGGCAAAGAAGGAATCTCCTATGGAGGCTTAGCAAGAAAAGAAACTCCAGTTGGCTTATGCACTGAAGTGTGTGGTGATTTGATGGGGCCCGTCCTAGGCATCCACACTGTTCAGCACTAACATCTCAAGTGTAACTGATTGGGAGCCAGTAGGATGTGCTTTGTCATGGTAGTAAAAAAAAAAAATTAGTAACAATGGAACATAAAGCCAAACTTTAAAATTGACAAAAATGTCTTATGCACCGTACTCTTTTAAAGTGTTGAGTCGTGCAGTGTTCAGAGCAGGCTTTGAAGATGGACAGTGTTGCTAACCCTCACTGTGCACCATAGTTGAAACACCGCGGGCAGTGAGGATAAGGACGGTGCTCAAGGCTGCAGAGTTAGGGAGGAGGAAGGCTTGCATTCACACCCAGGACATTGTGCTCCAGCTCCAGAGGAACTGTCAAAGACTTCTTGTTAAGGGAGAGAGACAATCTGTACAACTGAGCATATGATAGGACACCATTAAAGTAATATTCTAACATTTATATCAACAAGGAACTGTGCCTCATGATTAAAAGAAAATTTGTGACCTTGAAGAGAGAACGTCTGCTTCGGCCAAGAGACCTGAGCTGAACGTGTGGGGTAGGGAGTGTGTGAGAAGAGAAGAATGCTACAGAGAATACAGGCCACTTGTGAAGTTTCAAAGGGTCGGGGTGGGGAGCACCTTTCAGACTGCAAGGCCACATATTTATCCCTCGTCCTTTGTGCTTACTAGGGCAATGACGGATCACCTCTAGTAGAACAGTGTAGGTCTTGCGTTCAACTAATATTGAATTGCTGACAAATGAAAAAAATCCCTACAGATTATTGTATGCATTTTTATCCCGGTGCAGGCAGGACAAAGGTGAAATTATCCATTGGATAGATCCTCTGGATAGATTCAAGGACGTTTGATAGTGGGACAGGCCTAGCATTTTCCTACATAGATATTAACATGCCGAACCATTCAAGGGCAGCCACTAAGCACACCTAGCACCAGTGAGCTTCCCACATCAAGGCATACATGGTCTGTCTTCCCAGGTGGGCACCTGATTTGGGTTTGCTTGGAAGCATGACGTGAAACATCTCTTAGCACACTATGAAAGACCCAAGAACATGAAGCCCTTCCTGACTCTAACGTTGGGAACACAAAGGGTGCCAGAGAGATATGGCTTCCCTACTGTGGCTGTCTGTGTACCCATTAGGCAAGGAAAGCAGGAATGATTTTCATGGTGCCTGCCTTAGATCTAAAGCTCAGCCAGACCCTGTTGCTGTGTCCCAACAGTTAAAAGCCACCAATGCCCCACGGTGTGACCTGCACACAGGGCGTTTCCTCAGCCTGGCCTGGCCTTTATCACAGATAAACAGGCTCAGGCTCATCTCCTGAGATCCTGCTCTTTACCCCTGAAGGGGACCCTCAGCATTCCCAGGTGCACTTTTATCTCAGTACATGTGGGAGGGAGGGAGAGAAACCTCCATTCCAGATGTTTCTGTAATAGTTGCAAAGGATTCCTTTCATTAGTTCAGCACGTCCAGAGAACTCTGGAATTTGGAGGCAAGCTCCAAGCCCATGTCGTTTTACTCAGCTTCCTGGTCACCATGAAACGTGAAAACTTTCTTCTGCTTCACACTTGATGCCTGTATCTAATTTCATTTTATTGTTGTTCTTTATTTTGATTTGAGAGTCCAGCTCAGGCGGGTCTGTAACTTACAGTGCTTTCTCAGGCCCATCTCTAATTGTCAATCTTTCTGTCTCGGTCTCCTAAGTGCTGGGCTTACAGATGTGTGCCACCATTTATGACTTCTTTTTCTCATTTCAATGCGAAGGAAAACATTTTTACAAAAACTAACAAGTGTGCTGAAATGAACCATTTCCTATAATTGCAGTTGTCTGACAACTTCGTACGTATTATTAAAGCAGCTAGCGCCATTTTCTCTTTCCTGGTGTCTCCAGATCTACCAGACATTCACTGTAGGTTGACGCCCCATCCCAGATACCACTGGGTTTACCTTCCACTATCCCACCCTTGGACATTCTTCCTAGGCCTTTGTCCAATCCTTGTCTGCCACCCTTTCTCTAGGACACTATAGACACAGCGGTAGCCAGCATCCTCTTCCTCTACTAAAAACCTCCCTGGAGTCCGGTGCCTGCTACTGTGATAAGCATGATAGAATTATCTCCTGATTTTCATGTATGTGATTTTATGATATGCTTTTACATATACAGTTTCTACCTTCAAAATAATTAGAATCGTGTTTATAAGCTCATTTTAAAAGGTATTTTTTTTCTTATTGTGGATAAGCTTATTTTAAAAGGTATTTTTTTTTTCTGATTATGGAACCTTCTTTGTACCTAGCTGCTATGGGTGGCGCACTTTTGCCACCTGGTGATCAAAACTTAGACTGCAGCAGGAAGCCTGCTGAGCGAAGTGGGAGGGAGGGGCCGAGGTGAATTCTGATCATAGAGCTTTCTGGAAGTCTGAATGGGTAAAGGGAGATAATTCTTTCCCCTGTATAAGACTACTAAAGCCACCAGACGGAGGGTACTTCCTAACAACGTGCTGAGTTGAAGACCATGCCAGAGGAACAAAATTATTGATTTTCATTTTCATGTATGGGTCTGAAGGGAAGAGAGCAAAAATCAAAAGTTAATCCAGGCCACTTGTGGGTTTTGTAACCTCTTTTTGCTTTTATAATGATCCTAGTTGCATATAAATATATTTTAAATACCTATACAATGCAGCTTTTGTTTACAATTTCATATAAACTTGTTACTTCTTTAGAATGAATACCAAGTTTATTTTATCTTTAGTTTTATGATAAAATTTAATTTCTTTACATTTCTAAAATTAAACTGCAGTTTCAGTACCCATGCACATATATAAACAAATACATTCTAAATCACTTTTCTACATTTTTTCCCAAAATGTCCTCTAAAAACTATAAAACGGGTATTATGTATATACTTACAAAATATATTCAGTAACCTAGGGAAGTATGTCAAGAAGAGGAGGTCAATGGTTGGAAGAACACAGGACAGAATCAGATGTACCAGGGTATAGCCAGCTTCTATAAATATTAGTGTTTACATATCACATGTGCATCGGGCTGTCTTTACATGCAAAAGAGTGGTTGTTCCTCTCGCACAGGAGACAAGGTTTTAACAACTTAAAATTATTTTATTTTTGGAGAGTATAATATATCTTTCTCCACTTCCCTTTTATCCCTTCAACCCCTCCCCCACATATCCCTCCTTACTCTTTTTCAAATTCACGACCTCCTTTTGTCATTAATTGTTGTTACATACATATATGTACATACATATATATTAGTAAATACATAAACACAACTTGCTCAATGTTCCTTGTATGTCTATGATTTCAGGGCTGATCATTTGGTGCTGGATAACCAATTGGAATGCTTTTCTCTGGGGAAAACTATTTCTCCCATTCTCAGCATGTTTTAGTTGTCAGTAGTTCTGTGCGTAGGGTTGGGGCCTGATAAATTTTCCCCATCTACTTTAGCGTGTCTGTTACTGTTGTCCTTGCTCAGCTCATGTTTAGGCAGTCATGTTGATAGGAATATTATGGGTGTACCTTAAAGGAGACACAAATCTCACAACAAATTCCCTGCTCCTATGACTCTTACAATCTTCCTGCTCCCTCTTATTAAATGGTCCCTCAACTTTAGGTGTGAGAGTTGTTTTGTAGATATAGCCAGTTGGACTGAACGCCACAACTCTGCATTTTGATTGTCTGTGATTTTCTGTAGTGTTCTCTGTCTGTTGCAAAGAAAGCTTCCTTGATGAGGTGTGAGGACTACTTATCTGTGGGTATAAGGACAAATGTTTAGAATATATTTGGGGATTATGATGGTTTAGTAAAGTGGTGGCTACAGGTTCTCCTCCAAGATTCATGACTTTACTAGCCCTGGGTAGTTGGCTAGGATCACAGTACCAGTCATGGTCTTTCTCTTAATGAGCTGATCTTACGTCCATTTAGAGAGCCAACTTATGAGCACCACTATGGTACCCTTGGGGTTATTGTGCCATGCTGGTCACTGATGTGGTTCACGGGCATCACAGCTGGGTAGGACTGTAGGTTGCTTCCCTCCTTTGAAAGTCTACATGGGGCTTTCTGGTACCATGAAGGCCAGTCCTTAGGGAGGAGGATTTCAAATCTGTTTCTTTTTATGCAAACTAATTTAAAGACTATTTAATATTTAAAGACACGTATAAGTCAGATGTTATGATTCACACCGCTAATTCTGATACTTGGGAAGATGAGGTAGGAAGATCACCACAAGGTTGAGGCCAGTGTGGGCTACAGAATGAGACCTTATTTTAATAACAAAACATCCCCCAACACACTTTTTAAGGATATTTTTCGGTAAATATATATAGCATTGTGCACCACTGGAATAACTTTCAGATACTTCTGTCACCTTGAAAACCCTCATACTTGAGTTGAAACTGGAATGAAAACCCTCATACTTGAGTTGAAACTGGAATGAATATGTGTGTGTGTATTCCATATACATATATGCAGAATATATACATGTATGGAATATATATATATATATATATATATATATATATATATATATATATATATATATATATATATATATGGCAGGTTCCGGTTATGTAGATGTAGCCCAGGATGACACTGAATTCACTCTGTATCAGGACATTGTATTCACTCTGTATCCGGGTTAACCCCAAATCTCTCGCTTTAGTCTATCTCCTGAAAGCAGGGATTACAAGGGGGGACTGTTCTGTCCAACCACAGACGTGCTTTCTCTGGATTCTCCTTTTCTCTTCTGAAACGGACTCAGTATATTTGCTTTGTGTCAGGCTTCCTTCCATTTTGTGATGTTTTCAAGGTTCATATGTATTCTAGAATGTAGGAGGATTTATTTCTTTTTTTAAAGGCTGAATAATATTCTACTGCTTGGAAATTTTACATTTTATTTACCTATTAATTTCTTGGTGGTCTTTAGGTGATTTCAACCTTGGAGATGTTATGAGTAACATTGTTGTACACTTTTGTGTATAAACATATATGTAGATATAGGCCTTGCTTTTTTTGGGTATGGACTTAGAAGTGGAATCTCTGGGCATGTAGTCACTCTGTTTATCTACTTAAGGAATTATTACAAGGCCTTACTGGCCTTAATATACACGAGGAACACAGATTTCATCATCTGTCTTTCTTGAAATTAGACTCTTCTTCAGGGTGTATTGGAAGAATACCACAGGCCCGAAGGATCTTTTTCATTACATCACTTCTAGGAGTATGTGATGCCCATGTGACATCATGAGTAATACTGGCCATTTTCACTTGGTTAATGCCATGCTCGTCTTCAGCGTACAGTAACTGATATCATCTGAGGGTAGGTGAGAAAAGAGAAGGAGAAAAATTTTTGGCATGTTTTTCTTTTTTTCCTATAAGACCATGTGGTGGTTTGAGTGTTGTCATTTGTCCAGGGGAAGGGAAAATAGGGATTACTTTTCCATTCAGCTGAAGTCACCACTTACTTCACTTGTTTATGGTTGTTAAGTTTTCTTGTTCCCTTATTTTACACCTCCCCCTCCTGCTTTACCCATTTAACCCGAGAGAAACAAGCTTCCTGTGTACTAGAGAACAGTGAGATGGGATGATTATGTGGCTTCTCCTGGACCAATAGATCTCCTGGACCAATAGATCTCCTGGACCAATAGATCTCCATGGATAGAAGCCAGACCCAAAGAAGGAACTCTGCAACACTCTTGTCTAAGGGTAACTCTCTTGAGTCCACCGCAAAATTATATGTGTTGAAAAGAATTCTAAGATGCCATTGTGTGACAAAAGGCTCACCAGGGTGTTTTTCATCCCCAACGTTCTGTGTCACCAGTGGTTGAAGTCACCTGGAGGTTCTGGTTCCCTGGGGCTGGCAGCTACTGAAGCTCACCTGGGAGCTCAAGCACTTTGGCTGTACTCCACAGAATATTCCAGGTATAAAGTTGTCAGATTAAATTTAATCCAGTAAAATTTGAACTTCATGTCGCAGCAGCTAAAGAATGTGAAATGTAATTTTCTTTCTCTGAAATGCAAGTGAAACTGAATAATGTACATATATTCATATTTGTAAAATCTGACACCCAGGAGACAGAAATTTGAGTACCCTAAACAAGAAGATATAAAACTTCTTAAAAAACAGATGCATGAAAGAAGCTGAGCATCGGAAGCTATGGAGTAAAAGCTATGAGAAATGACAGAGGAACTGAATAACCCGTAGTTATCCTTGGAGTCTTCATCAATGCTTGTTAGGTAATTCAGAGACCTAAGAGTAATAGGGTTCCACATGAGCTGAATGCCACTGACAAAGTGCATCTAATGGGCATGTACAGTACATTCTACATTAAAACAGCAGGATGTACCCTCTCTTCAAAGGGTATAGATCATTCATTTTAAAAATATGAACTGGGACTCCCCCCCCCTCTCTCTCACACACACACAAACACACACACAATCAAGAAGATGAAGAAGCTAAAGTGAAACCAAATGGATTACTTGATATAACTATAAATAAAAGTATCCAAGATCATAGAAATTAAACACCATCTGACTCACACATTAAAGAAAATATGCCGAGAGATATTTATAAATATATGCAATGACAGAAAAAGGAAAACACCAAATTTGGGAGGATCAGAATCTAGGTTATAACTATGGTTGTGGTTAGGAAAGAAAGAGAGAGAAGGAGAGGGAGAGAGACTTTAAGAAACAGAAGATAAGCCAGGAATGATAGCACATGCCTATCCCAGCACTCTGGAGGCAGGCAGATCTCTGAGAGTTCCAGAACAGTCCGGTATATATAGTGAGTTCTAGGACAGCCATAGCTATGTTAGGGACCCTGTCTCAAATCAAAGCAAAGCAAAACAAAATGAAACAAAACTATAACTAAACAAAAAATACAGACAGAGGAGAAGGCCTATCATGAAAAGGCTGTAGTATAACTTTACTGTTTGTGGTGGTACATATAGAACCATATGCTGTTGGATACTATTACCTTTATGGGGGGAGGGAGATTTTAGCTAGTCTCCAAATTCTAAGAGCATACTGAAAAAATTTTATGTAACAAAGGCTATTGGATGCTCTTAAAAGCTCACAGAAACTATAGTCAAATAGTTCTTTAATCTTTGAAGGATAAAATTGTCCTTTTCACGTCAAGTGATTATAGCCTACAAAGAAGGGGGGGGGGCAAATAGAACCAAATGCCTTGTCAAGACCTGAGGAACAGTGTCCCTAAAGAATGAACTTTACTTTAGGGAATACCTTTCTGAAAATGTACATCTGTGTGAAGAGTATTAACTAGAAGATCCGTTTTAGTTTGTGATAGCAATTTGGTAACATAAAACTAAATTTTAAAATCAGCTGATGCATAGTCAAATACACATGTGCACACATGTGTATAGGACAGTCTAGACAAAAGGAAAACCACACTTCACTTTTAGGGAGCAAGACGGGTAGATCAGTCAAAAATTTTCACATTAGCAGTGAGGGCTTTTGTTAGATACCCCCAATGATGGAACCCTGTTATAGGGCATTTTTTTAAACTGCATATAAAATTGATCTCACAATCCATTAGGACGCAGCATGCATAGTATGATGATCACCAGCAGAATCCTGGGGAAAATAAAAATGGTATTCAGCGTACATTACAAAACATTTTTTGTTCTATCAAAAATGATTTAGGAAATGTGGTTAGCTACACATGGCCTCTGATGTCAAATGTAAAAAATAAAATTATGTCCAACAGGTATTGGAATATTAAATAGATATAATTTCAAATTAAAACTCACCAAGTGAAAGATTTAATTTCTCATAAAGAATAGCATGTCTGAGTCTGGAGAGATGGCTCAGCAACTAAGAACCCTAGCTGCCATGGAAGAGAACCAGGGTTCAGTTCCCAGTACCCATGTCAGATGGCTTATTACCACAGGTAAGTCTCAGTTGAAGAAAATCTGATGCCCTCTTCTGACCTGTGCAGGCAATGTGGTGATGGGAATATGGAACTTTGTCTGAAACGGCAAAAGAATGCCTGACCATTTCAGTGTCTTTCAGCTCCATCCAAAGGAAGTGAGGTCACATGTCTCTGTGGCCTTTGTCCTACCTTAGTATATCCTGAAAGTGTGACCTGGATTCCAGGTGGAGACTCTGTTGAATTGCCCTTGTCAACTCTGGCTCTACACTCAGTTGGTAGAAGGGTCATGAGAGCCCTATCAGCCCTGGCCACCCTGAAGTGCCGTAGCAGGCCCTAATCACCAAAAGGGCAATGGTGTGTTGCCCCAGTGGCAGCTTTCTTGTGGCATGCATCCCATTAATAATCCCTTGCCCTTCTTATGGTTCCCATGGGTGTGAGACACTCTGCCTCTCTCTGTGTCTGTTTTTGTTCTCTCTCTTCTTTGATTTGACTTTGCCACATGAGAGAAAAAGAATACAGAATTTGGTTTTGGGAAATCAATATAATGACTTCCAATTCCATCAATCTTCCTGAAAACGCCAGTTTCTTTTCTCCTTATGTCTCCATAAAGTTCTACCGTGTATGTGTGCCATATCTTCCTTATCTGCTCATCAGTTATGGACTTGTACACTGGTTGTAATTTGTACACATTATGAGTAGTGTATATCTCCATGCCTGGCTCTATGTGTCATGCTACACAGAGTCCTTTGTGTCTGTGTTCAGGAACACAGAGGTGGGCCATATTGCAGTTTTATTTTGCTTGTGCTTTAACTTGCTTATTATTTATAGTGTGTGTGTCAGGCATGTGTATATGATAAGTGTATATGCAGGCACTCCTGCCATGTAGTACTTGGGAAGCCTTGAGCATAACCTCTAGTCCTGCTCCTTGCCTTCCACTCTGTTTACAAAAGAATTTCTACATTGTTGAGTGCAGAATATACTGGGTTGGCTGGTCCACAAACTTCCAGGGAGTTGTGGGAACTAAAAGGGGCTTAGGGGAAGGTGGAGAGAGGTTAGCCCAAGTCCAGCCAGAGTTCCTCCTATTCTCTGGGAAAGCAGACGTGGGAGGGCTGCCAGAAGCTTTCCACTTGGCTCCGGGTGGGCATCTAAGCCACTGACCCCACTCGACACAGGGTGGACAAGGGGCAACCCCCAAATCAAGTGGTCATGGGGGCAACACCCTATGCCCCAGGGTTATGGGATAGAGGGCTTAGGGCAGATAGGTTCTCACACAGGCAAGAGTCTTCCCAGCGGGCCTTGAACAGAGACAGTCTATAGTTTTAGAGCTTTATTATAGAAAGGCAGGGAGAAAGCAGAGAAGGTGGAAAGAGAGAGAGAGAGACCAGCCATGACTAAGAGGAGAGAATGGGGAAAGAGAAAGAAAGTAAGAAAGAGAGAGTAAGAGGGAATAAGAGCAAGAGAGGTGAGAAGAGGGAGAGAGTAAGGTGGGGCCAAGCAGTCCCTCTTATGTTATGCTGTCACTTTACTGTTTCTAGGTAACTGGGGAGGAGTCTACCCTGAAGATCAGGAGCTTGGGACATCGCCTACATGACTACTAGCCATGCTTCTCTTGTGGGGGCTGAGGGGGGTGGTAACTTTGACAGGAGACATGAGAGAACTCCTTCTGTCCCAGGTAGGTGAATTATCACCACCTGGTCCCGGGGTTCCGACCTCAGCTCTACTGGAGACCAGACTGCCTGTGCATAGCCCAGTGCCCCACAGGGAGTCTCCTGTCTCTCCCTCCCATCTTGCCACTGGGGTGCTGGAACTACAGACCTGTACAACCACATCTGGCTTTATGGGGAGCCTGGGTGTTTATACTTAGCTCTTCACGCTCCCGTGGGGATCATATAACCCATTGAGCCATCTCCCCTATTTTTAATAGTTTTTCTTTTGTTTTGACCTTCTATATGGACTTCCAAAGAGGCTGTGCCAGGTTACATATCCCCTAAGAGTGTATCTGTACCACATGCTAATCTTGAAGTTAAGTCAGATTTCAGTGAAAGGGCGAAAGGAATAGGGAAGTCTACACTGTCGATTTCACATCAGGATTCTATTTACAGAGAACAAAAGCAAGGTGCTGGATTTTTAAATGTAGTGGAGAAGCTCTCTAATAAGAGGAAAGCTGTTATCCCATTCTTCCCAAGCTTGACCCAAAGGTCTGTGGACCAAACCCCCTCATGGGGCAATGTGACTTCTACGACAGAAATGACTGGACTGGCACAGGATAAATCCACATTGCAGACAGTCTTCTTTTCATTTCACAGATTGTTCCTACCTGAAGCCATCTCCAATGGATCCTCAGCTAAATATCCAAGATATTGAACACATGGCTACAAGAAGTTCTGTAGGAGTAAGGCTTTGGCACCGCATGTAACGCAGCAGTACTCTTCATTGTACAGACATACAGTGCCACACATAATACCAGGAATAATGTGGGAACAGTGTGAATATGGTGTAGATGGAATTCAGAAACACAATGTGTGCTGAAAACTGCCAATTACATAATAGCAGCCAGTTAATCCTGTGAACCTCTCCTGGTTAAAAGTCTCTCGTACAGGTTTGTTAAAACGAAGGTGTTGGAGCCTATCCCAGACATATCAAATGTCTTCATTTGTTGTTTTTGTAGTATATATTAGGGATGCTTTAAGCAGTGGTGATACAGTATGTCCTGGGGAGAAATTATGTGTTACATCTCACCATGTTTTCTGTACAGGGATTAGATTCATCAGTGTTTGTGAACCAGATGTAACATTTACTGTTATAAGTGAAGACCTGACAAGTAGCTCTATGCATGTTTATTCTAAAATTCTAGGGCTTGACTTTGTTACCCTCATTGCCATAAAAACCAAGAAAAATCTCATCAGCTGCACTCTTTTGATTACAGAGGCCTCTCTCTAATTTTGCTTTAGGAAATGAGCATTGCCAAATTAACCACAGCCATTTTAAACCCCTCTCCTCTACAAGCAGTTGTTGCTTTGCTCTCATCTTTGGCTGATGTTTGCATGATTTTCCAAGGGCCAGAATGTGCCAGAATTCCAAGGAAGGAATACTGAGAGTCCTATGGAAATGGATGACAACAGAAAAGGAAAGAAGACTGAGAATCCTGTGGAAGTAGATGACAGCAGAATGGTGGGGAGGTAGGCTATGTCAAAAAAGAACCAGAGTCTTACATCCAGACATTTTAAGATAAGCTAAGGCATTAAAGGAGTGAGTAGGCAGATGCAAGGGTTCCCTCTGCTCTGCTACGTGGGAAAAACAGGAGGTCAGTTGTTTGGTTCCTCATGGGCTAAGGCTGTTGTGCAGCAAAACAGGTTTCTAGCCTACAGCTCTGCCCCAAAGGAGTGAGGCAAAAGCACAGACGTCATCAGGACCTAGGAGGCAGTGATAACATCTTAGCAGCAGGAAGTGGTTGTGGTCTGCTAACAGCTGCACAGAATATTCCCATGGCGTCATAGTCTGGGAGAAGCAAGAGGCATTCTTCCAAAGTGTAGATGAGCAGAGGTTCATACTGGTAGGGTCTGTCTAGATGTGTACAAAGTTGTGTGTTTTGGAATGCAGCTCTTATCCAAATGACTACATGTACCATGCATTCATTTTTAATCTGTAAACAAGTTCAAAGTGAATAATGGTATATTTTTTATTATTTAAATTGGTTCAATATGGTCTGCCTATTTTGAATTAACAGTCTTTGTTTTATAGAAACCTTGACTGATAATACTAAAAAGTGGCAGCTATTTTAAAAATTTGTTCATCCTAATGTCTTATTACTGTGATAAATTACCATAACTAAAGGGAAGTGAAGAGGAAATAATTTATTTCATCTTAAATATTCAGGCAAGAGTCCACCAGTGAAGGAAGTCAGGGCAAGAACTCAAGCAGGCCAGGCTCCTGGAGGCAGGAGCTAAAGCAGAATCAAGAGAAGAATGCAGCTTACTGACTTGCTCCTTCTGACTTCTTCAGTTTTGCTTTCTTATAGCACTTAGCGCAGAGGCAGCACTGCTCATAGTGACTTCCCACATCGCTTACTATTTAAGGCCAATCAGATGGGAACATTTTCTCAATTGATGTTTCCTCTTCCAAAATGACTACTTTGTGTCAAGTTGACATAAATGTAGGTATCAGAGTTTCTGTCTCTCTCTGTGTATGTGTTTGAGTGTTCAATTGACTGGAAACTATTTATGTGGGTTTTTCCAGGTCTTGGTTGTTGTTGTAGTGAGGACATGTTGATACCACATGACTAAGATCCAAACATCCAACTTGATACCAAACATCCTAAGATGTTTTCCCAAATCCTGTCCAATACCAGCCTCAAGCCTCTACTCCAGGCATCCTTAGCAGAACAGCTACACTATCTGTATATGGCAGTCATGTCTTAGTTATACTATCTCAAACTCCAAACAATTTAGGAAATTTGGGGAGGGAAGTTCATAGAGCATATGTGATACATGTATAACCCAAGAGTATGGAGGTAACACATGCCTGTGTGTGGATACCAATGAAGGACATTGGCTGTTGTATTCCGTTGCTCTCTGCATTATGCCTTTAAGGTAAGGTCCAATCTCTGACCCAGAAGCTTGTCTCCTCAGCTAATCTGGCTGCTCAGTCAGATCCAGGGATTTACATGTGTTTGCCCCATGACAGGATCTTTGCTGGGATGATAGGAATGTGTAGCCATGCCTGACCTTTTTTTTTTTTGTGGTTGCTAAGAATTCATAGTCAAGTTCTCGAGCTTGTATGGCAAGCACTGTTACTCCGTGAGCCATCTCCCTAGTCCCTGTAAAGTGAAAATTTGAAAAGAATATCTTTTCCCATTGCTTTCCAAGCTTCTGTTGAATTTACGAATTTGAATTGAGTATTTTCATTTTTCATGCATATATGATAACTTGTAAATGTTTTGTTAACCATTTGTCCTTATTTTTATTACTGTGTGATTGGCAAATTGTGTTTGGCAAATTGTCATATTTCAGAATATTGCTTATTTAATGAGGTATGAGCGCCAGTTAGCAAATTAAGGTTGACACTGGAGAACCTAGCGTGGATAACTGGCATGGTAACTATCTTATGGGAGTCCAGTAAATATAATATAAGCTCATTGTTGACAGGCTGGTAATTATGAGATTGTTTATAAGCCTTAGGAAGTGAGGACTGACATAAGTTACAGAAACCACTTGAGAATTCTGTTTGAAGAGGTTGTTTGGGACTTTACTTCCTAGTATGAGGATAAACAAACTTTCAGGAACCTAGTGTGAAAAATCCACAGCTAAAATGCACAGCAGGGGAAGGCCTGAAATGTTCTTCTTTGAGATTAGAAAGAAGATATCTGCATTCAGGGTTGTACTGGCAGTTACAGGAACTTCATTTGGGTAAGCAAAATCAGAAGCATTTGAATTGGAAATGAAGGAAAACTTTCCATAAACCGTGTGACTGACGTGACCTAAGGTAGTCTTTGAAAAACAAACCCTGAAGGTTCAAACAATGCTGGCCGTGACTGTTACTCCATGCTAGAACATGTGCTGAGCATATGCAAGCTCCTGGACTGATTCCAATACACACATAAGATGCACAACATCACTAATCTGGTAGTAATGTAAATCAAAAGTACAGCGATTACAAGATTTCCCACTCATTAGAATGACAATTATGAATAGAATATAAACATCTAATTGCAAGTTTTGGCACTGATGTGGAGAAAGTTGAATTTTTGTCCATTGATAGTAAGGATATAAAATGGTGTTACTGTTATACAGAACAACAGAGCAATTCTTTTCTTAAACATTTAACATGTTTAATGTGTTAGGGAGGTGGCTCAGAGGTTAACATCACTGGCTGCTCTTACAGAGAACTTGGGTTCAGTTCCCAGCACTCACATGGTAGTTCACAATGTCTGTAACTCCAGTTCCTAGGGATCTGGCACCCCTCTGACCTTTGTGGCAGGTACATGCACACAGCACAATAAACTCACGCAAGTGCAGGTTCTCTCTGTCTCTCTCTTTCTCTCTCTCTCTCTCACACACACACACACACACACACACACACACACACACAGAGAGAGAGAGAGAGAGAGAGAGAGAGAGGCCACACGCAAATTGTGTGTGTTCCACTCATTTAAAAACTCTTTTTTTGTGTGTGACAGGGTTTCTCTGTGTAGCCCTGGCTGTCCTGGAACTCACTCCACAGACCAGGCTGGCCTCGAACTCAGAAATCCGCCTGTCTCTGCCTCCCAAGTGCTGGGATTAAAGGCGTGCACCACCACTGCCTGGCTTGGGCAAAAACTCTTAAGAACTGACTAGAAAGCGAGAACTTGAATAGTTATAGACCGATGTTTACAGCAGCATTATTAACCATAGCCCAGAATTGGAAACAACTCAAGTGGGTTCAGTACATATAAAGTGAATCAGTAAACAAAAAGCAATAGATAGATGAAAGGTGAACATGTCTAGAAAATGGCTTGGAAATGGCTAGCTAGAGTCTAATGGAGTCAGCACAGAATTGAGCCAGATCTTCAAATAAGAACTTACGGTAATAGTACTCAAATCTGTAAAATAAGAAGGAATACGTTCAAACTGTTTTCCCAAGGCTAACATTACCCTAATACCAAAACCAGATGAAGATTCAGACCAAAAAAAAAAAAAAAAAAAAAAAAGAAAGGGAGAATTATTAGGCCAATCCTCCCAATCTACATACATGCAAATTCTTAATAAAAGATTTGTAAACCACATTTTATAAACACACATCAAATAGATCATTTACCAGGGCACTTTGCTTTTGTGGTTTTGTTCCAGGAATGCAGAGATGATGTAATAAATGTAAATCAATGTGATTCATCACAAAATGAAATCAAGGATCAAAATCACACCATCATTTTGATGCAGAAATGTTTTTTGACAAAATCCAACATCCCTTAATGATGAAAGTCTGGAGAGATCAGGGACTTAATCTCAGCATAATAAGGGTTGTATATGGCAAACCAATAGCCACGGTGCCAGCGAATTTTCTGTCAACTTGACACAAGCTAAAGTGATTTGGAAAGAGAGAACATCACATGAGCAAATGCCCTCACCAGATTTGCCTGTAGCTAAGCTTTTAGGGATTTTCTTAATGAGTGACTAATGGGGGAGGGCGCAACCTATTGTGAATGGTGCCATCCCTGGTCTGGTGGTCTATAAGAAAGCAGGCTGAGCAAACCATGGGGA
This sequence comes from Mus musculus, assembly GCF_000001635.26. Lineage (NCBI taxonomy): Eukaryota > Metazoa > Chordata > Mammalia > Rodentia > Muridae > Mus > Mus musculus. The sequence goes on along the minus strand of NC_000086.7, from coordinate 136,612,292 downwards.
TCAAGCCAGTAATCAGCATCCCTCTATGAACTCTGCATCAGCTTCTGCCTCCAGCTTCCTGCCCTGTTTGAGTTTCTACACTGACTTCCCTCAGTGACAGACTGTGGTGTGGAACTGTAAGCTAAAATAAACTTTTTCCTCCCCAACTTGTTTTGATCATGGCATTTTAGCACAGTAATAGAAATCCTAAGACAGCCACAATCATGTTAAGTAGAGAAAAACCTCAAAGCATTCCCACTGAGATCAGATAAAAGACAGGGTTGTCCACTTTCACTACTCTTATTTAATATACTACTTGAAGTCATAGGTAAATCAGTAAGACAGGGGAAGGTAAGAAAAGGGATACAGATAGGAAAGAAAGTCTTGTATCCCTATTTACAGATGACAATTTTATTAGAGTTTAAAAGAAAAAACTCCATTTGTTCTTGCAGAAGACAGAAGACCAGCATGCGGTTCCCAGCATCAACTAGGGGATATAAAGCCATTTCTGACCTCATTGGGTCCTAGTCATGCATGTAGTACACAGACACATATGCAGACAAAACATGTGCATGTATAAAATAAAATAAATTTAAGAAGGGGAAAAAGAGAAAGAAAAAAAGAAAAGCCCCAGGGCTGTAAATCTTTACAGCTTCCTGGAGGAAAATGATAGAGTACGAATAGAGGAAAAGCCTGAATTTGAATTAAGCCAGCATGGATGTCAGCCACATGGCTCACAGGCGGCCACATGGTAGACAAAGAGTGAAGCCCACAGTGTTAGGGAAGCAAAGAGAGTTAGTGAAACCACAATCAGAAAAGAGAGGAGCGTGGGCAGCTTTCAGAGGCTGCATGTTTGCATTTTTGTGAAAGACTGATCAAGGAGCAGGGATAATGGGCAGGGAAAGCAAATGACCTTATAAAAATAATTATTGCTCCCTTTGCTTTTTTACTATGGCTTAATGGGAAGCATCCTCCTTCCTAAGGAGGGGTCCTTTGGCCTCTTGGCTGACCCATCTGGATTGACTCCAATGGAGAGCAAGAGGTTGGCTTGTCTACTCCCAGAGGCAGATTTCATTCTTTTGGCAAGGAGGGAGCAGCCTTCCATTAATGAGGCTTCAAGGCTACTGTGACAGAAGCATACCAAAGGCTTAGGTGTAGGCAGAGAATGGATACCCACTGGAACACAAATAGAAGTTCCTTGTTTATAGCTTGTTAAAGCAAGGAATTCAGATAGCATCATTTGTGTTTGCCGATTTCAAGCGAGACAGGATTCAGATGGAGATTTTTTTTTTTAAGCACCCAAGACTTCAGGCATGACATAATGAGAATTTCTTGAGATGATGCAGCTGCAGACAGGGCATAGTATATAATAGAATAGGGGGCTTATTCACCTTTATTTAAAGTCAAGTTCATTAAGAGAAAGTAGGGTTGCCCCCAACCCTGGTACTCCTGCCTGCCTGCTCCACCTCATGGCAGAATCCTAATAGTCCTTTTTGATCCTTCTCTGCACCACTTTAAAATCCTAGTCCTGGACTCCAGAAAATAGGACATAGAAAAATCAATTGGGCCATTCTTGCCCCAGAAAGATGTTACTTATTAGATGGGGTCCAGAATTATGACCAGAACTGGAAAACTCACAGATCCCAAAACATCATCTTGGTTTAAAGGTGAAGGCTTGAAAATAAATGATGGCTGGAGAGCAGGGAGGGGAGGAGGAGTATAATCTGGGATTCAGGGCAGGTTCCAAGTTACAGATTTGCACTGAGCACATAGACCCTGCCCATGCCTGGTCTGCAGATCTAAGCCTGTTGTTCCCTGATCCCTAGGACACTTGAACAGGGGAGGGGGTGTGATGGTTTGTATATGGTTGGTCCAGGTAGTGGCACTATTAGGAGGTGTTGCCCAGTTGGGGTAGGTGTGGCCTTGTTGGAGTAGGTGTGTCACTGTGACCCTCATCCTAGCTGGCTGGAAGTCAGCATTGTGCTAGCAGCCTTTAGATGAAGATGTAGAACTCTCGGTTACTCCTGTACGATGTCTGCCAGGACGCTGCACTGCTCCCACCTTGATTATAATGGGCTGAAATTCTGAATCTGTGGGCCAGCCCAATTAAATGTTGTCCTTTTAAGAGTTGCCTGGGTCATAGTGTCTGTTCACAGCAGTAAAATCTTAACTAAGACAGGGGGCAACCAGCTTTATATTCCTGCAGGTCAGTGCACAGCAGCAGCAATGATAGGAAAGTATGTTTAAAGGGCAATTTTTCTTTTCCTCTTAATGTATATATCAGTTCTGTGTGATGGATGAAGCAAGAAATGTAAGTGGTATGATATGGTCCTCTATAGATATAGAGTAAATGTATTGGAGACTCTGTTATTACAAAGGGGGGGTTGTGATGGAATGATGTAAAAAATGACACCAGAAAGGGCTGGCAATGCAGCACATATGTACCACAGGTGAGAACCACTAATCTAACACCTGTGAGTTCTGGGAATTCTGATGTAATAAAATTACTCCAAAGTGCCTTGGCCCCTCCATCTGTTTGAGAAGGCAGGGTGATTTGCACACTGAACCTCAAAAGCCTGCAGATGAGCATTAGGGATATGGCTAACCTATTGAGTAGATAAGGATGGTGGAAGGGAACTAACCTGCATCCACATTTCTTTTCACTCTATCTGGCTGGGAGACTCTACAGGATGCTGCATTCTTCTCAATGAGCTCCTGCTTCTGGGATGCAGAGATCAAACCGTTCTCTGTCACACAGGATGGTAGTACACAGGGAAATAAACACATGAAATAGAGGAAACCAGGATGAGAACGCATCTAAATCCCAGAGGAGGGAATGATGGTGTCCTGTTGGAGCATACTATATCAGTGGAAGATATACACGATGCCTTTCTCTTCCTAGCTCATCACACAACCCTGAACACACACAGCAATGCCATGGAATGAAACACACCGCATAAATGTGACCTTGCCAATTAACCACAAACTGTCTGGGTACCCTCCCTGTCTGTGTCCTATACACAGTCTCAGAGTGCAACTCTCAGACTCAGGGAATTCTCCAGAGGCATCTGATGAAGACTGAATGAATTTCATTGGTCAATACTGGGACAAAGTCAGCATCAAACCATAGAATGACAATATGAAGGGATAACTGTGTGGTAAAATTGGTATTCTGAGTCATATTGATATAAATCATTATGGAAACTAAACAAGCAATGTACTAAGCACTACACTATCATTTAAGAGGCAATAATAGAAGTATAACACAAAAAGTTATCATCATAGTAATAAGTGATTTAACTAACTTTCATAATTATATTACTAGTCTCTTCCAAAGACCACAAGAGTCATCTAGGAATCAAGGTAATGACAATGGCTAAGTAATGCAGAGGGAAGAGAGCACTATGCCACATGTGGTCCTCATATAAGCTTGCATCTGACTGTGAACGCCATCAACTCATTGTTTAATCCTTAATGTCCCACATAGAGAATATTCCTGGAAACCTCAGAGATATCTGCACACACACACACACACACACACACAGTATGTACACAATGACACACTTACAAATGCTGATGCAATACACAGCTCTCACCTCAAAAGGAATAAGTTTACTCTGAAGTCAAATATGAGTGAGAACATATGAGTGAGACAGATGTAGGTTACTACAAATCCCATGGTACAATATGGTAGCTGTTTCATGAAATGTTTATAGTTACAGAGCAAATAAGCTATAAATCAAACACTTCTTAAATACATTGATGCAAGTATTAAGTAGGCCGGACCTATGATGTTGGCATTAGCTGCTATCTGATGGCACTTTTAGTCTTTTGTTTGGTAGAAAACTTTGATTTTGTTAAGATAATATAATGTGAAGTTTTTTTTTAATGTGTTTGCATGCCAGGTAAAACTTTTTCTATCAGTGGCAAGATGCTAGGTGATTCCAACACAGACGGGCCAGGGAATGGACACTTCTGGGCTAGAGAGGGCACAAATAAATTTTAATTATTCTCTGGGCCTGCATTCCATTTTATAAGAGATTTATGAGCTACATTAGCAAGGTAAGTGTGCAGACAGAACCATGGTGGGGGTTCTGAGGTGACATAGGGGTCACGTGGTTGTGTGGGTACCACAAAAGAATGCAACTTAAAATTTCAAATGAATCCAAAGCACAGAGGTATCCCATAATTGTAAGGGCATCACTAGGAAGCTGAGGTAGGAGGATCATTCAGAGTTCTAAGCCAGGCTGGGACACAGTGAGATGCTGTCTCAAAGCAATACAAAATCGCGAATTACAGGAGAGAGAGAGAGAGAGAGAGAGAGAGAGAGAGAGAGAGAGAACTTTAACTGCTTAAGTTTTACCACTTTAGAGCATTCTCATTCTATGCTCTGTCCTTTCTCCTTCTCCTAACCTGCACCTGCGAGAATACAGACAATAGCTCCAGTGCACCTTAGTACAAACAACAGCTTCTGAGGCACAATGCCCGGTGTCTCTTTCTGGAGGGGATACACTGGCCACAAATCCCAAAGTGGGAGTGAGCCTTCCTGGGTATGGGATCCCTGCATCTGTCTTCCCACCCTCAGGGAGATTCAACTGCTCACCTCTGGGAACCCATAAGCTTGGCTACAGAGAATGCAGCTTGCACTACATCCATTAGTTGGCCACTGAAAAGAGTGTCCACAAAGACCTCAGGTTTCCATGACAACCACAATGCGCCTTCTCTCTGTTTAGTAATTAGGAATGGCTCCACCCCACCCTGTGTTCCATTCTCTTAAAGCAGAGCTCATTCACCCTTTTTATCTAGGCCCCCAACCTGAGAATGCATACCTATAAGGGAAACTATCACCCGCCTGAAAGCAAAGATTCACTCAGGCTGTGAACAAAACATTCCATGAGGCATGGCCGGGCTGGACTCACCAGACTATGGAGGTCTCCATGGAAATATCGTCATGGTTATAGAGGAACATTGTTGCCATGGTTGTATATGAGCGCTTTCATCCAATAAATACCTAGGCATATGTAACCTCATAACAGAAGGTTAAAGTCTGAGACACCTTGTGTAGAAACAGAACCTGAAAACGAAAATGACAACAAAAAAAAAGCAGGCGGGAATAGAACCAGGTGCCTCATACACACAAAGCATGTGCTCTACCATTGAGCTACCTCCCCAAGCCTGGCAAGAGTTTGATCATTTCCTATATGAACTCAGAGACTGAAGCAACATTCACAAGTTTGTGTAGATCGACATCAGGTCTTTGTGTACAATTGATGGCTCCCAGTTTAGTGTTTTAGGGGATTTTTATGTCATTCTTCTATGACAAAAAAATGTATTTTCAATAAAAAGAAGATAATATTAATAGCAAATAATCTTATTGCCTTCAAAACACGACAGACCTAAAATAAATAACACTTTGAATTATTCGGGCTCGTCAATTGTAACTCAATTTTATTTTGGATTATTAGTTCAATTAACAGAATGGTGTCAAATTAATAATAACGTTACTGAATTAGCATTATGCTATCATATCTCAGAGCATAAAAATTTCCTGCAACGTCATGAACACACCTCTATTCTCTTTTAAAACATGCCTTAGCTTTCAGGGCTTCAAAAACTGTTTTCAAAATTTTGGGGAGGCTGGTCTTTTTCCACATCTTTTCCACATAGTACTTATCACTTCATATAATCCACTGAGTAAATTAAAATAACTATTTGTTCACAAAACCCTACAGAACTGTCAGTTTCTGGATGTTTACCTGTCTCAACAGCTGGGTTGTAAGCTTGTGAGAATGATTTATCACAATGTGTCCCCTATTTTCATATGCCATCAAATATGAGTCTCAGCATACAAAATCATTAAATAAATAGTTTACATGTGTTCAGATAAGTGAAAATAATAAATATAACCAGAGAAGATAGCAGAGTATATAAGAATGTTTCTAAGATTAAGGAAATCGCTCTACTTCACCCATTATAGATATGCTAAAAAGAATGCAACAAAATAAGATTTTATAACTTGGAGTAAAGACAGCAAGTACTGGCAGAGAAGTAGAAGTATAAGGGGAGAGTGAGAGCAACTAAAAAAGTGAAGACAGAAGCAAAAGGAGAGGGAAGGAGAGAGACGACCAAAGGTCAAGTGTGGGAAAGGGTTAAGGAGTAGCAGGCCATTCATTGCCAATGCGAACCAAGCGCTTAGGCAGTGGTGGATAATTGCTGATACTCAAATGACATAGTGTGAGGAAAATATGTGTTAGTATATCTCTGTGAGTCACGATTCTTTTGCATTATATTTCACTATGTTGGATTTCCTTAAAATTTCCCCTTTTATTCAAAATAAATTCACTTTTCCTCCCCTGAAATATCCTAATTTAGGCTTCCACTCCCTGTACTCCTCCCAGATCTACTCCATAGTCCCTCTCATTTGGATCCACTGCCTTCCTGTCTCTCATTACAAAAGCACAGGCTTCTAAGAGATCACATCAAAATATACCAAAAGTAACTTAGAATAAGATAAAACAAAACTACCACATAGAAAATGGACAAGACAACAGAAGAGAAGAGCCCAAGAGTAGGCACAAGAATCAGAGACCCACCTATTCACACACTCTGAGGTCCCATAACAAGACAAACCTGAAAGCTATAATATATATATATATATATATATATATATATATATATATATATATATATGCAGACTTCCTGGTACAGGCCCTTTCCTTGCTGCTTCAGTCTCTGTGAGTTCATATATGTTGATTTGGAGTGACATTATGCCAGATGGAAATCTATCTGCCTTTGGTTCCATGTTTACCACCCTTGGGCATATACATAAAGGACAATTCATCATACCAGCAGGACATCTGCTCAACCATGGTCACTGCCACTCTATTCATTCATAATCATAAGTTGTAAACTAATTAGATGTTCCTCAATAGAAGAATGGATAGAGTAAATGTGATTCTCTCTGGGAGAGGAGAATAGAGTGGATGTAGTGGATGAATGGGGAGGGTGCAAGAATAGGAGGGTGCAAGAATAGGAGGAAGAGGGGTAATGGCATTGAGGAAGAGAATTCGGGACAGACAGAATCGATGGGGAGCTGAGAGGTGTTAAGGAGATTATTGCAGTAGAAATATTCTAAAATATATGAAGTCAATGCAAGTGTAATCTCCAGAGAGAGAGAGAGAGAGAGAGAGAGAGAGAGAGAGAGAGAGAGAATGAGAGGATTATCACCTGTCCATCTAGTGTGACCAAACAAATCTTCCATACTTGGAATGTTTGAATCGAATTGAAATGTTGGCCAGAGTGGTCCCATGGATATCCCTCCCCCCAAACCCAGAATACTGCCAAGACAATAACTTGGTCTGTACAAGCTGACTGCAAGATCTCATTGCTTAAGAAAGCACACACACACACACACACACACACAGAGAGAGAGAGAGAGAGAGAGAGAGAGAGAGAGAGAGGATTATCACCTGTCCATCTAGTGTGACCAAACAAATCTTCCATACTGGGAATGTTTGAATCGAATTGAAATGTTGGCCAGAGTGGTCCCATGGATATCCCTCCCCCAAACCCAGAATACTGCCAAGACAATAACTTGGTCTGTAAAAGCTGACTGCAAGACCTCATTGCTTACAGAAACACACACAGTCACAGACACACACACACACACCCCTCAGTGAACATGGAGAGGTCAATCTGGTGCCTACATAGAACCTTCACCCCTACATTCTAGCGTCTTACGTACAGCCAAATACTCTGCAAGCCAGCAATAGAGAAATGCAAACATCAGTCCAGCCACAAATGTATGGATCTACATTGTGGTCCTGCCTGCAAAATATGCTAGGGCATCTGTGGCATAGTCCTGTGGGGGCAACAACCAACATCTGAAATCACTTAAGGCCCACTCCAACAGATGGGACCTACACCTGACACTGCTTTGACCAATGTCAGAGACTAGATAGCCCGGGGACCCAGGGTAAAACCAAATACTACTGGTCTTAGGAAAGAAAAGGAGGAGGATAAAATGAATCCTAATGATGTTCTGCTAAATACATAGGTAAGCACTTTATTCAGAGAATAATGGTCAGAGAAGATTCTTCTTGCAGCTGATGGGAGTAAATACAGAGCCCAACAGCCAAACCTTTATTTTGAGCAAAATTAGTGTAGGTCAAATGCTAGGCAGACTACTCATCACCAACTGTCTTGAACTCTGCACTGACCTCTTGAGAAAACTGTACTAAGACCACAATTGATGGCTGCTAGTTGAAGAATATGGCCCTGGCCTGGTTTGAAACTGTCTACATTAGATTTACTATTATCTAAGTGTCACTGAAACTTAGACGACTCTACAATAATCTTTTATAAAGAAGAGTCAATCCCTTTTCATGATGGCCTAGGAGATGGACTGTAGTGACTGGTGCTAAGAGGCAAGAACTCCGAGAGGCTTTGCAGCTTCAGGGGCGGGGCGGCAGTGAGGGGCGGGGAAGCTGGAGGCCATTTATCGCCCAGCTGAGCTGTGGACCTCAGAAGCCTCAGCCCTACTCCTCTTTTCCTTGCTTTTGTTTTAATTCAGGTGGGAGAGTCATAACGGACAGCAAATCTCCTAAAAGACACCTATTAGGAAGGTTCAGGACCTCTTGAGAGGAAGAGAGTTTCAAGGAAGCTCACCTCCTGGAGTTTTGGCATTCTCATACTCATACTCTACTCCCTTGTTAGTCTGGTATATGGATCTATGAGCTCTCTATTAATATTTTATTATAATGCCTTTTTAAATGCCTTCATTGTTTTGCTTTTATTTTTAATTTTTTAAATATTTTTTATTATTAGGTATTTTCCTCAATTACATTTAGAATGCTATCCTAAAAGTCCCCCATACCCTCCCCCCCACTTCCCTACCCACCCATTCCCATTTTTTGGCCCTGGCATTCCCCTATAAGGGGCATACAAAGTTTGCGTGTCCAATGGGCCTCTCTTTCCAGTGATGGCCGATTAGGTCATCTTTTGATACATATGCAGCTAGAGTCAAGAGCTCCGGGGTACTGATTAGTTCATATTGTTGTTCCACCTATAGGGTTGCAGATCCCTTTAGCTCCTTGGGTACTTTCTCTAGCTCCTCCATTGGGAGCCCTGTGATCAATCCAATAGCTGACTGTGAGCATCCACTTCTGTGTTTGCTAGGCCCCGGCCTAGTCTCACAAGAGACAGCTATATCTGGGTCCTTTCAGCAAAATCTTGCTAGTGTATGCAATGGTGTCATCGTTTGGAGGCTAATTATGGGATGGATCTCTGGATATGGCAGTCTCTAGATGGTCCATCCTTTTGTCTCAGCTAGAAAAAGCAATCTGCAAATTCATCTGGAATAACAAAAAACCTAGGATAGCAAAAACTCTTCTCAAGGATAAAAGAACCTCTGGTGGAATCACCATGCCTGACCTAAAGCTTTACTACAGAGCAATTATGATAAAACTGCATGGTACTGGTATAATGACAGACAAGTAGACCAATGGAATAGAATTGAAGACCCAGAAATGAACCCACACACCTATGGTCACTTGATCTTCGACAAGGGAGCTAAAACCATCAAGTGGAAGAAAGACAGCATTTTCAACAAATGGTGCTGGCACAACTGGCGGTTATCATGTAGAAGAATGCGAATCGATCCATTCCTATCTCCTTGTACTAAGGTCAAATCTAATTGGATCAAGGAACTTCACATAAAACCAGAGACACTGAAACTTATAGAGGAGAAAGTGGGGAAAAGCCTCGAAGATATGGGCACAGGGGAAAAATTCCTGAATAGAACAGCAATGGCTTGTGCTGTAAGATCGAGAATTGACAAATGGGACCTCATGAAACTGCAAAGCTTCTGTAAGGCAAAAGACACCGTCAATAAGACAAAAAGGCCACCAACAGATTGGGAAAGGATCTTTACCTATCTTAAATCAGATAGGGGACTAATATCCAATATATATAAAGAACTCAAGAGGGTGGACTCCAGAAAATCAAATAACCCCATTAAAAAATGCGGCTCAGAGCTAAACAAAGAATTCTCACCTGAGGAATACTGAATGGCTGAGAAGCACCTGAAAAATTGCTCAGCATCCTTAATCATTAGAGAAATGCAAATCAAAACAACCCTGAGATTCCATCTCACACCAGTCAGAATGGCTAAGATCAAAAATTCAGGTGACAGCAGATGCTGGCGAGGATGTGGAGAAAGAGGAACACTCCTTTATAATGCCTTTTAAGATTAAATTCTGTTATAGTTAGTCTCCCCAGTGTTCCAAGATCCCAGAAGCAGCCAAGCTTAGAATCCTGTGAGAAGGCAGTAAGGAAGTTAACCTATTCAGTAACTAATTAAGCATTACAATAGACAGAGCCAGTGGCTCAACTGTTCTGCAGAAAGAGCCAGGGAATCTCACTGAGATAGAAATCTTCAGTACAGGCTACATTGCATATTAAAAGCAAGTTGGTATATTCTCCTGACAAATGAAGATTCTCCAGATACTTAAAAGTTACACTCAAATAGGAATTTAGCAAGGCCTAGGAAATTAGGGGTTTGTGATATTGCATTATTCTTGAGGTCTGACAAGAGCAGAACCCCCTGGTGCCTTCACAAGGTTCAAAGGTATAACACTAGAGTGTGAAATCCTTGCCTGTCACTAAGCTGATCCTAGGCAGGACTGCTTTATCTTTACTGTAAACATTTACCTGGTTCCTGTAAGTCCTTTCGAAGTCATTCCTTTCTTTTGTACCTGGTAACTTCAATGTACCTTGCCTGCTGTGATTTCCAACCCCTTGTATTCTCTGTACTATAAAAAGTTTGATGCTCGACCTGACAAATACATTCAGATCCTTCACAACCTCTCCTGTGTGCATCTGTCTGTCATCTCATCCAATTGCACACCTGTGACTAGAGACCCGTTCCACTCAGACATAGGGACCCAGAGGGTCTGCGGCACCTGGGTGAAGTGCTTGCCAGAACAGTATGAGGACCTAAGGTCAGATCTCCAGAATTCATGTACAGTTGTATGAGACAGTACATGTCTGTAATCCCAGAACTCCTCCAACCACACAAGCTGTGGTAACAAAATATTTCCCAGGAGCTCAGGAGACTGGTAGCTTAGCATGTGCCATAGCTAACAGGAGACAGTCCCAACAAGGAGAAAGCTGAGGACCACACCCGAGCTGTGGGGACTTCTGATCTAATGCTTTTGATCCCCTGTGACTTCTGCTCTCTCATTTTCTCGCTGTCTGGTATGGGTGAAGAGATTTCTCCTCACTGATCCTCAGTAACAAGAAATATTTTAATGGAGTAAAGAGTAATAATGAAGTAGACAAGGTGAGAGACCAGGCCTGAGTTCTAGTTGTCATGACCGTGCACAGACCTCAGGACCCTGGGCGAGTTCTTCTACTTGATGGCCTCAGAACCAGGACAAATGGGGTTCTCAGTATGGAAACAACAGAAGCACCCATGAATATGCACATGTCACCATAGCGGGTATGCATACATACACATGTATATCCTGCATCCATCCATGAGCGAGAAGGGAAAAATTGGAACATATTTTATACCTTGTTTTTAAATCAGAAGGTGTTCCTCAACTCAGCATAATAGTTCATCGAAAGCAGAGAAAATACTCATATTAAATGTAACATATAAGTTACATTTGCATATTCACACATACAACAGAATGAGATGTCATAATGCTAATATCAGAGATCATAAGAATGCTAGCCATTAATGCACATAATTTTGCTCATGATAATTATAGGCTGTACTCCTGACTAGTTTCCTACATCATTCCTGTACTCTAGGAGCATGCGTTTGCCCAGGATATTTAAAGATAAAAATGCTGGCCACAGTGACCCAGGCAACTGCAACCCTCTGCTGTGGAGATGGATTGCTGGGTGAGACTTGCTGACATCCAGCCTAGTTCCAAGTCTAGTGACAGATGTTTCCTCCAGTGCATAAATCAGAACGTGATAGAGTAAGTCACCTAATGTCCTCTTATAGCCTTCACATGAGTGTAAACCTGTACATGCATTACACACGAACAGACAGACAGACATGCAGACACACACACTCATTCATACACACACATACACACACACATTCATTCATACACACACAGGCACATGCACAGGCACTCACAGGTGCATGCACACAAAAAGAAAGCATAAACTCTTTTGAATAGAATGATTCTAGTTTTGCCTGTAAAAAGCATGAAAAATAATTGTAAAACAGACCATAAACCAGGGTGCTCTTGAAAGTCCCCAAGGTGCATAGTGCAATTCTGATGATTGAGAGATAATGAAGGTGTTTGTCAGGGAGGGATCTGGCTAGCCTTTTGGAGAGGGGTTGGAATGTTTTTGAAATGAATCTGAGTGCCAGAGAATTCAGTCCCAGTATGAATACTATATTCTTTACAAAATGCCCTGAATAATCAGACACCATATTCTCTATGAAGGAGCACTGTTTACACAGTTTGAATTGCTCACTTTACACTGAGAAGTGATGAAGTGAGTTGTTGAGTACTAGATCTGTGGTGATCCACAATCGGAACTTCTTTAGTACACCCTTGAAGCTTCCAAACACACCAGAAATACATTAACTTGGGGATATTTGCTACTGTGTAAAATAGCCCTTTTCACGAAATTGCAAGAATTTAGTTTTGCTCCCACCTAGTGGCTGTATTGAGAACTGCATCAGTGCGAGTCAGGCCTGATAAAGGAAGAGACCCTAGGCTGTAAACTGGACTTGATAGGACCTTAGTTCTGGAGTTTGGGGAATCTTTGTACCTCTCATGGAATATAAAAGTTCATGTCTTAGGCATATCTAATAGAACCCAACCCCTGTCTAAGGTGAATATAAAGTATAGACTTGATGAAGCTATAGAAGCTAGTATGAGTCTAAGCAGGAACACACACATGCAGGCACACACACAGCACACAGAGGCAAATCCATTTGTGCATCTAATTCATTTGCCCCATGAAACTGGCCACAATCAATACTGCCACTGTGTATAGAAAATATATACATGTACAAACTCTATCAAGTGTGTGTGTGTGTGTGTGTGTGTGTGTGTGTGCATGTGTGTCCCCAGTTTCTCCAAAGATAAGTAACAAGGGACTGGATGCTGCTCTTCTACTATCTGTGGCTGGCTGTGCAGAATCAGTGGTTCTGACCCTGCAGAAGAATCACAGAATAAAAAAAAAAAAACAAAACTTGACAGTCACACATTTAAGCTGAGTAATGATGGTTGAAATCAAAAGTAAATTTGAAAATTCAGTATAGTGTGTAGAGATGCAAATGATGGGGAAGGAAGAACAGGGTTTTCTCTGCACTAAACTGTGAGGGTGGGTCCACTACCATAGGGCTGAAAGTCTCTGGGGGTACAGGAGAAAATAAAGAGACTCCAGACCTATCTGAGACCTGAGATTATGTACTGGGAGATTGGGAGAGATTGGGGAACCTCCTGGCCCCAACAGTTTGATTCCCTGAGTCAGCACGCCTTGGAAATAATTTCCAATGCCAGGCAGGTCATATTTGGGAGGATAAGACAGAAGGAGGCTCTTCTCAGAGCCCAGTATCCTGGTTTGTGAAAGAGGAGTGTCAGAAAGCTTGCCTGCAGATCTTGTGGGGGTGTGGGCTTTGGTGATTATTCCTGTTTAAATATCAGTCATCCCTGTATATGTGTCAGAATGATGTTGAACTATGCATATTTTAAGAAGGACTTCTGGAGAAAGAATTGGGGCACACCTTAGCTGCAGTATCTAGACAATTGCAGCATTTTCACTTTTACTAAAACTCTCATTTGTTTCATCAGTGAAACTGGCAGTATGGCCAATGTCCTGTAGAAGAAGAAACATTTCTGAGAATATAATAAATGTGGGGTTCACATTTTATTAGGTCTTGCGCGTGCCGGACTGGCCAGCAGTAACAACGCTGCAACAGGACCTTCTGCACACGTTTATTGGGAGAGCTTGATTGCAGAGGCGAAGAGACCCCGAGCCCAGAACTGGTGCTGCTTATATAGGCCTAGGATTATATAGGCCTAGGAGAGGCGTGTCTCACACCCGGATTGGTTATGCACTACGCCTCATTTGCATGTTCCTCATCTGATTGGCTACTCTCTCTCTCTGTACCTCACAGAGCCTCATTATCATACCTCATTTGCATGTCTCACATCTGATTGGTTATATTCCCAAAGCCTCATTATCATGCCTGGGCCATGCAGTGTCTTTAAAAAACTTTACTGCATATGTACACATTGGTTTTTTTGTCCAAACTTATGCATGGTGGCCAGCAGTAGTCAGTGCCACTCTGCAACGGCACATGTGGCTTCCCACAATTAGGTAAATGTAGAGAATATCATTCTTCTGGAAATTTTGCTACAATTTGTATTTGGATAGAAGAGCTTACATCTGAAAATTCTTCATCAGCTAACATATACTATTTTAAATGGCTAGTTTTCACCATAACTAGTTTGGGTATGCAAAGTATCCTAAGAATGTGTAAAAGAAAAAAAAAAAAAACACCGGGAGCAACTGATGTCCTTAAACAGAACCACTATATATTCATGTATCTAGACAAAACCAGAGTTGTTAGAATGTTCTTCTCCACAAGTCAAATACAAGACAGCAACAGGTACTACCTGCTCTATCCCAGACAACACTGTACATGGGCTAGTTCCTCACCACACACTGCTACAGCATGGCTTCTGTCCACTTTCTTCCCTCCCTTAACCTTTCAAAACATCCTTCAATGGCTGTCTCCACCCACTTCCTTAATCCTGCTCTCCTCCATCTGTTTTCTACACAGTGGCAAGACATCTTTCATCAACAGGAATCAAATGATGTCCATCCCCATCTGCCAACATTACACACTGATAATATAATCTAAGTGTCACATGTGGGATGAAAGCTGTCTTTCCTAGCACATCTCAAAACAGTCTATACACTGGCTCCAGGCTCTAGCCCCTGGGCTCGTCCTCTGCTCTTAGACTGATGGCAGTCTATGTGGTACCAGCACACCAACAACACAGCGTGTACATGCCTTGCTTCTTTTTTGTAATTCAGAATTCGGGTCAAATGCTAGTTCCTGGAACTGACCTTTAGGGACAACCCCACCCACCATGATCCCAACCCCAACCATTTTCTCTACGGAGTTGCTTCAATTATTGATTTCCCTCTGCTTATCAAATGTTCCGGGACCCCCACTTTGTCAACTATACACTGCTGATTTGAGAAGTGAAATGAATAACAACAAATAAATAAATATCCCTATCATAATCATAGGAAAGTTCCTCTGCAACAGATCTGGAACATTTAAACCAATGGGACGTGGTAAGATGACGTGATTCCAGAACCGGTTTAATAATATGCTCATGTGGCAAGGGGGAGGAGGAATAGAGTGAAGAACTGTGCGAGGAGGGACAGGGAGAGGGAGTGCAATGGCTGGAATGTACATAAATTAAATTTAAAAAATCCTATGTTTGAAAACTCAAAAGAAATAATAATATGCTCATAGGACAGCCTGGAGTGGGCAGATCCAGGGAAATTGCAATCACTCAGGGTGGGGGCACAGAAGTCTTTCTAACATGAGTCGCCCCCCTCTTTGACAGAGTGTATTGCTATTTTCTGGACTTCAATGAAGGCCATAACATAATAAAATGTTTCCCAGTATGGTTTTCTTAGTTCTTTAAAATAAAGTCCATCGAATTCACAGCAGGTTTCTCTCTTTACCCACATGGTTAACCCAGTACTGAAACCAAAGAAGCACAGCACTCCGTGAATTAAGAAAGCCTTTCAGGGCCTGCCATGTGCACCTAAATTGTTGGGAGAAAAGAAAATGAACACATGCCCAGGACTTGGGATGCAAAATCAAGTCATACTCTAAATGCACTCCATCTGCAAACCAACCAACAGGATTTGAGGGAGGTCAGGACTCAGCTGTCAAGTGATATCTACCAGGGCAGTCCAGATTCTAGATGGATGGGCCAGGCTTAGATGAATGCAGTGAAGTGGAAACCTGGAAAAATGGAGGATGTTTCATGTCCAGATACACTGGAACATTCACCGCTTTAAGCTAACTGGATCTGAACCCATCCTGAGGAAAAAGGCTTACTTTTTCCTGTGTACAAATATCAACCAAAAGACTGCATTACATGGAAAGGATACATGATATTTACCAAGTATATAAGAATAATAATAAATGGGAATGAAGAAATGACTTGGACAGTCTATTCTGCCAGTGCTCTGAACAGGAAATAAAGTGGTAAAATCAGAAAGATGTCAAAAGGCAGCTGATTAAGTCTGAAGAAATTACCCACCCCATAATAAGGATGCAGATGTGGCCAGAGCTGGTACTGGGATTTGCATATTCATATTTTCTCCTCTTCATGCTTCTTCCTTTTTCTAGAGGTGATCAGCCATGTATAGATAAATGTATTCCACAAAATACTATTGTGTTTCACTTATATATAGCCAAAGATAATAAAACTATAAGGAAATGTCTTCAAATGAAAACCCATGTTCTGAAGAGCTTAAACTTTAAGGAAGGAGGCTAACGTTTTCAGAACAAATCCCAAGGGACCTCCAATGGCGTATATACTATATTATACATAGCCATCAATAAACATGTTTTCTGTGTTTGAATTTTTATAATATCTAACAATGACCATTTTCTATGTGCCTTGATTCTGATGTTTAAATGGCCTATATTAATTTAGAACTTGTGAAGAACAGGGAAACTCAAAATTCATTTCTAATAAATAACTCAGCCATTAACTTTGAAAACTGTATAATTGTATGTATTTGTCCCTTTTTATTGTCCTTGCAGGTAGATTTAGTGTAAGAAATGATATATACATTTAATTTATCTGGGGAATAAGCATTTTGTAGAGATCATGAATGTAGTAACTATATGTCAAAAGTTTTCAACACACTTTACATGACTCTAAATCCCAGTCTCCTAACCACTGAAATGTAGTTGTTTTGCCTCAGCAAAAGATGATACCAACACAGGGGAAAATGAACCCCCATGGTCCCACACATGAGAACTGATCTAGTTTTTGGAATTTAGGCCTCTTGAAGTAAGTGCCAAAACTAAGAGCAAAGGGAAACGGAAAGTGGTACTTTTTTGTCTCCAAACTGTGATCTAGTAATGCATCTCAGAAACAATATAAAACTTTCCATCAGACATATATGCAGGCATCATACTTCCCACAGCTTCACAGCTGGTTGATGGGCTGTAAGTGTACACGCCACAGTCTTATCTCTTCTTGGGGAAGGAGTGGCAATACCCACATTTAGTGTAGGTTTATGTGTGAGACATCCCGAAAGCTCACTCATTGCACAGTACACTCTGCACGTTTTCTCCCCACAACCACTTAAGTTATTTATCACTGTATCTCTGGCCCTTATCAGGTTCACAAAAGGGTAAGCACTTATACAGGGGCACACATATCTAAGAAGAGGAAGCAATGGGAGGGTATATGCATGTGATAAATATGAAACACAATGGTGCTCTGTTAATTACATGCAGTCTTCTGAATAAGTGAGATTACAGTTTAAGTACTTGCCTGTTAAATTCGATATGATAACCAAAGTATGCATATCTTAACATTTAGTCTGATGTGACAATTTCTTTTAGTTTAGGGATTTCTTTTTATTGTTTGGCTTTTTAAACATGTGTATGTATGATTTCTCTGTGTGTATGCCTGTGCATGAAGTGTGTCCCTGGGGCCTTCAGAGTTCAGAAGAGAACCTCTTAAATGCCCCTGGAACTGGAGCTACATACAGCTGTGAGCCACCAAATGTGTGTACTGGTAAGCAAATTGTGGTCCTCTGGAAGAGCAGAAACTGCTTTCCATAGCTGAGTCACCTCTCCAGCCCCTTGACGTAGTTTTAAAAATATATCTTTATTGCTTTTCACATAAATTTACTTGAGACCATCTCAATTTTTTTGACTTCATGACTAATACCTACCCCGATATTTGGGATATGAGTTTGGCTAAGAAGTTATTTCCTGGGGATGAAGCTCAGGGCTAAAACACTTACCTTGCCAGGTATTTCAGAAGTCTTATGCCATTCCTTAGCTCCAGGCACCCTGGCAATAAGTAAATTAAAAAGTAGCCATTACCGAACAATCTTAAGGGACTGGAGAGATGTCTCAGCAGTTAAGAGTGAAAGCTATTCTTTCACAGGAACCAGGTTTGATTTCTGACACCCACAAAGTAATTCACAATTGAGCCTAATTTTGGTTCAGTGCTGTCAGACATCATCCTCTATCCTC
Organism: Mus musculus; assembly: GCF_000001635.26. NCBI lineage: Eukaryota > Metazoa > Chordata > Mammalia > Rodentia > Muridae > Mus > Mus musculus. The sequence continues at coordinate 136,594,015 of NC_000086.7, read as the reverse complement.
CAAGGGCACTGTCTACTCACAGTGCATATAACCTCATGGAGAAAAATGCACGCACACATAAATAAAACAGCATTCTACTTAAATAAAAATTTAAAAGCTTTGTTATTATTTTACACACCACAGAAGATGATGGTACAAATAAAATGAATGATCAATGGCTGGAGAAGAGAAGAATATGATTGGAATGTGCAATGTTAAATTCCCAGGGCCACAAAGTCAGTCAATTAATTACCATATAAACCAGTAAAAGGTCGATTGCAATTATATGTGCCATTTATGTATGTATGTATGTATATGTAATAGAACAGAGATGATTTATATTACCGGGTATGTTGATTTTATAAAAAATGAAAATGGATAAATTTACCAAGCAAAGAAAAACTTTTCAGGTTGTCTGTTAAAGTAAAATCTGGAACTAGTGGGTTTGAAAACACATATCCATTTAAACATTACATTGAACACTTAAAAATGAACAAAAACGTATTAGCCAACTATAAGTAAAAGGAAACCAAAAATAAAAATTATGATGTTTACAGAAATTAAGAGATTTTTTTGAAACATACAATAATATTAGGGGCTAACCTTTAGTGGAAGCACATTTCTTACTCATACTATATACCAGTCATATGGCAAAACTTTCACTGAGGAATATGATGGCTAATCTTGGTAATCAGCTTGCCTACATCTGAAATGAACAAAAACCCAAGTATCTGGGCACTCCTAAGGGAGGTTTTCTTGTTTGGATCATTGAGGTAAAAAGCCTACCTGAAACCTTGACCACACCAACAGGCAGACCACATGAAAGGACATGGAAGAAATAAGCGTTTGGGTTTTGCCTGCTTGTCTTTACTCTCACCTTCAAGCTCCATTATCTTGTTTCTTGAGCATTCATTTGCTGGTGTTTGAACCTACTTTTCTGTGACTCCAATGAAGGTCAAGGACCAGAAGATACTGGGACTGTTGTGAGTTTCTGTGTTGTTGACTGAACAACAAGATTTCTGGCCTTTCTGTAGAGGTGGCATGACACATGCACTTAATCCATATCCAAATACCTTTAATCCAGATCTTGAGGCACACCTGTAGTCTGGTCCACCAACTTCTGCTGGAAACCTACATGAGGACAATGGGATGCAGCGATCAAACCCTTCTCTGTCAAACTGAAAGGTAACACATAAGGAAATAAGCACATGAAAAAGATGAAACCACGAGGAGAAAGCACCTAAAACCCAGAGGAGGGAATGATGGTGTCTTGTCGGAGCAGACTACTTCAGGGGAAGGTATACACGATGCCTTTCCTCTTCCTAGCTCATCACACAACCCCGAACACACACAGCAATGCCAGGGAATGCAAACACACAGCATAAATGTGACCTGGTCCATTGACCATAAATTGTCCGAGTACCCTCTCTGTCTGTGTCCTAAACACAGGCTCAGAGTGCAACTTTCAGACTCAGGAAATTCTCCAGAGGCATCTGATGAAGATGGAATGAATTCCATTGGTCAATACTGGGATAAAGTCAGCATTAAACCATAGAATGACAATATGGGATAACTGTGTGGTAAAATTTGTATTCTGAGTCATATTGATATAAATCATTATGGAAACTAAACAAGCAATGTACTAAGCACTAGACTATCATTTAAGAGGCAATAATAGAAGTATAACACAAAAAGTTATCATCATAGTAATAAGTGATTTAACTAACTTTCATAATTATATTACAGTCTCTTCCAAAGACCACAAGAGTCATCTAGGAATCAAGGTAATGACAATGGCTAAGTAATGCAGAGGGAAGAGAGCACTATGCCACATGTGGTCCTCATATAAGCTTGCATCTGACTGTGAACGCCATCAACTCATTGTTTAATCCTTAATGTCCCACATAGAGAATATTCCTGGAAACCTCAGAGATATCTGCACACACACACACACACACACACACACACACACAGTATGTACACAATGACACACTTACAAATGCTGATGCAATACACAGCTCTCACCTCAAAAGGAATAAGTTTACTCTGAAGTCAAATATGAGTGAGAACATATGAGTGAGACAGATGTAGGTTACTACAAATCCCATGGTACAATATGGTAGCTGTTTCATGAAATGTTTATAGTTACAGAGCAAATAAGCTATAAATCAAACACTTCTTAAATACATTGATGCAAGTATTAAGTAGGCCGGACCTATGATGTTGGCATTAGCTGCTATCTGATGGCACTTTTAGTCTTTTGTTTGGTAGAAAACTTTGATTTTGTTAAGATAATATAATGTGAAGTTTTTTTTTTTAATGTGTTTGCATGCCAGGTAAAACTTTTTCTATCAGTGGCAAGATGCTAGGTGATTCCAACACAGACGGGCCAGGGAATGGACATTTCTGGGCTAGAGAGGGCACAAATAAATTTTAATTATTCTCTGGGCCTGCATTCCATTTTATAAGAGATTTATTAGCTACATTAACAAGGTAAGTGTGCAGACAGAACCATGGTGGGGGTTCTGAGGTGACATAGGGGTCGCGTGGTTGTGTGGGTACCACAAAAGAATGCAACTTAAAATTTCAAATGAATCCAAAGCACAGAGGTATCCCATAATTGTAAGGGCATCACTAGGAAGCTGAGGTAGGAGGATCATTCAGAGTTCTAAGCCAGGCTGGGACACAGTGAGATGCTGTCTCAAAGCAATACAAATCCGCGAATTAAAAAAAAAAAGAAAGAAAAAAGAAAGAAAGAATAAAGTCCTCTAACCAACTGCATATGTAAATAATCATCTTAGACATTTATACTGGACAATTATTGACTACTGTTTAGGCTTTTCACCTTATGTCTCACCTCTCATACCTGTTTCACAGAGGGAATACTGGGGTCAGAGAGTGCACACTATATTCTGCCCTATCTCCCCATCTTCAAGTTCCCTCCCTTGCAATGGCTTCTGTGCACCCCAGTAAAGAGCAGCTCCCTCTGAGGAGGAAGAATGGTCTCAAGTCCCTCTCCTGCTGCTAGCAACACACTGGCCACAAATCCCGATGTGGGAGGGAGCCTACTTGGGTCTGAGATTCCTGCATCTGTCGAGTGCTCACCTTCTGAGAACCCATAAGCTTGGCTTCAGAGAATGCTCCTTTCACAGCATCGCCTGGGTCGCCATTGAAATGGGTGTCCACAAAGACCCCAGGTTTCTATGGCAACCACAATGCTCCTGCTCTCTGTAACTAGAATGGCTCCGCCCCGCCCTCCCTTCCTTTCTCTCAAAGCAGAACTCTTTCACCCTTGTATCTATCTTTCGACAAAGCACACCCTCTTAGGGAAACTGCCACCAGCACAAAAGCAGAGCTTTTGCTTCAGCTGTGAACAAAACATATTCCTGGAGGCAGGATGACGCTGTACTCACCAGACCATGGAGGTCTCCATGGAAATGAAACGGTTACAGATGAGCATTGTCATCATGGCGATTGATGAGAGGTTTCACACAATAATTATCTTTGCATTTACACCCTCATAACAGAAAGTTAAGGTCTAGGACACCTTGTGTGGAAACAACCTAAAAAGGAAACCTCCAAAGTTGAAAAAAAATTCCCTGGAGATGCCGGGAATCGAACCCGGTGCCTCATACATGCAAAGCATGTGCTCTACCATTGAGCTACATCCCCAAGCCTGCCAGGAGACTGATTAGAGCATATATGAAGTCACAGCGACTGAAGCAACAGGTCTTGTAAGGATTTGCCTCAGGTCTGTCTATAATTTACAGCTTCCACTTTAGTGTTTTAGGGGATTTTTATATTATTTCTCCTGTGACAAAAAGTCTATTTCAATAAAAATAAAATAACAATATTAATAGCAATAAATCTTATGTTCTTTAAAACATGACAGACCTACAATAAATAACACTGAATTATTTAGGCTTCTCAATTTTAACTCGATTTTATGTTGGATTATTAGTTCAATTGGCAGTATGTCAAATTAATGATAATGTTACTGAATTAGCATTATGCTATTATATCTCAAAGCATCAAAGTTTTCTTCAATGTCATGAACACACCTCTATTCTCTTTTAAAACATGCCTTAGCTTTCAGAGCTTCAAAAACTGTTTTCAAAATTTTGGGGAGGCTGGTCTTTTTCCACATCTTTTCCACATAGTACTTATCACTTCATATAATCCACTGAGTAAATTAAAATAACTATTTGTTCACAAACCCCTACAGAACTGTCAGTTTCTGGATGTTTACCTGTCTCAACAGCTGGGTTGTAAGCTTGTGAAAATGATTTATCACAATATGTCCCCTTTTTTCATATGCCATCCAATATGAGTCTCAGCATACAAAATCATTAAATGAATATTTTATATGTGTTAAGTGGAAATAATAAGTATAACCAGAGAAGATAACAGAATGTATAAGACTATTTTAAAATTTTTGATTAGATATTTTCTTCATTTACATTTCAAATGCTATCCCAAAAGTCCCCTATAACCTCCCCCCCACCCTGCTCCCCTACCCACTGACTCCCACTTCTTGGCCCTGGCGTTCCCCAGTACTAGGGCATATAAAGTTTCCAAGACCAAGGGGCCTCTCTTCCAAATGATGGCAGATTAGGCCAACTTCTGCTACATATGCAGCTAGAGACACAAGCTCGGGGCGGGGGAGGGGGGTTTACTGGTTAGTACATATTGTTGTTCCACCTATAGGGTTGCAGATCCCTTTAGCTCCTTGTTTATTTTCTCTAGCTCCTCCATTGGGGGCCCTGTGATCCATTCTATAGGTGACTGTGATCATCCACTTCTGTATTTGCCAGGCCCTGGCATAGGCTCACAAGAGACAGCTATATCAGGGTCCTTTCAGCAAAATCTTGCTGGTATATGCAATAGTGTCTGGGTTTGGTGGCTGATTATGGGATGGACCCCCGGGTGGGGCAGTCTCTGAATGGTCCATTCTTTCTTCTTAGCTCCAAACTTTGTCTCTGTAACTCCTTTCATGGGTATTTTGTTCCCTATTCTAGGGAGGAATGAAGTATCCACACGTTGGTCTTCCTTCTTGATTTTCTTGTGTTTTGCGAATTGTATCTTGGGTGTTCTATGTTTCTGGGCTAATATCCACTTATCAGTGAGTGCATATCAAGTGACTACTTTTGTGATTGGGTTACCTCACTCAGGATGATATCCTCCAGATACATCCATTAACCCAAGAATTTCATAAATTCATTGTTTTTAATAGCTGACTAGTACTCAATTGTGTAAATGTACCACATTTTCTGTATCCATTTCTCTGATGAGGGACATCTGGGTTCTTTCCAGCTTTTGGCTATTATAAATAAGGCTGCTATGAACATAGTGGAGCATGTGTCCTTATTACCAGTTGGAACTTCTTCTGGGTATATGCCCAGGAGAAGTATTGCTGAATCTTCCTGTAGTATTATGTCCAGTTTTCTGAGGAACCGCCAGACTGATTTCCAGAGTGGTTGTACAAGCTTGCAATCCCACCAGCAATGGAGGAGTGTTCCTCTTTCTCTACATCCTCATGAGCATCTGCTGTCACCTGAATTTTTGATCCTAGCCATTCTGACTGGTGTGAGGTGGAATCTCAGGGTTGTTTTGATTTGCATTTCCCTGATGATTAAGAATGGTGAACATTTTTCCAAGTGCTTCTCAGCCCTTCGGTATTCCCCAGTTGAGAATTTTTTGTTTAGCTCTGCACTCCATTTTTTAATGGGGTTATTTGAATTTCTGGAGTTCAGCTTCTTGAGCTATTTGTATATACTGGATATTAGTCCCTTATCAGATTTAGGATTGATAAAAATTCTTTCCCAATCTGTTGGTGGCCTTTTTGTCCTATTGACAGTATCTTTTGCCCTACAGAAGCTTTGCAATTTTATGAGGTCCCACTTGTCGATTCTTGATCTTAAGGGCACAGGCCATTGCTGTTCTGTTCAGGAATTTTCCCCCTGTACACATATCTTCGAGGCTTTCCCTACTTTCTCCTCTATAAATTTCAGTGTCTCTGGTTTTACGTGGAGGTCTTCGATCCACTTAGACTTGGGCATTGTACAAGGAGATAAGAATGGATCAATTCTAATTCTTCAACATGATAACTGCCAGTTGTGCCAGCACCATTTGTTGAAAATGCTGTCTTTTTTTCCACTGGATGGTTTTAGCTCCCTTGTCAAAGATCAAGTAACCATAGGTGTGTAGGTTCATTTCTGGATCTTCAATTCTATTCCATTGATCTACCTTTCTGTCGCTGTAGCAGTGCCATGCAATTTTTTTTTTATCAAAATTGCTCTGTAATACAGCTTGAGGTCAGGCATCGTGATTCCCCCAGAGGTTCTTTTATTGTTGAGAATAGTTTTTTCTATCCTAGGTTTTTTGTTATTCCAGATGAATTTGCAAATTGCCCTTTATAACCCAGTGAAAAAATTGAGTTGGAATTTTGATGGTAATTGCATTGAATCTGTAGGTTGCTTTCACAGGATACCCATTTTTACTATATTAATCCTGCCAATCCATGAGCATGGGAGATCTTCCCATCTCCCGAGATCTTCTTCAATTTATAAGACTATTTCTAAGATTAAGGACATTTCTCTATTTCAGCCATTATATATATGCTACAGAGAATGCAACAAAAATATGATATTTATGACTTGGAATAAAAGTACTGACAGAGAAGTAGAGGTAAAAGGGAGAGGGAAATCAACCTAAAAAATGAAGACAGAAGCAAAAGGAGATGGAAGGAGAGAGGAAGCAAAAGGAGAGAGGGGGCCAAAGGTCAAGTGTGGGGGAAGGGTTAAGGTGTAGCAGGTCATTCATTGCCAATGGGAACCAAGTGCTTAGGCAGTGGTGGATAATTGCTGATACTCAAATGACATAGTGCTAAGAAAATATGTGTTAGTATATCTCTGTGAGTCACGATTCTTTTGCATTATATTTCACTATGTTGGATTTCCTTAAATTTTCTCCTTTTATTCGAAATAAATTCACTTTTTCTCTCCTAAAATATCCTAATTTAGGATTCCACTCCCTGTACTCCTCCCAGATCTACTCCATAGTCCCTCTCATTTGGATCCACTGCCTTCCTGTCTCTCATTACAAAAGCACAGGCTTCTAAGAGATCCATCAAAACACACCAAAAGTAACTTAGAATAAGATAAAACAAAACTACCACATAGAAAATGGACAAGACAAGAGAAGAGAAGACCCCAAGTGTGGGCACAAGAATCAGAGACCCACCTATTCAAGCACTCAGAGGTCCCATAACAAGACAAACCTGAAAGATATAATATATATGCAGACTTCCTGGTGCAGGTTTTGTGCCTTTACAACAGAATTGATATTAAAATCCTTTCTGATATTAAAACTGCAATGAGAACTCTGTCAGTCTCCACTTGTCACAAGTTAATTGATTCAGAGATACAAAGCAGTTACTTACAGCTATGAACACATTCCCAGAGGAGTAAAACAATTAAAAAAGGTTGTAAAACAGAAGTAACAATTAATTGTAGGTGCAAGGACAGAGATAAAATATTGACTGGGTTTATTTATAAAAATTTCAGTGACAACTTAGTTATGGTTCTTAAGTCTCCAGGAACCTGTAGAGCTAGTGACAGATAATGAATAGCTAGTCTTTTTTAATGTGTGACATTGTATAAGCTTTTATTACACTATTTGTTTGACAAGTTTCCACACTTTAAGAGGAAGCATCAAAACTTAGTAAAAGTCTGTAAACAAATGCAAAATGTTTTGGAATACACAGGGTCATATGGGACAAGGTTGTTAAAAGGGGAAGGTAACGATCCATTTTAAGACTATTTTTTTTCTGTTTTTCAGCAATGTATTATGATACAGAATTGACTTACAAAATTTGTCTGTTTTCATACCTATGAGTAACAAGCATGCTGAGAAAGAGATCACAGATAATGTGGTACAGTTACACAATGGAGAACTACTCAGCAATGAAAAACAACGAATTTATGAAATTCTTAGGCAAATGGATGGATCTGGAGGATATCATCCTGAGTGAGGTAACCCAATCACAAAAGAAAACTGATAAGTGAATATTAACTCAGAAACTTAGACTACCCAAGATACAATTTGCAAAACACATGAAACTCAAGAAGAAGAAACACCAAAGTGTGGATACTTCATTCCTTCCTAGAATGGGGAACAAAATACCCATGGAAGGAGTTACAGAGACAAAGGTCGCAGCTGAGACAGAAGGAAGGACCATCCAGTGACTGTCCCACCCAGGATCCATCCCATAATCAGCCACCAAACCCAGACACTATTTGCATATGCCAGCAAGATTTTGCTGACAGGACCATGATATAGCTATCTCTTGTGGGGCTATGCCAGTGCCTGGCAAATACAGAAGCTGATGCTCACAGTCATCTATTGGATGGAACACAGGGTCCCTAAAGAAGGAGCTAAAGAAAATACCCAAGAATCTAAAGGAGTCGGCAACCCTATAGGAGGATCAACAATATGAACTAAACAGTACTCCCCCAGAACTGTGTCTCTACATATAGTAGAGAATGGCCTAGTCAGCCATCAATGGGAGGAGAGGCCCTTGGTCTTGTGAAGATCATATGCCCCAGTACAAGTGAATGCCAGGGTCAGGAAGCAAGAGTGGGTGGGTTGGGGAGCAGGGCAGGGGGAGGCTATAGGGGACTTTTGGGATAGCATTTGAATTGTAAATGAAGAAAATATCTAATCAAAAAAAGAAGAAGAAGAAGAAGAAAAAGTATAGAGTGTCCACAAAGACCCCAGGTTTCCATGACAACCACACTGCCCCCCCCACCTTCTTAGTAAGTAGGCATGCTCTGCCCAGCCCTCCCTTCCTTTCTCTCTAAGAAGAAGTCAGGTTACCTATAACCTGAGAAAGCATGCCCGCTAGGAAACTCCCACTGGCCTGAAAGCAGCGATTTGCTCAAGCTGTGAACAAAACATTCCTTTAGGGGCAGCCAGACTGGACACCCCAGACTATTGAGGTCTCCATGGAAATATGGTGAAGGTTATAGAGCAACTTTGTTGTCATGTCATAGACAATGTCTCTTATCATCATCAGGAGCCTTTGGTGGTCTTCATGGAAATGCTTTCTAGTGTAGAAAGAGATCCATCTGGGGAAAAGAAAAACCTTAAAGACCCCAGGAATTGAACCTGGGACCACATGCTTTCAGAACACCAGCTCTACCACTGAGCTAAGTCTCAAGTATAACAAGCAGACTGATTCTAGCCTATATCAATACTTAAGGAGTGACGCTGCATTCATAGGCCCTCAAAGAGTCTGCATCACATCTTTGTGTATAATTTATGGCTTCTAGTATAGTATTTTCATAGGATGCTTACATTATTTATTCTATGTGAAAGGAATCTATTTTCAATGGAAAGAAAATGATACTAGTAACAAGAAATTTTGTGCTCTGCAAAAGATGACAGTCTTACTACAAATTGAGGGTATTATGTCAAATTAATTTTAATGTGTTTCTTCAGGGTTAGGAAGGTCAGGCCAAGGTGGGGTTAGAGGTTGGGAAGATGGAATTGCAAGATTGGTACAGTGAGGCTGGGACTGCCTTTAGCCCTGTGTGCCTCCCTTGGGGGAAGGCTACCAGGCGCTCTGAGACCAAGACCTCACGGCTGTTCGAATGCAGGATAAAATTATTTCTTTAACAAAAAAAAGAGTACATTTATAAAGGTACCGAGGAAGAATAACCCTTGAAATCAGTCAGTGTCATGGGGACAAGCATACAGAAGTGCCTTGATCTGGCCCCTGAAGGAAACAGTCTTTTAACCTCCACCTAGCTCATAAGAACTCCTGTGAACTTTTCTTTAACTACTGTGTTCATAGTCTATTCATTTGGATCCCCTGCTATTAGCCGTTTGAGTTATGACATCCAGGGTGCAGAGTGATGCTGATGTCATTAAAGCTATCTGGTGGGGCAGCACAGTGCCACAAAAGGAAAGACATCACAGAAAGGAGATTAACAAGCCCTACACTAGCCTAGGTGATGACTGTGACAGGCGTCAAAGCTGCAAACATCTTATTGTTTATGGAGACTGGGGATCCCTGCATTGGACCATGACCAGATGGCTTACATCCCAACCAGCATCAACAATTCTTTATTCTCCAGTGTTGCTGTCTATGCTCCGTCGTTTTTCCTTTTTTAAATTATTTTCATTTTTTAACATTCCAGTCATGGCTCACCCTCGATCCCCCTCCCACAGTTCCTTGTCCTATTCCTCCTCCTTCTTGCCTATTAGAGGGTGCCCCCTCATTTCTCCCACTTCCCTGAGGCCTCAAATCTATCAAGGATTAAACACACTTTGTGCCACTGAGGCCAGACCAGGCAGGCATTTGCTGTATATGAGTCAGGGGCCTCACATTGGCCCTGTATGCTCCTGGTTGGTGTCTCAGTCTCTACGAGCTCCCTGATGATCTGGGTTAGTTGAGTCTGCTGGTCTTCCTATAGGGTCGCTCTCTCTTTAAGCTTTTACAGTCCTTCTGTGATTTTAACCATAGGTTGAATCCAATGGTTGGGTATAAGTATCTGACTCTGCCTCATAGAGCCTCTCAGAGGACAAACTTGTCAGGCTCCTGTGTGTAAGCACACCATAGCATCAGTAATACAGTCAGGCCTTGGTTCTCCTCCCAACACCAATGAAATGGATCCCAAGTTGTGCTGGTCACTGGACACATTTTCTTCAATCTCTTCTCCATTTTCTTCTCACTGCTCTTTTAGACAGGAACAGTTTTGGGTCAGAGATTTTTTTTATTATGTATTTTCTTCAATTACATTTCCAATGTTATCCCAAAAGTCCCCCCCCACTCCCCTACCCACCCATTCCCATTTTTTGGCCCTGGCGTTCCCCTGTACTGGGGCATATAAAGTTTGCCTGACCAATGGGCCTCTCTTTCCAGTGATGGCCGATTAGGCCATCTTTTGATACATATGCAGCTAGAGTCAAGAGCTCTGGGGTACTGGTTAGTTCATAATGTTGTACCACCGATAGGGTTGCAGATCTCTTTAGCTCCTTGGATACTTTCTCTAGCTCCTCCATTGGGGGCCCTGTGATCCATCCAATAGTTGACTGTGAGCATCCACTTCTGTGTTTGCTAGGCCCCGGCCTAGTCTCATAAGGGACAGTTATATCACGGTCCTTGCAACAAAGGCTTGCTAGTGTATGCAATGGTGTCATCGTTTGGAGGCTAATTATGGGATGGATCCCTGGATATGGTAGTCTCTAGATGGTCCATCCTTTTGTCTCAGCTCCAAACTTTGTCTCTGTAACTCTTTCCATGAGTGATTGTTTCCAATTCTAAGAATGAGCAAAGTGTCCACACTTTGGTCTTCGTTCTTCTTCAGTTTCATATGTTTTACATATTGTACCTTATATCTCGCTATACTAAGTTTCTGGGTTAATATCCACTTATCAGTGAGTACATATTGTGTGAGTTCCTTTGTGATTGGGTTACCTCACTCAGGATGATGCCCTCCAGGTCCAACCATTTGCCTAGGAATTTCATAAATTCATTCCTTTTAATAGCTGAGTAGTACTCCATTGTGTAAATGTACCACAATTTTTGTATCCATTCCTCTGTTGAGGGGCATCTGGGTTCTTTCCAGCTTCTGGCTATTATAAATAAGGCTGCTATGAACATGGTGGAGCATGTGTCCTTCTTACCGGTTGGGACATCTTCTGGATATATGCCCAGGAGAGTTATTGCGGGATCCTCTGGTAGTACTACGTCCAATTTTCTGAGGAACTGCCAGACTGATTTCCAGAGTGGTTGTACAAGCTTGCAATCCAACCAAAAATGGAGGAGTGTTCCTCTTTCTCCACATCCTTGCCAGCATCTGCTGTCACCTGAATTTTTGATCTTAGCCATTCTGACTGGTGTGAGATGGAATCTCAGGGTTGTTTTGATTTGCATTTCTCTGATGATTAAGGATGTTGAACATTTTTTCAGGTGTTTCTCAGCCTTCCGGTATTCCTCAGGTGAGAATTCTTTGTTCAGCTCTGAGCCCCATCTTTTAAGGGGGTTATTTGATTTTCTGGAGTCCACCCTCTTGACATTTTCCCTTACTACTTTTAGTATTCTATCTTTATTTAGTGCATTTGTTGTTCTGATTATTATGTGTCGGGAGGAATTTCTTTTCTGGTCCAGTCTATTTGGAGTTCTGTAGGCTTCTTGTATGTCCATGGGCATCTCTTTCTTTAGGTTTGGGAAGTTTTCTTCTATAATTTTGTTAAAGATATTTGCCGTTCCTTTGAGTTGAAAAATCTTCATTCTCATCAACTCCTGTTATCCGTAGGTTTGGTCTTCTCATTGCGTCCTGGATTTCCTAGATGTTTTGAGTTAGGATCTTTTTGTATTTTCCATTTTCTTTGATTGTTGTGCTGATATTCTCTATGGAATCTTCTGCACCTGAGATTCTCTCTTCCATCTCTTGTATTCTGTTGATGATGCTCGCATCTATGGTTCCAGATTTCTTTCCTAGGGTTTCTATCTCCAGCATTGCCTCACTTTGGGTTTTCTTTATTGTGTCTACTTCCCTTTTTAGGTCTTGAATGGTTTTATTCAATTCCATCACCTGTTTGGTTGTGTTTTCCTGCAGTTCTTTAAGGGACTTTTGTGCTTCCTCTTTAATGTCTTCTACCTGTTTAGCAGTGTTCTCCTGTATTTCTTTAAGTGAGTTATTAAAGTCCTTCTTGATGTCCTCTACCATCATCATGAGATATGCTTTTAAATCTGGGTCTAGCTTTTCGGGTGTTTTGGGGTACCCTGGACTGGGCGAAGTGGGAGTGCTGGGTTCTGATGATGGTGAGTGGCCTTGGTTTCTGTTAGTAAGATTCTTACATTTACCTTTCGCCATCTGGTAATCTCTGGAGTTAGTTGTTATAGTTGTCTCTGTTTAGAGATTGTTCCTCTGGTGATTCTGTTATCCTCTCTCTTCAGACCTGGGAGACTAGATCTCTCCTCTGAGTTTCAGTGGTCAGAGCACTCTCTGCAGGCAAGCTCTCCTCTTACAGGGAAGGTGCACAGATATCTGGCGTTCGGACCTCCCTTCTGGCCAAAGATGAAAGCCCAAAACAGGACCTTTCCCAGAAGCTGTGTTGCTTTGGCCTGTCCCAGAAGCTGTTAGCTTCTGTGTGCACACTCTCACCTGTGCAGACTACTTTTCGGCGGAGTCCCGGAACCAAGGTGGCTCCTGCTGATCCTGAGGCAAAAGCCTCCTGGGCCAGGTGGACACCTGTCCTCTGGCCGGGAAGGTGGTCAGATGTCTGGAGCCTGAAAAGGGCGCTGCCTCAGAAGCTCTGTGGCTCCTTCCTGTCCCAGAAGCTGTCAGTTTCTGTGTGCACACTCTCACCTTTGCAGACTACTCTTCGGGCGGAGTCCTGGAACCGACTTAAAGTTCTTATCATACAGATCTTTCACTTGCTTAGAGTCACACCAAGATATTTTATATTATTTGTGACTATTGTGAAGGGTGTTGTTTCCCTTATTTCTTTCTCAGCCTTTTTATCCTTTGTGTAGAGAAAGACCAATGATTTGTTTGAGTAATTTTTGTATTCAGCTACTTCACTGAAGTTGTTTATCAGGTTTAGGGGTTCTCTGGTTGAGTTTTGGGGTCACTTATATATACTATCATATCATCTGCAAATAGTGATATTTTAACTTCTTGCTTTCCAATTTGTATTCTGTTGATCTCCTTTTGTTGTGGAATTGCTCTGGCTAGGACTTATAGTACTATATTGAATAGGTAGGAAGAGAGCGGGCAGCCTAAGGACACTGCTCAACTTCACCCATTTTAGAAATGCTACAAAGAATGAAATCCAAATAATATTCAGTGACTTGGAAGAAAGACAACAAGTACTAGCAGAGACATTTATGTAGTAAGGGAGAGTGAGAGCGACTAAAAAAGTATAGACAGAAGCAAAAGGAGAGAGGGGACCAAAGTTCAAGTGTGGGGAAGGGTTAAGGTGTAGCAGGTCATTCATTGCCATGGGAACCAAGTGCTTAGGCAGTGGTGGATAATTGCTGATACTCAAACAACATAGTGCTAAGAAAATATGTGTTAGTATATCTCTGTGAGTCACGATTCTTTTGCATTATATTTCACTATGTTGGATTTCCTTAAATTTTCTCCTTTTATTCGAAATAAATTCACTTTTTCTCTCCTAAAATATCCTAATTTAGGATTCCACTCCCTGTACTCCTCCCAGATCTACTCCATAGTCCCTCTCATTTGGATCCACTGCCTTCCTGTCTCTCATTACAAAGGCCCATGCTTCTAAGAGATCACATCAAAACATACCAAAAGTAACTTAGAATAAGATAAAACACAACTATCACATAGAAAATGGACAAGACAACAGAAGAGAAGATCCCAAGTGTAGGCACAAGAATTAGATGTAGGCCATTTCCTTGCTTCTTCAGTCTGTCTGAGTTCATATATTTTGGTTTGGAGTGACATTATGCCAGATGGAAATCTATCTGCCTTTTGTTCCATGTTTACCACTCTTGGACATATACAGAAAGGACAATTCATCTTACCACTAGGACACCTGCTCAACCATGGTCACTGCCACTCTATTCATTCATAATCATAAGTTGTAAACAAGTTAGATGTTCCTCAATAGAAGAATGGATAAAATAACTGTGATTCATTTATAGGATAGAGAATTACCCAGATGTTAAACATCAATTAATTAATCATGAAAACTGCACAACTGGATGGAATGAAAAAATCTTCCTGAGTGGGATAACCCAGATGCAGAAAGATAAACATGGGATGTATTTGGTTTTATGTGGACAATATCAGTTAAATAAATAATAATCAAGCTAAAACTCATAGAAAAGTTCGTAGGAAAATTCCAGGAGATAGCCACATTCTTTTTCAAAATTTCACAGGAAAGGCCCCTGGCCAGCTTCCTGTTAAAGTACATGTTTTTGTCTGAAACTTCTTGAGTTGGGGCTCTATACTCAGCATTAATCTGAGCACTAGAATCTTCAAGCTGTCCTCTGTCATGGTCCAAGCAATTCTGTTTATACTATTTTCCATTTTTCTAGTCTATAGTTCCAGTCTCTTAAATTCCTGTAATAAGCCAGAAGATCATGTTGTTCATTGTAAGAGTATACTCAGTGATATTGATGTCATTATTAGTTACTTTCCAATTACCCTGATCTAGTGCAACTTAGAGAAGAAGGAGTTTAGTTTGGCCTGCAGAGTAGATTGCCTGGGGAGTCAAGGCAGCAAGTGACACGCATGGAAACGGGAAGAGTAAGTTGAGATTTCACATCTTCAACAAAATCCACGAAGCAGACAATAAGCTGGAAGTGGAACAAGGCTCTCTAAGCAGCTTTAAGTGACAAACTTCCTCCAGCAAGGTTGTACCTTTTCATAACCTCCTAAAACAAAGTCATAGACATGAAAAAAGGTGTTCAAATAACTGAGCATATGGGGGACATTCTCATCCAATCTACCTCAAAATGATTGATAAGGGGATAAGTAGAAGGCTCGATGCTGACAAATTCATCTTCCTTTTCTAGAGGACCAAAGTTCACATGGCTTACAACCACCTTTCACTCTAGCTATAAGGTGTCTGGTTACCTCCTTCTGCCTTCTCTAGGTATCTGTACATATGAGTATTGGATGAGATGTTTTGAAGGCAATAATTATGTAATTAGTGAATGGATAGCCATCTACAGATTGAAGCATGCAGACTGAGAGAAGATACCCACTCAAGCACAAATAAGGGCTCCTTGTTTAGAGATTGTTAATGTGAGGAAGTCAGACATAAATTCCATTTGCCAGGGCTTTGAGTGAGAAGGCATACTTATTTATTTATATTCCCAACCACATTAATTAATTAATTAATTAATTAATTACTTCTTTTGCATCCTGGTCCCAGGCATTCAAGTAAGAAGACACATCCCCCCTCTCTGGAGAGGAGTTTATTTCATTTTATATCTTATAGTACATTATGAATGGTAGTCAGGACAGGAAATCAAACATGAACTTGGAGTCAGGCACTGAAGAAGTGGTCATGAAGGAATAGAATGACTATCTTGTGCAGACTGATTTCTTATTCCAGCTGTTCAGAGATGGCACTTGTAATAGAAAATCATCAGTCAGGAAAATACTCAATGATGTTTTGCCTATCAGACAATCTGATGGAGACATTTTCTCAACTGAAGTTTCCTTTCTCAGTTTGACTCCGGTTAGACTATATTTGCTTTAAAAAAGAAGAACAAAAGAAAGAAAGAAAGAAAGAAAGAAAGAAAGAAAGAAAGAAAGAGAGAGAGAAAGAAAGAAAGAAAGAAAGGAAGGAAGGAAATAAAGAAAGGAAGCGAGAGAGAAAAAACAAAGAAAGAAAGAAAGAAAGGAAGGAAGGAAGGAAGGAAGGAAGGAAGGGAGAGAGAGAGAGAGAGAGAGAGAGAGAGAGAGAGAGAGAAAGAAAGAAAGAAAGAAAGAAAGAAAGAAAGAAAGAAAGAAAGAAGGAAAGAAAGAAAGAAAGGAGATTTTCTCAAAGAACCAACTCCTGGTTTTGTTGATTCTTTGTATAGTTCTTTTGTTTCTGTTTGGTTGATTTCAGACCCGAGTTTGATTATTTCCTGCTGTCTACTCCTCTTGGATGTATTTACTTCTTTTTGTTCTAGAGCTTTCAGGTGTGCCATTAAGCTGTTAGTGTATGCTTTCTCCAGGTTCTTTTGTAGACACTCCGAGCTATGAGTTTCCTCTTAGCGCTGCTTTCATTGCATCCCATAAGTTTGGGTATGTCATGGCTTCATTTTCATTAAATTAAAAAAAGTCTTTAATTTCTCTCTTATTTCTTCCTTGACCAAGTTATCATTGAGCAGGGCATTGTTCAGCTTCTGAGCGTATCTAAGCTTTCTGTTGTTCTGTTGTTCTTGAAAACCAGCCTTAGTCTATATGGACCTGATAGGATGCATGGGACTATTTAAATCTTCTTGTATCTGTTGAGGCCTGTTTTGTGACTGATTATATGGTCAATTTTGGAGACAGTACCATGAGGTGCTGAGAATAGTTTCACTGTGTCTCTGTTTAGTTTCTGTTTCCAGGATCTGTCCATTGATGAGAATGGGGTGTTGAAGTCTCCTACTATTATTGTGTGTGGTACAATGTGTGCTTTGAGCTTTAGTAAAGTTTCTTTTATGAATGTAGATGCCCTTGCATTTGGAGCATAGATGTTTAGAATTGAGAGTTCATCTTAGTAGATTTTTCCTTTGATGAGTATGAAGTGTCCTTCGTTATCTTATTTGATAACTTTTGGTTGAAGTTGATTTTATTCGATGTTAGAATGGCTACTCCAGCTTGTTTCTTGTTACCATTAGCTTGGAAAATTGTTTTCCAGCCCTTTACTCTGAGGTAGTATATGTTTTTGACACTGAAGGGCATTTCCTGTATACAGCAAAATGATGGGTCCTATTTATATATCCACTCTGTTAGTCTATGTCTTTACTGGGAAATTGAGACCATTGATGTTAAGAGATATTAAGGAATAGTGATTATTGTTTTCTGTTACTTTTGTTGTTAGAGGTGGAATTACGTTTATGTGGCTATCTTCTTTTTGGTTTGTTGAAAGATTACTTTCTTGCTTTTTCGAGGGTGTAGTTTCCCTCTTTGTGTTGGAGTTTTCCATCTATTATTTCCTTTGTAGGACTGGATTTGTAGAAAGATATTGTGTAAGTTTGGTTTTGTCATGGAATATCTTGGTTTCTACATCTATGGTAACTGAGAGTTTTGCTGGTTATGAAGAGACTCATGAAGCCTGACTGCACTTTCCCACTGTTTGTGCAGTTAGAGCTCCTCTTTCTCCCCTTTCCCAGCATAGATGCCTCCAGCTATTTGGAGAGGGCAAACAGAGAGAAACAGAGAGGGCCCAGCCTGGCACTGGGATATTGCAATTCCATTTTCATGGTGGCACTCCCTTCCCTCTAACAGACCCCAAGGGAGCTGGCAGATGCCAGCTTTGGGAACAGACAAAAGGCAGCATACACTAGCCTCTGTGTCACCAAGGCTGACACTCTCCTTGATATATAGCCAACATTTCTCTGGTGCAGATGGCTCCTGTCCTTGAAGGAAACAAGGACTAAACATCCTTGAAATGATAAGTGACCCGCACTTGGACCATGAGGGAAGGGCAATTAAGTATTCCTAGACAGCTGTGACTAGTTTGTAAAAATACAGTAGCTCATGATAACACCATAATGTTACTTCCCAGGTCAGAAGGGTCCCCCTTCCAGATGCACAGTTCCACCCTGCTGTCTGAACAAACATTATTAGATTTGAAGGATGGCTTCCCCTTGTCACCTCCCCAGTCACAGTAACCCCAAAGTCTAAGGATCTTTGCTTATGACTGTGTATTTATAAATACTCTAAGTCCCTGGATGTGGGCTACACATTCCTAACCTGTGCAGTGGGGAAGGCTTGTGATCCGGGTCTGACTTGTGAACAAAGGCTCTCTTTGTCATTAGAATAGACTTGCACTTTCTGGTGCTCTTCTGGTGTTCCAGAGAACTGGGCACACCAGGTATAGTAACCTGGGCTGGCATTAGTGTTCTCTTAGGGTCTGTATGACATCTGTCCAGGATCTTCTGGCTTTCATAGTCTCTGGGGAGAAGTCTGGTGTAATTCTGATAGGTCTGCCTTTATATGCTACTTGGCCTTTTTCCTTTACTGCTTTTAATATTCTATCTTTATTTATTGCATTTGTTGTTCTGATTATTATGTGTAGGGAGGAATTTCATTTCTGGTCTAGTCTATTTGGACTTCTGTAGGCTTCTTGTATGTTTATGGGCATCTCTTTTTTAGGTTGGGGAAGTTTTCTTCTATAATTTTGTTGAAGATATTTACTGGCCCTTTAAGGAATCTTTGCTCTCTTCTATACCTATTATCCTTAGGTTTGGTCTTCTTGTTGTGTCCTGGATTTCCTGGGTGTTTTGGGTTAAGAACTTTTTGCACTTTGCATTTTTTTACTGTTGTGTCAGTGTTTTCTATAGTATCTTTTGCACCTGAAATTCTCTCTTCTATCTCTTGTATTCTGTTGGTGATGCTTGTGTTTATTACTCTCAATCTCTTTCCTAGGTTTTCTATCTCCAGGGTTGTCTCACTTTGTGGTTTCTTTACTTTTTCTATTTCCATTTATAGATCCTGGATGGTTTTGTTCAATTCCTTCACCTTTTTGATTGTGCTTTCCTGTAATTCTTTAAGGGATTTTTGTATTTCTGCTTTAAGGGCTTCTACCTGTTTACCTGTGTTCTCCTATATTTCTTTAAGAGAGTTATTTTGTTCTTCTTAAAGTACTCTATCATCATCGTGAGATGTGACTTTAGATCAGAGCCTTGCTTTTCTGGTGTTTTGGGGTATCCAGGGCTTGCTGTGGTAGGAGAAATGGGTCCTGATGATGCCAAGTAGCCTTGGTTTCTGTTGCTTATGTTCTTGTTCCTGCCTCTCGCCATCTGGATATCTTTGGTGTTAGCTGGTCTTGCTGTCTCCTACTGTGGCTCATCCCTCCTGTAAGCCCGTGTGTCAGCACTACTAGGAGGCCAGTTCTTTCCAAGATGAATTTGGGTATGGAGAACTTTGGCACAGGGTCAGCTTCAGGGTGCACATGGAAACCTGAAGGATCCTGTCTCCAGCTTTCTCTTGGTTCCAGTGTCCTGATGACTCCAGGCTGGTTCTTCTTGGGCCAGAAATCTGAGCAGAAGTGGTGGTCTCACCTGTGCTCACAGGTGTGCCAGTACTCTTCGGAGACCAGCTCTCTCCCGGCAATATTAGGGTATGGAGCTCTGTGGCACAGATCAGCTCTCCAAGGCCCATTTCTTTATTTGTTTGTTTATAATCCTGACCATATTTACTTATGCATATATTTATGTATTTATTTTTTATTATTTCCATTACAGCCTGATCCCAGCTCTTTCTGGCCTTTCTGCTTAGCCCAGCTCTTTTGTTTCACTTCCTCCGTTTTTTTTTCATTGTTTGCTAACTTCTTGAGAGTCACACCAGGCGCAAATCTCATAAAAGACAAGTGGTAGGAGTTTTCCAGGGAGGAGATTTACAGGGTGTAGAATGTGGAGTTTAATTCATGAGCTTGAAGGAGCTTAGCAATTAAAGGGTGTTCCTGTTCATGGATTGGTGAGTTCTTCTGCTCAGCAATTGATAGCTTTTGCTCAGACTTTTCACCTAAAATTAGCATAATCTGGAGTGGGTCCTGTTGAAAGCCTGTAGGTAAACTTTGTAAGTTTCAGAGTGTGTAGGGATTGGTGGCCTTTGTTCAGACTTTTCATCTAAATTTAGCATAATCTGGAGCGGGTCCTGTAGAGAGGCTGAACATAAAGTTTGTGACCTTTACAGAGGCTGGAATCTCTGTTATGACAGTTAGGAAGGTCTGGGGGTGGGTCCTGGCTGCTGGAGCTCCTTAAGACCGGACCTAGCGGCTTTCCTGTCTTGATGGTTTCCAAAGTTTACAAAGTTAACAATTTGAGTTCAGGTTAGGGGAAGCCTTTCCTGCTCCTTAAGTAGAGTGAAGAGCCAACAGTTCCAATTCTCAAAATACATTTGTTATTCTAGTACCCTGAGAGGTTGAGCAAAAATCTTACTTTTTTTTCTTTATATGTAAGTTTCTTTAAAGTTTGGAAATTGAATACTTGAACACTTGAAAAAGGATGAGTATTAAAGGAAAATCAAATATGAATTTCATATTAATTTAATCTTATATTTGAATGGCTTCATGTAGCTTTCCAATGCTACACACATCCAATGTATACTACATAGCATCAGGTCTAGACATTTTTTAATATCTTAATCTCTTCACTTAGTAATACACCAAAGCTCATTTATAGTAATAGTTAACGGGAGACCTGATGCTTTATTATACCTGCATTCTAGTAGAGGATGTAGATCTAACTTGGATTGTGCAGCGACTTCCACACTGATGAAAATCTATATTATTTTTAGTCTTGTTCTGTTATGATTTATTTTACAAGGAAAGATCTTATACTTGTTTATGCCTTTTGATATCTGTGCATTGTGCTTTGGGGGGAGAAACTTAGAAGAAGGGTGGCTGGATCAGACATTAAAAATCCTCTATCTCTTAGTGACAAGATTTGAATCCGAGACTGCAGGATACAGCAGTGAGAAAGAAATGGAAGTGGGGAGAGTAAATGGGTCCCTGGGTGTCACGCCCTCTGGTCAAGTCAGCTTGACAGGCTGTGAAGCCTAAAAGCCACTCAAGAGGCAGATAGTTTCAAGGAAACTCACCTCTTGGAGTTTTGGCATTCTCATACTCATACTCTATTCCGAGATAGTCTGGTGTATGGATCTATGAGCTCTCTTTTAATATTTTATTATAATGCCTTTTAAGATTAAATTCTGTTATAGTTAGTCTCCCCAGTGTTCCAAGATCTCAGAAGCTGCTGGAGCTTAGAATCCTGTGAGAAGGCAGTAAGGAAGTTAGCCTATTTAGTAACTAATTAAACATTACAATAGACAGAGCCAGTGGCTCAAATGGTCTGCAAAAATATCCAGGGAATCTCACTGAGATAGAAATCTTCAGTACAGGCTACATTGCATATTAAAAGCAAGTTGGTATATTCTCCTGACAAATGGAGATCTCCAGATACTTAAAAGTTACACTCAAATAGGAATTTAGCAAGGCCTAGGAAATTAGGGGGGTTGTGATATTATATTATTCTTGAGGTCTGCAAAGAGCAGAACCCCCTGATGCTAGCCTTCACAAGGTTCAAAGGTATAACACTAGAGTATGAAATCCTTGCCTGTCACTAAGCTGATCCTAGGCAGGACTGCTTTATCTTTACTGTAAACATTTACCTGGTTCCTGTAAGTCCTTTCGAAGTCATTCCTTTCTTTTGTACCTGGTAACTTCAATGTACCTTGCCTGCTGTGACTTCCAACCCTTGTATTCTCTGTACTATAAAAAGTCTGATGCCCGACCTGACAAATACACACAACCTCTCCTGTGTGCATCTGTCTGTCATCTCATCCAACACTTTGCCCACCTGCGACTAGAGACCCATTCCACTCAGACATAGGGACCCAGAGGGTCTGCGGCACCTGGGTAAAGTGCTTGCCAGAAAAGCATGAAGACCTAAGGTCAGATCTCCAGAATTCATGTACAGTTGTATGAGACAGTACATGTCTGTAATCCCAGAACTCCTCCAACCACACAAGCTGTGGTAACAAAATATTTCCCAGGAGCTCAGGAGACAGGTAGCTTAGCATGTGCCATAGCTAACAGGAGACAGTCCCAACAAGGTGAAAGCTGAGGACCACACCCGAGCTGTGGGGACTTCTGATCTAATGCTTTTGATCCCCTGTGGCTTCTGCTCTCTCATTTTCTCGCTGTCTGGTATGGGTGAAGAGATTTCTCCTCACTGATCCTCAGTAACAAGGAATATTTTAATGGAGTAAAGATTAATAATGAAGCATACAAGGTGAGAGACCATGCGTGTGTTCTCGTCGTCATGACCATGCACAGACCTCAGGGCCCTGGGGGAAGTTCTTCTAATTTGATGGCCTCCAGTCAGTCAATCAGTCCTTGCAAACCCACTTTCTTTCTAGGAATCCCTATTCCAACATACACAATGGCTCTCCCTCTCTCTACTCTAGCTCCCTGGTATCCAATAAGGTGTTGGTTGAGGGGCCAAGAAGTCAAAGCACATCCTGTAACAAATTCACCAATGAGTGTTATACACAGGATGCTGAAAGCTACTCAATCATGTTCTTTTAGGGGCAGTCTGGTGAAATGGCCTGTGGACTTGTCTCTGGGACATGTCTCTCATTTCCTTCAGTAGACTCAGTGGCCTCTACACGCTCTTAAGGAAGTAGGGGCAAACTGCAATGAACATCAATCAAGTAAAGTCTCCATCATCGAGTAATCCATGCAGATCATTCATGAGCATCATTGACATTTGGTTTCTGACAGTTCATAGAAAATTGACTATTCGCATCACAGAGAAGGCCACAAATAGTACTTGTAGTTTAAAAATAATACCAGGAATACTTGAATGAAAATTGTCAACTATTTGTGAGCAATCTGGGTGCTTATACCTATATTGCCTATACATTAGAAAGTTTCAGAACATCGCTGAGTTACTACATACATAAATGCAGAATGTACCTGTTCATGGGTCTGAGTGTTCATTTTTGCTGTGATATCTATTCTTTCAAAACTGTTCTACATATTCAATGTAACATGAATAAGTGCTATAATGTTTATTTTACTTGGGTGTCTAATTACAAACTTCACAGATAAATAGATAGAGAAAATAAAGCAAGAAAGAGAACAAAGTCAGAGAAGAACATTGTGTGAAGAGAGACTTCCATAAAGACCTAAGTTTTCTGAGCCAGAATGGTATTGGAATCAAGGTTGACAAGTCAGGAAAGACAGAACTCAGCAGTCCTACTGACACTCACACATGTACAGACAACTGCCAACTTGTACCCAATATTTCTCTGTGCATCCCACGCTCAAATCAAACTTGTGCAATAAGGATTATGTGTTAGAGAACAGTACTCAGGTAAGCATATATGTATACCTACAAATATATATTGTGGGTTGGAGGATGGCTCAGTGGTTAAGAGTACTGCATGCTCTTCTCAGAGGTCCTGAGTTCAATTCCCAGCAACCACTTAGTGGTTCACCCCTTCTATAAGGGGATCTGGTTCACTCTTCTGGCATAGTGGTGCACATGAAGGGAGAGCAATCAACTAAAATAAACTAATAAATATTTAAAAACAAACATAAGTTAAAATCTATGTATCATATACCGATCATTGTGTATGCTTAGAGACTTTCTAACAGAATGTACAAAGGGAAATCTCTGTCACTGAAGGTGAAGATTTCACAGACAAGACACCAAATAAAAACAAAAACTGGTGAATTAGAGAAGGTGAAATCATTAAAAGAACAAAAGCTACCATAGCTTTAAACAAAACAAAACAAAACAACTTGCTTGAGGCATGACCAGGCTGAACTAACCAGACTATGGAGGAAATATCGTCAAGGTTATAGAGGAACATTGTTGTCATGGTCATAGATGAGCCCTTTTATTATCCTCACGATCCTATGGAGGTATCCATGGAAATGTGTTCTAGGTTATGACACTCTATGTCCCAAGAGAACCAGAAGAAAAAAAAAAAGCCCTGGAGATGCCGGGAATCGAACCCCGGGACCACACACATGCGAAGCACGTGCTCTACCTCTGAGCTACATCCCCAGCCCTAGCAGCTGTCTGATTTCAGCCTATATCAACATACAATGACTGAAGCAACATCTATAGAGCCCGAAAGGACCTGGAGCACAACTTTCTGTATGATTTAGGGCCTCTAGTTTAGGATTTTTATTGGATCTTATGTTATTTACTCTATGAGAAAACAATCTATCTTCGTTGGAAAGAAAATGATATTAATAAGAAGAAATTTGGAAGAATAAAAACTACCATAGCTTAAAAAAAAAAAACTTGCTTGAGGCATGACCAGGCTGGACTCACCAGACTGTGGAGGTCTCCATGGAAATATCGTCAAGGCTATAGAGGAACATTGTTGTCATGGTCATAGATGAGCCCTCTTATTATCCTCAGGATCCTATGGAGGTATCCATGGAAACGTGCTCTAGGTTATGGCACTCTAGGTCCCAAGAGACCCAGAAGAGAAGAAAAACTCTGGAGATGCCGGGAATCGAACCCGGGACCCCATACATGCAAAGCATGTGCTCTACCGCTGAGCTACATCCCCAGCTCTAGTAGTAGTCTGATTTCAGCCTATATCAAGATACAATGATTGAAGCAACATCTATAGTGCCTGAAAGGATTCGCATCACATCTTTGCACATGATTTATCACTTCTAGTTTACTATTTTGATGCGATGTTTAGATTATTTGCTCGATGAGAAAAAAACCCGTTTTCAATGGAGATTAAGTGATATCAATAACAAGAAATTTTGTGCTCTGGAAAACATCACAGCCTTACTCTAAATTGAGGGTATTATGTCAAACTTATTATAATGTGTTTCTGCAGGCTTAGGAAGGTCATACCAAGGTGGGGCAGAGTTTGGGAAGATGGTATTGCAAGGTTGGTACAGTGAGGCTGGGGCTGCCTTTAGGCCTGTGTGCCTCCCTTCAGAGCTGCCTACCAGGAGCTCTCTGAGTCCCAGCACCCACGACAGCTGGAATGAAGGATAAAACTATTTCTTCAGCAAAAATGTACATTTATAAAGGTACCGACGAAGAATAACCCTTGAAATCAGTCAGTGTCATGGGGACAAGCATACAGAAGTGCCTTGATCCAGTCCCTGAAGGAACCAGTCTTTTGTCCTCCCCCTAGCTCATAAGAACTCCTGTGAAGCCTTTTCTTTCACTACTGTGTTCACTGTCTGTTCATTTGGCAGTTGAGTCACTGACATCCAGGGTGCGGAGTTATGCTGATGGCATTAAAGCTATCTGGTTGGATAGCACAGGGCCACAAAAGGAAGGGCATCTCAGAGAGGAGATGGCTGTGACAGGCGTCATAGTTGCAAACATCCTCTTATTGGGCGTTTGGAGACTGGGGTCCCTGCATTGGTACCTTTATAAATGTAAATTTTTGCTGAAGAAATAATTTTATCCTGCAATCGAGCAGCCGTGGGGTCTGGGACTCAGAGAGCTCCTGGTAGGCAGCCCTGAAGGGAGGCACACAGGGCTAAAGGCAGCCCCAGCCTCACTGAACCAACCTTGCAATTCCATCTACCCAACCTCTAACGCCACCTTGGCCTGACCTTCCTAACCCTGCAGTAACACATTGTAATTAATTTGACATAGTACCCTCAATTCATAGTAGGTCTGCCATGTTTTTCAGAGCACCAAATTTCTTCTTATTGATATCATTTTCTTTCCAACGAAGATAGATTGTTTTCTCATAGAGTAAATAACATAAGATCCAATAAAAATCCTAAACTAGAGGCCCTAAATCATACAGAAAGTTGTGCTCCAGGTCCTTTCGGGCTCTATAGATGTTGCTTCAGTCATTGTATGTTGATATAGGCTGAAATCAGACAGCTGTTAGGGCTGGGGATGTAGCTCAGAGGTAGAGCACATGCTTCGCATGTGTGTGGTCCCGGGTTCGACTCCCAGCATCTCCAGAGCTTTTCTTCTCTTCTGGGTCTCTTGGGACCTAGAGTGTCATAACCTAGAACACGTTTCCATGGATACCTCCATAGGATCGTGAGGATAATAAAAGGGCTCATCTATGACCATGACAACAATGTTCCTCTATAGCCTTGACGATATTTCCATAGAGACCTCCACAGTCTGGTGAGTCCAGGCTGGTCATGCCTCAAGCAAGTTTTTTTTTTTTTTTTTTTTTTTTTAAAGCTATGGTAGTTTTTATTCTTTTAATGATTTCACCTTCTCTATTCACCAATTTTGGCTCTTTTTTTATTAGGTATTCTCTTCATTTACTTTTCCAATGCTATGCCAAACTCCCACATGCTATCTCCCGCACTCCCCTACCCACCCACTCCCACTTCTTGGCCCTGGCGGTCCCCTGTACTGAAGCATATAAAGTTTGCAAGACCAATGGGCCTCTCTTTCCACTGGTGGCCGACTAGGCCATCTTCTGATTCTTATGCAGCTAGAGACACGAGCTCCGGGGGGTACTGGTTGGTTCATATTGTTGTTCCACCTATAGGGTTGCAGATTCCCCCAGCTCCTTGGGTACTTTCTCTAGCTCCTCCATTGGGGGCCCTGTGATTCATCCAATAGCTGACTGTGAGCATCCACTTCTGTGTTTGCTAGGCCCTGGCATAGCCTCACAAGAGACAGCTCTATCAGGGCCCTTTCAGCAAAATCTTGCTAGTGTATGCAATGGTGTCAGCGTTTGGAGGCTGATTATGGGATGGATCCCAGTTTATGGCAGTCTCTAGATGGTCCATCCTTTCGTCTCAGCTCCAAATGTTGTCTCTGTAACTCCTTCCATGAGTGTTTTGTTCCCAATTCTAAGAAGGGGCAAAGTGTCCACACTTTGGTCTTCATTCTTCTTAAGTTTCATGTGTTTTGCAAATTGTAACTTATAGCTTGGGTATTCTAAGTTTCTGGGCTAATATCCACTTCTCAGTGAGTACATATCATGTGAGTTCTATTGTGATTGGGTTACCTCACTCAGGATGATGCCCTCCAGGTCTATCTATTTGCCTAGGAATTTCATAAATTCATTCTTTTTTTTTTTTCCATTTTTTATTAGGTATTTAGCTCATTTACATTTCCAATGCTATACCAAAAGTCCCCCTTACCCACCCACCCCCACTCCCCTAGCCACCCACTCCCCCCCTTTGGCCCTGGCGTTCCCCTGTACCGGGGCACACAAAGTCTGCGTGTCCAATGGGCCTCTCTTTCCAGTGATGGCCGACTAGGCCATCTTTTGATACATATGCAGCTAGAGTCAAGAGCTCAGGGGTACTGGTTAGTTCATAATGTTGTTCCACCTATAGGGTTGAAGATCCCTTTAGCTCCTTGGATACTTTCTCTAGCTCCTCCATTGGGAGCCCTGTGATCCATCCATTAGCTGACTGTGAGCATCCACTTCTGTGTTTGCTAGGCCCCGGCATAGTCTCACAAGAGACAGCTACATCTGGGTCCTTTCGATAAAATCTTGCTATTATATGCAATGGTGTCAGCGTTTGGATGCTGATTATGGGGTGGATCCCTGGATATGGCAGTCTCTACATGGTCCATCCTTTCATCTCAGCTCCAAACTTTGTTTCTGTAACTCCTTCAATGGGTGTTTTGTTCCCACTTCTAAGGAGGGGCATAGTGTCCACACTTCAGTCTTCATTTTTCTTGAGTTTCATGTGTTTAGGAAATTGTATCTTATATCGTGGGTATCCTAGGTTTTGGGCTAGTATCCACTTATCAGTGAGTACATATTGTGTGAGTTCCTTTGTGATTGTGTTACCTCACTCAGGATGATGCTCTCCAGGTCCATCCATTTGGCTAGGAATTTCATAAATTCATTCTTTTTAATAGCTGAGTAGTACTCCATTGTGTAGATGTACCACATTTTCTGTATCCATTCCTCTGTTGAGGGGCATCTGGGTTCTTTCCAGTTTCTGGCTATTATAAATAAGGCTGCTATGAACATAGTGGAGCATGTGTCCTTCTTACCAGTTGGGGCTTCTTCTGGATATATGCCCAGGAGAGGTATTGCTGGATCCTCCGGTAGTACTATGTCCAATTTTCTGAGGAACCGCCAGACGGATTTCCAGAGTGGTTGTACAAGCCTGCAATCCCACCAACAGTGGAGGAGTGTTCCTCTTTCTCCACATCCTCGCCAGCATCTGCTGTCACCTGAATTTTTGATCTTAGCCATTCTCACTGGTGTGAGGTGGAATCTCAGGGTTGTTTTGATTTGCATTTCCCTGATGATTAAGGATGTTGAACATTTTTTCAAGTGCTTCTCTGCCATTCGGTATTCCTCAGGTGAGAATTCTTTGTTCAGTTCTGAGCCCCATTTTTTAAGGGGGTTATTTGATTTTCTGAGGTCCACCTTCTTGAGTTCTTTATATATGTTGGATATTAGTCCCCTATCTGATTTAGGATAGGTAAAGATCCTTTCCCAGTCTGTTGGTGGTCTTTTTGTCTTATAGACAGTGTCTTTTGCCTTGCAGAAACTTTGGAGTTTCATTAGGTCCCATTTGTCAATTCTCGATCTTACAGCACAAGCCATTGCTGTTCTGTTCAGGAATTTTTCCCCTGTGCCCATATCTTCAAGGCTTTTCCCCACTTTCTCCTCTATAAGTTTCAGTGTCTCTGGTTTTATGTGAAGTTCCTTGATCCACTTAGATTTGACCTTAGTACAAGGAGATAAGTATGGATCGATTCGCATTCTTCTACATGATAACAACCAGTTGTGCCAGCACCATTTGTTGAAAATGCTGTCTTTCTTCCACTGGATGATTTTAGCTCCCTTTTCAAAGATCAAGTGACCATAGGTGTGTGGTTTATTTCTGGGTCTTCAATTCAATTCCGTTGGTCTACTTATCGGTCGCTATACCAGTACCATGTAGTTTTTTGTTTTTGTTTTTGTTTTTTTTTCCACAATTGCTCTGTAGTACAGCTTGAGGTCAGGCATGGTGATTCCACCAGAGGTTCTTTTATCCTTGAGAAGAGTTTTTGCTATCCTAGGTTTTTTGTTATTCCAGATGAATTTGCAGATTGCTCTTTCTATCTCAATGAATAATTGAGTTGGAATTTTGATGGGAATTGCATTGAATCTGTAGATTGCTTTTGGCAAGATAGCCATTTTTACAATGTTGATCCTGCCAATCCATGAGCATGGGAGATCTTTCCATCTTCTGAGATCTTCTTCAATTTCTTTCTTCAGAGACTCGAAGTTCTTGTCATACAGATCTTTCACTTCCTTAGTTAGAGACACACCAAGGGATTTTATACTATTTGTGACTATTTTGAAGGGTGTTGTTTCCCTAATTTTTTTCACAATCCATTTATCCTTTGTGTAGAGAAAGGGGTAATATCCAATATATACAAAGAGCTCATGAATCTGGACTCCAGAAATTCAAATAACCCCATTAAAAATGGGGTTCAGAGCTAAACAAAGAATACTCAACTGAGGAATAATGAATGGCTGAGAAGCAACTGAAAAAATGTTCAACATCCTTAATCATCAAGGAAATGCAAATCAAACCACCCTGAGATTCCACCTCACACCAGTCAGAATGGCTAAGATCAAAAATTCAGGTGACAGCAGATGCTGGTGAGGATGTAGAGAAAGAGGAACACTCCTCCATTGTAGTGGGATTGCAAGCTTATACAACCACTCTGGAAGTCAGTCTGGCAGTTCCTCAGAAAATTGGACATAATTCTACCAGAAGATCCAGCAATATGTCTCGTGGGCATATATCTAGAAGATTTTCCAACTGGTAATAAGAACAAATGCTCCGCTATGTTCATAGGAGCCTTATTTATAATAGCCAGAAGCTGAAAAGAACCCAGATGTCCCTCAACAGAAGAATAGATACAGAAAATGTGCCTTTTCTGTCACTCTGGAGTTCTCCTTCCTATCATGAAGGGCATCAGTCTGCCCTCATCTACCTCCAGCACAGCCACTTACTGACTCATTTGTTGCACCTTCCTGCTTGCTTGGACCCTAACTCCAGCATTCTCTGTTCCTCTTACCCCTCTCTTTCCACCTTCCTGACATCAAACATAGTTTACACTTGTCTACTTAATAAGCTCTTCTTTACAAAATGATAGGGTACTCTTAAGATTAAAAGAAAACCAAGTTATCCACTATATATAATAAGAAACAATATAAATATAAAAGTGGAAATGAGTGTGTTAGAATAAAACACCCCAAAAAGAATATACCCCAAGTATGGTGTGTGGCTATAGTGACCTCAACCACCAGGAGGTAGAGGCTAGAAGATCACAAAATATTCCAGGTCAGCCTGGTCTCCATACTAAGTTCTGGGCCAGCTAGAAGAAGATTTAAAAGAAAACCAAACCACAGAAGGATACACACTAAAGGAAGAGATAAAGCATACACAAGTGTGTTGGCTGGTTTTGTGTCACCTGAATACAAGGTAGAGTCATCACAGAGGACAGAGCCTCAACTGAAAACATGCCTCCCCTAAGAACATTGTGTAGGCAGGCCTCTAGAGCATTTGCTTAATGAGTGACTGATGGAAGGTGGTCCTGGCTTCTATAGAAAACATTATGAACTAACTAGTACCCCGGAGCTCTTGACTCTAGCTGCATATGTATCAAAAGATGGCCTAGTCGGCCATCACTGGAAAGAGAGGCCCATTGGACAGGCAAACTTTATATGCCCCATTACAGGGGAATGCCAGGGCCAAAAAGTGGGGATGGGTAGGTAGGGGAGTGGGGGTGTGTGTGGGGGGACTTTTGGGATAGCATTGGAAATGTAATTGAGGAAAATACGTAATAAACAAAAAAAGAAGAAAAGAAAAACAGACTGAGCAAGCCATGTGATTCAGCCAGTAAGCTGCTCCCCTCTATGGCTTCTGCATCAGCTCCTGTCTCCAAGTTCCTGCTGTGTGTGATTTCCTGCCCAGACTTCCTTGGATGAAGAACAGTGATATGGAAGACTAAGCCAAACAAAACCTTTCTTTCCCACATGCTTTTGACCGCTGTGTTTTTATCACAGCAGCAGAAACTCTATATAAGGAAAAATCTGAGAGATATTCAAAGAATAATCATCTTATACACAAATAAATGTAGCATAAGGCCTACCCTTTCAAGAAGCTCAATGAAACAAACACAGTAAGGTAAACTCTCCCATGTTTTCTCTCATTTATTGAATCAAGTACTATATGTGCATTTTGAGCGTGGCTGTGTTTGTGCCTATGTATGTGTGCATATGTGTGTGTATGTGGCTGTGTGTGTGTGTGTGTGTGTGTGTGTGTGTGTGTGTGTGTGTGCAGGGCATGAATCCAGAAAATGGCTCATAAACAAAAGAATAGAAGGTTTGAGGAGGATGAAAACAGAGAGGTCAATAAAATATGTGACATGAGCTGGAGAGATGGCTCAGTGGTTAAGAGCAATGACTGTTCTTCCAAAGGTCCTGAATTCAATTTCCAGCAACCACATGGTTGCTCAAAAATATCTGTAATGGGATCTGTTGCCCTCTTCTGGTGTGTCTGAAGACAGCCGCAGTGTACTCATATAAAATGTATAAAAAAATTTCTCTAAAAGAATGTAACATGAAAGCAGAAGCTGCATCTACTTGTGGAAGAACACACAACAGAATAAAAGAGATAAGTCTAAATTTTTTGAGTAAATCAGATACAGTACGAACCTAAAGAAATCTTTGAAAAGATATGGATAACAGAGTCAAACTCCAGAAAATGGAATCAAAGAAAAACATATTGAAATCATATTGAAAGCAGCACTCTGTTTTTTGTAGAAGAAACACACACACACACAAAACACACACGACAACCAATTTATTTCAAGATGTCACATAGTCTACAGAATGTGGCACTGTAGTTGTTGAGATAAAACAGCTATCAAACTTGTGTCTATGTGTAGATAAATTGTTCTGTAGGATTATAATGGGATAAAAAGACAAAATCACTGGGAAAACCTGTTTGCTAACATGGCACATACTGGTAAACAGGACTAAAGGAAGTTCACAAAAAGGAGTCAAGTGCATAGAGGGAAAAGAGAAACATTTGGATGATAGTACCAAATAAAGAAAGAAGGAAAAGCATAAACAATCTGCAAATATTATTTCCTCTTTGTATCAATGTGTGTGGTGCGTGGGCAAGAAGTATAAGTGCTTTTGTGTACTGTGTTGTGTTGTGATGTGATTGGTATAATGTGGTATGGTGTGGTGTGGTGTTCGGTGTTGTGTTTCAATGTGAGTTGGTGTGTTGTGTTGTATTGTGTTGTGATATGCAGGGGTGTGATTGTGCTGTGCTGTGGAGTGTTACGGTGTAATGTGTTATGATATGATTTGGTGTGGTGTGGTGTGCTATGGTGTGGTGCTGTGTGGTGTGATGTAATGTGATGTGGTGTGGCCATCTATAGATGTAGAGTAACTTTGTTGAAGGCTCATGTAATCCTCTAAACCTACAGATTATATAAATTGGAGGCTTTACTATTATGCTGGGTATTAGAGATTTAATCTAATTATTTGGCTCAATCAGGAATATGTGTGTCAAAAAATTACATGTCCTTGTCTCCAGTTGGGTTTAATTGATCGATCTAGATGCCAGCAACCAATTGATGGAGATTGGTCATCGGCCATAGTGTTGCCAGGGCTAGGAAGTAGGAGGGTGAAGAAAGGAATTACCATGACTTAGGGGGAAAAGAGAAAGATGGATGTATGGACATAGGAGGTTCAGGAGATAAAGCCAACCAGCCATGTATAATTTTGGGTGTCAACTGGCTACTTCCCTGATTGGGCCAGGGCAGCAGGGGAAGGTTTAGGAGTGTCTAGACTTTGAAGTAGCCAGGTCAATTTCAAATTAACTAGTGTGTGTGTTAGTGTGTGTGTGTGTGTGTGTGTGTGTGTGTGTGTGTTACTTTAGCATTTTCAAAAGTTCCCTAAGGAAGTTGTTGGAAGTGCTACCCTCCTGGGGCATAAGCCTGTGTAGCACAAACTCACCTCTCCATGGTTGGATTGTGGTGAAAGAACAATAGTGACAATGACACCAGAAAGACCTGGGAATGCAGCACACATGCACCACATGTGAGGACCACTAATCTAACACCTATGAGTTTTGGGAATCATGATATAATAAAATTAATTCCAAGTGCATTGGCCCCTCCATCTGTTTTAGATGGCAGGGTGATTTTTATACATGGAATCCCACTGAACCTCAAAAGTCTTCAGATGAGCATTAAAGATATAGTTAACCTATTGAGTAGATAAGGATGGTGGAAGGAAAGTAACCTGCATTCACATTTCCTTTCACTCTATCTGCCTGGGAGACTCTATAGGATGCTGCATTCTTCCCAATGAGCTCCTGCTTCTGGGATGCAGAGATCAAACCATTCTCTGTCACACTGGATGGTAGTACACAGGGAAATAAACACATGATGTAGAGGAAATCAGGAGGAAAAAGCATCTAAAACCCAGAGGAGGGAATGATGGTGTCTTGTCGCAGCAGACTATTTCAGTGGAAGGTATACACGATGACTTTCTCTTCCTAGCTCATCACACAACCCTGCAGAAACACACAGAAATGTCAGGGAATGAAGCATACAGTGGAAATGAGACCTTTTCTTTTCCTGGTACCCTCCCTGTCTGTATCCTATACACAGCCTCGGAGTGCAACATTCAAACTCATGAAATTCTCCAGAGGTATCTGGTGAAAATTGGATGAATTCCATTGGACAGTACTGGGACAAATTTAACATCAAAATATAGAATGACAATATGAGGAGACAATTGTATGGAAAAGTGGGTACTCTGAATCATCATGCTCTAAATCATTATGTAGAATAAACAAGCAGTTTACCAAAGGCCAGATCACCATTTAAGATGCAGTAATACAAGATCACCATTTAAAACGCAGTAATATAACACTAAAAATCTATCATCAAAGCAATACGTGTTTTAAATAACTTTCATGACGATATTATTATCTCTTCCAAACACCACTGGAGTCAGTTAGGAATCAAGGTAATGGCATTGGCTAAGTAATACAGAGGGAAGAGCACACTATGCAACATGTGGTCCTCATATAAGCTTACAGCTAACTCTGATTGCCATTAGGTCATCATTTAACCCTTTATGTCCCACATAGGGAATGTTCCTGAAAACCTTAGACACATACACACACACACACACAAGGATGTGAGCAATCACACACATACAAGTGCTGATGCAATACACAGCTCTCAGCTCAAAGGAAAAGTTTATTCTGGAGTCAAATATGAGGGAGAAACTATGAGTGAGACAGATGTAGGTTATTACAAATTCCATGGTACAATATGGAAGCAATTATATGAGGAAGTAATTATAGTCACAGAGCAAATAAGCTATAAATCAATCACTTATTGTATACATTGATGCAAGTGTTAAGCAGGACCAAACTATGCTGTTGGCATTAGCTGCTATCTGATGACATTTGTCCTCTTTTGTTAGGTAGAAAACTGTGGTTTTGTTTAGGTAATATTATGTGCAATTAAAAGAAAAATTTCTGCCAGTAGGACAGGTCCAACTTTATATGAAAGTGACAAGGTCCTAGGTTATTCCAACACAGAGGGGCCAGGGAAGGGGTTCTTCTGAGCTAAAGAAGGCACACATAAACTGTAGTTAGGACTGCAACATTGCATTGTATCCACACCACTGAATTTCCAATCAGTCAATCAATCTTTGCAGACCCAGCTTCTTTCTAGGAATCCCTGTTCCCACATACACAATGTCTCTCCCTCTGTCTACTCTAGCTCTCTGGTACCCAATAAGGTGTTGGTTGAGGGGCCAAGAAGTCAAAGCACATCCTGTAACAAATTCACCAATGACTGTTATACACAGGATGCTGAAAGCTACCCAATCATGTTCTTTTAGGGGCAGTCTGGTGAGATGGCCTGTGGACTTGTCTCTGGGACATGTCTCTCATTTCCTTCAGTAGACTCAGTAGCCTCTACATGCTCTTAAGGAAGTAGGGGCAAACTGCAATGAAGATCAATCAAGTAAAGTCTCCATCATCGAGTAATCCATGCAGATCATTCATGAGCATCATTGACATTTGGTTTCTGACAGTTCATAGAAAATTGACTATTCGCATCACAGAGAAGGCCACAAATAGTACTTGTAGTTTAAAAATAATACCAGGAATACTTGAATGAAAATTGTCAACTATTTGTGAGCAAACTGGGTACATATATTGCCTGTATATATTAGAACAGCTCAAAACATTGCTAAAGTACAACCTACATAAATTCAGAGTATATTATATTTGTGGTTCTGACAATTCATTATTGGTAAGATGTCTCTTGTTTCAAAACTATTCTACATATTCAATGCAGCAAGAATAAGAATTATACTATTTACTTTAACTGGGTGTCTAATTCCAAACTTCACAGATAAATGTATAGAAAAAAAAAACCTAAGAAACAGAACAAAATCAGAGAAGAACATTGCCTGAAAAGGGATCTAAATGGAAACATAAAACTTCAGGTCTGTTCAAAACTCTAAGCCATTTTCCCCATACATTATAACATTCTTAAGCAAATAAAGCTGAAACTGTAGAGGATTTATGAAAAGTAGAGGGCATTTGAAATTTGAATACATAATTGCTTAGCACAAAAGGAACTTGTTAATAGACTACATTTGGTATAGAATAATTATAATTTCAAGAAATCATATCTTCTTTGTAAATTGCAGTGAATATATACTAACATTACACATAAAAACTTTTATGAGACTCTAAGGTCATGGTCTAAAGATCCTAAGTTGGTTGATAGTGCCCTAACACAAGCTTAACACAAACACTGGGACATGTGAAAAGATGACAGCATAGAAAAAGGGTGTGGGAGATACTAACAATGATGAATAATAATGCTTTTGGAAGTAATCTATTCCATAGGGAGAGGAGCCATTCTCTATCTTTCAGATGGGACTCAGGTGCAACTCAAATGTTTTCACCTGATGGCCTTTCATTTCAATGATGCATTTTAATTTAAGATAATAATTTCACTATTTTAATGAATATATAAAAGTGATAATTTAGATAAGAAAGGATACTTTTTTAACCTTTTTATTGATTATGAATTCACATCATGCACCCCATCTTCCTGTCCCTCCATTTCCACCCTGTGCCCTTGCCTCTCCCCCCCCCCCCGCCAAAGGAAACAAAATAAAAAAACAAACAAAAAGAAAAAATAACATTAAAAACAAATAAATAGGTTAACAACAACACAACATCCTGCTCTGGAAGCTGTGGTGTGTCACAGTGTGTCACTCAGTATACACTTTTGTCATCTTTACTCACAAATGTTCATTTCAATGTGTCTTTGGTCTGTTTCGAGGCCTCTGGCTTTTGCTACTCTGTCAACACTGGAACCTCACTGGGACTCCTCTCAGATATTTTGTTGTTGCCCTGTGATATGGAGATCCTGAATCTTTGGTTCTGCGGTGGCAGCCAAGAAAGGGTACCATTTAAAGAGTGATAGTTCTGCTTTTCATTGGGTGAAAAATTAAGTTACTTAAGAACAAGGACGTTGTCTCCTTATAAATGAATTTGCATCATCTAAACACAAAATCTAACACATTGTAGATATTCAGACAGTTTTTTAGGAATGACCTGAGCACTAACCCAATGTCAAACTCTAAGCAATTAATCTAAGTTTTTCATTTTATTTTTATGCTAACAATTTTTGAAATACTTTGCATCATTACCACATTTTTCAGATTGAGAAAATGATACCTAATATTAAAGAAGTATTTAACGAACATTACAAAATGTGTATGTCAAAGTCAGGGGCTTAACATCTTATCATCTCAAGTCCGTGGCCAATATTTAATATTCTGTACCTTCATTCCTTTTCTCATTTACAAGAATAAACACCTTTCTGAGTTCTATAAACTATAAGCATTTTTTACACCTCATAACAAAGACCTCTAAATAAACTGTCTGCCTCAGAGCATTTTGAATTCCACACACATGCTGTTTTTATAATAATTATTAAACTATGTCTTTAAACCAGTGATATAGTTTGTTCTATTAGCATTAGCAATTTATCATGAGCTAATCAGGTGCTGGACTATGTAGGATTTCTAATATTTTAGCTAATTTTCACAGCACTGTGAAAATGGAGTAGGTGTTACTATGATTCTTATTTTGTGGACAAGAAAGTTAAGGTTTGGAAGAGTGAAGTAACTTAGATTAGCAAATATTCAGCAGGTGACAAAAACAAGATGTGTCCTATACTGGGCCCATGACATCATTCATTTACAAAATTACTTTGGTGATTGACAAACCAGCAAAACTGACCTAACAGCATTTTCTCCTGCTGCAGGAATGTAACTTTCCTCCAGGACTCAGAAATTCTGAGTTTGCTTCTATATTTAATCCAATCCCTACTTCCTTTAGGGACTCTTTCCTGACTTTTATATACATACATTCCTACATACATACATTCATACATACACAGATAAAGGAATGTAACCTTTGATGCAGTTCTCAGCATCATCTGTGCAAGATGCAAGGGGTTGTTAATATGAAATCCCACACTGGTCTCTGGCTTCTCTGATACAACC
Source organism: Mus musculus (assembly GCF_000001635.26). NCBI lineage: Eukaryota > Metazoa > Chordata > Mammalia > Rodentia > Muridae > Mus > Mus musculus. The sequence goes on along the minus strand of NC_000086.7, from coordinate 136,556,255 downwards.
CTTCCCTAGTCTGTTTGACCAGACTGGAGGCTCTCATAGTGACATGCTTCGTTGCACTGACTTTGGCCACCTAGTTCTATGCCAGCTGTCGTAGTAGCATCAGAACTGCTGTACCTGCAGTATGACAGCAGTAACACAGGAAGGGCACCGCTTTTAAAACCTTAAACTTTATTTTACTGCTTTTCTAGACACAGCACACATTTAGTGCTGAGAGAACAGAAAATGTACATAAGCAAAAATGAAAAAAAGAGAAACTTTTCATCATCCAACTACCTACAGAGAACCTTTGATGACAGTTTGACAGCTCAGTGCACATCCTATCACACAAGTTTTAAGTATAGAGGCTTTTATTTCCTACCCATTAATGCTCAAACTGTTCAAAATAATGTGTATACTGCCTTTCTTATAAAAAGGTAGTGCAAATACTTTACAACTGCCTCGATTATGTTCTTATACCATTTTAAAATGGCTCTATCATAGTACATCATAAAATTCAGTTGGCTTGTAATTGAACATTTAAATAGTTTCAGTACTTTATCCCATCAAGCTTATCTATAGGCTGTGCTGAGAACTGAACATACTTTTGCTACATGCCCTCTCCCCCAGGCACTGGGATTATTGGCATATATTCCATGCCTGTCTCCTTATACAACTGATATTTGATACATATGTAAAGTCAATTAAGTTCAGAAAGGATGGTCTTTCAGAGAACAGTGCTGAGCTAAGTGCATAGCCATATCCAGGAATCCAAATTTGGGCATTGGGAATTCATTCAGTGGTTAAGAGCACTGCCTGTTCTTACAGAGGTCCAGAGTTCAATTCCTAGCAACCACATGGTGGCTCACAACCATCTATATGGGGATCTGGTGCTCTCTTCTGGCATGGTGGTGTACATGAATCTAGAGTAGTGATATAAAACAAATTAATAAATATTACAAAAACAAATATAAATTAGGATTTACATATGTATCATATACAAAAACATTTTTATAAAAAAATAAGTCTATATAATATCGAACAGAATACATAGAAGAAAATCCCTGTCACTAGGTTCTATGTGAAGATTTCACACACAAGACACCAAGTAAAAACCAAAATTGGAGAAATGGAGAAGGTGAAATTCTTAGAAATCTAAAAATTTCCACAGGTTAAAAAAAAATGAGATGATTTAAGTCCATGGCTAGGGGAATGGTTTGAAATGTTCAAAACCAAAGCCAATTCTATGAAATGTGCAGAAAAGCTTCCAAAAGTCATACAGAAAACAGAAATAGAAAAATGCAAAAGACTTCAGTGCCATTGTGCACTGGGACACTGAATAAAACTATTCATTTCATAAGAGATTTGCTAGCGACATTAAGACAGTAGCTGTGCAGAGAGCAGCATGGCAGGGGCTTCTGTGGAGAATCAGGGTCACGCGGCAGAGTGGGTACCACAAAAGATGGCAACTTAAAATTTCCGATTAATCCAAAGCACACAGCGTCCCACAGTTGTAATCTCGTCAGCAGGAAGCTGAGGTAGGAGGATCATGAAATGCAGTCTCAAAACAAAAGAAAACGGAAAGTTGTAAAAAAAAAATTAAAAGGAAAGAAAAGAAAAAGGAAAGAAGGTCTTCTAACCAACTGCGTATGTAAACAATTATCTTAAACATCTATAAGGGGCAATTATGGACAACTATTTAGGCTTTACTAGCAATGTTCTACTTCTCATCCCTGATTTACAAAGTGGAAAGTTGGGACCAGGAAGTGCACACTATATTCTGTCCCATCTCCCCCTCCTCCCTCCACTTCCCAGAATGCCCTGGCAATGGCTCCAGTGTACCCTAGTGCAGAACCCTTTGAGGAGGCAGAATGGTCAGGAATCTCTCTCCTGCTGCATGCAACACACTGGCCACAAATCCCGAAGTTGGAGTGAGTCTACGTGGGTCCCGGATCCCTGCATCTGTCTTCCCACCCTCAGGGAGATTCACGTGCTCACCTCCGGGAACCCATAAGCTTGGCTACAGAGAATGCAGCTTGCACTACATCCATTAGGTAGCCATTGAAAAAGAGTGTCCACAAAAACCCCCAGGTTTCCATGACAACCACAAAGCTCTTCCCCTTTCTTCTCAGTAACTAAGAATGCTCTGGCCAGCCCTCCCTTCCTTTCTCTCAAAGCAGACACATTCATGCTTGTTATCTATCACCTGAGAAAGCATACCCACTAGGAAACTACCACCAGCCTGAAAGCAGAGCTTCCCTTAAACTGTGAACAAGACATCTTCCTGGAGGAATGACCACGCTGTACTCACCAGACTATGGAGATCCCATGGCAATGTTGTCACAATTATAGATGAACATTGTTGCCATGGCCATAGATGAGCACTGTATCCAATATTTACCTATGCATATATACCCTCATAACAGAAAGCTAACGTCTAAGACATCTTGTGAAGAAACAAAACTAGAAAATATAGAATACATTGGAGATGCCGGGAATCGAACCCAGGACCCCATACATGCAAAGCATGTGCTCTACCACTGAGCTACATCCCCACTCCTGCACAGTACTTGATCTCAGCCCATATGAATCCACAATGTATGAAGCTGCATTCATACAGCCTGAAAGGATTTGCATAACATCTTTGTAGATGATTTATGATTTCCACTTTAGGATTTTTATGGGATCTTTATGTTATTTCGTTTATGAGAGGAGAATCTATTTTCAATGAAAAAAATATTAATAAGAAGTTTTGTACTCTGCAAAACATAGCAGACCTCTAGTAAGCTGAGAGTATCATGTCAAATTAATTATAATGTGTTTCTGCAGGGTTAGTTAAGATCAGGCCATGGTGATACAGGGGTTGGGAAGACGCGGCTGCCTTCAGGCTTGTGCCTCCCTTTGGCAGTAGCTACCGCGAGCTGAGACCGAGACCCCAACGGCTGCTCAGATACAGTTTTAACTTATTTCTTCAGCAAAACTATGGATTTAGAAAAGTACTGAGGAAGGCTGAACCTTGAAATTTAAACAGTGTCAAGCTGAGAAGCATACAAGACAAGTGCCTTGATCTTGTCCCTGGAGGAAACGCTTGTGTGCTTTCGTCCCCCTAGCTTATAGGATCTCTCGAGAAGCCTTTTTTTCTTCTCTACTGGATTCACAGGCTGTGTATTTGGATCAGATATTCGGCATTGTGAATCACTGAAATCCAGGGTGCAGAGTTATTTTGAAGGCATAAAAGCTAACTTGTTGGATAGCAAACAATGACAAAAACGAAGGATACCTCAGAAAGGAAATTAAGCCCCTGTTGGCCTTTCTGCTTATATGGGAAGGTGTCTGGGTAGGAGATTCCTCAGCAAGGAAGATACCTCAGCTGAGCTGAGGAGCTCAAGAGCCTTAGCCAAGCTCCTCTCATCCTATCCTCTCTTCTCATTACCACTTCTTGATTTCTTAAGTCACATAAAGCAGCACATATAATCGAAATCCACTGGGAGGGTCCAAGATGCTGATGGAAGGACCAAGACAGTCAACGGTGGACACTGCTCCCAGGATGGGGCTGCCAGACCAAAACTGAGCAGACATATTCAATACAAAGGGTTTCTTTGCCAGGAGAGCGTTCCAGATAGCTTTCCAGGGTAAGTAAGGATTGGTGAGATTTCAAGTCCAGCTTGAAGATTTTCCTATTTATGGATTGATGGGTTTTCAGGCTTAGGGATCAAAGGATTTGAACCTTTGTTCAAATGTTTCATCTAAAATTAGCAAAACCGAGGCGGGTCCTATCGAGAGGCAATATAGGTTTGTTCAGACTTTACTTGTAAACTTAGCATAATCGGGGGATTGCCATATTGAGAGGCTGTAGATAAACTTTGTAAAAGTTTCCCAGTGCTCAGGGATTGGTGGCTTCTGTTCAGACTTTCAGCTAAAATGAGCATGCGCAGAGAATGATCCTGATGAGGGGCTGCAGGTAAACTTTGTTCAAGTTTCAGAGTGCACAGGGATTGGTGGCTTTTGATCAGAATTTTCACTTAAAATTAGCAGGACCTGGGGATTATCGAGCCAAGGGGCTTCAGGTAAACTTTGTAAATGTTTCAGAGTGCTCAGGGATTGGTGGTAAACTTTGTAAATGTTTCAGAGTGCTCAGGGATTGGTGGTTTCTGCTCTGACTTTTCACCTAATGTTTCTAGAATCTGGAGATAGTCAAGTTGAGAGGCTGAGATAAACTTTGTGAAAGTTTCAGAGTAAGATTGGAGGCTTTTGGCCAGACATTTCACCTAAAATTATCATAACCTCCAGAGGGTCCTGCTGGGGGATGTAGATAAACTGCAAATGTTTCACAGTGTTCAGGGATTGGAGGCTTGGTTCTGACTTCTCACCTGAAATTAGCATAACCTGGGGATGGGGTTGCGGGGTTGTAGATGACCTTTGTGCAAGTTTCAGAGTGCTCTAACGTTGGAGACTTTTGTTTTGATGTTTCACTTACAATTAGGATAACCTGCACTTGGTTCTGTGGAGGGGCTGCAGATAAACTTTGAAAATTCCCGAGTACTCTAAGATTGTGTTGTGCCCTTAGTCCACATGGAACACAGAAGAGCTCAAGAATTGTGAAGTCTGCTGCAACTCGAAAAAAGAGTTTTTTATTATTTAAACTCAGATCACTCACCTAGCACTCACTGTGTGAATGCTGGCAAGAGACCCTGAGTCCAGAAAACATTGCGTTTATATACAGTATAGTTAGAAATAGTGTCAAAGGGGAGTAGAGGGCTGTAATCATTTGGTGGGATAGTACTGAAGCAGGAGTGGGGTTAATGGGTGTCTTTACATGGACTAATTTTATGGCTAGTCGTAACTGTCTGAGTAACCTGACCTCGGTTTACCTTTTAATCCATGGTCTCCTCTGAGCTTGTTATTTCTCTAAGATCTCAAGGACAGGCACCTGCAGTTCTGCTGCTTATCAGCAGAAGGGTTGGGTTTTGGAGACACAAATGTGGGGAGGATGCCTCTTTACAATGTCCTCATTAAGGGGGTTTTATGGGGAGTGCCATTCTAAAGCTAGGAGAGGGGCTATGAGCCCCTGGTTGCTGCAGACACAGCACAGAAAGGAGCTGTCTGCATATCTTGCCACTGGCTGGAAGGAAGATGGAAACTTGTGGTGGGGGTGGGGTGGGGGGTGGGTGGGTGGGTGGGGTGGAGGGTGGATTGGGGGGACACAGAGACAAACTGTATACAACACTGAAGTCTCTCTAGTATCAGTAATTGGAGGGTTAAAACAATTGGTGGCTTTTGGACAGACATTTTCCCTAAAATTCGCATAACCCGCAGCTGGTCCCGTTGAGAGACTTCAGATAAACTTTTTGTGAAAGTTTCAGAGTGCTCAGGGTTTGGAGGCTTTTGGTCAGAATTTTCACTTAAAATTAGGATAACCTGAGGATTGTCCTGTTGAGGACACTGTCCCACCTCAAAGCTGTATGGTTCCTGGGCTCTGGTATCTCAGGATGCCCTTCCGTTGGGATAATTTCTCCTATCAGAGCTGTGTGGTACCTGACCTTCTGAGACCCAGGACACCTTCCCACCTGAGCAGAAAGGCAAACAGGGGCTGCAAAGTAAATAAACATAAATAGGATTCTGAATAAGGAAATGAAGGCTTTCTCATGTGAAACCCAGGCAAACACAAATGATGTCTGGCTCCCTTGATTAACAAGCTGTAAACAAGAAACTGGCATTTGTGCTTGGGTGAGTAGTGTAAGGCTTTGGTGTGGTACTATTCACAGTAGCCTTGAAGCCTTCTTAATGGAAGGCTACTGCCTCCTTGCTAAAAGAATGAAATCTCCCTCTGAGAGGAGACAAGCCACCTTCTCTCCACATAGGAGTTAATAATGAATTCTGTCAGCCAAGCACCTGGCCTGAGGAGGGGATCCACTTTAAGGCATTCGACAGCAAATAGGGAGTAAGTGCCATTTTATGGGGCCATGTGCTTTTCCTTCTTCCCATAACCCCTGCTCTTCCTGCAGTCTCTCACAGAGCTGCAGTCTTGCTCCTAAGTCTGTCCACTTTTCTGAATCATCACCTAAACTCTAACTTTTCCTTTTCTTCTATCTCTTCTCTAGGTGTGCTCACACGAATACTTTTTGCTTATGTAATCCTGTGTGGGTCAGTCTCTAAAATTCACCTCCCTACCCAGTGGCTGCCTGTCAATCATGCAGATGATATCCATGCTGGCTTTGTTTATAAAGAACAGCTTCTTCTCATTTTATGCTCCATTATTTTCCCAAAGACAGCTGATGGGAAATAAAGCTAGGGAGGTATCCCTAGGGCTTTCTTTTTCACCTTGGTTTCCCACCTTAGATTTGTTTATTTAATTTCATCTGTGTGAGTATGTTGTCTGCATGTATGTCTCTGTACCACACGGTTGCCTGGTATCCAAAGAGGTCAGAAAAGGCATCAGATCCCTTGGAACTGGAGTTGTGCATGGCTGTGAGCCCCCTGGTGGATGCTGGGAACCAAACCTGGGTCTTCTGCCAGAAAAAGAGCTCCTGACTCATTAGTGTTTTCCTATTAAACTATAATGACATTGTCCTTGAGAAGCTGGGGAGATGGCGAAGTGGTAAAGAGGACTCTTTCTTGCAGAAAATCCTTGTGCAATTCTGACCACCCATATGGAAGATCGTAAACTCCCATAACTCCAGTTCCTGGGGATCTGACACCTCCTTCCGACCTATGCAAGCACCAGGCATAAAAGAGGAATATGTGAAGGTAAAATACTCATATATGTAAAATAACACATAAAATATTAAAAAATTATTGTCCTCGAGTTTTCATCATCTCTTTAAAGTCTCATTATCTGTCAGAGTAAGAACCTCAAGAGGATTTGCTGATTTTTTTCTTTCTGGAATCAGTATTTGTTAAGGGATAATGAAGATGAAATGAACAAGGATTCTGCCTGGGTTGTTCCTCTTCATAGCCATGCTTGAGTAAAACAAACCCTTAATGACCTGACATACAACAGTTAGGAGAGTCTGGCCACTTGATCTGGTATCAGTAAAGGGCTCAGCATCCCTTTTCTTCTTAGTGCTTGCCTCTCTGTTTGGACTTAGTTTCTCTAGTGTACCTTTTAGTACAAATCGACACACATTATCAGTATTTTCAGAAGTGCTATCAGACTCTGTAAAGTACACCACTTAATCTTGTTTAATACTTAAGGATATTTCACATTTCAGTAAACACACTGCAGTGTTTATGTCCAGAGTTAGTGGACTGATTTTGCCCTGTTTCATTCTCTGATTCATGGAGGTATTTTTCAAACAGTGGAAATGCTACCACTCATCTGGCTGGCTGGCCTGCTCTTACACCATGAAAGAAATCAGTGTGTGTAGATAGATAGGCTTTCAAATGCTGGTGTTTGCCAGATTTGCTTTCCCTCTGTTCTTGAAAGCTGCCAGGCATGACAGTATGATGTCAAGTGTAAACCACCAGACTATTCTCAACCTGTGCATCCTCCATACCATCAACAATGCTATTGAAAGGGAGAGGAAAGACCAAACCAGAGAAGCCTCTTCTTGTGTATAAGTCTGCAATACCAGATCACACAGTATAGGAGAACATCTTCCAGCCAAGCACGAACAACCTTATTCTATAGAAAAAAAAAGGAGTTGGATCCAGGGACCAATTACACCATCTGTTAGAAAAAAAATCACAGCCTTGCCTTTTACCACCAATCAGAATCGCGAAGGCTTTAGTTTTAAACCATTCACAGTCTTGCCTCTTAGCACCAGTCACTGTAGTACCTCTCAGGCCATCAAGAAAAGGGGTTGCCTCTTCTTTGTTGAACACTATTCCAGAGTCTTCAGTATTTCACTAAGTCTTGGATAACTGTAAATCTAGTGCAAACAGTTACAAACCATTCATCCAGGCCAGGGCCATATCCTCCGACTAGCAGCATCAATTGTGGTCTTAGTACAGTTTTCTCAAGAGGTCAGTGCAGAGTTCAAGACAGTTGGTGATGAGTAGTCTGCCTAGCATTTGACCTACACTAATTTTGCTCAAAATAAAGGTTTGGCTGTTGGGCTCTGTATTTACTCCCATCAGCTGCAAGAAGAATCTTCTCTGACCATTATTCTCTGAATAAAGTGCTTACCTATGTATTTAGCAGAACATCATTAGGATTCATTTTATCCTCCTCCTTTTCTTTCCTAAGACCAGTAGTATTTGGTTTTACCCTGGGTCCCCAGGCTATCTAGTCTCTGGTCTTGGTCACCAAAGCAGTGTCAGGTGTAGGTCCCATCTGTTGGAGTGGGACTTAAGTCACTTCAGATATTGGTTGTTGCCCCCACAGGACTATGCCACAGATGCCCTAGCATAATTTGCAGACAGGACCACAATGTAGATCCAAGCATTTCTGGCTGGACTGATGTTTGCATTTCTCTCTTGTTGGCTTGCAGAGTATTTGGCTGTACGTAAGACACTAGAATGTAGGGGTGAAGGTTCTATGTAGGCACCAGATTGACCTCTACATGTTTACTGAGGGGTCTCTCTCTCTCTCTCTCTCTCTCTCTCTCTCTCTCTCTCTCTCTGTGTGTGTGTGTGTGTGTGTGTGTGTGTGTGTGTGTGTGTTTCCTTAAACAATGAGGTCTTGCTGTCAGCTTGTACAGACCAAGTTATTGTCTTGGCAGTATTCTGGGTTTGGCGGGAGGGATATCCATGGGACCACTCTGGCCAAGATTTCTATTAGATTCAAACATTCCCAGTATGGAAGATTTGTTTGGTCACACTAGATGGACAGGTGATAATCCTCTCATTCTCTCTCTCTCTCTCTCTCTCTCTCTCTCTCTCTCTCTCTCTCTCTCAATCTGTCTCTGTCTCTCTCTCTCTCTGGAGATTACTCTTGCATTGACTTCATATATTTTAGAATATTTCTACTGCAGTAATCTCCTTAACACCTCTCAGCTCCCCATCGATTCTGTCTCTCCCACATTCTCTTCCTCAGTGCCATTACCCCTCTTCCAATGCAGCTGATCCTCCTATTCTTGCACCCTCCCCATTCATCCACAACATCCACTCTATTCTCCTCTCCCAGAGAGATTCCTGGGTCCCCCAGTCACTTCTTCTATACTGAACCTCTCTGGGTTTATAGATTGTACCTTGGTTATTATTATTTATTTAACTGAAACCACATAATAAGCAAATTTATACCACATTTATCTTTCTGCACCCAAGTTACCTCATTCTGGAATATTTTGTACTCTTCCATCCATTGGCATCCAAATTTTGTGATTAATTAATTGATGCTTAACATCTGAGCAATTCTCTATCCTATAAATGAATCACATTTACTTTATCCATTCTTTTATTGAGGAACATCTGACTTGTTTACAACTTATGGTGATGAATGAATGACCATGGTTGAGCAGCAACCATGGTTGAGCAGGTGTCCTGCTGGTAAGATGAATTGTCTTTTATGTATATGCCCAAGAGTGGTAAACATGGAACCAAAGGCAGATAGATTTCCATCTGGCATATTGTCGATCCAAATCAACATATATGAACTCACAGAGACTGAAGCAGCAAGGAAAGGGCCTGCACCAGGAAGTCTGCATATATATTATAGCTTTCAGGCTTGTCTTATTATGGGAACTCTGAGCATATGAATAGGTGGGTCTCTGATTCTTGTGCCTACACTTGGGGTCTTCTCTTCTGTTGTCTTGTTCATCTTCTAGGTGATAATTGTGTTTTATCTTATTCTAAGTCACATTGTTATGTTTAGATGTGATCACTTAGAAGCCTGTGGTTTTTTAATGAGAGACAGAAAGGCAGTGGATCCAGATGAGAGGGACTATGGAGTGGATCTTGGAGGAGTACAGCAAGTGGAAGTTAAAATTAGCATATTTTAGGGGAGGAAAAGTGAATTTACTTTGAATGAAAGAGGAAAACTTAAGGAAATCTGTCCAGAGCATATTAAGTGATAGAGAGTGGAAAAGTTGTGGAAGAAGATGACCAGTCTGCCAAAAAAAAAAAAATGAAAACAATTTTTCAAGCTCTGAAAACAAATGCATATTTTAAAAGAGAATAGATGTATGTTTGGGAAGTTGCAGGAAACCTTGATGCTCTGAGATATGATAGCATATTGCTAATTCAGTAACTCAGTTTTTAGAGTTACAAACATTTATGTCACAACTATGCCATAATGTGCTAAGCAGGCATGTACGGAGGACATTTACAACACTGGGACAGCCAGTGCTGAGACCCTTCCAGGCAGCAAGGTTCAGATGCACCACCATAGTGACTTACTTTGCTTCACTTAAACCATCTACATTCTTGGGTTTGTTAGTCCTTATTTTATACCAGACTTTCACTAGAGGCTCCCTGTTCTTCCAAATGAATTCATGACAGTACATGATATACTATATCCTAAGAGACCTCGCCATGATGCAGCTCCATAGTCAAAAGTTTCCATCCCAGGATCACCCCAGATGTATCCATGGCAATGATGGCTTTTAAGGCATTGCCTACCATGAATGGGAGAACGGGGAGGAAGATGATAGCGAGCCTCCCCCCAGGGATCTTGGTGCAGATGGCAGCATGAATTGTCATGATTGCTCCCAATGTGCCAACTGTAGGTCCTTATCTTCCTGTGGCAACTTTACACACATAACTGACAAAATTGGAAGGGACACCTTCAGACAGGCACACGGGAACAAACTGCTCTTGAACCAGCCTGTTCACAATGCTGGATGAGAAGTTCCACACAACACATATATTTGTGCCATGTGGAATAAGAAGAAATGACTGAACATCGACAGCCATATTGGAGACCAAAGGACCCTAGATTGTGGGTTTGAATGTGAAACATCTGACATGGTCAGACACAGAAACCACACTCTCCATAATCAGAATACAAGGGCGTCTGCAGCTATGATGCCTGTCACAGTCTTCTCGCCATCACCTAGGCTATTGCACTGTGTGTTAATCTCCTTTCTGAGGTCTACTTCTTTTTGTGCCCGTATGCTATCCAGCCAAATAGCTTTATGACATCAACACAATGCTGCACCTTGGACTTCAGTGGCTCAAACTGCCAAATAGCAGCTGATCCAAACGCACAGCCTGTGAACACAGTAGTGAAGAAAATGGGCTTCACTGGAGTTCTTATAAGCTAAGGGCAAGGATAAAAGACTGTTTCCCCTAGGGGTGGGATCAAGGCACATCTGTATGCTTGTCGCCATAACACTGTCTGATCTTCAAAGTTTATCCTTCCTCAGTACCTTTATAAATGTTCATTTTTTTCTGAAGAAATAATTTTATCCTTTATTCGTGCTGCTGTACAGCTTGGGTCTCAGAGAGCTCCTGGTAGCCTTCCCCCAAAGGAAGCGCAGAAAGCTAAAGACAGTTCCAGCCTCACTGTATCCAACCTTGCAATGCCCTCTTCCCAACCTCTGGCCCATCTTGGCCTGATCTTCCTAACCCTGCAGAAAGACATTATAAGGAATTTGACACGATACAGTGACTTTATTGTAGGTCTCACATGTTTTGCAGAGAACCAAAATTCTTGTTATTAATATCATTTTCTTTCCATTTTCAATAGATTCTTTTCTTATAGTAAATAACCTAAAAATTCCATAAAAATACTAAACTAAAAAGCCATAAATCGTAAACAAAGATGAGATGTAGATACTTTCAGGCCCTATGAATGTGTCTTCAACCTTTATGTCTTGATATGGGCTAAAATCAGTCTGTTGACTGTCCTTGTGATGTAGCTCAGTGGTAGTGCCAGTGTTCTTGCCAGCACAGTGTCCCGTGTTCGATTCCCAACATCTACAAGGTTTTTCTTTTCCTCTCTCGAGGTCTTTTTCTACTCTAAAACACATTTCTGTGGAGACCTCCATAGCCTCCTCACGATGATAAAAGAGCTCATCTATGATATGACAAAAATGTTGCTCTATACCTTGGAGATATTTCCATGGAGACCTCCATAGTCTGGAGAGTCCAGCCTGGTCATGTCTATAGGGATGTTCTGATCACAGCTTGAGCAAATCGCTGCTTTCAGGCCAGTGGGAGTTTCCTAGTGGGCATGCTTTCTCAGGTTATAGGTAACAAGGGGGAATCACTTCTGCTTTGAGAGAAAGGAAGGGAGGGATGGGCAGAGCATTCCTGTTTACTAAGAAGAGAGAGGGAAGGAGCATTGTGGTTGTCATGGAAACCTGAGGTCTTTGTGCACACTCTTTTCAGTGGCCAACCCAGGGATGTAGTGCAAGCTGCATTCTCTGTAGCCAAGCTTATGGGTTCCCAGAGGTGAGCAGTTGAACCTCCCTGAGGGTGGCAAGACAGATGCAGGGATCCCAGACGCAGGTAGGCTCACTCTCACTTCTGGATTTATGGCCAGTGTGTTGCGTGCAGCAGGAGACAGACTTGGGAACATTCTTCTTCGTCAGAGGGAGCTGCTCGGTTCTGGGGTGCGCTGGAGCCATTGCGGGGGAGCGTATTGAGGATGGGGAGATAGGGCAGACTATAATGTGCACTCTCTGACCCCAGTTTTCCCTCTGTCAAACAGGTATGAGAGGTGGTAATTAAGTGGAAAATTCTGAACAGTAGTATAGCATTTTCCTTTATAGATGTGTCAGATGATTTTTTTTACATATGCATTTTATCTTCCTTCCCTATTTTGTTGTTGTTGTTGTAGTCATTGTTGTTGTTGTTATTATTTTTGTTGTTGTTGTTCTCTTTTGCTTTGTTGTCTTTTGTTCCCTTTTTTCTTTTTCTTTTTCTTAGATATTTTCTTCATTCACCTTTCAAACACTTTCCTGAAAGTCCCCTATACCCTCCCCCCGCCCTCCTCCCCAACCTACCCACTCCTGCTTCCTGCCCCTGGCATTCCCTTGTACTGGGGCATATGATCTTTGTAATACCAAGGGCCTCTCCTCCCATTGATGGCCGACTAGGCCATCCTCTGCTACATATGCAACTAGATACACAGTTCTGGGTGGTACTGGTTAGTTCATATTGTTGATCCTCCTATAGGGTTGCAGATCCCTTTAGCTCTTGGATACTTTCTCTAGCTCCTTCATTAGGGGCCCTGTGTTCCATCCAATAAATGACTGTGAGCATCCACTTCTGTATTTGCCAGGCACTGGCATAGCCTCTCAAGAGATAGCTCTTGCATGCGCTCAACTGGCCAGGAAGAACGACACTGCAACAGGATCCTTCTGCACATGTTTATTGGGAGAGCATTGATTGCATAGGCGAAAGAAGAACCCCGAACAAGGAAAATGATGCTGCTTATATACCCCTCCATGTGACATGTCAGCTCCTGATTAGCTGCTCACTCATCACCCCACTACTATGCCCCGGGATGGGCAGTGACTTGGCACGAATTTACTCTTGCACCTGCGCACATTACTTGTTTACCAGTTAGGCACAGTGGAGGCTCGTGATGGCAATTGCTCACGGCTCTCCACAATAGCTATATCAGGATCCTGTCAGCTAAATCTTGCTGGCATATGCAATACTGTCTGGGTTTGGTGGTTGTATATGGGATAGATCTTCATGTGGGGCAGTCAAATAAAATCGACTTTCAACCTAAAGTTCTCATTAAGATAAGGAGAGGCACTTCTTACACATCAAAGTTAAATTTTACCAAGAGGAACTTTCAGTTCTGAATATCTATGTTGCAAATGCAAGGGCAGCCACATTCATTAAAGAAACTTTACTAGAGCTCAAAGCACACACTGCACCTCCCACAGTAATAGTGGGAGACTTTAACACCCCCTTTTCACCAATGGACAGTTCCTGGAAACAGAAACTAAACAGAGATACATGGACACTAACAGAAGTTATGAAACAAAGGGTTTTAACAGATATCTACAGAATATTTTACCCTAAAACAAAAAGATACATACTTTCTTCTCAGCACCTCATAGTACCTTCTCCAAAATTGACCACATAATTAGTCATAAAACAGGCCTCAACAAATACAAAATTATACAAATTATCCCATGCATCCCTTCAGATCACCACGAACTAAGGCTGATCTTCAATAACAATATAAATAATAGAAAGCCAACATTCAAGTGGAAGCTGAACAACACTCTACTCAATGATAACTTGGTCAAGAAAGAAATTAAAGACTTTCTAGAGTTTAATGAAAATTAAGCCACAACATACCCAAACTTTTGGGACACAATGAAAGTAGTCCTAAGAGGAAAACTCATAGCTCTGAGTGCCCCCAAAAAGAAAATAGAGAGAGCACACACTAGCAGCTTGACAACGCATCTAAATGCTCTTGAAAAAAAGGAAGAAAATTCACCCAAGAGGAGTAGACAGCAGGAAATAATCAAACTCAAGGGCGAAATCAACCAAGTAGAAACAAGAAGAACTATTCAAAGAATTAACCAAACGAGGAGTTGGTTCTTTGAGATAATCAACAAGATAGATAAACCCTTAGCTAGACTCACTAGAGGGCACAGGGACAACATCCTAATTAACAAAATCAGAAATGAAAAGGGAGACATAACAACAGATCCTGAAGAAATCCAAAACACCATCAGATCCTTCTACAAAAGGCTATACTCAACAAAACTGGAAAACCTGGATGAAATGGACAAATTTCTAGACAGGTACCAGGTACCAAAGTTAAATCAGGATCAGAGTAACGATCTAAACTGTCCCATATCCCCTTAAGAAATAGAAGTAGTCATCAATAGTCTCTTGTTTGCAATTCACTTTGTTTTGGGACAGCATTTTGCTGTGTCCTAGCCTGGCTTAAAACTCTAAACGATTCTCCTGCCTCAGCTTTCTGGTGACAAGATTACAATTGTGGGACACTGTATGGTTTGGATTAATTGGAAATTTTAAGTTGCCATCTTTTGTGGTACCCACTCTGCACCATAACCCTAAATCTCCTCAGTACCATTGCCAGATGACACTGGCACAGCATCTGTCTGCACACCTACTGTCTTAATGTCACTAATAAATCTCTTATAGAATGAGCAATCTTACTCAATGTCCCAGTAAACAACAGAACACATGAAATCTTTCCCATTTTTTTATTTCTTTTTCCTGTTTGACTTTTGGAAGTATTTCTGAAATTATCATAGACATTTGCTATTGAATATGAATATTTCAAACTTTCATCCTACTCATGGACTTAAATCTTCTCATTTTTTTAAGCTATGGACTTTTTTTTTATATTTTAATGATTTCACCTTCTCTAATTCACCAATTTTGATTTTTATTTGGTGTCTTGTCTGTGAAATCTTCACCTAGAACCCCGTGACAGAGATTTTCTTTTGTACATTCTGTTAAAAATTCTTTAGGCTCACATATGTATACAATGCTCTGTATATGATACATAGATCTTAACTTATATTTGTTTTTGATATTCATTAGCTTAGTTTATGTTAGTGCTCTACCTTCATGAAGAATGCACCAGATCTCCATATAGAAGGGGTGAGCCACCATGTGGTTGCTGGGAATTGGACTCAGGACCTCTGAGAAAAGCATGCAGTACTCTTAACTACTGAGGTATCCAACAGCCAACATTTTATATTTGTGTTTCTGCATATATGCTTACCTCAGTACAGTTCTCTGACAGACCATCCTTTATACACAGAGTTGACTTTGCATATTTGTCAAATAGCAGTTGTCCAGGAAGCCAGGCATGGAACATATGCCAATAATTGCAGTGCCTGGGGTTGGGAGTTGTAGAAAGAATTTATTCATTTCTCAGCCTAGCCTACACACAAGTTTGATTTGAGCATGGGCTACACAGATAAATGTTGGCTCCAAATTGACAGTTGTCTGCACATGTGTGAGTGCCAGTAGGACTGCTGATGTCTGTCTTTCCGGACTTGTCAACCTTGATTCCAATACCATTCTGACTCAGACACCTTAGGTCTATATGGAGGTCTCTCTTCACGCAATCTTCTTCTCTGACTTTGCTCTGTTTCTTGCATTATTTTTTCAATTGATTTGTCTATGAATTTTGGAATTAGACATGCAGTTAAAATAAATAGTATAAGTCTTATTCCTGTTACATTGAATATGTAGAAAAGTTTTGAAAGAATAGATATCATAGCAATAATGAACATTCAGACCCATGATCATGTATATTTTGGATTTATGTATGTAGTAATTCAGCAATGTTTTGAGCCTTTCTAATGTATACGCAATATAGGTATATGTACCCAGATTGCTCACAAATAGCTAACATTTTTTCATTCAAGTATTCCTGTTTGTGCTGTGTGTGTATATGCATGTGTGTGTTCCTGCTTAGACTTATTCAAGCTTCTATAACTTCATCAAGTCTAGACTTTATATTCACCTTAGACCAGGATTGAGTTCCAATCTCGGGTGTATATTAGATATGTCTGAGACATGAAGTTTTATATGCAATCAGAATATACTCAGGTGAAAGGTTTCCCAAACTGAAGAGTTAAGGAAGGTCCCATCAAGTCCAATGTTCTCTTCCTCCCCACCATAGTCCATCAGGCCTGACTCACACTGATGCAGTTCTCATGAAAGCCACGAGGTGGGAGCAAAACTAAATTCTTGCATTTTAGTGAATAGGGCTGATGTTTTACAGAGTAGCAAATATCCCAGAGTTAATGTATCTCTGGTGGGTTTGGAAGCTTCAAGGGTGTACTAGAGAAGTTCCGTTTGTGGATCACCACAGATCTAGTACTCAACAACTCACTTCATTGCTGCTCAGTGTAAAGTGAGCAATTCAAACTGTGTAAACAGTGCTCCTTCATAGAGAATATGGTGTCTGATTATTCAGGGGCATTTTGTAAAGAATATGGTATTCATACTTGGACTGAATTCTGTGGCATTCAGATGCATTCCCCAAACACTCCAAGTGAAGGATTAATTGCCAGGGGTTCGTTTCTCTCTTTCTCAGAAGACTTACTTGCCTCTATGTTGTCAGGCAGGATGAAGTTTTAGGTACAGGAATGTACTCTTCAAGCCACCAATAGAGAATTGCAAACATCAGTCCAGCCACAAATGTATTGATCATCATTTTGGTCCTGCATGCAAAATATGCCAGGACATCTGTGGCATAGTCCTGTGGGAGCAACAACCAACATCTGAAGTGACTTAAAGCCCAATATAACAGATGGACCTATACCTGACACTGCTTTGGTGACCAAGACCAGAGACTAGATAGCCCAGGGACCCAGGGTAAAACTAGATACCGTTGATCATAACAGAAAGGGGATATAAAATGAATCTTGGAGTAAGCTCAGGTTGTCTAACAACAAATAATAACAGGAAGCAACAATATTTCTTCCTTAATCTCTCTTAATATCACTGGACTCAATTCCCCAATCAATAGATATAGACTAAGAGACTGGATACATTAAGAGGATCCAACGTTTTGCTGCATACAGGAAACTCACCTCAGTGACAGAGATAGACTTTACCTCAGAGTAAAAGGCTGGAATAGCCATTTGGTGAGGAAATCAGAGAAAAGGTCTGGGGATAGTGGAGGTAGAATCTGAGTTTAGAGGAATCTTAGTCCTGTTTTGACATCCTTCAAGAGGACAGTCCTAGGTCACAATAACTTTGTTGTGTCTGTTGTAGATATCTCTAGCAGAGAATCTCCAGTGGTAGGTGTTGGGAAGGCTAGATAGAGTCTGGGCAGTAGCAGAGCTAGCATGAAGAATGACAAAAACAGCCAGGAGAATGGAGGAGAGGGGGCTTGTGGAGGGCACATGGCCTGGGAGATCTTGTTGTCCTTCTGGATGTGGTGTTTCCTCTGCCTCCTCCTCCTCTTCTTCTGTCCTTTGTCTAAGTAGAGTTTCAATGCAGTGGCTACAGCCTCCTGACAAATGGTTGGACTGTTAGCCATTCCCTGTGGGAGAACAGTCCATTCATGTTGTGAGGCGGGGCCAAAGTTGTTAATGGGGGTTACTGAGAATGCAAAGCGTTCACAGTCTCAGGGATGGAAAGGGATGGAAAAAAAGCATTTTTTAAATGTCTATTGCTAATAGGGGAACTTTGGCAGGGATGGCTGAGATATGGGGTAGCCCTCTTTGTGGGTAGCCCGAGTCTCCCATGGTTTTGTTAATTGCCCTCATATCTTGTAATAATCTCCACCCCTGAGCTCCTTTTTTATACCAAACACAGGGGTATCCCATGGACTGTGGAAGGGGCAGAGATGTAGCAACAGCTGTTCTTCTACCAGCTGTGTGAGGGCTCTAAGCTTCTCCCTCAATAGAGGCCACTTTGGGACCCAGATGGCTTCATTGGAAAGCCAATCAAGGCAGGGAGTACTATATCTGACAATGGCCCCTAGATTTGGGGGTGATTTGGAGGAGGGATTTTAGGGTCTCCTTGCATATTATCTTTATAGGTAATGTCCTCTATTGTAATGTGGTCTCTTTCTGGTTGGGTGGTAAGAACTACATCTAAGTCTTGGAAGATATCTCTCCCTAGAAGACTGGTGGCTACTTGAGCCATCAGGGGCCATATGTGACCTGTAGCTACATTTGGATCTTCCCACCTGTAGGCTTTTTTGGTAATGAATACATGAGAGGTACCCCCTATGCCTGTGAGTTGGGGCCCAGGGATCAGTCGCCAGTCATGTGGGATCTCTTGCTGTATTGAAATTGTCCTATTTGCTCCAGTATCAATTAAGGACTTGAATGGTTTATTATCTATTTTAATGATTAATTTTGGATGAAAGTCTTCTGAGATGCTGGATACCTATAAGGCTTCTATGGGAGTAGTTGTCCCTCTTACTGCCAGGGCTGAGGGCTTCTTCGTCTGAAGTTTAAAGGCTCCAGTGGCTTAACATCCTTATCATATACAGCAGTACAGTCTTTCCTCTAGTGAAAACGTTTTCTGAAGCAAGGGCAGATTTTCTTACTGCAATTAGAATCTGTTATGGGGAGAGAGTTTTGTGGGCATTCATCACTCCAATGTCCTGCCTCTCCACATTTGAAGCAGATTCCTTCTGTTTTCACTGCTGCTACAAATGCCTGAGCCATGGGTGAAATCTGGTATGATATGGTTCATATATCTGGTTGCCACAATCCACATCTCATGATGTTCCTCTTGAAGAGCCTGGAAAGCAAGTGTGGATTCAGAAGTCATGCCTTCCCATACAATGGTTTTAAGAAGGAGGTGTCTGGAAGTGGGGTTGGGAATTTTTCTTTCTAGGCTCATTTTGGTTCTGAGAATAAAATCAGATAGGGTTTCTCAAGGCTTTTGATGAAGAGAGCAGGGAGGAAGCAGGGTCTTGAGACTCTGAGGGTGGTCTCACTTATACCCTCCTTCCACCAGGGTCAGCTCTACTGTGCGGTTCAGGTGGGGCTCACTCTCCCGAGTGCTGCAGCTGGCAATGGAAGGGACCAGCTCTCCCATGCTGCCCAGGCAAGGGATGCTACCAGCTTTCCTGCTTGCCACAGACAGCAAGGGGCAGGACTGTCTCCTCCACATCCATATACCCCAATGGCCAACTGAGAATAGTGTCTGCTTTCCTGACTGCTGCTGAAGTGCAGGTAGGGGCAGGGTAGGCTGTGCTGCTGTACAGCTCTCAGTGAGCAGGGCTAATTCTCTCTTGCTGAAACCCTCTGAGCAGTGTCACCTATGACCAGCACCAGTTTTATTGTGATGCCCAGGCAAGGTGTGGAGCCCTCTCTCTGGAGTACTGCAGCTATGAGGGGTGGGACAAGTTTCCTCCTCTGCCTAAGCAAGGGGTAGGGCCAGATCTGATAAGTCCATAGACATCAACATGGCCCTCAGTGTCAGCATGGCCTGAACTTTAACATGGCCTCAGGTGACAGCCTCGGCTGCTCTCTTCATTGTGCATAGAGTATTCTGGTTCTCTTTCTCTCTCATGTGTGTGCTGTCCTGTGTATGATGTGTGTGTGTGCTATGAGGTGTGTGTGTGTGTGTGTGTGTGTGTGTGTGTGTGTGTGTGTGTGCTGTGTGCTTGTGCATGATGTGCATGTGTGTCTACCTGTGTGTCTCTGTGTCTGTGCTGTATGCCTATGTGTGGTGTGTCTGCCTGTCTGCCTGCCTGTCTGCCTGTCTGCCTGTCTGCCTGCCTGCCTGCCTGCCTGCCTGCCTGCCTGTCTGCCTGTCTGCCTGTCTGTCTGCCTGCCTGCCTGCCTGCCTGCCTGCCTGCCTGCCTGCCTGTCTGCCTGCCTGCCTGTCTGCCTGTCTGCCTGCCTGCCTGCCTGTCTGTCTGCCTGCCTGCCTGCCTGCCTGCCTGCCTGCCTGCCTGCCTGTCTGCCTGCCTGCCTGCCTGTGTGTGCTGTGTGCTTGTGCATGGTGTGTGTGTGCTGTGTGGTTTGTTGCGTGTGTCTGTGTTCTGTGTATGTTGTATGAGTACTGTTGTGTGACATATGCATACCCTGTGAGTGCTTTATGTGTGCTTTGGTTCCAAAGTTCCGAAGTTCATGGAATCACCAGCCATATCAGATTAGGCATTCACTGTACGCCAATGTCACTTCATTTTAACTATGTTAGTTACAAATTCAATATCCCTATTTCTGAATAAGATCACACTCTAGGCCAACAAGGGATAAGCTTTCAACATACATGTGAGGACACCATGCCACCCTGCATAGTTTGTATGGGGTATCATCACATTAATGCTGAAACTTTAATTTTTTGCTGTTCCTCCTGCTGCTGCTTTTGTTGTTGATGTGAGACAGGGTCTCATGTACAACAGGCTGACCTCAAACGTGTTATATAGCAAAGAGTGACTTTAAACTCCTGATTCTCCTGCCTCAACCTCTCTAGTGCTGGTATTGGAGGTATGTGCCTCCACCCCCAGCTCTTCAATTTTTACTTATTCATATTTTAAACCCAACCCTTCTTCTTCCTGTTGCTATCATTTGCCTATACCTCCTTGGCAAGGAGCAGGAATTTCTTTGACTGATTTATCAGGGGTTTTTTTTCTATTTAACCTTCCATGCCTGAGATTCTATCTTCTGTATATTGTACTCTGTTGGTGATGCTTGCAATTGTAACTTCTGATCACATACCTAGCTTTCCATCTTCAGGATTCCATCCGTTTGTGTTTTCTTTAAAACTTCTATATCCGTTTTCAGGTCATAAATTTTTTTGCCACTTACTTCACCTATTTGATTGTATTTTTGTATGTCTTTAAGGAATTTATTTCCTCTTTAAATGTCTTTATCATCTTCATATGATTGTATTTAAGGTCATTTTCATCTGGTTCTGCTGTGTTGACCTATCCAAGGTTTGCTGTATTAGGATATCTGGGCTCTGGGGGTGCTAGTTGCTCTGGATATCATTATGTTCTTATGTTACCCTCTAGTCATCTACGTTTTGTGGTTATTTTAGGTTTAGGTGCTGATTTCCGAGTTTATCTTTATTAGATGGGTGGTTTTGGATGTTATTCCCTTGGTTTTGTCCCCCACCCCCACCTCCCCGTCTTTTGGCCTAAGTGTCATTGTGTTCAGGTGACTGTTTATTGGGTCTCCTGTTCCAGTAGGATAGCTCCTTGTGGTTTTTGTGTCTTGTGTGACCTCTGGGAGTTAGGGTACATGCTCCTGGTAGGAGGAGACTTTAACAAATAGCACCTGGAGAACACAGAACAGCATATGTTAAGGCCCAGTGTTAAGAACAGGGTTCTGGAAGGAAGTTAGCAGGAGCAGGACAGAGTCAAGGTAGGGTAATTGGGTGAGAAAATTTTACACACACACACACACACACACACACACACACACATATATGATTGCTATGAGATACATTATGTTGTACAGCATAACAATATCACACACACACACACACATATGATTGCTATGAGATACATTATGTTGTACAGCATAACAATATATTGGAAATCTATGCTAATAAGCAGAATGAACCTTTGTTGGTATGGAATTGTAAGACAAACAGCATGCAGCTTCAAGTCGATCTAAAAATATAGTTGGTTACATTGTAGAGGTCTGAAACTAGGGAATACGTGGAGAACCATGGACTAATAAATAGAATGTGATTTCTGTAATGCTGTCAGTGAGGACCATAGTCTTTTTATGTATTAGTAAACTACATTAAGAACAGTATTGGAACAATTAAGGATAACCCCAAATTTAAAACTTATGCCTTCATATTCCAGCTGTTATTTCACTGCATCAAACAGCCTTTGTTGATGAAAAGGCTCTGTTTTCCACAAAAGACTTCCTTAGATCTTTCTTTGAGAACTCAGAGGGTGCAGACATTCTTTGATCTCAGTTTATCATTTCATAATTTCCATGTACACAATGGTATCTGCAGAAAACTCAGAAATTCGGGAAATGGGAGGCATCAAGTTTTGGTTGAAGATTCTCTGCTCAAGTTCTGTGTATGTAACCCCTGTCCTTCTTGTCTTTCAAAGTCCTGGAAAGCAGTAGATGATAAATGATTTGTATGCATGTATTATTGTAGAGTATGAGGGAAGATTAGACTGGGCAGAAGATGACATGCTCAGGAAGACCTACCTGTGTGTTTATTGTGTTTTTAACTTCATACTCTTGTTCCATGCTGGCTGCTGCATTTTTAGGGGACAGGAGAAATTAAAAACATGTAGTGAGATAGTCCAGCACTGTCAAATCAAATCCAGTGTACTTGAGACGTGCAGTAAAACCCATAGCTCCTCACCGGCCACAGAGCAGACTCTCCCTGTTCAGAGCCCCATCCCTCTCTTGCTCCAGACTCACAATTCTCTCTTTACCACAGTCTATCTCTCTCCCTCCACCTCCCCTTTCACACACCCATATCTCTCTCTCTCTCTTTCTCTCTCTCTCTCTCTCTCTCTCTCTCTCTCTCTCTCTCTCTCTCTCTCACACACACACACACACACACACACACACACACACACACACAAGACCTTCCCTGTATATAAGCTATGCTTTGGATGTGAAGAGGCAGAAGACACATTGAGATTTTCACCTGTGTTCTGAGAGCTGAGAAAAAGTACAAGAGCTCTGTTGCTCTCTCTAGAATGCTCAGTCTTAGTTTTCCTCATCTTGTGCCAAATTTCCTTTTGTAAGGGAAAACTACACACCATGATTCCTCCATTACTTATCATTCTACATAGATGACATTTACCTGCTTGTTTCTGAGACTTATTCTGTTTGGAGAAGTAACAAGAGTAAAAGATGATGATGACGACAAGGACCATGGTTACTAAGAGCCCAGTTAGAATGTGCAGGTTCTTGTAGTTATCTGGGAGAAAGATGTTAATTAGAGGTAAATCTTAGGATCCTCATTTTGTTACATTGCATAATATTTAATATTGACAGATAATTAATATATTTATTTAGCATTAAAGGACAAGATGGAGAGCCTACTACTTCTATTTATATTATTATACTATTAACACAGAATATAAATATATTCTTTATTTGCATATAGTATTTCACTGACTCCTAATGACTTATGATTAGATGTAGCCTCCCCCAGCCTGAAGTGGGCTGGTACAGACCCTGTTGCTACTAAGATGGGGCCACCTGCGGTGCAGCTTTCTGACTTGGTTGGCTCATTTTTGAAGTGACAACTGCCCTGCTCTTCTGCTACCTGTGAAGAGGCTGAACCTGTCTTCCTGAGACATTCCTGAATAGGCAATCAGCCTGGCGCCCAAGTGCTGACAGAATGGCTCCAAGCTAGGGGGTGGGGGGATGGGCCTTTCCCCTTATAAGCATGGTCTCTTAGTAAACTCGCAGGCCTTGAACAGAAAACGTGTCTTGGTCTCCACGTGTCTTGGTCTCCATTAATTTCTCTCGCAGTCTAAGTCTCTTTCAGCCCCAGCCTGCCTTCCAGGTGTACCTGGTTCTTGTAGGCCACAGGCTGGCATACAACAATTAGACATGTATATTAGTGAGTTTCTCAACTCTCAGCAGAAGTGCTTGTATTTGTGACATGTGGTTATTTATAGATATACACAACTGGAAAAGTTGCAGAGAGTAAGGGATTACAGAAATCTTGATCCTAAATGTGATGTTTATATCACATCTTTTCTATATATTCAGGGATCTTGTGAAAGATAGGAGATGAGATTGCACAAAAGGCCATGAATAAATACAAGGAAACAGTCTTGTGGACACAGCAGGGTAGTTGCATGTTTGAACTTCACAAAAAGATGTCACAGTGACTAAGACCAATGCAAGTTCAAGCTAGATAAAATTACAACATGGAGAGGAGAGATGCATGTGGAATCCAACCTATACCAAAGAAGCTATAGGTAATTGCTAAATGTTAGGAGAAGTGACAGCTTTAGGAGTGTTGTTACTTGTAAGCTGAGCATTCTCCAACAGAAGGCTATATCCAAGAATATCAGGGCATTATACCCAGGGGCCAAAAGCTCTAGAACCGGCAGTGAAGACCATGTGTTCAGTATCCTAATCTCAGATTGGTAACAGTGTTCAGTTTACATCTACAATACCCTTGAACCTAATGCTTAATTCTCTTTAAGGAGAAATGTGAAATCAAGTCTATCTCACCCATAGGTTGTATTTTTATAAAATATTCCTTCTGTCTGCTTCCCTTTTAAAGGCCACATCACCTTCTCTTCAGGAGTCATCCATTGTTTTGGGGAAGAGAGTAAAATTTACTCTTTTTTTCAATTAAAGGAGATCTTAGGTTCAGGAGTGAGAGACAAGTCGTCCCTAGAGGGTCCACACTGCTCCTCTGCTCCTAAACAACCTTCGATGTTTCAGAGTTTAAGATTCAGAGAATGGAGATGACCAGGCTAAGACTACAGAGCATTGAGGCAATGGAGCCAAAACATGAACCCAAAGAGGTTTTGGTAACCATGTTTTTACAAGAGAGAAGTGGAGTCATTTACTCACTTGTTTTGGTATCTGCTTCTGTGTATGCAGGACAGTTTCCTGTGAATTTAGTAGAGAAGGAGACAGACAGGAAAGGGAACAACAGCTGGTCAGTGGCACTGTCTGTCATCCTCTGATGGAATGTCCTTTGAGATTGGACCATGACCAGTACCTACCTCACTACTTAGTCCTGAGCATTTAAAGTTATAAGATGCCCTATGTGGTTTGCTTAAAGGAGGTGACTCCTTGGATTTCAAATTGTACTGAGATAATAGAAATACTGTGGAGAGCTCTATGTGAGCAGAGAGCAGAAGTGCTGCACCATCTCAGATCTACCCAAGCTGATCCCAACCTTATTCCTCATAAGACTGGCCTGACT
Source organism: Mus musculus (assembly GCF_000001635.26). Taxonomy (NCBI): domain Eukaryota; kingdom Metazoa; phylum Chordata; class Mammalia; order Rodentia; family Muridae; genus Mus; species Mus musculus. Next base: position 136,531,133 of record NC_000086.7, on the reverse strand, counting down.
CCTTCCTATATCTGTCTGGATACACAGATACCAAATGTGTCTGGCTGACAAGATAAGGATTTGTTGGCAAGATCCCTGTGTATCATTTTGTAATACCTTCACTTAAACTTCATCTCTTCTTTAAATATTTTTAATGGAAATATAGTTATATTCCTCTGTCACTCCATTTCCTTTCCTCAGTGTTTTCCTCTTACCCTTTCTTTTTTTTTTTTTTTTTTTTTAGGATGTATTTTATTTTTTTTTCCATTTTTTATTAGGTATTTAACTCATTTACATTTCCAATGCTATACCAAAAGTCCCCCATATCCACCCACCCCCACTCCCCTGCCCACCCACTCCCCCTTTTTGGCCCTGGTATTCCCCTGTACTGGGGCATATAAAGTTTGCAAGTCCAATGGGCCTCTCTTTCCAGTGATGGCCGACTAGGCCATCTTTTGATATATATGCAGCTAGAGTCAAGAGCTCCGGGGTACTGGTTAGCTCATAATGTTGTTCCACCTATAGGGTTGCAGATCCCTTTAGCTCCTTGGCTACTTTCTCCAGCTCCTCCATTGGGAGCCCTATGATCCATCCATTAGCTGACTGTGAGCATCCACTTCTGTGTTTGCTGCCTCTTACCCTTTCTTACAGGTTTCTTTTAACATCCCAATATTCTTAAGTTGAAAGTATCTTTTTCTTTAATTATAATTGTTATGGAGGGTTCTGTGTACACACATGTATTAATATTGATGACTCAATTTTTGTTTTATATATATGTGTGTGTATGTGTACACATATATGTATTAGTATATGATTGATATGCAAATATATATGCATTCGTATATGTATATGATGCATAGGCATTTACATATATATGTTGCATATGTACGTGAATATGTATACATGTATATGTATACGTATTTAAGTATTTCCTCGCCATCAGTAGGATGGTTCTCAGGAATGGCCTAGCCTCAGGATCTCATTAATTACCGGACATGAGATATATATGAGACAGTCTTACCTTTGGCAGGAAGGTACAAGGGGTCACTTGGGGAGGACCACACATGGGAAGCGTTCCTGAAAGAGCCATAGCATCTATAGTTCCCTTTTTGGATCATTGGACTAAGAAGGAATTTTGCCTCGAATTTACCACTGTGGCTCTGCACTGCAGGCATCCCCTGTCCCCGAGGCACCCCTTCCCTGGACATATGGAACGTGTCAAACTGATGGTCAGAGATGCAAGACAGGGTCATGGTCTCTCCTGACATCATCAGCACAGGGCCCATCAGGGCTGACAGAGAAGGTTTCTTGTATATACCTGGAAGAGAAGACATAGTCCCTTAGAAAGTCTGACTTTTTTGTTGATTGCTTTGATAATTTCATAAGATATATTTTATAGAGCTCTTCTTCTCTCCCGCTCCTCTCACACGCAACCTTCTTACCCAACTTTACTTCTCCTCACCCAACTCCATGTTCCCTCTCTATCTTTAATACTATTTTTCCTACGGAATTTCACATCATGCATCCACATCACATTCATCTCCCATCCCTTCTATATTAATTTCCTCACTCTTGTGACCTCCCTCCCCCAAAATATGAAATAAAAATAAAAGAAACAAAAATAGGAAAAATCTAAAGGGTAAAACGTCCAACTTTGTTATCTATGCACTCATTGGAGAACGGTCAAATTCCCAGTGTCATGCCCTTAAATATCATTGGCTCCTTCCCCTTCCTCACCTGCACCAGAAGCCATCAGGTGCAGAACAATAACTTCAGAGCCCTTATTTCATTTTTAAATATTTTTTTATTACGTATTTTCCTCAATTACATTTCAAATGCTATCCCAAAAGTCACCCATACCCTCCCCCCCACCACTTCCATACCCACCCATTCCCCCCCCCTTTTTTTTGGCCCTGGCATTGTCCTGTACTGGGGCATATAAAGTTTGTGTGTCCAATGGGCTCTCTTTCCAGTGATGGCCGACTAGGCCATCTTTTGATACATATGCAGCTAGAGTCCAGAGCTCCGGGCTACTGGTTAGTTCATAATGTTGTTCCATCTATAGGGTTGCAGATCCCTTAAGTTCCTTGGGTACTTTCTCTAGCTCCTCCATTGGGAGCCCTGTGATCCATCCAATAGCTGACTGTGAGCATCCACTTCTGTGTTTGCTAGGCCCCAGCATATTCTCACATGAGACAGCTATATCTGGGTCCTTTCAGCAAAATCTTGCTAGTGTATGCAATGGTGTCAGCGTTTGGAAGCTGATTATGTGGTGGATCCCTGGATATGGCAGTCTCTAGATGGTCCATCCTTTTGTCACAGCTCCAAACTTTGCCTTATTTCATTTTTAATGAGTTCTAGATTCTTATCCCTGTTCAATCACTTCTTAGTGTTCACTCTTCTCTCTCAAATTTTTGATCTCTCCTTCTCTGCCACCTCCCTGCCTCCAACTCTCTACTTCTCCCCTCATTGTCTCACTCTCTCTCTCTGCCATCCTTCTGTCTATAGTGTTATACTTTGACTCTGATCTCACTGTGGTTCCCCAAAATTTTCTCCCTACTTTTGATTTTTGACAGTTTTTACCTCTATTGCTACTTATAACTTAAGCATTTAATGTATACTAAAAATCTAGAAACTGACTTTATTTTCAGTTATTCCTTTTCTGTCTTGTCTCTTTTTTATATCTATGCTACTCTCTCTTGAATAAGCATTTCATTCCATCTGTTTTTTGAAAATATGTCTTTTATTACTATATATGATTTTTTTCTAACACTGGATTTATGGAATACTTTTATGTGTACATAAGGTCTTTTTATACTTCTTTAAAATATGTTTTAGTTTTTTAATTTAAATCACAGTTAAATTGTTTTTCAATTGTTGTTTGGTGGTAGTGGTGGTGGTGGTGGTAGTGGTGGTGGTGGTGTATGTGTGTTTGTGTTTTTCTGTGTATGTTTAATATTGAACACGTTTAGGCAAATATTTTTTATTGTCTCTCAACATTTACCAGTCTCATTATTTTTTCTAACTGGTGTTTTATACACCTTCATCTTTTTCAATTGTTTTGCACATTGATGCATTTAATCTGAGTTACATATGATTTTATCTTAATTAGCATGCAAATTAATTAACTTCATCATGACCTCTTCTAAAAGTTCATTTTTGTTCATTTTATTTCCATCCCTCCCTTGTGACCCCTTTGCTGGTCCTTTCCCTCCTGCTCATTTCTTCTTTGATGACATATACATTCTACCTGTTTTTCCATCCCTCTCTGTTAACCTTTCTCCATTCAAATTACTCCATAATTTCATCACTTATAACTTAAGCATTTAATGCATACTAAAAATCTAGAAACTGACTTTATTTTCAGTTACTCCTTTTCTATCTTGTCTCTTTTTTATATCTATGCTACTCTCTCTTGAATAAGCATGTAATATCTCATGAATGTGTTTGCTACCCATGTAAGGGACCATAAAGTTCGCCCCTCTCTTGTTCCTCTCAGGGTATTATTGCCTGAGTATATAATATCATGTGCTTCCACAGACATGATTTGAAACATCCAACATCTGCCATTATTTCTCTATTTACACTTGCAAATATTCAAATATTCCATCCAGGCTTTTGATTTTATAGGTTTTCTCTTTCTACACATGCCATGCTTTCTATTTTTCAGCTCTCTCTCTCTCTCTCTTTCTCTCTCTCTCCATCTTTCTCTCTCTCTATTTCTCTCTTTCTGTCTCTCTCTGTCTCTCTTTCTGTCTCTGTCTTTGTCTCTCTCTCTCTCTCTCTCCTCTCCCATGTTGCAATTATGTATATATTCCTGGGCACAATTTCTTAGATTCATTTTGGCCATCCTAGAATGTCTGAATAATTTTAGGAAAGGAACTGAAAAAGTTTGGATGTGTAGACAATAGACAGTGATTGGAGCTCTATTAAATCACCCAAGGCTATGATTTTCTGGGGTAAATAGTGGGTCAATCACAATAAAAGGAAGAATTGTCAAACAGTTGTCAAAGCCAGGTTCCACCTGTGCAAAGACTTAAAGACTCATTAAAAACCACTCCAACTAAGCAATTAACCTGAGGTATGATATATGGTTCTTCCAGCAGATTTCTTACAGAGGTAGAAGCCAAACAAAATTCTGAACTTCCCAAGTGTCTGAATGGAAGTAGAAGTACTTCATTCTCTCTGGTTAAATGAAGCTCACCCAGTGGCCCCTGACCCCTGAATATTTATCTCTACTTGTGACACCTTTGTACTTCCCTGCATTGGTGTCTTACAGAATAACCAATTGTCTGGCCTTGTATCTCTGTTTATATTGTCTATGCCAGTAAAATGCCCACCATGTCTTCTTTTCTCTAAATTTCCCACAGTTATCTTCCACCTGATGCCCCAAGGCTTCCACACTACACGATGTCTGTTATGCATCACGAAGAGGGTAAAGAACAGGTGTGCACTCTCTTACCTGTGATCTTGATGTCAATGGGGTCACTGGAGTCTGACCATTCATAGGGGTAGTAACTGTTAGCACCATAGCATGTGTAAGTCCCAACAAGGTCAGGTGTCATGGGACCTATTGAGTAGCTGACATGTGACCCACTTTCATGATGTTCTGCAGAAACTTGGACAGAGTTCTTGATTATTCCCATTCTGTGTGAAATCAAAATGTATGTATCGAACATATTCTCTGAGTGACATTCCAGGGTCACATTCCCTCCTGTATCCACCAGGGGACTTTGTAGAATCAAGAGGAAAGGCTTCATGTAGATTCCTAGAAATAAGGAAATTGCATGGACTTGGTCACATTCTCCATGTTTTGGAAAATCTATAGTCCTCCCTTTCTTACCCTGTTTTCCCTGTCATTGACCCTGTGTGCCTTTCTGTGCTTATGTCAACTTTGTACACAGACTCCTCCATGTCTCTATATCCCCTTCTCAATTCTTTGGCTCTGTCAGCAGCACAATATTTTCCCATTGACTTGTGAGAATGTGGCTTCTGAAACATTCTAACATAGATCCCATTGCCCCTTTCCAGGTTTGGGGAGAGCAGGAAACATGACAAGCTTAATACCAGGCTCTTTTATGAGTCACTTTGTGCTACTTTTGATCAACTGTAATGCTTGGAAAAATAAGGTATTTAGTAGTGAGTGTGGTTAACAGAGAAAGTCTTCTGATAATCGCTATTATACAAATTTATATCAAGCACTTGTCATTCTTGTTCATGAGCATTGTCCTCTCCAAAACTTTGGTGAGTCATCATTCTGGCCTACTGCTTTCTGGACATCTCTTCTCTAGGTTTTAAGATACCCATTGATATAGATCCTTCTATTAATTTCCAATCACTTGCAGAAAAAATAATCACAATACTGTTCTTAAAAGGAGTAAAAGTATTCTGGAGATCCGAATTTTGAAGCAAGCTAAATGTCATAAAGAATGTTTCTTCAGGGACATGTCACTGCTCAAATCACTAGAAATTTTTCATTATCTTTTCCTTTCATCTTCTAGAGGCCTCATTCATTCCTTGGCACTTGGAGTCTGTTTATCACTGCCAGTGTTAGTAATAGAGTGTCTCCGCCAACGCTTTTTAATGCTAACTACTGTTTTATTAATTATTTTTTTCATACTGACAGTTGTAATTCTACAGACCCAGACTAATTTAGTCTCTCACCCTGATGTCAATTTTTTGATACCTTCTCTGGGTTCAAATATCCATCTTCAAAGCCCAATTTTTCGTTGAGTTATTTTAAACCCAAGAATCCTTTAGTACAAGAAAGTACATATACATGGGTATTATATTATGCCCAGCATAATATTCAATTTTCTTTGTTGAACATTCCTCTATAATGATGAACCTGACTAAAGCTCTTTCTGGAATTTCTAGGGTTGGGAGAATCGGGGGCATGAAATGATAGTCCAAATATGGACTCTGACCTGAAATTATGATTTTCAGAGGCTCACTATGTGCTGACAATACATTAGCATATTGAGGATGGAAGCATCTGTAGGTTCCTGCATGTTCTGTTGTCACAGGACCAAAGACCTGGCTCTTCTGAAATGTAGTCTCATGTAACTGATGGTTTGGAGACCCTTCTTCTTTGTACAGCTTGAATATGTTAGATCCTCTATGAGAGTCACATGTAAGAGTCACATTCTGTCCCAGAGGAACAACATAACTTGGCCAGGCAGATAGGAATGGTTTATCATGGCTTCCTGCAAGAAGAGGAACAGAGTAAAATTTTATTGATCCCTTTATTCTTGAGAGTTAAATCTACAATTTTTAATTCTTTGGGGCCCTTTCTATAAAAATTTTCTGTGAATTAAACGATCCCTGTTCTAATGGGAGAGGTTGAGGGTCTCATGAGTCTTAGGAGGTTAAATAAACTTCAAATGTCCTGGAAAGCTAAAACTTACATGATTTACCTGTGTCCCTTTTAAGCTCTATAAAATAATTAAGAAGCTAGGACAGGTGAGCTCCAAGAGGAGATGTCTGAGTCATGGTGAGTGCCTGAATGTTGTGTGGTGTTCCATGGCTTTGCCCTTCATGGAAAACACCCATATTGAGGTGTGCATTTAGTTATGCTTTGAGTTTCTTCGTTCTTCTGTAAATAATCCCTCATCTCTACTGCTAGTAGTAATCTCAGTAAACGCACAGAATCAACCAATTGGGCATTGATGGAATCATTGTTTGGTCTCTCATGGGTTTGCTTTATGGGGTGAACATGTTAGTATGTGTTGCAGTCCTCTTTAAAAAATCACGATAGGTCATTTTTAAATAATCAGTATTCCCTTACTATTATATAAATATGGTATAGCTTTGTATGCTAAGATCTGTTAACCCAGAGTCTTAAAATAAATATTTAATAGTCAAGCAGATTTGGTCATAAAATTTGCAATTCAAAAAGGATTATATAAGATTATTAGGGGGAAATTCTTTCTCAGATAGCAGAAAATGAATGTTTTTTATTCACATTCATCAACTCTAGATATATAACTGTTATCAGATGAGGGATTACTTTGTAAATTTTCAAGAACTCAGGGGTGAGAGTAAGAAATCCCATAGTGCTTTCCAAAGAAGAAAATCTCCAAGAAATCTGGAGGAATGGAGTGTTTTGAACACATTTGTTCTTTCTGTATTCTCATATAAGTCTCCATCCACAGATGTCATACTGACTCATGCTTCTACACTGATAGTGACAAGGTAGATGCAGACGTGTAGTTTTACTACAATTCCAAGGCTCCACGCATGTGAAACATTGGAATACAGCATTACTTGGTCACTTGGGTGACTTTGAGATAGAATTAGCTATAGTACATGTACACACACACACACACACACACACACACACACACACACAATTAAAAGTTGATCAGCAGCTAAAGACAAGAGCTCCCGGGTACTGGTTAGTTCATATTGTTGTTCCACATATAGGGTTGCAGTTCCCTATAGCTCCTTGGGTAATTTCTCTAGCTCCTCCATTAGGGGCCGTGTGACCCATCCAATAGCTGACTGTGATCATCCACTTCTGTGTTTGCTAGGCCCCGGCATAGTCTCACAAGAGAGAGCTATAATTGGGTCCTTTCAGCGAAATCTTGCTAGTGTATGCAATGGTGTCAGAATTTGGAAGCTGATTATGGGATGGATCCCTGCATATGGCAGTCACTAGATGGTCCATCCTTTCGTCACAGCTCCAAATTTTGTCTCTGTAACTCCTTCAAAAGATGGCCTAGTCGGCCATCACTGCAAAGAGAGGCCCATTGGACTTGCAAACTTTATATGCCCCAGTACAGGGGAACGCCAGGGCCAAAAAGGGGGAGTGGGTGGGTAGGGGATTGGGGGGTGGGTATGGGGGACCTTTGGGATAGCATTGAAAATGTAAATGAGGAAAATACCTAATTAAAAAAATAAAATAAATTTCACTTAAAAAATAAATAAAATAGATTTCTTTTCAAGTAAAAAAAAAAAGTTGATCAGCAGCCTCATATGTGCCCAACTGCAACATCTTGTGATCCTCTCAGGAGGACCACACAAAGGAAAAACATAAGTGAGAATCTAGCACAAATACACACACCTGTTGGGACACCCACACAGCCCAGCTGACACAGGACCTGTCCCACCTCCCTGAGCTCCACCATCCTTCTCATAGAAGAGAAAGTGAGAAAGAGCCTCAAACTCATTGGCTTAGGGGAAAAGTTCCCAAACAAAACACCAGTGGTTCAGGCTCTAAAATCAACAATTGATAAATAGGATGTCATGAAACTAAACAGCTTCTGTGAGGCAAAAGACACTGACCATAGGATAAATAGGAAACCTACAGATTGGGAATAAAATCTTCACTAATCCCACATCCAACAGCAGCCTAATGTCTAAAATATATGAAGAACTCAAGATGTCAACCTCCAGAAAACCAAATAACCCAATTGAAAGTTTGGTGCAGAGCTAAACAGAGAATTCACAACAGAAGAATCTCACATGTCCAAGAAGCACTTAAAACATGTTCAAAATCCTCAGCCATCAGAGAAATGCAAATCAAAATGACCTTGAGATTCCACCTCACTCCAATCAAAATGTCTAAGATCAAAAAGGTAATAGTACATACTGGCCAAGACAGAAAAACACTCCTCCATAGTTAGTAGGAATGCAATTTGGTATAACTGCTTTGGAAATCTGTCTGATGGTTTCTCAGAAAATTGTAAATAGTCTATCTGAAGACCCAGCTATATTACTCTTAGACATATAGCCATATAATGTCCCAACATTCTACAAGGATATGTAGTCTGCCATGTCCATAGAAGCCTTATAAATCTGTAATAGCCAGAAGCTGGAAACAACCCAGATGTTCCTCAACCAAAGAATGGATACAGAAAATGTGGTTCATTTACAGAGTGGAATACTATACATCTATTAAAAAGAGGGGCATAATGAATTTTGTAGGGAAATGGATGGAACTAGAAAATAATACCCTGAATGAGGTAACACAGACCCAAAAGGACATGCATGGTATGTACTCAATAAGTGGTTATTAGTCTAAAAGTACAGAACACCTAGGACACACCCTACAGACCATTATAAGTGTAACAAGCAGAAAAGACCAAGTGAGGAGGCTTCAATCCCACTTAGGAGGGGGAAGGGAATAATCACCAGAGGCTAAGTGAGGGAGGAAGATGAATAGGAGGGCAGAAGGGAAAAATGGAACAGGATTATATATGGGGGAAAAGAAGAGAAGCCTAGAGCACCCAAAGAATGAATGGAGATAAGCACCCTGGGGGGAGGGAGGGGAACCTCTACAAAGTACTAAATACCCAGGAAGTGAGAGATGCTCAGGATTCATTGGGGATGACCTCAGACAAAGTGCCCAACTTTGGGGAGAGGGAAGTCAAAGCATCCACCTTCAGTAGATAGAGAGGTCCTCAATTGGCAGGTTAGAGTTACTAACCCACCATCAAAATTCCTGACCCACAATTGTTCCTGTCTAAAAGAACTGCAGGGACAAACATGGAGAAGAGACTGAAAAAAAGGCAATCCAATGACTGGCCCACATTGGGATCCATCTCATGGGGACCAAGGCCTGACACTGTTACTGATGCTATCACATGCTTATAGAGGGAGCCTGGCATAGCTGTCCACTGAGAGGCCCTACCTGCAGATGACTGAGACAGAGGTAGATACTCACAGCCAACCCATGCACTGGAGTCCTAGACCCCTCTGGTAGAATTAGGGGAAGGATTGAAGAAGCTGAAAGGGAGAGTGACTCCATAGGAAGACCTACAGTCTCAACTCACCAGGACCCCATGGCTCTCCCAGAGACTGAGCCACCAACACAGAGCACATGGGCAGCCAGAGGCCCTGACACACACAAGGCAGGCCTGGCCAGTCCTCGGTGGAGGAAGATGGACTTTAGTCTTGAGAGACTGGAGGCCCCAAGGAAGGGGAGGCCTCATTGGGGAGGGAGGCTCACATCTTAGAAACAAGGGAGAGGAGCACAGGATGAGGAAGTGTGGGTGAGGGGACCAAGGCAGGGACAATGACTGGAATGCAAATAAAAAAACAACTTTTAAAAACTTAATAGAATGATTCTGTTGTGAATTTGTTAAAATAAAAGAAGAAGTGAGCTTAGATCAAGCATTATATAATCTCACCTCTAAGTATAGAAAGAGTATTAAAATACAATGATGAAAAATGACCATATATTTTTATGCCACACAAATACCAAATTATCAGTCCTTAAAAATTGCTAGAGGGAAACTCAGGAAGGTGGACTTCAGAAAATCAAATAACCCCATTAAAAAATGGGGCTCAGAACTGAACAAAGAATTCTCACCTGAGGAATACCGAATGGCAGAGAAGCACCTGAAAAAATGTTCAACATCCTTAATCATCAGGGAAATGCAAATCAAAACAACCCTGAGATTCCACCTCACACCAGTCAGAATGGCTAAGATCAAAAATTCAGGTGACAGCAGATGCTGGCGTGGATGTGGAGAAAGAGGAACACTCCTCCATTGTTGGTGGGAGTGCAGGCTTGTACAAACACTCTGGAAATCAGTCTGGCGGTTCCTCAGAAAATTGGACATAGTACTACCGGAGGATCCAGCAATACCTCTCCTGGGCATATATCCAGAAGATGCCCCAACTGGTAAGAAGGACACATGCTACACTATGTTCATAGCAGCCTTATTTATAATAGCCATATACTGGAAAGAACCCAGATGCCCCTCAACAGAGGAATGGATACAGAAAATGTGGTACTTCTACACAATGGAGCACTACTCAGCTATTAAAAAGAATGAATTTATGAAATTCCTAGGCAAATGGATGGACCTGAAGGGCATCATCCTGAGTGAGGTAACACATTCACAAAGGAACTCACACAATATGTACTCACTGATAAGTGGATATTAGCCCAAAACCTAGGATACCCAAGATATAAGATACAATTTCCTAAACACATGAAACTCAAGAAAAATGAAGACTGAAGTGTGGACACTATGCCCCTCCTTAGATTTGGGAACAAAACACCCATGGAAGGAGTTACAGAGACAAAGTTTGGAGCTGAGATGAAAGGATGGACCATGTAGAGACTGCCATACCTCGGGATCCATCCCATAATCAGCATCCAAACGCTGACACCATTGCATACACTAGCAAGATTTTATCGAAAGGACCCAGATGTAGCTGTCTCATGGGAGAATATGCCGGGGCCTAGCAAACACAGAAGTGGATGCTCACAGTCAGCTAATGGATGGATCACAGGGCTCCCAATGGAGGAGCTAGAGAAAGTACCCAAGGAGCTAAAGGGATCTGCAACCCTATAGGTGGAACAACATTATGAACTAACCAGTACCCCGGAGCTCTTGACTCTAGCTGCATATGTATCAAAAGATGGCCTAGTCGGCCATCACTGGAAAGAGAGGCACATTGGACACGCAAACTGTATATGCCCCAGTACAGGGGAACGCCAGGGCCAAAAAAAAAAAAAAAAAGGGGGGGAATGAGTGGCTAGGGAAGTGGGGGGGGGTATGGGGGACTTTTGGGATAGCATTGGAAATGTAATTGAGGAAAATATGTAATATAAATAAATAAATAAATAAATAAAAAAGAAAAAAAGAAAAAAATTGCTAGAGGGCAAAGGAAAACAGATGTTCACTTGGGAGGATAGGAGAGAGAGGTCTTAAGAATTTAGGCAGGAGGATGCATCTAATTAAAACATAGTATGTGAATTTCTCACAGAATTAAAGGAAGAAAATGCCTATAAAAAAGCAGAAAACTCATTTAGAGAAAAAATAGAGAAGACTCTAAACAATGAGTAGTATGGAAATGATCAGGTACAAGATGGTCAATGACACAAAATTTTCAACCCAGATAAACAAGGTTACAGAGCATATTATTAAAAGAGATCCTGGCATCTGCATGACAAAGGATAATTAGACATAAGGATTTCTAATATAGCTAATGGCCACTTTCTGAGCCTACAAGTCACAAGAGACCAGGATGATGTTTTCAGTGAGGAAAGGGGAAAAAAGAAAAAGTCTGCCTATAGACAGCAGCAAACTGTCTTACAGACATGAAGTATGGAAAACTTGTGTCAGAAAACCTCTAGCAGATTGAGTTCCTCATCAAAAGGTCCAGAAAATGTCATGGAGTTCTTCAAGCTGAAATAAAGGGCTGGTAATGAGCTACATGAAAATATCTTCACGTAGAAAAAGTGAAATGATTCTTCAAAAGTAAGACAAGGAGAGGCATTACAATAGTGTGCTAGTGGCACAGAAATCTTATGTGTAAAAGGAATGCCTGAAGACAAAATTAATACCTGCAACAATTTGTTGAGCAACACATACATAATCCATAATAAATTATAATATCAAAACCTCAAATAAGTGTGGGATTTTGCGTAATAGTACAGAAAAAAGAAAGATTTAGGAAAATTTAAACAGCTTAATATCTATTTGGTGTTGTGGCACATGCTTTTAATAAGTGCACTTGGGTGTCAAAGGCAGGTGCATTTCTGAGTTTATGGCCATCTGGGTCTACAAACTGAATTGTTGGATATCCAGGACTACATAGAGAAACACTGTCCCCCCAAAACATAAAATTTTGCTCATCCAATCAAAATTTAATGTCCAATTCTGCCAGGCACAGAGCCTGGGAGTATCCAGGACAGACTGAGAGGCAGGTTTGGAGGGTCTTTCCTTGGCAGTTCAAAATACTCAGCACCAATCCCACAAACCAGTCCCTGTCCCCCCAAAATCATACTGCCTGCTCTCCTGTCTGAATAAAACCCGTCTATGGAAATGGACCGTAACTTCATGTTTTAGGGACGGACTCACCCAAGTGTGCTGACATCCTCTGGACTAGGAAGAAACCTGGAAGACAAAACCTCATGATGTAAGATCTCCTTTCACAGTAGCTTGACCCTCTGACACCTGAAGTTTCTGTCCATCCTCTAAACACTGGAATCAGAGCCCACGTTGTTTATATGAACTTATGCACCAACACCCTCCATGGAAGCCAGGATTTCTGCTTTGGACAATTCTCACCTCCCAAGATGATAATTCTACCCTGTTATTTCACACTTTTCATCCTCAGCAGAACTCACCAGAACACACGAGGCTGAGGAACCAGAGCAGCATGGCTGGCAAGGAGCAGAGCCAGAACAAAGTCTACCGGATGTTCTGAGAGGCTCAGAGGAGCTGCAAACCACGGGAAGCCAGGCTCACCAACAGATCACACTCATGCTCAGCCACAAGGTCTCTCTTTTTTGACACAGGTTTTTTGTGTCGCCCTGACTGTCCTGGCACTTTGTAGGAAATACTTGCCTTGAGCTCAAAGATCCACCTGACTTTGCCTCCCAAGTGAGTGGATTGTTGTTCTGTGAACCTGTCTCTTGCTGCAAGATGGATGCACTGATTTATTGTGGTCTAGGAGGATCATAGCTTGCTGAAAATTTTCAGACTTTAGTCTTTCAGACACAGCATTTTCTTTCTTTTTTTTTCTTTTTTTTCTTTTTTTTTGTTTTTGTTTTTTTTTTCCATTTTTTATTAGGTATTTAGCTCATTTACATTTCCAATGCTATACCAAAAGTCCCCCATAGCCACCCACCCCCACTCCCCTACCCACGCACTCCCCCTTTTTGGCCCTGGCGTTCCCCTGTACTGGGGCATATAAAATTTGCGTGTCCAATGTGCCTCTCTTTCCAGTGATGGCCGACTAGGCCATCTTTTGATACATATGCAGCTAGAGTCAAGAGCTCCGGGGTACTGGTTAGTTCATAATGTTGTTCCACCTATAGGGTTGCAGATCCCTTTAGCTCCTTGGGTTCTTTCTCTAGCTCCTCCATTGGGAGGCCTGTGATCCATCCATTAGCTGACTGTGAGCATCCACTTCTGTGTTTGCTAGGCCCCGGCATAGTCTCACAAGAGACAGCTACATCTGGGTCCTTTCGATAAAATCTTGCTAGTGTATGCAATGGTGTCAGCGTTTGGATGCTGATTATGGGGTGGATCCCTGGATATGGCAGTCTCTACATGGTCCATCCTTTCATCTCAGGCAGAGAAGCACCTGAAAAAATGTTCAACATCCTTAATCATCAGGGAAATGCAAATCAAAACAACCCTGAGATTCCACCTCACACCAGTCAGAATGGCTAAGATCAAAAATTCAGGTGACAGCAGATGCTGGCAAGGATGAGGAGAAAGAGGAACACTCCTCCATTGTTGGTGTGATTGCAGGCTTGTACAACCACTCTGGAAATCAGTCTGGCGGTTCCTCAGAAAATTGGACATAGTACTACCGGAGGATCCAGCAATACCTCTCCTGGGCATATATCCAGAAGATGCCCCAACGGGTAAGAAGGACACATGCTCCACTATGTTCATAGCAGCCTTATTTATAATAGCCAGAAGCTGGAAAGAACCCAGATGCCCCTCAAAAGAGGAATGGATACAGAAAATGTGGTACATCTACACAATGGAGTACTACTCAGCTATTAAAAAGAATGAATTTATGAAATTCCTAGCCAAATGGATGGACCTGGAGGGCATCATCCTGAGTGAAGTAACACATTCACAAAGGAACTCACACAATATGCACTCACTGATAAGTGGATATTAGCCCCAAACCTAGGATTCCCAAGATATAAGATACAATTTGCTAAACACATGAAACTCAAGAAGAATGAAGACTGAAGTGTGGACACTATGCCCCTCCTTAGAATTGGGAACAAAACACCCATGGAAGGAGTTACAGAGACACAGCATTTTCTATGACCAGAATTGAGTTATGTCTTGGACCAAACCTTCTTGTTCTAAATGTTTTAACTTGATTAACATACTAAAACCATTTATGTACTCTGTTTCTTTCTAAACCTGAGCATCAATGTTTCCTGTGGTGTTATGTGTGATGTGTTCAATGAATATCATTCATGTTATAAAAGCAAAAGTAATCTCTCAATCAAAATTACTATGCTGTGCTCCATCCAGTTTCAAGTCACAATTATGTAATTATAGCTGATTGATTAGTTATTTAGAGTAATAAAATTGCACTTCTGTTTAAAAGTCACAGAGATAAGGCAAGTGCGTTTTAACTCTAATTCAATTGTGTTTTATGACCTAATATTCAAATTCTTTAAAATATTTCACTTTAAAATTCTGTGCATGTGTCTGTGAGTATTTTCATCTGAGCACTGGTGTTTAGTAATGCCCGAAGTGGGTGTTGATTAGAGGCCCTGGTGCAGGGGTCACTGGGAGAAGTGATACTTCTAGTGTAGGTATGTGCATCTGATGCTGGACCCTCTGCAAGCACAGGACACAACTGTATCTTCTGAAGGATGTGTCCAGTCATATAGGCTTACCATTCTTTACAAAAAACCTAGACATAGATTCATTCTGTTTCCCACTTCATTCAGGAACGGTTGTCCTATGTGAGTGCTTCTGATATGTATAACTTGACAAGTCATTTTTGCATTTTCCAAATGGTTTTGATAGCTCCTGACTCTGTTTCTCTTCTTCTTATTCCAGCACAACATATTAAACACTCAATGACAGGACCAGGTAAGAAACATAAAGATTAAGATCTATTTCTAGAAGAATATGTAAGAGGGCAAGAACCAGCAAGGCCACTGTAAAGAAATGGCAACATTTGAAGCAGGACTACAGTTTCCACAACAAACAACTGGCTGCACAGAAACACTGCAAATGAAGTATGCATATGTAGTATTCATTATTTAACAGATAATAGTATTTTAGGCTTTGTAATATATATGTATATGATTCTACATTTTTAATTAAATAATTTGTTTGTACTTTCATGTGTATCCCAGCTTCCCCTATCTCCTCTCATGTCAGTATCTCCCTCTCCTTTCTACTTCTCCATCTTCCCTCCCTTCCTCTTCTGAGAAGAGTAGCCCTTCCATGGATATCAACTTTCCTTGGCATATCAAGTTCAGTAGGAATATAGATGTATCTTTTCTTATTGAGGCTAGACATGGCAGCTCACTCCAAAGGCAGGCAACGGAGTGAGAGGCAGCCCCTGCTCCTTTTTTCGGGGTCCCGTATGAA
Organism: Mus musculus; assembly: GCF_000001635.26. Classification (NCBI taxonomy): domain Eukaryota; kingdom Metazoa; phylum Chordata; class Mammalia; order Rodentia; family Muridae; genus Mus; species Mus musculus. Next base: position 136,515,105 of record NC_000086.7, on the reverse strand, counting down.
AACTAGCTGCACATCTACTACCTACATGTAGAGAGGGCTTATGCTCCTCCCATGCATGCTGTCTGGTTGGTGGGTCAGGCTCTGTGAGCACCTGTAAGCCCAGGTTAGCTGACTCTGTAGGTTTTGTTGTTGTGTCCTTGACCTCACTGGCTCCTACTACCCTTTCCCCCTCTTCCACAGGATTCTCCAACCTCTGCTGAATGTTTGGCTGTGGGACTCTGCATTGTTCCCATCAGTTTCTGGGTGATTGACGTTTCTTTGTGGATTTTTCTTGTGATGAGTGCAAAGTGCCCTCCTCTATCTCCTCTGGTGGATTTTGGTTGAAAGTCTATTTTATTAGACTTATGTCATTATGTTAGGATGGAAGCCTGACCTTGCTTTTTGAGTCTACTTGGTAAATCCTTTTCCAGCCTTTTATTCTAAGGTAATGTTTATCCTCCATGTCAGGGTGAATTTCTTCTACTCAGAATGGTGGATCCTGTTTTTGCATCCATTCGATTAACCTGTTCCTTTTTATTGGGGAATTGATTCCATTGACCTGAGAGATACTTATGTCCAATAATTGTAACTTCCTATCAGTTTTACATTGGTGGTGATAGTGTGTGTGTGTGTCCCTTCATTTGGTTCTTTCCTTTAAGACATTTTTTTCATCAACGTGGGTGAAATTTTTGCTGGCTGTAGTATCCTCTGCTGACTGGTATCCATTTTGTCTTAGCGAGAATCTAAATTTTTCAAACTTAAAACATACACTAATACGTTTTTCAAATCAATAATAATTATTTGATTTCTCCTTGCCTTTACTCACCTCAGTCTGTACTCACCATGTAGCTGATTTGTTCACCCTCAGATACACTTTTATATTTAATTAAGTCTACATATCTAGGTATATATTTCTAAATATATAAGTGCAGTCTGTTGAATCGGTATAATGTTATTTATATGTCTATAATTTTAGAGCTGACCACATTTCTAGGAGATGAAATCTCACACCACACTTCCTGTTCCTCTGATTCTTAGAATCCTTCCCCGTATTGCATGATGACCTGTGAGCCTCACTTGCAAAGGAGTGTTAGACTCAGATGGAGCCCCTGCATCTGGGCATCACACGATCAGTGTTTCTCTTTACTTTTACAGGCTTCAGTTTTTGTACTGTGTTTGTCTGTGGTGAATAGAATGTTGTTTTCCTTTTTTTTTCTTCCTTTTTATGGGGACAGTGTTTATATGTACCTATGAATACAAGCATAAATATTTTGACATCTGTCATGAAATTGGGAATTATTTTTATTTTGTAAACTCGCAGATTTTAGATCTCTCCAAAAGCAATGGTCTCACTAGTCCTGAATATTTGGATAGATTTCTAGAACTAGGAATTCTTTCCTTGAGGTAGAGCAGATATTAAGTTCAATTATAGAGCTATCATCTACCACAAACATATGGATGCCACTACAGCCTCTTAGGTTTATTGTGTGTGCTGGTAATTAAGAGACTGACAGAGCCTTAACCATTCATCCTCAGAAATGCCGAAGCATAAGCAACAATATTTGGTAATGTTTTCTGAAGATAAACAATGTCAACATTGTTTAGTTTTAAAATAATTACTTGCTACTGAGGAGATGGCTTTGTAGTGACCGAGAACCTTGCCCTGTGAGTGAGTCTTGTAATTGAAGGTCCATCACAGCAACTGACTTAAAGCTGGAGGATAAATACTGACTGCACAAAATGGTCCACTCACCTACACACCTAAGTTGTGGCAAGCACCTGACCCCTACAAACCCTCTCTCATAGTATACCCATTAGTAACATATAAACAAATTGCTTCGAACACAAGTAATACTCCCGTAGCTCCATGGTTGCTGCAAAAAGAGGTTTGCAGATTTCCCTGTGAAAATACCATTTGCATTTTTTATTATCAGTTTCTTTTTTGTTACCATATTTTTTTTCTCATAGAATTCATCAAGATTATGGCTTCCCTTTGCTTTGTGACTCATAGTTCCTCCCCACGTGAACCTGCTCCCTCTCTGTCTGTCTATAGGAAAAAAAGAACGGGCTTCTAAAGGGATATTATTAAGTAATGACAAAATAAAATACAGAAAGAGAAAGCAAATGCTATCAGATCAGATTTGGATGAAACAAAGTAAAAGGGGAAAAGATCTTGAGGAAAGCACAAGAATCACAGATCCACTCATTTGTATACTCATGAATCCCATTAAAATACCTAAATTGGAATTTGTTTTATACACACACACACACACACACAGATACACATGCACACACACATATGCACACACACATACATGGACATGACCACACTTGTACACACACATGCACACACACATATGCACACACACATACATGGACATGATCACACTTGTACACACACATGCACACACATATGCACACACACATACATGGACACGATCACACTTGTACACACACATGCACACACATATGCACACACACATACATGGACATGAACACACTTGTACACACACATGCACATACAGACACATGCACACCATACCATGCACATGCACACACACACAGACACAGATACAGACACACAGACACACACACACACATACTCATGTACACACATGCACACGCACACACACACACACACACACACACACACACACACACGACACCGGAACACCTGAAGGCTCTGTGCACGCCTCCCTCCTGTCTATGTGAGTCCCTGTGAGCTTTAATCATGTGGTTTTTCAGAGCAATGGCTCTCACCTTGTGGGTCACTATCCCTCTGGGGGACGCATAACAGTTTCACATGGGTCACATATCAGATATCCTGCATGACAGAGAATCACATGATAATCTGTGACAGTGTCAGAACTATAGTCATGAAATAGCAACAAAAACGATTTTACAGCTGTGGGTCACCATAGCATGATGAAACGTGTTAAAGGGCCACAGCTTTAGGCAAGCTGAGAACCAGCCTTTTGTTCACGTGTTGTCCTCCGTCTGTCCCCTTGGCTCACAATCCTTGTCTGCCTACTTTCCTTCTGGGTTCCCTGAACTGTCATGGGATGGGTGTGAGGGAGGGATCTATGTAGGAATGAACACTCAGGTACTTATGTGCATATAAGGGATGTCATTAGGAGTCACTTTATTGCTACTTTTTATTTCTTTTAAACTACAATGTGTTTTTTACACTAGGACCATAGGATATCTCATGTCTGGTTCTCAGCCACCCAAGTACAATTGAGGACAGGTTCCATCTTATGCAGTGGGCTTTAAGTCACAGGTGATATCAGTTGGTTGCTCTCACGACTTTTTGCCACCACCGACCTTGCTTATCTTGTAAGCATGATTCCAATGTAGATTGAAGGCTCTGTGGCCAGGTTGGTGTTTATGTTTCTCTTTTGGTGGTACACACAGTACCTCCCTGTACCAAACATGCCAGATGCCATTTACCTGTGTATTGTGAGATGCCCCCTATAGAATGGTTTAGCAATATTTCATTGTGTAAATGCTTTCTTTACCAACTCTTTCTTTTGGGGACCATATGTATTGTTTACAAACTGGAGCCATGAAGAACAGGATAGCAGTAAATGTGTTGGTGCTAGTATCTCTTTGGTAGGATGAAATACCCTTTGTGTATATCTCAGGAGTGATATAATTGCATTTTGTGGTATGCTGTTTCCCATCTTCCTGAGGAATAACACACTAATTTCTGTAGTGGCTGTACAAGTCTTCACTCCCACCAGAAATAGATGAGAGTTTCCTTAGATTCACTTCCTTGTGAGAATGAGCTATCACTTGACTTATTGATCTTAGGCATTGTGACACTTCTAAGAGGAAATGTTATTAAAGTAACTGATTTGCGTTTTCTTGATGCTAAGTATGTTGAACATGTGTTTAATGCTTTTTAGCTATTTGAATTAACTCTTCTGAGAATTCTGCTTATGTCTGTAAAACATGTTATACTAGGTTTATTTGTTTCCCTCATATCTACTTTTATGAGTTCTTTATATGCTTGGGCTAAGTGGAGGTGGTAATAATTGTTTCCCATTTTGCAGGCTGCATCATTGTCTGAATGACAGTGTGCATTTCCTTGATGAGGCTCCTCAGTTTCATGAGATCTCATTTATTTATTGTTGATCTCAGTGCCTCCAATAATGAAGAAACGGTTCAAAAGGCCATCCTGTAGACCAGTCAGCCATCCAGTTTGACCAGTACTGTTTGTTAAAGTAGGTGTTTTTTTTTCCAGAATGTATTTCTGGCCTCATTTTCAAAGACCAGATGTGCATAGCTATCTGGAATTATGTGGGTGTTTCCTATTTGATTAGAACCTGTCTAAATTTGTATCAATACCCTGCTCTGCTTATGACCAAGGTTGTGCACAAGAGCTATATATAGGTCAACAAAACAAGTGACAGTTAATCCTGGCTACAGAGCAAAATGAAGGAATTATTCATCTATTGCTGGTTGGAGTGAAGACTTATACAGCAACTCTGGTAATTGGTGTGAGATTACTCAGGAAGATGGGAATCGTTATAGAGCAAGACATGGTTCTATCTTTCTAGGTCATATACCTAAAGGACCATTCATTCTACCATAGATCCACCAGCACATACATGTTCACCCCTGTCCTGTTCAGCATAGCTAGAATTTGGAAACAACATACATGTTTCTCCACAGAAGAATGGAAAAGAAATCATGGATTATTTGTACACTGGAGTATTATTAGGCCATTAAGGGGTGTCATCACAAAATACACCGGTATAAAGGCTGAACTAAAAATAAACCAGACCCAGAAAGAAAACTTGAAATCAGGAATTTTGGATGTTTTTAGCTACACTTTCTTTTCTTTCTCATTTCACATGAAGCTAAAAACGGTCTTTTTATGGTTTGTGCAGATTGTAATGGAATTTGCATACGGGTTGCATGGCGTGTGTAGGTTACCTTTGGTAGGATGTCAATTTTTTTATCTTGTTACCACTACCGATCCATGAGCATTTGATCTTTTCATCATTTAACATTTCTTTAAACACTTGACTGTTTTATAGTCCAAGTCTTCCACTTGCTATGTTAAATACTCAAAAGTGCTTTAGATTATTGAGGCTCTTTTGAAAGCTATTTTTCCCCTGGTTTCTTTTTCCTGTCATGGGATGTTTGTACATGAGAGGACTTCTGATTTTTGAGAGTTAATTTTGTATCCAACTACTCTGCTGAAAGTGTTTAACAGTTGTTTTAGGAGGAACAGAAAGGACCCACGGCCAGGGGGTGGCTGCTTCCACAAGGCTATGCAAAACAAACAAACAAACAAACAAACAACAACAAACAAACAAATGGGACATCAAGGCCTCAATGATGATTTCTGCATATGGCCAACCTAGAAATTTGCCTGAGCCTGTAGGAACAACTTACAGCTGGAGCAATGTTGAATGAGGGGACACTACAAAGAGAGAGCACCTGGATCAGACCAATGGTGTTAGGGCGGAGGTTATAACCCTCCCCCAAGCTATAATAAATCAGCTTGCATCTGCATTCTCACCTGCTTGCAGAGTTTGTGTTGTTGATTTTGTGCCTTCTCACTGACTTCCCCCGAGGGGGGATGCTGGGCAGGATGGAGGATGCAGGTTCAAATTTGTCATTTCCCTGTGGAATATTTGGGTCATTTGTGTATGCTACCCTATCCTATCATCTGCCAATACATATGACTTGACCTTTTCCTTCAAGTTTTACTCCCTTGATCTCCTTCATTTGTCTTAGTGCTTTAGCTAAAACCTTAAGTACTGTATTGAGCAGGTATGGAGAGAGTCAACATGTTTGTCATTTCCTGACTATACTGAAATTGGTTTGTGTTTTATCCATAGAAGTCGATGTTGTCTATGGGCTTGCTGAAAACTGTCTCTTCGCTTTATTAATGCATCGATTTTGCATCTCCAAACTCTCCAGGACTTTTATTGTGACAGGTGTTGGATTTTTCCGAGGGCCTCTTCTGCAACTGATGATATGATGATGCAACTTCCATTTTTGATGATATGATCTAGACTGAGATTTTCAAAACCTACTTTAATAAGGATTTTTAAATGCTTTGACCCGCACCCCCCTTCTAGCCCACTATCCAAATGTAGGAGGGAAAAGATGGTAAATAGGACAAGGGAATGTGGACCGGTTTAGAAGTAGCTTTAGGGGGTAATGTAAATCTGTGTTTGTCAGGATGTCAGTGGTCTAGTTTAGAAGTGTTTAGAGACCAGCCCACTCCTGGGTTCTGGCTCCATTTATCCATTTAGAGAACTTGACCTAAGGTTGAACTCAAGTCAACCAAAGATCCTGCACCCAGCACTAGTTTCCAGGGTACTCCCGAGCAAGCATGCGCCTAACACTAGTTTCCAAGTCACTCCTTAACAACTACCAATCCTGAAGAAAGCAGTAGTCAAGTTTATGGTTTGGCGGCCAGCACAAGCCAATCATTTTAAGGGAAATCACAGCCCCTCCCCATCAGATGTATGCTAAGCTGAAAAATCCCCTTGCTTGTTTGTAATGCTTGCTGGAAACTAAGTTTGGGCTTCCCCCGCTCTTGTACTGCTGTTTCGGGGTTGACAGTGAGCCTAAGCTGGAGCTTTAATAAAAAGGACCCCAGTGTGGTCATTTTATTATTCAAAAAATAAATTTATTTAATCAGTTCCTTGGTAGTCTTTTGGGGTTATCAATTCTGATCAGGCACATTCGTGGCAGGATACCAGCTGTCCAGTTTAAAAGTGCCACCAAGTACGGATCAGCAATGATAGCATAATCCAGCAGAAACTGTCAGGCCTCCACTGAATTGGTGTGAGCCTTTGGACACAGCCAAGACCAGCTGAATGCCAGGGTTTTCCTGCCATGACTCTCTCAACAAAGTGAAGGTCAGAGAAGACACAAGACCAATGAAGAGCTGCACAGCTGGCTGTGCAAGCGCCACTCCCTGTCTGCTGCATCCCACTTATAGTCTGTTCAAACAACAAATGTCCTCTCTCAGGAAAAATGCTATGTGATTCTGCATCACATGACACATGTTGTCTTCCCCTTCAGTGTGGTGTATCACATTTATCAGTTTACATAGGTAGAAGCACGCTTGTATCTCTGTGGCTGAAATCCCGTGATCACGGCGGATGAGATTTTTTTTGTGTATTCTTTGATTCAGTTAGCAAATATATTTTGATTATTTTTCCACTGTATTTTCTTGAGGGAAAGTTTGTCTGCAGTTTTCCTTCTTTCTTTGGTCTTTGCATGGTTTGGATATCAGGGTAATTGAGGCATCAAAAAATGAACTGAGAAATATTCCGCCTTTTTATACTTTGTAGAATAACTTGCAGAATATTCACATTAAATCTCTGCTAAATCTGTCTCAAGCTTCTTCTTCATTTGGGGTGGGGGTTGGGGGCCTTGTAATGACTGGTTCTACTTCACTAGGGACTATAGATCTGTTTAAATTGCTCATCTGAACTTGATTTATCTTTTGTATGTGGTATGTGTCGAGGAAATAATCCACTTCTCTTAGATTTTTCTGATTTGTTGGAGTACAGGTTTTTAAGTAGGTCCTTCTGAGCCTCTGTATTCACTCAGTGTTTGTTTTTACATCCCTGTGTTCATTTCTCATTTGTTAATTTGGAGACCCATTCTCTCTCCCTGTGTGTGTTTCCACTAATTTGGACAACAGTTTGATTTTTCTCAGTGAACGGGCTTCCTGATTCATTGATTCTTTGTATTCATTGTGTTTCTATTCTATTAAAGTCAGCCACAAGTTGGATTATTTCTTGCCTTCTACTTCTTTGGGGTGTGAATTCTTCTTTATGTTCTAGAGCTTTCAGGTGTGCTGGTAAGTTCCTTGTACTAGATCTCCACAAAATATTTAATCTTTGTGGACTTAGTGCTATGAACACCTTTACTGTGCCCCATAAGTTTGGTTATGTCTATTACGTATCAGTGTCATTTATAATCATGTTGTCTCTATCTCTATATCACCTATTACATGTCTATCTACTATCTTTCATCTATGTATCTTTCTAACATCTACCTAATCTTTCTTCTACTTATCTATCACTTGTCTGTCATACATATATAACTATTATCAATCAAGTAATTACTCACCTTTTACCTGTCCTCTTGATGCTATCAGTTAACCAGTGTGTCAATCACCTGTGTATTTTTTTTCAAGAGAGGGTTTATCTGTGTAGCCCTGGTTAACCTGGAACTCTTTGTGTAAACTAGGTTGGATTTGATCTCTCATTACTTGCCTGCTTCTGCCTCCCAAACACGGGGATTCAAGGTATGTGCCACCACTGCCTGGCCTCATCTATATGTTTTTGATTTATTAATCTATATGTCAACCCTACTGACATCTACTTATCACAATTCTTTCTTCTATCCATCATCTATTTTTATGTCTGTCTATCTGTCTGCCTGTTATTTCAATCATATATCTGTAGGTAACATGTAAGTCAGTATACCAGTGCCATATTTTCTAAAATGAGCGAGTCTTGAGCATTTCTACTATATTTTCAATCCATCAGTCTCTAAGTCTAGAAGCCCAAACATCATGAAATCCAGACCATGTTTCACAGGTTGAATACATGTAACTGAGGCCCACACCCAAGACCCTTTTACAGTCAGCTCAGCATAAGGCTAAGGAGATTATAGTATTTTTGGCCACCACTAAAATCAGTGAGTCTGCATGTTAAGAGAGAATCTGCCTTTTCTGGGACGCCTGTCTTCCTTGTTTATGTATTTTCTTCTTTTTATTTCCTAGATAAATGATTTATTTTATTTTATTTTATTTTATTTTATATTTTATAGGAAATGAAAATATTTATTCCAGAACTTATTCACACTTCCAAAATATTTTTTGGTACTTTTGTAATAACCAGTTGACCTCCTGTTTCTCTTTTATTTTATTTTATCAGATGTTTTCTTCATTTACATTTCAAATGTTATCCCCTATCTTTGTTTCCTCTCTGAAAATCCCCTATAACTTCCCCCCTCTCCCTGCTCCCCAACCCACTCACTCCTACTTCTTGGCCTTGGCATTCCCCTATACTGGTGCATATAGTCTCCTCAGACCAAGGGCCTCTCTTCCCAATGATGGCCGATTAGGCCATCTTCTGCTACTTATGCTGCCAGAGTCATGAGCTCTGGAGGTACTGGTTAGTTCATATTGTTGTTCCACCTATAGGGTTACAGACCCCTTCAGCTCCTTGGGTACTTTCTCTAGCTCCTTCATTGAGGACCCTATTTCAAGACTTAACAGGACACAGGAAATCAGTGTCCTGTGTGGCCATGATCCTCAAATCAGTCAGCTTCCTGTCCTTGAGTGTTCACAACCACAGATCCTGTGCAGGACCATGAACCACAGGAAGTGTGAGGCCTGAGTCTCTCACCACTCACTCCTATGTCTGTTTCTCTAAAGACCAAGAAAAACAAAGCAAAACACCCAGCTGCTTTCTGAGATACTTGGTTCTTTGTTGCTCCCGAGAAGACTCTTAGAAGAACAATTCTTTTCATCATCTGAAAGTGAATGGAGGGATTTCCACAAAGACTATCTAATAGTGTTCATATTGCTGTCTCTCTAAATTTTGTGTTGTTTTTTTCTTACAGCATTCATTACTCAACCCAGATTACCCCAGAACTCACTGACAAGGAACCAACTCAGTCAGACCAAGTTCCTTCTCCATTTTTTCTGCCAAGTACTGGAAATACACGTGTGTCTAGCTGCCACACTTGCCTTGAAACATTTTTATTTTCATATTTAAGGGAGAAAAAGTTTGACTCCCAGTACAATCGCCAGAGATAGACATTTGATTGCACTGTACCAAAGTTTAAGTGGAGATATCAAAGGATACATGGTTGAGCTAAGCTATCATTGTCCACTATTAAACAATTCAGTACAACCTGCTTAGGAAATTGTGTCTTTCCCCAAATATGGCGTATATCACATTTAATCTAACTAATACCCTCAGATATGTCCATAGGCCTACTCTCTGATTTCTGTGACACTCTTTCAGACTCCGTCTTGAAGATATTGTAGGTTGTGGTAAAGCTACATTTAAAATTTTAAAAATCACATTTGCAGAAAAAAATAAATGTTTAAAAAAACATATGCAATTTGCCTAAAATATAGAGAAACAAATCTCACAATTCTTTTTAAATTAATTGATTTATTTTACATCCTGACTGAAGTTCTTGCTCTGTTCGCTCCACTCGTGGTTCCCCCACCCCAATCCAATCTCCCTGCATTTCTCTTCAGAAAAGGGGCAGGCTTCCAATGGACGTGAAGCAGCCATGGTATCTAAAGTTGCAGGAAGATCATGTGCCTCTTCTCATATGAAGGCTAGAGGAGGCAACGCAGCAGGAGGAAACAGTCATTCCCTTGCTGCACACACCTCACTTGGAATCATGCCCCTGCCTCATACCCTTCACTCGCAGTCATCTTTCTGCCTCACACTCTTCACTTGCAGTCATCCCCCTGCCTAATAACCTCAATCACAGTCATTCCCTTGCCTCACAAACGTCACAAGGAATCATGCCCAAGCCTCTCACACTTCACTTGCAGTCATCCTTCTGCCTCACACTCTTCATTTGCAGTCATCCTCCTGCCTCACACTCTACACATAATCTGGCATCAGAGTCAGACACAGCCCCTGATCCCACTGTTAGAGGAACACAATAAGAAGTCTAAACCTAACAACTGTAATGTGCATAGGGCTTAGGTCAGACTTATGTGGGTTCACTGGATGTTGGTCCATCTCTATGATGGCGTATGAACACAGGTTAGTTGATTCTGTTGGTTTTCTTGAGGTGTCCTTAAACCCTGGCTGCTACAGCCTTCCATCTGACCTTCTGCAGGATTCTCCAATCTCTGCTCCATGGTTGGCCATATGTCTCTGCATATGTGTCTATTGGTTGATGGATTAAACCTCTGTGAGCATGGACCTGCAAGGGCCCTGTCTGAAGATACAACAGAGTATCATTAACAGTGTCAAGAGTGGGCTCTCGCTCACAGCCTGGGCCCCAGGCTGGACCAGTCGGTCACTCCCATGATTTCCTTGCATTCTTCACCGTGACATATCTTCTATGCAGAGTAAATTATACATTAGAGATTTTGTGGCTGGCTCCATGTCCAGACTTCTTCATTGAAAGACTTGCCTGGATATAGGAGACAGTTACATCAGCGTCCTTGTTCTCCAATAGTAGAAGTTTTTTTTTCCATTTTTTTATTAGGTATTTAGCTCATTTACATTTCCAATGCTATACCAAAAGTCCCCCATATCCACTCACCCCCACTCCCCTAACCACCCACTCCCCCTTTTTGGCCCTGGTGTTCCCCTGTACTGGGGCATATAAAGTTTGCAAGTCCAATGGGCCTCTCTTTCCAGTGATGGCCGACTAGGCCATCTTTTGATATATATGCAGCTAGAGTCAAGAGCTCCAGGGTACTGGTTAGTTCATAATGTTGTTCCACCTATAGGGTTGCAGATCCCTTTAGCTCCTTGGCTACTTTCTCTAGCTCCTCCATTGGGAGCCCTATGATCCAACCATTAGCTGACTGTGAGCATCCACTTCTGTGTTTGCTAGGCCCCGGCATAGTCTCACAAGAGACAGCTACATCTGGGTCCTTTCAATAAAATCTTGCTAGTGTATGCAATGGTGTCAGCGTTTGGATGCTGATTATGGGGTGGATCCCTGGATATGGCAGTCTCTACATGGTCCATCCTTTCATCTCAGCTCCAAACTTTGTCTCTGTAACTCCTTCCATGGGTGTTTTGTTCCCAAATCTAAGGAGGGGCATAGTGTCCACACTACAGTCTTCATTCTTCTTGAGTTTCATGTGTTTAGCAAATTATATCTTATATCTTGGGTATCCTAGGTTTGGGGCTAATATCCACTTATCAGTGAGTACATATTGTGTGAGTTTCTTTGTGAATGTGTTACCTCACTCAGGATGATGCCCTCCAGGTCCATCCATTTGGCTAGGAATTTCATAAATTCATTCTTTTTAATAGCTGAGTAGTACTCCATTGTGTAGATGTACCACATTTTCTGTATCCATTCCTCTGTTGAGGGGCATCTAGGTTCTTTCCAGCTTCTGGCTATTATAAATAAGGCTGCTATGAACATAGTGGAGCATGTGTCCTTCTTACCAGTTGGGGCATCTTCTGGATATATGCCCAGGAGAGGATCCTCCGGTAGTACTATGTCCAATTTTCTGAGGAACCGCCAGACTGATTTCCAGAGTGTTTGTACAAGCCTGCACTCCCGCCAACAATGGAGGAGTGTTCCTCTTTCTCCACATCCACGCCAGCATCTGCTGTCACCTGAATTTTTGATCTTAGCCATTCTGACTGGTGTGAGGTAGAATCTCAGGGTTGTTTTGATTTGCATTTCCCTGATGATTAAGGATGTTGAACATTTTTTCAGGTGCTTCTCTGCCATTCGGTATTCCTCAGGTGAGAATTCTTTGTTCAGCTCTGAGCCCCATTTTTTAATGGGGTTATTTGATTTTATGAAGTCCACCTTCTTGAGTTCTTTATATATGTTGGATATTAGTCCCCTATCTGATTTAGGATAGGTAAAGATCCTTTCCCAATCTGTTGGTGGTCTTTTTGTCTTATTGACGGTGTCTTTTGCCTTGCAGAAACTTTGGAGTTTCATTAGGTCCCATTTGTCAATTCTCGATCTTACAGCACATGCCATTGCTGTTCTGTTCAGGAATTTTTCCCCTGTGCCCATATCTTCAAGGCTTTTCCCCACTTTCTCCTCTATAAGTTTCAGTGTCTCTGGTTTTATGTGAAGTTCCTTGATCCACTTAGATTTGACCTTAGTACAAGGAGATAAATATGGATCAATTCGCATTCTTCTACAGGATAACAACCAGTTGTGCCAGCACCAATTGTTGAAAATGCTGTCTTTCTTCCACTGGATGGTTTTAGCTCCCTTGTAGAAGATCAAGTGACCATAGGTGTGTGGGTTCATTTCTGGGTCTTCAATTCTTTTCCATTGGTCTACTTGTCTGTCTCTATACCAGTACCATGCAGTTTTTATCACAATTGCTCTGTAGTAAAACTTTAGGTCTGGCATGGTGATTCCGCCAGAAGTTCTTTTATCCTTGAGAAGACTTTTTGCTATCCTAGGTTTTTTGTTATTCCAGACAAATTTGCAAATTGCTCCATCCAATTCATTGAAGAATTGAGTTGGAATTTTGATGGGGATTGCATTGAATCTGTAGATTTCTTTTGGCAAGATAGCCATTTTTACAATGCTGATCCTGCCAATCCATGAGCATGGGAGATTTTTCCATCTTCTGAGATCTTCCTTAATTTCTTTCTTCAGAGATTTGAAGTTTTTATCATACAGATCTTTCACTTCCTTAGTTAGAGTCACGCCAAGATATTTTATATTATTTGTGACTATTGAGAAGGGTGTTGTTTCCCTAATTTCTTTCTCAGCCTGTTTATTCTTTGTATAGAGAAAGACCATTGACTTGTTTGAGTTTATTTTATATCCAGCTACTTCACCGAAGCTGTTTATCAGGTTTAGGAGTTCTCTGGTAGAATTTTTAGGGTCACTTATATATACTATCATATCATCTGCAAAGAGTGATATTTTGACTTCCTCTTTTCCAATTTGTATCCCCTTGATCTCCTTTTGTTGTCGAATTGCTCTGGCTAATACTTCAAGTACTATGTTGAAAAGGTAGGGAGAAAGTGGGCAGCCTTGTCTAGTCCCTGATTTTAGTGGGATTGCTTCCAGCTTCTCTCCATTTACTTTGATGTTGGCTACTGGTTTGCTGTAGATTGCTTTTATCATGTTTAGGTATGGTCCTTGAATTCCTGATCTTTCCAACACTTTTATCATGAATGGGTGTTGGATCTTGTCAAATGCTTTTTCTGCATCTAACGAGATGATCATGTGGTTTTTGTCTTTGAGTTTGTTTATATAATGGATTACATTGATGGATTTTCGTATATTAAACCATCCCTGCATCCCTGGAATAAAACCTACTTGGTCAGGATGGATGATTGCTTTAATGTGTTCTTGGATTCTGTTAGCAAGAATTTTATTGAGGATTTTTGCATCGATATTCATAAGAGAAATTGGTCTGAAGTTCTCTATCTTTGTTGGGTCTTTCTGTGGTTTAGGTATCAGAGTAATAGTGGCTTCATAAAATGAGTTGGGTCGAGTACCTTCTACTTCTATTTTGTGAAATAGTTTGTGCAGAACTGGAATTAGATCTTCTTTGAAGGTCTGATAGAACTCTGCACTAAACCCGTCTGGTCCTGGGCTTTTTTTGGCTGGGAGACTAATAATAACTGCTTCTATTTCTTTAGGTGATATGGGACTGTTTAGATGGTCAACTTGATCCTGATTCAACTTTGGTACCTGGTATCTGTCCAGAAATTTGTCCATTTCGTCCAGGTTTTCCAGTTTTGTTGAGTATAGCCTTTTGTAGAAGGATCTGATGGTGTTTTGGATTTCTTCAGGATCTGTTGTTATGTCTCCCTTTTCATTTCTGATTTTGTTAATTAGGATTTTGTCCCTGTGCCCTTTAGTGAGTCTAGCTAAGGGTTTATCTATCTTGTTGATTTTCTCAAAGAACCAACTCCTCGTTTGGTTAATTCTTTGAATAGTTCTTCTTGTTTCCACTTGGTTGATTTCACCTCTGAGTTGATTATTTCCTGCCGTCTACTCCTCTTGGGTGAATTTGCTTCCTTTTTTTCTAGGGCTTTTAGATGTGTTTCAAGCTGCTAGTATGTTCTGTCTCCCGTTTCTTCTTGGAGGCACTCAGAGCTATGAGTTTCCCTCTTAGAAATGCTTTCATTGTGTCCCATAGGTTTGGGTACGTTGTGGCTTCATTTTCATTAAACTCTAAAAAGTCTTTAATTTCTTTCTTTATTCCTTCCTTGACCAAGGTATCATTGAGAAGAGTGTTATTCAGTTTCCACGTGAATGTTGGCTTTCCATTATTTATGTTGTTATTGAAGATCAGTCTTAGGCCATGGTGGTCTGATAGGATACATGGGACAATTTCAATATTTTTGTATCTATTGAGGCCTGTTTTGTGACCAATTATATGGTCAATTTTGGAGAAGGTCCCGTGAGGTGCTGAGAAGAAGGTATATCCTTTTGTTTTAGGATAAAATGTTCTGTAGATATCTGTCAGGTCCATTTGTTTCATAACTTCTGTTAGTTTCACTGTGTCCCTGTTTAGTTTCTGTTTCCACGATCTGTCCTTTGAAGAAAGTGGTGTGTTGAAGTCTCCCACTATTATTGTGTGAGGTGCAATGTATGCTTTGAGCTTTACTAAAGTGTCTCTAATGAATGTGGCTGCCCTTGCATTTGGTGCGTAGATATTCAGAATTGAGAGTTTCTCTTGGAGGATTTTACCTTTGATGAGTATGAAGTGTCCCTCCTTGTCTTTTTTGATAACTTTGGGTTGGAAGTCGATTTTATCCGATATTAAAATGGCTACTCCAGCTTGTTTCTTCAGTCCATTTGCTTGGAAAATTGTTTTCCAGCCTTTCACTCTGAGGTAGTGTCTGTCTTTTTCCCTGAGATGGGTTTCCTGTAAGCAGCAGAATGTTGGGTCCTGTTTGTGTAGCCAGTCTGTTAGTCTATGTCTTTTTATTGGGGAATTGAGTCCATTGATATTAAGAGATATTAAGGAAAAGTAATTGTTGCTTCCTTTTATTTTTGTTGTTAGAGTTGGCATTCTGTTCTTGTGGCTGTCTTCTTTTTGGTTTGTTGAATGATTACTTTCTTGGTTGTTCTAGGGCATGATTTCTGTCCTTGTATTGCTTCTTTTCTGTTATTATCCTTTGAAGGGCTGGATTTGTGGAAAGATATTGTGTGAATTTGTTTTTGTCGTGGAATACTTTGGTTTCTCCATCTATGGTAATTGAGAGTTTGGCCGGGTATAGTAGCCTGGGCTGGCATTTTTGTTCTCTTAGTGTCTGTATAACATCTGTCCAGGCTCTTCTGGCTTTCATAGTCTCTGGTGAAAAGTCTGGTGCAATTCTGATAGGCCTTCCTTTATATGTTACTTGACCTTTCTCCCTTACTGCTTTTAATATTCTATCTTTATTTAGTGTATTTGTTGTTCTGATTATTATGTGTCGGGAGGAATTTCTTTTCTGGTCCAGTCTATTTGGAGTTCTGTAGGCTTCTTGTATGATCATGGGCATCTCTTTTATGTTTGGGAAGTTTTCTTCTATTATTTTGTTGAAGATATTAGCTGGCCCTTTAAGTTGAAAATCTTTATTCTCATCCATTCCTATTATCCATAGGTTTGGTCTTCTCATTGTGTCCTGGATTACCTGGATGTTTTGAGTTAGGATCCTTTTGCATTTTGTATTTTCTTTGACTGTTGTGTCGATGTTCTCTATGGAATCTTCTGCACCTGAGATTCTCTCTTCCATTTCTTGTATTCTGTTGCTGATGCTCGCATCTATGGTTCCAGATCTTTTTCCTAGGGTTTCTATCTCCAGCGTTGCCTCGCTTTGGGTTTTCTTTATTGTGTCTACTTCCCCTTTTAGTTCTAGTATGGTTTTGTTCATTTCCATCACCTGTTTGGATGTGTTTTCCTGTTTTTCTTTAATGATTTTTACCTGTTTGGCTGTGTTTTCCTGCTTTTCTTTAAGGGCCTGTAACTCTTTAGCAGTGCTCTCCTGTAATTCTTTAAGTGACTTATGAAAGTCCTTCTTGATGTCCTCTATCATGATCATGAGAAATGTTTTAAAATCTGGGTCTAGATTTTCGGTTGTGTTGGGGTGCCCAGGACTAGGTGGGGTGGGAGTGCTGCGTTCTGATGATGGTCAGTGGTCTTGATTTCTGTTAGTAGGATTCTTACGTTTGCCTTTTGCCATCTGGTAATCTCTGAAGCTAGCTGTTTTAGTTGTCACTGTTAAGAGCTTGTTCTTCAGGTGACTCTGTTAGCCTCTATAAGCAGACCTGGAGTGTAGCACTCTCCTTAGTTTCAGTGGGCAGAGTATTCTCTGCAGGCAAGCTCTCTTCTTGCAGGGCAGGTACCCAGATATCTGGTGTTCGAACCAGACTCCTGGCAGAAGTTGTGTTCCACTCACTAGAGGTCTTAGGATCTCGTGTGGAATCCTGTGTGGGCCCTTGCGGGTGTCAGGCGACTCCGCTGGCAAGGTTGCCCGGGGCTCGAGTGGAGCGGAAGGGGTTTGTGCCCCAGATCAAGCCCGGGTAGCCTGCTTCCCTATGTACCGCAGTCTCAGGTTCCGCGCGATTGGATTGGGGCAGGCGCTATGTTCCACTCACCAGAGGTCTTAGGATCCCGTGGGGAGTCCCGTGTGGGCCCTTGCGGGTGTTGGGCAAGACTCTGCTGGCAAGGTAGCCCGGGGCTCGAGTGGAGTTGAAGGGGCTTGTGCCCCAGATCAGGCCCGGGTAGCCTGCTTCCCTATGTACCGCAGTCTCAGGTTCCGCGCGATTGGATTGGGGCAGGCACTGTGATCCACTCACCAGAGGTCTTAGGGTCCCGTGGGGAGTCCCGTGTGGACCCTTGCGGGTGTTGGGCAAGACTCTGCTGGCAAGGTAGCCCGGGGCTCGAGTCTCGAGTCGAGCGGAAGGGACTTGTGCCCCAGATCAGGCCCGGGTAGCCTGCTTCCCTATGTACCGCAGTCTCGAGTTCCGCGCGATTGGATTGGGGCAGGCACTGTGGTCCACTCACCAGAGGTCTTAGGGTCCCGTGGGGAGTCCCGTGTGGACCCTTGCGTGTGTTGGGCAAGACTCTGCTGGCAAGGTAGCCCGGGGCTCGAGTCTCGAGTCGAACGGAAGGGACTTGTGCCCCAGATCAGGCCCGGGTAGCCTGCTTCCCTATGTACCGCAGTCTCAGGTTCCGCGCGATTGGATTGGGGCAGGCGCTGTGTTCCACTCACCAGAGGTCTTAGGATCCCGTGGGGAGTCCCGTGTGGGCCCTTGCGGGTGTTGGGCAAGACTCTGCTGGCAAGGTAGCCAATAGTAGAAGTTTTAATTGGGGTTCCTCGCACAGATTTTTGGGAGCCCCCATTGCACTGGCTTACTAGCCTGTTCCAGAGATGCTCCCCTGATCCCAGTAGTCTCACAGTCCCATCTCTCTCCAAGCTTCCTAACCAGATCCCTCCTGTTCCCATCCATAACGCCTACTGGAACTGATCCCCTGTCTGTCTTCAGTGTCTATTCTATACATCCTTCACAGTGCATCTCATGCACTCCTCTGTAACCTCTCCTTTCTGTGTAACTTTCTGGGTCTGTGGGTTGTAGCACGTTTACCCTTTGCCTTAAAGCTGATTTCTACGTGTAAGTACATACCATTTTTCTTCTTGGCTCTGATTTATCTCCCACATGATGCTCTTCCCTTCCCTTCCCTCCCCTTACCCTCCCCCTCCCCCTCCCCCCTCGCCCTCGCCTTCGCCTTGCCTTCTTTTTTTCTCTTTTTAAAAATTGGATATTTTATTTATTTACATTTCAAATGTTATCTCCCTTCCTAGTTTTCCCTCTGCAAACCCCGCCATTCAATTCCCTGCTTACCCTGCATCTATGAGGGTGTTCCCTCACCCACCTACCCACTTCCACCTACCGCCCTAGTATTCCTCTACACTGCAGCATCAAGCCTTCACTGGACCAAGGTCTCCCCTCCCATTGAAGGCCCCTTCAGCTCCTTCACTCCTTCCCCTAACTCCTCCATTGGGGTACTTGTGCTCAGTCTGATGGTCGGTTGAAAGCATCCACATCTTTAATTCCATCCATTTGCCTTCAACTTTCACGATGCCATTCTTTTTAAGAGCTGAGAAATACTCAGTTGTAAAAAAAAATATTTTTTTCTTAATCCATTCTGCAGTTAAGTGACATCTAGATTGTTTCCAGCTTCTGGCAATTATGAACAAAGCTGTTATGAACACAGTTGAGCAAGTGCCCTTGTGATACAGTGGAGCAACCTTTGTGTTTAGGCCCTAGAGTGGGATATCTGGGTCTTAAGGTAGATTGATTCCCACCTTTATGAAACACTGCTAAATAGACTTCCAAAGCAGCTGTGCAAGTTTGCACTCCTACCAGCAGCCAAAGTGTTCTCCTTGCCCCACATCCTCACTAGTATGAGTTGTAGTTTATAGTTTTTAATCTTAGTCACTTTGAAGGGTACAAAATGGAATCGCTGAATCATTTTGTTTTATATTTCTCTGTTGGCGAAGGATATTGAATATTTTCATGATCGCTGACCACCCTTTTCATTTTTGTTGAGAATTCTCTATTTCAATCCATGCACTATTTAATTATTTATTTATTCACTTAAATTCTGATGGCTGCCTTCCCAGTTCACCCTTACAGAGTTCTTCCCCCTTCCCTTTACTTCTGAGCAGGTTGTCGCCCCACCCCCCATCTATCTCCCCATCACCTCTTTTCAGAACTTAGTGCATCATCTCCCACTGAGGACAGACAAGGCAGCCCACTGCTACACATGTGACAGGGACTGCAGACCAGCCTATGCATGCTTTCTGATTGGTGGCTCAATCTTTTGGAGCTCCCAAGGGTCAAGGTTAATTGTCATTGTAGGTCTGCCTATGGGACTGCCATCTGCTTCAATTCCTTCAATCCTTCCCCTAACTCATTCATTCACACAGGTCCCAGACCTCCGGCCAATGTCGGCTGTGAGTATCTGCATCTGTTTCAATCAGTTGCCATTAAAGCCTCTAAGAGAACAGCCATGCTAGATTCCCATCTGCAAGCACAACATAACATCAGTAATAATGTCAGGGAGTGGTGCCCGCTCACAGGATGGATTCCAAGTTGGACTAGTAACTGGTTGGCCGATCCTTCAGTCTCTTCTCAGTTTTTGTTCCTGCACTTCCTTCCAATAGGAGCAATTTGGGGTTGAAAGTTTTGTAGGTGGGTTGATGTCCTCACCCATCCACTGGGATCCCTGTCTGACTCCTAGAGGTGGTCTCTTCAGATTCCCTATCCCCACCACTGTTGGATAGTGTGGCTAAGATCACCCATATTGAGTCCTGGGACCCTTCCTCATCCCAGGTCTCTGGGTATTTCTAGAGGTTTGTACCCACCCACACCCCCAGCAATGGCATATTTCCATTCATTCTTCTGACCCTCAGGGTCTCTTTCCTGTCTCTCTCCCCATACCTGACCTTAACCTAATTCCTCTCCCTCTCTCCAGTTCCACCAGGTTCTTCCCTCCCTTGACCCTTCATTGTTATTAACGCATTCTCACGCCCGGCCAGGAAGAACACAGCAAACCAGAATCTTCTGCGGCAAAACTTTATTGCTTACATCTTCAGGAGCAAGAGTGTAAGAAGCAAGAGAGAGAGAAAACGAAACCCCGTCCCTATTAAGGAGAATTATCCTTCGCCTAGGACGTGTCACTCCCTGATTGGCTGCAGCCCATCGGCCGAGTTGACGTCACGGGGAAGGCAGAGCACATGGAGTGGAGAACCACCCTCGGCACATGCGCAGATTATTTGTTTACCACTTAGAACACAGCTGTCAGCGCCATCTTGTAACGGCGAATGTGGGCGCGGCTCCCAACATCTCCCCCTTTCCTTTTAATAAGAGCAAATAGGCCACCCATATTAATGAGAGTGGAGATAGAGGTCAAATCCCCAGTGTGTAGGTAAAGGAGCCATGTACAGGATTAGCTCTTAGGCTCACAGGCTTTTACCCAGAGCAACCCTGACCTGCTCCCGTGTCGTTTTGCCTGGAGAGAAGGACACTTGGACACTCAACCTTCTTGAAAGATGACATGTCTCCCTAGAATAGGCTCATATATGCTGCAGAGCCTTTCTACTGCAGTGCTTAGCCGTGCAACTCTCTCGGGCTGCTGAAGCACACTCACTCTATCCCGTGCAATGAGACTAGCCTCATGGGATATAAGAGCTGAGTGGCCAGCGACCTATTGCCTAAGCATAGATATATCAGGGGAAGCTCCATGTTCTAGTCCTGCAAGCGCCTGGGCAATAACCACCTTGTCTCTCCTAGTTTGGGCCTTAAGCTTACAGACCAATCAAAGAAGCAACACTAATCCACAGCAAAGTGTATCTCCAAATAATATCAATCCCACCCATTCTTTAAAGAAGGAAAATGCTGAGGAGATCCAATTGGGTAATCCTTTGGTCAGGGACAGGTCCAAGCGCGTGGAGTTGACCTGAAGTCTCAATTCCCGAAGGATCTGTTCAAATTCAGCCATCCAATTCTGTAACATATACTGAAAAAGACTTTTTGACAAATTAGCTGTCCTAGTAAATTTAACATACTGAATGGAAATAACACACAATCCCGGAAACTTTTGTTCACATCCCAGCTGAGTTATTTGTCATAATACATCTAGTTGTATCTGGACAAGATCTATGAGTTGATTAACCAGCATGAGACCTCCCTGTATCTTGACATTAGCTGAGGCCTGTTTATCTATGACTGTAGTCACTGAGGCTGACAAAGTGTTAATGGTGTCAGTCGTCTGGACCTGTCCAGACAGAGCCAAGGCTGTCTGAATCAAGGCTAAACCCAGTTCCTAGTTAGTGGTAAAAAAGCAGGAGAATACTTGAGCATTATACATCACCGTCATTGGGAGTGGAAATGTCGACATTCTCCCCCAACGCTGCTCTCTCTTTATTATTGATGCCCTGGACATCACCAAGACGAGGGACATCAGTATTCCCTTGGTCAGTCTGGATTTTTCGGGTGAGTCTTTCTGGTATCCAAAATGGGTTGTCTTCATTCTGTGGGAAAACACAGATAGCTCCCCTGGATCTTATCAAAATAGGATCCGGGCCATACCATTTATTATCAAGGACATTTTTCCATTTAACCATCTCATTGGGCCTATCTGGCTCTGTACAATGACGTTCAGCCGCAGTATGGCCATGAACATCAATATTTAAAAAATTGAGTGTAAAGAGTGCCAAAGACACAGACACTCTTGGTGCTCGGGGTAAAATCTCTTCAATTCCCCTCTTCTGTTTTATAAGATAGGTTTTGAGGGTGCGATGCGCACGCTCAACAATACCCTGTCCTTGAGGGTTGTATGGAAGTCCAGTCAGGTGGGTCACGTCCATCTGACGGCAGAACTGTTGGAATTTTTGAGATGTGTAAGCTGGTCCATTATCAGTCTTAAGGAGTCTGGGTTTCCCCCAAGCACTCCATGCCTCAAGGCAATGTTGAATCACATGTGAGGCTTTTTCTCCGGTTAACGGAGAAGCAAACATGATGCCAGAACATGTGTCAATGGACACATGGAGATATTGAAGTTTTCCAAAGGAAGAAACATGTGTAACATCCATTTGCCAGACCTGTAGAGGTCGAATACCGCGTGGGTTAATTCCCACATGAGGAACTGGCAAGAACTCACAGCAGCTTTGACATTGAGTAACAATGTCACGGGCTTCTTTTCTTGTCAAGGAGAAACGACTGCGTAATGTTTCAGCCGTCACATGAAAATTGTTATGAAAATTTCTTGCAGCCTCTACCGGGGATGATAGGGCAGCAGCCACCACTTTAGTGGCCTTATCTGCCAAATCGTTTCCCAGAGCCATGGGGCCAGGTAGGCCTGAATGGGCTCTAACATGAGTAATATAAACAGGAAATCTTCTAGATAACAAAACTAATTGTATTTGCTGAAAAATATTGGCAACTCTACTGGAAGGCTTAATCACTCCAGCCACTTCTAAAAGATTTACTGCATTAACCACATAACAGGAATCTGACACAATATTAAGGGGTTCTAAAAAGGTTTTTAAAACTTCTAAAACCACTAAACATTCTACCACTTGAGGTGAAATTTCATTATACTGTTTGGATACCACTTTACCATTAGCCACATAGGCACCTATGCCAGTTTTTGATCCATCAGTATATACCACAATCCCATTTTTAAGTGGGTTTCTTCTAAACATGTAAATATTGATTTCTCTCAAAGGAGGAAATATGCGTGACATCCATTTGTCAGACCTGTAATGGCCTGACGCCACGAGGGTTTACCCCTACGTGAGTAGACAAAATTTGACAACAATCTAAAGGCATTATTAAGTAATCAGAATCATTTTCAGTAGAACCAATCTCTCTGGCAGCTCTAGGAATACCAGAGGAAGAAAAAACAGCCATGTAGGCTTGGCAAAATTATTAGTTGAGCTATTTTGTCTCTTTGTGATATAGAAAAGACAACTTGAGGACAAGAACAGAGAACCTGAAGTTCCCCTTTACAATCCTGATCTACAACTCCAGGGTGGACAATAAGACCTTGTAGGCTGCAAGAGCCTGCCTCTGTCATTATTGTCCAGTGGCTTCACCTGCTCGGGAGAGCGCCTTCCAGGCCCTAATAGCCTTTTCATCTGATTCAGAACTATTAAGAACTGGCTCCTCTAATTGATCTTTTTTCTTTTCTTTTTCCTTCTCCTTCCTTCTAATCTCTCCCCAGGTATTCTTACCTGACCTAAACTTTTCCTCGGGTTCAAGACCCTTGGAAAGGCCTGTATACTTATTTTGTGTACCATATTTTCTCTTTGCTCCTACTCTCTCTCCCCGCTTTACTTCTGATAGATTGTCCTGAATTTCATCTAGAATCCGCCCTGCCTTAACCACTTGATAACATGTGAAAAGGAACAAAAGGGCTTCTAACACTAGAGAAAGTTCAAGGCCAAACATACCTTATAAAGCTATTTTCCACTTTACTTCTGATAGACTGTCTTGAATTTCCTTAGAAAGTTCAAGGCCAGGCTTACCTCGTAAAGCTATACTCACTGGTACTCTCGTTCCCCAGCTGAAAAGTTCTGAATTCATGCAGTTGAATCCTTCTTAACAGTCTGCTTTACGGGAACCTTTATTACCGCGACCCGCAGTTCTGGTTCTGGAATGAGGGATCTTCCTTGCGCCGGTCCCGAGTTTTCTTGTATTTTTTCGTCCCGGATTTTTTCTCGTCCCGGATTTCAGCACCAATTCTTAATCGCGTTCTCACGCCCGGCCAGGAAGAACACAGCAAACCAGAATCTTCTGCGGCAAAACTTTATTGCTTACATCTTCAGGAGCAAGAGTGTAAGAAGCAAGAGAGAGAGAAAACGAAACCCCGTCCCTATTAAGGAGAATTATCCTTCGCCTAGGACGTGTCACTCCCTGATTGGCTGCAGCCCATCGGCCGAGTTGACGTCACGGGGAAGGCAGAGCACATGGAGTGGAGAACCACCCTCGGCACATGCGCAGATTATTTGTTTACCACTTAGAACACAGCTGTCAGCGCCATCTTGTAACGGCGAATGTGGGCGCGGCTCCCAACACTTCATGATTATTTTGCTCCCCTTTCTAAGTATGAATGAAGCTACCTCACTTGGGCCTTCCTTCCTCTTAGGTTCTGAGGTGTACACCATGGGCACCCACAATACTGACTGGGCTTGGTGTCTGTATATGGGATGGATCCCCAGTTGGGACAGTCTCTGAATTGCCTCTCCTTCAGTTTCTGCTCCACACTGTGTCCCCGTATTTTCTTTAGACAGAAGCCATTCTGGTTAAAAGTTTGGAAATGGGTGGCCCCATTTCCCAACTGGGGGCCTTGCCTAACCTCTGAATGCGGTCTCTACAGGTTCTCTCTCATCTTTGTTGAGTATTTCAGCTAATGCCATCCCTGTTGGATCTTGGGAGGGTCTTGCTTTTCTGGCATCTAGGACTTTCCAGTGGCTACCCCCAGTTCCCCACACCTCATTGCTACACACCTGTTCAATTCCCTGAACCTCTGTACATCTCCCCCATATCCTCACATACCTGATCCTGCCACCTTCCCCCCCCCCTCCGCCTGCTCCTCCTCCTAAATCCCTCCCACCCTCAACCTCCCATGAGTATTTTGTTTCCTCTTCTAAGAAGGACTGAAGCATCCACCCTTTGGTCTTCCTTCTTCCTGAGCTTCATACAGTCTGTGAATGGTATCTTGAGTATTCCGAGCTTCTGGGCTTCATGTAGAACTATATGCAATTTTCTGAGGAACTGCCAAATTGATTTCTAGAGTACTGGTACAAGTTTGAAATTCTACAAGCAATGGAGGCATGATCCCCTTTATTGACATCATTGCCAGTGAAAGAAAATAAGATTTTGTATCTTGTGATTCATGTTGTCTATGAGCCTGCGGCCTGGGGCCTAGAACAAAGCAGAACAGACAGGGCTTTTGTTAAGACATTCCTAAGAACAGCTTGATTGTACAAGCAGGGCTATCTTGTCTAGGTCAACACTACCCGGCCGGAACCTCCCCACTGTCTACTGCCCCTCGATGCCTGGTAAAGTCATACATCAACTGGTTGCTATGTGAACAAAGATAAACCCCCAGCCCACAGGAACAAAGTCCTGATGCCCTTTTTCTAACATGTAATCTTTCTGTTAATGTTTGAATAAGCCAAGTGTGTCGCTATGCTGAATTCCACACCCCTAAGCCCCTTACCCCATAAAACCCCGTAGCTTTCTAGCCTCGTGGCCGACATCCTTTATCTCCTGTGTGGGATGCATGTAGGTCCTGAGCTCCGTCATTAAATGTCCTTATGTAATTACATCAAGAGATGGTCCTTCGTGATTTTTTTGGGTGCATACTGAATCGAGAATTGGGTGGGGGGTTCCCCACTAGGTCTAACATCAGCATCTGCCATCTTTTGAGTTTTTTAGCTCAGTCATACGATGAAACGATAGGAATACTCCACTGAGAGTATCTCTGACCTGCACAGATTGACCCCAAACTTATCCACCAAGAGTCTGTCCTGACCCATTTCTATGTCTGCCTAAACTTATAGATATTCCAGGGTGATAGCCAAGGAAAAGGATGAGTGTTTAGGAAGCTCCATATCTACATTTTGTTACCTGATAATCACTCTCAAGCTCAATTTTGTTCAAGTTTTTGTATGAAATGTACTGATATCTCTTTCATTTTTCTTTCATCTCTGTAGCCTGTTGCAAGTATTCTTCCCTCGTGCTTTACCATAACCCCCTTCTTAAACTGATAGTTTCTTTTTGTTTGATTATTATTATCATCATTGTTGTGTGTGGGTTTAAATATATTTTAGTGAGTCCATTCTTCATAGAGCTAATATATTCATATATATATATATATATATATATATATATATATATATATATATCCCAGAAGTTCTTCCCTGTAGCTCTCTACTATACTTTCTCTCCATCACTTGAAGGATTTCTCACACATAGCTTTAAAATTTTGTTAGTCACAAGAAACGAGGTATACATAAGAGTTTCTTAGCTGTGGCAGGATAGTATAAGTGGCCACCCTGGGATGACCATACACAAGAACAGTACAGAAAGAGCCATGGTATCTATAGGTCTCAGCCTGGATTACAGGACCAAGAAGGAAATTGGCCTCAAATGTACCTTTGTGGCTCTGTACCTCAATCAGTTCTTGTAGCTGAGTCTCATCTTTCCTGGACAGATGGAACATATCAATCTGATAGTCACTGAAGCAGGGCAAGACCATGTTCTATCCTGACATCACTACAGGGCCCATCAGGTCTGACAGAGGATGTTTCTTGTATAAACTTGGAAAATGAGGATTGAAATTTAGATAGAAGGCTAGTTCCTTACCCGTGCTCATTCACTCCTCACTATCACTCTCTCTGCTTACATTTTTGTCATCTATATCTTCCCATTTCTTTCTTCATTTACCCATCCTCTATCTCTCTCTTCTCTCTGTACCATGTCCTTATAAGTTATCATACTGTGTCCCTTACATCACTTTTTTATTCTAACATTTTACTCCACTACTTGTTTTTTGAAATTCATTTAATTTACTGTTACGTCTTATCTTTTTTACATGTCTATTTATTAATCTCTCTTTTTAGACCACAGAATATTCTATGAATGTGGGAGGGGCGTGCTAACCTTGAACAAGAGCCATGATGATCTTCTCTCCCTTGTTCCTCTTAGTGTATGAACTTCTCCACTGTGTTCTAGCACTGGATTCCCCAGCTCTGTTTTGAAATATCTAACATCTATCATTATTTCTTCATCTCCACTTTGAGTTCTTCCACTCAGCTTTCTCACTTTTTGTAGTTTTTTCATCCCACACATGCCATATTATAATTTTCTCAGCCCTTTCCATCTCTGAATCTATCTCTTAGTTCCCCTTGACTGAGTAACATATGCATAAATATTTCCATTTTTCTGCTTTATTATTTTCTGGTTATTACTGGAAGACTCTGTGGGTTTTTTCTTTTTTTCTTTTTACTTTGCCATCATAGTGTGTTTGAATAATTTTTTCATGGATTTTAACCGTCGGCAGATGTATAGAGCAGACAGTTATTGCTGCTGTGTGCAATTATTCAGGGTCATAGTATTCTGTGTTGAGTAATGGGTCATTTACAAGAAAGGAAGAACTCTCAAACTAGACAGAAAATCTATGGGCACCATCTTCTACCAAGTCCTCTTCACCAAGAATCAACCCCACTCAGCATTGAAACTCAGGTCAGGCAAACAGTATATCTATCTCTTCTCAGAAATGTCTTGCAGAAGTAGAAGTCCCCAAAAATTTGAACTGTCCTAACCCCCGAATATTAGTAGAATGATTTCACATTCTTTGATTTATGTCAAGTTTGCTGACTCACCCCTTTCTCTTTATCTCTACTCTTTATGTCTCCAGTCATCTCACTGTATCTACAATGGACTATGTGACCAATAGTCTGTTTTTGTATTTACATTTTTCATTGTTTATGTATGCAATATACTCAAGATGGCTACCTTTCTCTAAGATAACCACCTTCATCTTCCTCATGACCTCTCAGAACTTCTAGTCTATATATCTGTCTATATCTGTTCTGTGTCAGAAAGAGAATGATAATCAGGTGTACACTCTATTACCTTGATTTTGATGTCAATGGCGTCACTGTATTTGACAGCTCCTTTCGGGTTTGATGATCAGAATCATCACGTGGGCAGTCTCAGCACAGTCAGTGGTCACAGGACCTATTGAGAAGTTGGCATCAAACACCTCCCACCCCAAAAGATGTGATTCTGGAGCAATCTGAAAATAGTCCTCTATTTCCTTTCTTTAGGGAATCAAAATGAAGGCATCAAACATAATCTTTCAATGTTCCAGGGACACATTCTCTCTTAATTTACCATGGGTTTTTGTAGGGTCAAGATGAAAAGTTTCCTATAGATTATTAGGATGGAAAGACTGTGCATGTAAAACTGACTGCACTATCTGTATCCTGAATAGCTATGGTATCTCCACCCTTAGCCTATTCTTTCTGTCAGTTCCCCAGTGCCCTTGACGGTACCCACGGAAACACTGCACACACACTCTTCCATCTTTCTTTGTTCATTCCCCACTTATCTGTCTCTAGTGGCAGCACAGTATTTTCCCACTGGCTTACTGTGAGTGTCTCTTGAAACTTCTTGCCCTGTCATGTCCATGGAATTACAGAAACGTGACAAACTTCATGCCAGATTCCTCTTTATGAATTGTTTTCATGATACTTTGGACCAAGATTAATTATAGGTAGAACAAGAGAATTAGTATTGAGGATTTTTAACAGAGATAGGTCCCTAGGCTCTCTTGTCTCAATTTCTTGACCACCCCAATGGTATCACTTATGGATTCCATTGCATAGAGGGGGTTTTAAGTCAAATCAGACATTGGTTAGTTAGATTTTATACCACCATTGCTCTAGCATATCGTGAAGGCAGACCATCAATGTAGAACAAAATATGCTTGGCTTGGTTGGTTGTTTATTTTTCTCTTTTGATAGCGTGCAAATTATTTCCAATACCAAAGAGGCTATCATTTTGTCATGAAGGTTTTATGGAATACCCAGTTTACCTTCTTAATGCTCAATGAATTGTTGTTGTTATCTACAGCAGTATGGCATTGATTTTAATTTTTAAAGAACAACCTATGATCTTGGCAAATCCTGGGAATTTTAGGCATTTCTATGGCTCCCCCTTGGCTCACATCACATTTAGATGGAACCCAGTCCTGGTACTAGAAGCTTTACTTCTTGACAAGTCATGTCCTGTTATGACTCTGCGTTCCCAGTTATTTGACAAGTTCATTATATCACCTACATCTTTGTATTCATTTTAGGAAACTTTCACTGTATTAGGTTTCCATATTACCCCTTAAATAGCTTATAAGTTTAGCTTCCTCACTTATTCCATCTATTGTCCTATCTCCCCTATTGTACTCCCACTTGATCCTATTGTTAGAGCTCATCTATTTATTAATATCTATCTATTATATTTTTCTTTCCCAGTGTGATGTGTTGTACATTCTATAATGCCTTAATTTATGCAGAAACTCTTGAATCACAGATTGTAGCTCTGTTACCATTGATTAAAGAGCTAATGTCTACACACATGTAATGTATATCACATTGGTCTTTCTGATCTGTGCTACATCAATCAGGATGGGTTTTTGTCATTACATTCAAGTATTTGCAGATTTCATGAAATTCTTATTTATTTATTTATTTTTATTCATTCACATTACATCCTGCTCACTGCCCCCTCCCACCACCCCTGCCCCAATATTCTTCCTCAAATCCTTTCTCCCCTTCTTCCCTAAGCAGGTGGTGGACTTCTGGGTATTACCCCTCCCTGGCACTTTAAGTCTCTGTGAGGTTAGTTATATTCTATCCTACTGAGGCCAGACAAAGCAGCCTAGCTAAAAAATTATATCTTACATACAGGGCAACAGTTTTGGGATAGTCCTCCACTCCAGTTTTTTAGGATCCACACAAAGACCAAGCTACACCTCAGATACATATGTGTGGGGAGGCCTAGGTCCAGCCCCTTTATGCTTTTTGTCTGGTGATTCAGTGTCTGAGAGCCCCAAGGTTTGAAGTTAGTTGATTCTGTTGATCTTCCTTTGGAGTTCTTTTCCTCTTTTGGCCCACAATCCTTCCTATTATTCTTCCATAAGAGTCCCCAAGCTCCATTCAAAGTTTGGTTGTGGGTATATGTATGTGTCTCTATCAGCTGCTGGTTGGATCCTCTCAGAGGATGGCCATGTTAGACTCCTGTCTATAAGCGAAGCAGAGTATCATAAATAGTGTCAGGGAGTGGTGCTTGCCCATGTGATGGGTCTCAAGTCAGGCTAATTGTTGGTTGATCAATTCCTCAATATCTGCTCCATTACCCTGTCCTTGCATTTCCTTCACGTTAGAAGTCTGGAAAGATTAGGAATCCAAGGCCCACAACTAACCCTAGTAAAAGCAATATACAGCAAACCAGTAGCCAACATCCAACTAAATGGAGAAAAACTTGAACCAATCCCACTAAAATCATGGACTACACAAGGCTTCCCACTTTATCCCTATCTATTCAATACATACCTGAAGTTATACAGCAAAAGTAACCCAACTGGATACATGTAAATTGAAAATGGAGAAGTCAAAATATCATTATTTGCAGATGATATGATAGTTTACTTAAGTGACCCCTCCAAAAAAATATACCAACCAGAAAACTCTTAAATCTGATAACTTCAGCAAAGGGCCTGGTTATAAAATTAACTCAAACAAATCAATAGTCTTACTCTACTCAAAGGATAAACAAGATGAGAAAGAAATTAGGGAGCCAGGCAGTGGTGGCATATGCCTTTTATCCCAGCACTTGGGAGGCAGAGACAGGCAGATTTCTGAGTTTGAGGACAGTGTGGTCTACAGAGTGAGTTCCAGGACAGCCAAGGCTACACAGAGAAACCCTGTCTTGAAAAGGCAAAGAAAAAAATTTAAGAAAGGAATTAGGGAAATGACACACTTCACAATCATCACCAATAATATAAAAGACATTTCTGCTACTTTAACTAAGCAAGTGATAGATCTCTATGAAAAGAACTTCAAGTCTCTGACAAAAGAAATAAAAGAAGATCTCAGAAGATTGAAAGATCTGCCATTTTTATGGATGGGCAGGATTAATATTGTAAAAATGGCCATCCTGCCGAAAACAATCTACAGATTCAATGCAATTCCCATCAAAATTCCAACTCAATTCATCATAGAGTTAGAAAGAGCAATCTGCAAATTCATATGAAATAACAAAAGACCCAGGATAGAGAAAATTATTCTCAACAATAAAAGAACTTCTGGTGGAATCACCATTCCTGACCCCAAGTTGTACTACAGAGAAATAGTGATAAAAACGGCATGGTATTGGTACAGTGAGAGGCAGGTAGATCAATGGAATAAAATTCAAAACTCAGAAATAAACAAGCACACCTATGGTCACTCGGTCTTTGACAGAGGAGCTAAAACAATCCAGTAGAAAAAAGACAGCATTTTCTACAAATGGTGCTGATTCAACCGGTGGTCAGCATGTAGAAGAATACAAATTGACTTATTCTTAACTTCCTGTACCAAGCCCAAGCCCAAGTGTATCAAGAACCTCCACATAAAACCAGATTCATTGAATCTAGTAGAAGAGATAATGGGGAAACCCTTGAATACATAGGTGGAGCAAAGTTCCAGAACAAAACACCAATGGCTTATGATCTAAGATCAAGAATCAACAAATGGGACCTCATAGAATTGCAAAACTTCTGTAAGGCAAAGGACACTACTAAAGTATGAAATGGCAGATTGGAAAAAGATCTTTTTTTTCCCATTTTTTATTAGGTATTTAGCTCATTTACATTTCCAATGCTATACCAAAAGTCCCCCATACCCACCCACCCCCACTCCCCTAACCACCCACTCTCCCTTTTTGGCCCTGGCATTCCCCTGTACTGGGGCATATAAAGTTTGCAAGTCCAATGGGCCTCTCTTTCCAGTGATGGCTGACTAGGCCATCTTTTGATACAAATGCAGCTAGAGTCAAGAGCTCCGGGGTACTGGTTAGTTCATAATGTTGTTCCACCTATAGGGTTGCAGATCCCATTAGCTCCTTGGCTACTTTCTCTAGCTCCTCCATTGGGAGCCCTGTGATCTATCCATTAGCTGACTGTGAGCATCCACTTCTGTGTTTGCTAGGCCCCGGCATAGTCTCACAGGAGACAGCTACATCTGGGTCCTTTCAATAAAATCTTGCTAGTGTATGCAATGGTGTCAGCGTTTGGATGCTGATTATGGGGTGGATCCCTGGATATGGCAGTCTCTACATGGTCCATCCTTTCATCTCAGCTCCAAACTTTGTCTCTGTAACTCCTTCCATGGGTGTTTTGTTCCCAATTCTAAGGAGGGGCATAGTGTCCACACTTCAGTCTTCATTCTTCTTGAGTTTCATGTGTTTAGCAAATTGTATCTTATATCTTCGATATCCTAGGTTTGGGGCTAATATCCACTTATCAGTGAGTACATATTCTGTGAGTTCCTTTGTGAATGTGTTACCTCACTCAGGATGATGCCCTCCAGGTCCATCCATTTGGCTAGGAATTTCATAATTCATTCTTTTTAATAGCTGAGTAGTACTCCATTGTGTAAATGTACCACATTTTCTGTATCCATTCCTCTGTTGAGGGACATCTGGGTTCTTTCCAGCTTCTGGCTATTATAAATAAGGCTGCTATGAACATAGTGGAGCATGTGTCCTTCTTACCACTTGGGGCATCTTCTGGATATATGCCCAAGAGAGGTATTGCTGGATCCTCCGGTAGTACTATGTCCAATTTTCTGAGGAACCGCCAGACTGATTTCCAGAGTGGTTGTACAAGCCTGCAATCCCACCAACAATGGAGGAGTGTTCCTCTTTCTCCTCATCCTTGCCAGCATCTGCTGTCACCTGAATATTTGATCTTAGCCATTCTGACTGGTGTGAGGTGGAATCTCAGGGTTGTTTTGATTTGCATTTCCCTGATGATTAAGGATATTGAACATTTTTTCAGGTGCTTCTCTGCCATTCGGTATTCCTCAGGTGAGAATTCTTTGTTCAGTTCTGAGCCCCATTTTTTAATGGGGTTATCTGATTTTCTGAAGTCCACCTTCTTGAGTTCTTTATATATGTTGGATATTAGTCCCCTATCTGATTTAGGATAGGTAAAGATCTTTTCCCAATCTGTTGGTGGTCTTTTTGTCTTATTGAGGTGTCTTTTGCCTTGCAGAAACTTTGGAGTTTCATTAGGTCCCATTTGTCAATTCTCGATCTTACAGCACATGCCATTGCTGTTCTGTTCAGGAATTTTTCCCCTGTGCCCATATCTTCAAGGCTTTTCCCCACTTTCTCCTCTATAAGTTTCAGTGTCTCTGGTTTTATGTGAAGTTCCTTGATCCACTTAGATTTGACCTTAGTACAAGGAGATAAGTATGGATCGATTCGCATTCTTCTACATGATAACAACCAGTTGTGCCAGCACCATTTGTTGAAAATGCTGTCTTTCTTCCACTGGATGGTTTTAGCTCCCTTGTCGAAGATCAAGTGACCATAGGTGTGTGGGTTCATTTCTGGGTCTTCAATTCTATTCCATTGGTCTACTTGTCTGTTTCTATACCAGTACCATGCAGTTTTTATCACAATTGCTCTGTAGTAAAGCTTTAGGTCAGGCATGGTGATTCCACCAGAGGTTCTTTTATCCTTGAGAAGACTTTTTGCTATCCTAGGTTTTTTGTTATTCCTGATGAATTTGCAAATTGCTCCTTCTAATTCGTTGAAGAATTGAGTTGGAATTTTGATGGGGATTGCATTGAATCTGTAGATTGCTTTTGGTAAGATAGCCATTTTTACAATATTGATCCTGCCAATCCATGAGCATGGGAGATCTTTCCATCTTCTGAGATCTTCTTTAATTTCTTTCTTCAGAGATTTGAAGTTTTTATCATACAGATCTTTCACTTCCTTAGTTAGAGTCACGCCAAGATATTTTATATTATTTGTGACTATTGAGAAGGGTGTTGTTTCCCTAATTTCTTTCTCAGCCTGTTTATTCTGTATATAGAGAAAGGCCATTGACTTGTTTGAGTTTATTTTATATCCAGCTACTTCACCAAAGCTGTTTATCAGGTTTAGGAGTTCTCTGGTAGAATTTTTAGGGTCACTTATATATACTATCATATCATCTGCAAAGAGTGATATTTTGACTTCCTCTTTTCCAATTTGAATCCCCTTGATCTCCTTTTGTTGTCGAATTGCTCTGGCTAATACTTCAAGTACTATGTTGAAAAGGTAGGGAGAAAGTGGGCAGCCTTGTCTAGTCCCTGATTTTAGTGGGATTGCTTCCAGCTTCTCACCATTTACTTTGATGTTGGCTACTGGTTTGCTGTAGATTGCTTTTATCATGTTTAGGTATGGGCCTTGAATTCCTGATCTTTCCAACACTTTTATCATGAATGGGTGTTGGATCTTGTCAAATGCTTTTTCTGCATCTAACGAGATGATCATGTGGTTTTTGTCTTTGAGTTTGTTTATATAATGGATTACATTGATGGATTTTCGTATATTAAACCATCCCTGCATCCCTGGAATAAAACCTACTTGGTCAGGATGGATGATTGCTTTAATATGTTCTTGGATTCGGTTAGCGAGAATTTTATTGAGGATTTTTGCATCGATATTCATAAGAGAAATTGGTCTGAAATTCTCTATCTTTGTTGGGTCTTTCTGTGGTTTAGGTATCAGAGTAATAGTGGCTTTGTAAAATGAGTTAGGTAGAGTACCTTCTACTTCTATTTTGTGAAATAGTTTGTGCAGAACTGGAATTAGATCTTCTTTGAAGGTCTGATAGAACTCTGCACTAAACCCATCTGGTCCTGGGCTTTTTTTGGCTGGGAGACTAATAATAACTGCTTCTATTTCTTTAGGTGATATGGGACTGTTTAGATGGTCAACTTGATCCTGATTCAACTTTGGTACCTGGTATCTGTCCAGAAATTTGTCCATTTCGTCCAGGTTTTCCAGTTTTGTTGAGTATAGCCTATTGTAGAAGGATTTGATGGTGTTTTGGATTTCTTCAGGATCTGTTGTTATGTCTCCCTTTTCATTTCTGATTTTGTTAATTAGGATTTTGTCCCTGTGCCCTTTAGTGAGTCTAGCTAAGGGCTTATCTGTCTTGTTGATTTTCTCAAAGAACCAACTCCTCGTTTGGTTAATTCTTTGAATAGTTCTTCTTGTTTCCACTTGGTTGATTTCACCCCTGAGTTTGATTATTTCCTGCTGTCTACTCCTCTTGGGTGAATTTGCTTCCTTTTTTTCTAGAGCTTTTAGATGTGTTGTCAAGCTGCTAGTATGTGCTCTCTCCCGTTTCTTCTTGGAGACACTCAGAGCTATGAGTTTCCCTCTTTGAAATGCTTTCATTGTGTCCCATAGGTTTGGGTACGTTGTGGCTTCATTTTCATTAAACTCTAAAAAGTCTTTAATTTCTTTCTTTATTCCTTCCTTGACCAAGGTATCATTGAGAAGAGTGTTGTTCAGTTTCCACGTGAATGTTGGCTTTCCATTATTTATGTTGTTATTGAAGATCAGTCTTAGGCCATGGTGGTCTGATAGGATACATGGGACAATTTCAATATTTTTGTATCTGTTGAGGCCTGTTTTGTGACCAATTATATGGTCAATTTTGGAGAAGGTCCCGTGAGGTGCTGAGAAGAAGGTATATCCTTTTGTTTTAGGATAAAATGTTCTGTAGATATCTGTCAGGTCCATTTGTTTCATAACTTCTGTTAGTTTCACTGTGTCCCTGTTTAGTTTCTGTTTCCACGATCTGTCCATTGATGAAAGTGGTGTGTTGATTTCTTCCACTATTATTGTGTGAGGTACAACGTGTGCTTTGAGCTTTACTAAAGTGTCTTTAATGAATGTGGCTGCCCTTGCATTTGGAGCGTAGATATTCAGAATTGTGAGTTCCTCTTGGAGGATTTTACCTTTGATGAGTATGAAGTGTCCCTCCTTGTCTTTTTTGATAACTTTGGGTTGGAAGTCGATTTTATCCGATATTAAAATGTCTACTCCGGCTTGTTTCTTCAGACCACTTGCTTGGAAAATTGTTTTCCAGCCTTTCACTCTGAGGTAGTGTCTGTCTTTTTCCCTGAGATGGGTTTCCTGTAAGCAGCAGAATGTTGGGTCTTGTTTGTGTAGCCAGTTTGTTAGTCTATGTCTTTTTATTGGGGAGTTGAGACCATTGATATTAAGAGATATTAAGGAAAAGTAATTGTTGCTTCCTGTTATTTTTGTTGTTAAAGTTGGCATTCTGTTCTTGTGGCTGTCTTCTTTTAGTTTTGTTGAGGGATTATCTTCTTGTTTTTTCTAGGGCGTGGTTCCCGTCTTTGTATTGGTTTTTTTCTGTTATTATCCTTTGAAGGGCTGGATTCGTGAAGAGATAATGGGTGAATTTAGTTTTGTCGTGGAATACTTTGGTTTCTCCATCTATGGTAATTGAGAGTTTGGCTGGGTATAGTAGTCTGGGCTGGAATTTGTGTTCTCTTAGTGTCTGTATAACATCTGTCCAGGCTCTTCTGGCTTTCATAGTCTCTGGTGAAAAATCTGGTGTAATTCTGATAGGCTTGCCTTTATATGTTACTTGACCTTTTTCCTTTACTGCTTTTAGTATTCTATCTTTATTTAGTGCATTTGATGTTCTGATTATTATGTGTCGGGAGGAATTTCTTTTCTGGTCCAGTCTATTTGGAGTTCTGTAGGCTTCTTGTATGTTCATGGGCATCTCTTTCTTTAGATTTGGGAAGTTTTCTTCAATAATTTTGTTGAAGATGTTTGCTGGTCCTTTGAGTTGAAAATCTTCATTCTCATCTATTCCTATTATGCTTAGGTTTGGTCTTCTCATTGTGTCCTGGATTTCCTGGATGCTTTGAGTTAGGATCTTTTTGCATTTTCCATTTTCTTTGATTGTTGTGCCGATGTTCTCTATGGAATCTTCTGCACCTGAAATTCTCTCTTCCATCTCTTGTATTCTGTTGCTGATACTGGCATCTATGGTTCCAGATTTCTTTCCTAGGGTTTCTATCTCCAGCGTTGCCTCACTTTGGGTTTTCTTTATTGTGTCTACTTTTCTTTTTAGGTCGAGTATCGTTTTGTTCATTTCTATCACCTGTTTGGATGTGTTTTCCTGTTTTTCTATAAGGACTTCTACCTGTTTGGTTGTGTTTTCCTGTTTTTCTTTAAGGACTTGTAACTCTTTAGCAGTGTTCTCCTGTGTTTCTTTAAGTGAGTTATTAAATTCCTTCTTTATGTCCTCTACCATCATCATGAGAAATACTTTTAAATCCAGGTCTACCTTTTCAGGTGTGTTAGGATGCCCTGGACTGGGCAAAGTGGGAGTGCTGGGTTCTGATGATGGTGAGTGGTCTTGGTTCCTGTTAGTAGGATTCTTACGTTTACCTTTCGCCATCTGGCAATCTCTGGAGTTAGTTGTTATAGTTGTCTTTGTTTAGAGATTGTTCCTCTGTTGATTTTGTTACCCTCTACTAGCAGACGTGGGAGACTAGCTCTCTCCTCTGAGTTTCGGTGGTCAGAGCAGTCTCTGCAGGCAAGCTCTCCTCTTTCAGGGAAGGTGCACAGTTATCTGGTATTTGGACCTCCTCCTGGCTGAAGATGAAGGCCCAAAACAGGATCTTTCCCAGAAGCTGTGTTGCTTTGGCCAGGAAGGTGGCCGGTTGTCTGGAGCCGAAGATGGCGCCGCCTCAGAAGCTCTCTGGCTCTTGCTTGTCCCAGAAACGGCTGGCCTCTGTATTCCACACCGTCACCCGTGTGCAGCCTGCCCTCCGCAGCCTGCCCTCCGCGGAGTCCCAGAGCCAAGGAGGCTCCCGCTGGGGCCTGAGGCACAAACCTCTCAGGCTGGCGGATCCCTGTGCACTCACCAGGAAGGTGGCCGGTTGTCTCGGAAAAAGATCTTTACCAATCCCATATCCTATAGAGGCATAATATCCATCATATACACAGAACTCAAGAAGTTAGACTCGAGAGAACCAAATAAATCTATCTTTTTTGTTGCTATTTCCTGACTGTAGTTTTGATACTGTCACAAATTATCAGGTGATTCTCTGTCATGCAGGATGTTTGACATGTGACCCATGTGAAAGTGTTATGCTTCCCTCAGAGGGGTAGTGACCAACAAGGTGAGAGCCATTGCTCTGAAAACCACATGATCAAAGCTCACAGGGACTCACATAGACAGGAGGGAGGCATGCACAGAGCCAGCAGGTGTTCCTGTGTCATGTGTGTGTGTGTGAGCAGGTGTGTGTAACCATGTGTGTACGTGTGTATGTGTATGTGTGTCTGTATCTGTGTCTGTGTCTGTGTGCATGTGCATGGTGTGGTGTGCATGTAACTGTGTGTGCATGTGTGTGTACAAGTGTGTTCGTGTCCATGTATGTGTGTGTGATCTGGTAGCATTTGCTTTCTCTTTCTGTATTTTATTTTGTCATTATTTAATAATATCCCTTAGAAGCCTGCTTTTTTTTTTTTTTTTTTTTTTTTTTAGAGACAGACAGAGAGGGAGCAGATTCACGTGGGGAGGAACTATGAGTCATAAGGCAAAGGGAAGCCATAATCTGGATATATTCTATGAGAAAAAAACCTATGGTAACAAAAAATAAAATGATAATAAAAAATACAAAAGGTATTTTCACAGGGAGATCTGCAAACCTCTTCTTTCAGCAACCATGGAGCTACGGGAGTATTATTTGTTTTCGAAGTAATTTGTTTATATGTTACTAATGGGTATACTATGAGAGAGGGTTTGTAGGGGTCGGGTGCTCGCCACAACTTAGGTGTGTTGGTGAGTGGACCATTTTTTGCAGTCAGTATTTATCCTCCAGCTTTAAGTCAGTTGCTGTGATGGACCTTCAATTACAAGACTCACTCACAGGGCAAGGTTCTCGGTCACTAAGCCATCTCCTCAGTAGCAAGTAATTATTTTAAAACTAAACAATGGGGGAGCCATCTTGTATCCGGGTCCCGGCCGAAAGAAGTCTGCACAGGTGAGAGTGTGCACTACAGAAGTTAACAGCTTCTGAGACAGGCGAGAGCCACAGAGCTTCTGAGGCAGCCTCCTTTTCGGGCTCCTGACATTCGGGCACCTTCCCAGCCAGATAGGTGTCCGCCCAGCACTGGAGGGCTTTGCCTCAGCATTGGCGGGAGACATCTTGGTTAAGAGACTCTGCCGAAAGTAGTCTGCACAGGTGAGAAAATGAAGCCACAACATACCCAAACTTATGGGACACAATGAAAGCATTTCTAAGAGGAAAACTCATAGGTCTGAGTGCCTCCAAAAAGAAACTAGAGAGAGTACACATTAGCAGCTTGACAACACACCTAAAAGCTCTAGAACAAAAGGAAGGAAATTCACCCAAGAGGAGTAGACGGCAGGAAATAATCAAACTCAGGGGCGAAATCAACCAAGTGGAAACAAGTAGAACTATTCAAAGAATCAACCAAACGAGGAGCTGGTTCTTTGAGAAAATCAAAAAGATTGATAAACCCTTAGCCAGACTCACTAGAGGGCACAGGGAAAGCATCCTAATTAACAAAATCAAAAATGAAAAGGGAGACATAACAACAGATCCTGAAGAAATCCAAAACACCATCAGTTCCTTGTACCAAAGGCTATACTCAACAAAACTGGAGAACCTGGATGAAATGGACAAGTTTCTAGACAGATACCAGGTACTAAAGTTAAATCAAGATCAGGTTAATTATCTATACAGTCCTATATCTCCTAAAGAAATAGAAGCAGTCATTAATAGTCTCCCAACCAAAAATGCCCAGGACCAGATGGGTTTAGTGCAGAGTTCTATCAGACCTTCAAGGAAGATATAATGCCAGTTCTTCAAAAACTATTCCATAAAATAGAAACAGAAGGTATACTACCCAACTCATTCCATGAAGCCACAATTACTCTGATAACTAAATCACAAAAAGACCCAACAAAGATAGAGAACTTCAGACCAATTTCCCTTATGAATATCGATGCAAAATCCTCAATAAAGTTCTTGCTAACTGAATCCAAGAACACATCAAAACAATCACCCATGCTGACCAAGTAGGTTTTATTCCAGGGATGCAGGGATGGTTTAATATACGAAAATCCATCAACATAATCCAGTATATAAATAAACTCAAAGACAAAAACCACATGATCATCTCGTTAGATGTGGAGAAAGCATTTGACAAAATCCAACACCCATTCATGATAAAAGTCTTGGAAAGATCAGGAATTCAAGGCCCATACCTAACCATGATAAAAGCAATCTACAGCAAACCAGTAGCCAACATCAAAGTAAATGGTGAGAAGCTGGAAGCAACCCCACTAAAATCAGGGACTAGACAAGGCTACCCACTTTCTCCATACCTATTCAACATTGTACTTGAAGTCCTAGCCAGAGCAATTAGACAACAAAAGGAGATCAAGGGGATACAAATTGGAAAGGAAGAAGTCAAAATATCACTTTTTGCAGATGATATGATAGTATATATAAGTGATCCTAAAAATTCCACCAGAGATCTCCTAAGCGTGATAAACAGCTTCAATGAAGTAGCTGGATATAAAATTAACTCAAACAATTCAATGGCCTTTCTCTACACAAAGGATAAACAGGTTGAGAAAGAAATTAGGGAAACAACACACTTCTCAATAATCACAAACAATATAAAATACCTTGGCATGACTCTAACTAAGGAAGTGAAAGATCTGTATGATAAGAACTTCAAGTCTCTGAAGAAAGAAATTAAGGATGATCTCAGAAAATGGAAAGATCTCCCATGCTCATGTATTGACAGAATCAATATAGTAAAAATGGCTATCTTGCCAAAAGCAATCTACAGATTCAATGCAATCCCCATCAAAATTCCAACTCAATTCTTCAAAGAATTAGAAAGGGCAATCGACAGATTCATCTGTAATAGCAAAAAACCTAGGATAGCAAAAACTCTTCTCAAGGATCAAAGAACCTCTGGTGGAATCACCATGCCTGACCTAAAGCTGTACTACAGAGAAATTGTGATAAAAACTGCATGGTACTGGTATAGAGACAGACAAGTAGACCAATGGAATATAATTGAATACCCAGAGATGAACCCACACACCTATGGTCACTTGATCTTTGACAAGGGAGCTAAAACCATCCAGTGGAAAAAAGGCAGCATTTTTAACAAATGGTGCTGGCACTACTGGCAGTTATCATGTAGAAGAATGAGAATTGATCCATTCCTATATCCTTGTACTAAGGTCAAATCTAAGTGGATTAAGGAACTCCACATAAAACCAGAGACACTGAAACTTATAGAGGAGAAAGTAGGGAAAAGCCTCGAAGATATGGGTACAGGGGAAAAAATCCTGAATAGAACAGCAATGGCTTGTGCTGTAAGATCGAGAATTGACAAATGGGACCACGTAAAGTTGCAAAGCTTCTGCAAGTCAAAAGACACCGTCAATAATACAAAAAGACCACCAACAGATTGGGAAAGGATCTTTACCTATCCTAAATCAGATAGGGGAATAATATACAATATATTTAAAGAATTCAAGAAGGTGGACTCCAGAAATTCAAATAACCCCATTAAAAAATGGGGCTCAGAGCTAAACAAAGAATTCTCACCTGAGGAATACTGAATGGCTGAGAAGCACCTGAAAAAATGTTCAACATCCTTAATCATCAGGGAAATGCAAATCAAAACAACCCTGAGATTCCACCTCACACCAGTCAGAATGGCTAAGATCAAAAATTCAGGTGACAGCAGATGCTGGCGAGGATATGGAGAAAGAGGAACACTCCTCGATTGTTGGTGGGATTGCAAGCTTGTACAACCACTCTGGAAATCAGTCTGGCGGTTCCTCAGAAAATTGGACATAGTACTACTGGAGGATCCCAAAATACCTCTCCTGGGCATATATCTAGAGGATGGTCCACTATGTTCATAGCAGCCTTATTTATAATAGCCATATACTGGAAAGAACTCAGATGCCCCTCAACAGAGGAATGGATACAGAAAATATGGTACATTTACACAACGGAGTACTACTCAGCTATTAAAAAGAATGAATTTATCAAATTTCTAGGCAAACGGATGGATCTGGAGGGCATCATCCTGAGTGAGGTAACCCAATCACAAAGGAACTCCCACAATATGTACTCACTGATAAGTGGATATTAGCCCAGTAACTTAGAATACCCAAAATATAAGATACAATTTGCTAAACGCATGAAACTCAAGAAAAACGAAGACCAAAGTGTGGACACTTTGCCCCTTATTAGAATTGGGACCAAAACACCCATGGAAGGAGTTACAGAGACAAAGTTTGGAGCTGAGACAAAAGGATGGACCATTTAGAGAGTGCCATATCCAGGGATCCATCCCACAATCAGCTTCCAAATGCTGACACCATTGCATACACTAGCAAGATTTTGCTGAAAGGACCAAGATAGATCTGTCTCTTATGAAACTATGCCGGGGCCTAGCAAACACAGAACTGGATGCTCACAGTCAGCTATTGGATGGACCACAGGGCCCCCAATGGAGGAGCTAGAGAAAGGACCCAAGGAGCTAAAGGGATCTGCAATCCAATAGGTGGAACAACAATATGAACTAACCAGTACCCCCCTGGAGCTCTTGTCTCTAGCTGCATATGAATCAGAAAATGGCATAGTAGGCCATCAGTGGAAAGAGTGGCCCATCAGTCTTGCAAACTTTATATACCTCAGTACAGCGGAACGACAGGGCCAAGAAGTGGGAGTGGGTGGGTGGGGGACTTAGTGGGGGAGCGTGTGGGGGACTTTTGGGATAGCATTGGAAATGTAAATGAAATAAATACCCAATAAAAAAAAGAAAAAGAAAACCATTCCAAATTATTAAAATAATTCTTCATATTTAGTTTCCCCAAATGGAGTCTGCCTGTGGCAACAAACTATTCTTAAGGACTGTATGCCCAGCAGAATATGACTAACCGAAAACAAACAAACAAAGAAAAAAACTAAACAATATTGACATTGTTTATCTTCAGAAAACATTACCAAATATTGTTGCTTATGCTTCGGCATTTCTGAGGATGAATGGTTAAGGCTCTGTCAGTCTCTTAATTGCCAGCAAACACAATAAACCTAAGAGGCTGTAGTGGCATCCATATGTTTGTGGTAGATAATAGCTCTATAATTAAACTTAATATCTGCTCTACCTCAAGGAAATAATTCCTAGTTCTAGAAATCTATCCAAATATTCAGGGCTAGCGAGATCATTGCTTTTGGAGAGATCTAAAAACTGAAAGTTTACAAAATAAAAATAATTCCCAATTTCATTACAGATATCAAAATATTCAGGCTTGTATTCGCAGGTACATATAAACACTGTCCCTATAAACAGAAGAAAAAAGGAAAACAACATTCTATTCACCACAGACAAACACAGTACAAAAACTGAAGCCTGTAAAAGTAAAGAGAAACACTGATCGTGTGATGCCCAGATCCAGGGGCTCCATCTGAGTCTAACACTCCTTTGCAAGTGAGGCTCACAGGTCATCATGCAATACGGGGAAGATGGAGTCTAAGAACCAGAGGAACAGGAAGTGTGGTGTGAGATTGCATCTCCTAGAAATGTGGTCAGCTCTAAAATTATAGGCATATAAATAACATTATACCAATTAAAAAGACTGCACTTATATATTTAGAAATATATACCTAGATATGTAGACTTAATTAAATATAAAAGTGCATCTGAGGGTGAACAAATCAGATACATGGTGAATACAGACTGAGGTGAGTAAAGGCAAGGAGAAATCAAATAATTATTATTGATTTGAAAAACGTATTAGTGTATGTTTTAAGTTTAAAAAAAAGTAGATTCTTGCTAAGACAAAATGGATGCCAGTCACAGAGGATACTACACCCAGCAAAAATGTCATCCATGTTGATGAAAAAATTATCTTAAAGGAAAGAACCAAATGAAGGTACACAAACACACACACACACACACACACACACACACACACACACACACACACAATCAACACAAATGTAAAAATGATAGGAAGTTACAATTGTTGGACATAAGTATCTCTCAAGGTCAATGGAATCAATTGCCTAATAAAAAGAAATAGGCTAATTGAATGGATGCAAAAACAGGATCCACCATTCTGAGTAGAAGAAATTCACCCCGACATGGAGGATAAACATTACCTTAGAATAAAAGGCTGGAAAGGGATTTACCTAGTAGACTCAAAAAGCAAGGTCAGGTTTCCATCCTAACATAATGACATAAGTCTAATAAAATAGACTTTCAACCAAAATCCATCAGAGGAGATAGAGGAGGGCACTTTGCACTCATCACAAGAAAAATCCACAAAGAAACGTCAATCACCCAGAAACTGATGGGAACAATGCAGAGTCCCACAGCCAAACATTCAGCAGAGATTGGAGAATCCTGTGGAAGAGGTGGGAAAGGGTAGTAGGAGCCAGTGAGGTCAAGGACACAACAACAAAACCTACAGAGTCCTGGGCTTATAGGTGCTCACAGAGACTAACCCACCAACCAGACAGCATGCATGGGAGGAGCATAAGCCCTCTCTACATATAGGTAGTAGATGTGCAGCTAGTTTTCATACGGGACCCCTAGAAAAGAAGCAGGGGCTGCCTTTCACTCCGTTGCCTGCCTTTGGAGTGAGCTGC
The DNA here is from genome assembly GCF_000001635.26 of Mus musculus. NCBI lineage: Eukaryota > Metazoa > Chordata > Mammalia > Rodentia > Muridae > Mus > Mus musculus. The sequence continues at coordinate 136,470,595 of NC_000086.7, read as the reverse complement.
CATGTCTAGCCTCAATAAGAAAAGATACATCTATATTCCTAATGAAAGTTGATATGCCAAGGAAAGTTGATATCCATGGAAGGGCTACTCTTCTCAGAAGAGGAAGGGAGGGAAGATGGAGAAGTAGAAAGGAGAGGGAGATACTGACATGAGAGGAGATAGGGGAAGCTGGGATACACATGAAAGTACAAATAAATTATTTAATGAAAAATGTAGAATTATATACATATACATTACAAAGCCTAAAATATTATTATCTCTTAAATAATGAATTCTACATATGCATACTTCATTTGCAGTGTTTCTGTGCAGCCAGTTGTTTGTTGTGAAAACTGTAGTCCTGCTTCAAATGTTGCCATTTCTTTACAGTGGCCTTGCTGGTTCTTGCCCTCTGACATACTCTTCTAGAAATAGATTTTATCTTTATGTTTCTTACCTGGTCCTGTCACTGAGCGTTTAATATGTTGTGCTGGAATAAGAAGAAGAGAAACAGAGTTAGGAACTATCAAAACCATTTGGAAAATGCAAAAACAACTTGTCAAGTTATACATATCAGAAGCACTCACATAGGACAACCGTTCCTGAATGAAGTGGGAAACAGAATGAATTTATGTCTAGGGTTTTGTAAAGAATGGTAAGCCTATATGACTGGACACATCCTTCAGAAGATACAGTTGTGTCTTGTGCTTGCAGAGGGCCCAGCATCAGATGCTTATACCTACACTAGAAGTATCACTTCTCCCAGTGACCCCTGCACCAGGGCCTCTAATCAACACCCACTTCGGGCATTACTAAACACCAGTGCTCAGATGAAAATACAGACACATGCACAGAATTTTAAAGTGAAATGTTTTAAGGATTAGGTCATAAAACACAATTGAATTAGAGTTAAAACGCACTTGCCTTATCTCTCTGACTTTTAAACAGAAGTGCAATTTTATTACTCTAAATAACTAATCAATCAGCTATAATTACATAATTGTGACTTGAAACTGGAAGGAGCACAGCATAATAATTTTGATTGACACATTAGTTTTGCTTTTATAACATGAATGATATTCATTGAACACATCACGCATAACACCACAGGAACCATTGATGCTCAGGTTTAGAAAGGAACAGAGTACATAAAAGGATTTAGTATGTTAATCAAGTTCAAACATTTAGAACAAGAAGGTTTGGTCCAAGACATAACTCAGTTGTGGTCATAGAAAATGTTGTGTCTGAAGGACTAAAGTCTGAAAATTTTCAGCAAGCTATGATCCTCCTAGACCACAATAAATCAGTGCATCCATCTTGCAGCAAGAGACAGGTTCACAGAGCAACAATCCACTCACTTGGGAGGCAAAGTCAGGTGGATCTTTGAGCTCAAGGCAAGTATTTCCTACAAAGTGCCAGGACAGTCAGGGCGACACAGAAAACCTGTGTCAAAAAAGAGAGACCTTGTGGCTGAGCATGAGTGTGATCTGTTGGTGAATCTGGCTTCCCGTGGTTTGCAGCTCCTCTGAGCCTCTCAGGACATCCGGTAGACTTTGTTCTGGCTCTGCTCCTTGCCAGCCATGCTGCTCTGGTTCCTCAGCCTCATGTGTTCTGGTGAGTTCTGCTGAGGATGAAAAGTGTGAAATAACAGGGTAGAATTATCATCTTGGGAGGTGAGAATTGTCCAAAGCAGAAATCCTGGCTTCCATGGAGGGTGTTGGTGCATAAGTTCATATAAACAACGTGGGCTCTGATTCCAGTGTTTAGAGGATGGACAGAAACTTCAGGTGTCAGAGGGTCAAGCTACTGTGAAAGGAGATCTTACATCATGAGGTTTTGTCTTCCAGGTTTCTTCCTAGTCCAGAGGATGTCAGCACACGTGGGTGAGTCCGTCCCTAAAACATGGAGTTACGGTCCATTTCCATAGACGGGTTTTATTCAGACAGGAGAGCAGGCAGTATGATTTTGGGGGGACAGGGACTGGTGTGTGGGATTGGTGCTGAGTATTTTGAACTGCCAAGGAAAGACCCTCCAAACCTGCCTCTCAGTCTGTCCTGGATACTCCCAGGCTCTGTGCCTGGCAGAGTTGGACATTAAACTTTGATTGAATGAACAAAATTTTATGGTTTGGGGGGATAGTGTTTCTCTATGTAGTCCTGGATATCCAACACCTCAGTTTGTAGACCCAGATGGCCATGAACTCAGAAATGCACCTGCCTTTGACACCCAAGTGCACTTATTAAAAGCATGTGCCACAACACCAAATAGATATTAAGCTGTTTAAATTTTTTTCTAATTTTTTCTTTTTTCTGTACTATTACGCAAAATCCCACACTTATTTGAGGTTTTGATATTATAATTTATTATGGATTATGTATGTGTTGCTCAACAAACTGTTGCGGGTATTAATTTTGTCTTCAGGCATTCCTTTTACACATAAGATTTCTGTGCCACTAGCACACTATTGTAACGCCTCTCCTTGTCTTACTTTTGAAGAATCATTTCACTTTTTCTACGTGAAGATGTTTTCATGTAGCTCATTACCAGCCCTTTATTTCAGCTTGAAGAACTCCATGACATTTTCTGGACCTTTTGATGAGGAACTCAGTCTGCTAGAGGTTTTCTGACACAAGTTTTCCATACTTCATGTCTGTAAGACAGTTTGCTGCTGTCTATAGGCAGACTTTTTCTTTTTTCCCCTTTCCTCACTGAAAACATCATCCTGGTCTCTTGTGACTTGTAGGCTCAGAAAGTGGCCATTAGCTATATTAGAAATCCTTATGTCTAATTATCCTTTGTCATGCAGATGCCAGGATCTCTTTTAATAGTGTGCTCTGTTACCTTCTTTATCTGGGTTGAAATTTTTTGTGTCATTGACCATCTTGTACCTGACCATTTCCATATTACTCTTTGTTTAAAGAGTCTTCTCTATTTTTTCTCTAAATGAGTTTTCTGTTTATTTTAATAGACAATTTCTTCTTTTTCTTAGTATTTTACAAATTCTATGAGAAATTCACACCCTACATTTTAATTACATGCTTCCTCCTGCTTACATTCATTGAGACCTCTCTCTCCTATGCTCCCATGTGAATGTCTGCTTTCCTTTTTCCTCTAGTGATTTTTAATGACTGATAATTTGTTATTTGTGTAGCATCAAAATATATGGTAGTTTTTCTTCATTGTATTTTAATACACTTTCCATACTTAGAGGTGACATTATATAACACCTGATCTAAGCTCACTTATTCTTTTAACAAATATGCTACAGAAACATTCTATTAAGTTTTTAAAAGTTTTATTTATTTATTTATTTATTTATTTATTTATTTATTTATTTATTTATTTATTTATTTATTTGGATTCCAGTTGTTGCCCCTGCCTTGGTCCCCTCACCCAAACTTCCTCATCCTATTCTCCTCCCCCTTGGCTCTGAGAGGTGAGCCCCCCTTCCTAATTAAGCCTCCCCTTCCCTGGGGCCTCAAGTCTCTCAAGATTAAAGCTCATTTTCCTCCACCAAGGCCTGACCAGGCCAACCTCTGCCCTGTGTGTGTTAGGGCCTCTGGCTGCCCCTGTGCTCCTAGTTGGTGGCTCAGTCTCTGGGAGAGCCATGGGGTCTGGGTTAGTCGAGACTGTAGGTCTTCCTATGGAGTCACTCTCCCTTTCAGCTTCTTCAATCCTTCCCCTAATTCTACCAGAGGGGTCTGGGACTCCAGTAAAAGGGTTGGGTGAGAGTATCTGCCTCTGTCTCAGTCAGCTGCAGGTAGGGCCTCTCAGAGAACTCTATAAGCATGTGATAGCATCAGTAACAGTATCAGGCCTTGGTGCTCCCCATGAGATGGATCCCAATGTGGGCCAGTCATTGAGTCATCTTTCCTTCAGTCTCTTCTCCATGTTTTTCCCTGCAGTTCTTTTAGACAGGAACAATTGTGGGTCAGGAATTTTGATGGTGGGTTAGTAACTCTGACCTGCCACTTGAGGTCCTCTCTATCTACTGAAGGTGGATGCTTTGAGTTCCCTCTTTCCAAAGTTGGGCACTTTGAGGTCATCCCCATTGAATCCTGAGCATCTCTCACTTCCTGGGACTTTGGTCTTTCTAGAGGTTCCCCTCCCTCCCCCCAGGGTGCTTATCTCCATTCATTCTCTAGGCTTTCTAGGCTTCTCTTCTTTCCCCTCATATATGATCCTGTTCCCCTTTTCCTTCTGCCCTCCTAGACTGCTCCCTCCTTAACTTAGCCTCCAGTGATTATTCCCTTCCCCCTCCTAAGTGGGATTGAAGCCTCCTCACTTGGTCTTTTCTGCTTGTTACACTTATAATTGGTCTGTAGGGTGTGTCCTAGGTGTTCTGTACTTTTAGACTAATATCCACTTATCACTGAGTACATATCATGCATGTCCTTTTGGGTCTGGGTTACCTCACTCAGGATGACATTTTCTAGTTCCATCCATTTGCCTACAAAATTCATTATGCCCCTGTTTCTAATAGATGTAAAGTATTCCACTCTGTAAATGAACCACATTATCTGTATCCTTTCTTTGGTTGAGGAACATCTGGGTTGTTTCCAGCGTCTGGCTATTACAGACTTATAAGGCATCTATGGACATGGTAGAGTACGTATACTTGTAGATGGTGTGGCATTCTATGGCTGTATGTTTAAGAATAGTATAGTTGGGTCTTCAGATAGACTATTTACAATTTTCTGAGGAACCATCAGACAGATTTCCAAAGTGGTTGTACCAGCTTGCATTCCTACTACAATGGAGGAGTGTTTTTCTGTCTCCACATCTTGACGAGAAGGTACTGTTACATTTTTGATCTTAGCCATTTTGATTGGAGTGAGGTGGAATCTCAGGGTCATTTTGATTTGCATTTTTTTTAAAGAATTCTTTTTTTTTTCTTTCCATTTTTTATTAGGTATTTAGCTCATTTACATTTCCAATGCTATACCAAAAGTCCCCCATACCCACCCACCCCCAATCCCCTACCCACCCACTCCCCCTTTTTGGCCCTGGCGTTCCCCTGTACTGGGGCATATAAAGTTTGTGTGTCCAATGGGCCTCTCTTTCCAGTGATGGCCGACTAGGCCATCTTTTGATACATATGCAGCTAGAGTCAAGAGCTCCGGGGTACTGGTTAGTTCATAATGTTGTTCCACCTATAGGGTTGCAGATCCCTTTAGCTCCTTGGCTACTTTCTCTAGCTCCTCCATCGGGAGCCCTGTGATCCATCCATTAGCTGACTGTGAGCATCCACTTCTGTGTTTGCTAGGCCCCGGCATAGTCTCACAAGAGACAGCTACATCTGGGTCCTTTCGATAAAATCTTGCTAGTGTATGCAATGGTGTCAGCGTTTGGATGCTGATTATGGGGTGGATCCCTGGATATGGCAGTCTCTACATGGTCCATCCTTTCATCTCAGCTCCAAACTTTGTCTCTGTAACTCCTTCCAAGGGTGTTTTGTTCCCACTTCTAAGGAGGGGCATAGTGTCCACACTTCAGTCTTCATTTTTCTTGAGTTTCATGTGTTTAGGAAATTGTATCTTATATCTTGGGTATCCTAGGTTTTGGGCTAATATCCACTTATCAGTGAGTACATATTGTGTGAGTTCCTTTGTGAATGTGTTACCTCACTCAGGATGATGCCCTCCAGGTCCATCCATTTGGCTAGGAATTTCATAAATTCATTCTTTTTAATAGCTGAGTAGTACTCCATTGTGTAGATGTACCGCATTTTCTGTATCCATTCCTCTGTTGAGGGGCATCTGGGTTCTTTCCAGCTTCTGGCTATTATAAATAAGGCTGCTATGAACATAGTGGAGCATGTGTCCTTCTTACCAGTTGGGGCATCTTCTGGATATATGCCCAGGAGAGGTATTGCTGGATCCTCCGGTAGTACTATGTCCAATTTTCTGAGGAACCGCCAGACGGATTTCCAGAGTGGTTGTACAAGCCTGCAATCCCACCAACAATGGAGGAGTGTTCCTCTTTCTCCACATCCTCGCCAGCATCTGCTGTCACCTGAGTTTTTGATCTTAGCCATTCTGACTGGTGTGAGGTAGAATCTCAGGGTTGTTTTGATTTGCATTTCCCTGATGATTAAGGATGTTGAACATTTTTTCAGGTACTTCTCTGCCATTCGGTATTCCTCAGGTGAGAATTCTTTGTTCAGTTCTGAGCCCCATTTTTTAATGGGGTTATTTGATTTTCTGAAGTCCACCTTCTTGAGTTCTTTATATATGTTGGATATTAGTCCCCTATCTGATTTAGGATAGGTAAAGATCCTTTCCCAATCTGTTGGTGGTCTCTTTGTCTTATTGAGGTGTCTTTTGCCTTGCAGAAACTTTGGAGTTTCATTAGGTCCCATTTGTCAATTCTCGATCTTACAGCACATGCCATTGCTGTTCTGTTCAGGAATTTTTCCCCTGTGCCCATATCTTCAAGGCTTTTCCCCACTTTCTCCTCTATAAGTTTCAGTGTCTCTGGTTTTATGTGAAGTTCCTTGATCCATTTAGATTTGACCTTAGTACAAGGAGATAAGTATGGATCGATTGGCATTCTTCTACATGATAACAACCAGTTGTGCCAGCACCAATTGTTGAAAATGCTGTCTTTCTTCCACTGGATGGTTTTAGCTCCCTTGTCGAAGATCAAGTGACCATAGGTGTGTGGGTTCATTTCTGGGTCTTCAATTCTATTCCATTGGTCTACTTGTCTGTCTCTATACCAGTACCATGCAGTTTTTACCACAATTGCTCTGTAGTAAAGCTTTAGGTCAGGCATGGTGATTCCACCAGAGGTTCTTTTATCCTTGAGAAGACTTTTTGCTATCCTAGGTTTTTTGTTATTCCAGATGAATTTGCAAATTGCTCCTTCTAATTCGTTGAAGAATTGAGTTGGAATTTTGATGGGGATTGCATTGAATCTGTAGATTGCTTTTGGTAAGATAGCCATTTTTACAATATTGATCCTGCCAATCCATGAGCATGGGAGATCTTTCCATCTTCTGAGATCTTCTTTAATTTCTTTCTTCAGAGACTTGAAGTTTTTATCATACAGATCTTTCACTTCCTTAGTTAGAGTCACACCGAGATATTTTTATATTATTTGTGACTATTGAGAAGGGTGTTGTTTCCCTAATTTCTTTCTCAGCCTGTTTATTCTTTGTGTAGAGAAAGGCCATTGACTTGCTTGAGTTAATTTTATATCCAGCTACTTCACCGAAGCTGTTTATCAGGTTTAGGAGTTCTCTGGTAGAATTTTTAGGGTCACTTATATATACTATCATATCATCTGCAAAAAGTGATATTTTGACTTCCTCCTTTCCAATTTGTATCCCCTTGATCTCCTTTTGTTGTCGAATTGCTCTGGCTAATACTTCAAGTACTATGTTGAAAAGGTAGGGAGAAAGTGGGCAGCCTTGTCTAGTCCCTGATTTTAGTGGGATTGCTTCCAGCTTCTCTCCATTTACTTTGATGTTGGCTACTGGTTTGCTGTAGATTGCTTTTATCATGTTTAGGTATGGGCCTTGAATTCCTGATCTTTCCAACACTTTTATCATGAATGGGTGTTGGATCTTGTCAAATGCTTTTTCTGCATCCAACGAGATGATCATGTGGTTTTTGTCTTAGAGTTTGTTTATATAGTCGATTACATTGATGGATTTTCGTATATTAAACCATCCCTGCATTCCTGGAATAAAACCTACTTGGTCAGGATGGATGATTGCTTTAATGTGTTCTTGGATTCGGTTAGCGAGAATTTTATTGAGGATTTTTGCATCGATATTCATAAGAGAAATTGGTCTGAAGTTCTCTATCTTTGTTGGATCTTTCTGTGGTTTAGGTATCAGAGTAATAGTGGCTTCATAAAATGAGTTGGGTAGAGTACTTTCTACTTCTATCTTGTGAAAAAGTTTGTGCAGAACTGGAATTAGCTCTTCTTTGAAGGTCTGATAGAACTCTGCACTAAACCCGTCTGGTCCTGGGCTTTTTTTGGCTGGGAGACTATTTATAACTGCTTCTATTTCTTTAGGGGATATGGGACTGTTTAGAAGGTCAACTTGATCCTGATTCAACTTTGGTACCTGGTATCTGTCCAGAAATTTGTCCATTTCGTCCAGGTTTTCCAGTTTTGTTGAGTATAGCCTTTTGTAGAAGGATCTGGTGGTGTTTTGGATTTCTTCAGGATCTGTTGTTATGTCTCCCTTTTCAGTTCTGATTTTGTTAATTAGGATTTTGTCTCTGTGCCCTCTAGTGAGTCTAGCTAAGGGTTTATCTATCTTGTTGATTTTCTCAAAGAACCAACTCCTCGTTTGGTTAATTCTTTGAATAGTTCTTCTTGTTTCCACTTGGTTGATTTCACCCCTGAGTTTGATTATTTCCTGCCGTCTACTCCTCTTGGGTGAATTTGCTTCCTTTTTTCTAGAGCTTTTAGATGTGTTGTCAAGCTGCTAGTATGTGCTCTCTCCCGTTTCTTCATGGAGGCACTCAGAGCTATGAGTTTCCCTCTTAGAAATGCTTTCATTGTGTCCCAAAGGTTTGGGTACGTTGTGGCTTCATTTTCATTAAACTCTAAAAAGTCTTTAATTTCTTTCTTTATTCCTTCCTTGACCAAGGTATTATTGAGAAGAGTGTTGTTCAGTTTCCACGTGAGTGTTGGCTTTCTGTTATTTTTTTTGTTATTGAAGATCAGCCTTAGTGCATGGTGATCTGATAGGATACATGGGATAATTTCAATATTTTTGAATCTGTTGAGGCCTGTTTTGTGACCTATTATGTGGTCAATTTTGGAGAAGGTACCATGAGGTGCTGAGAAGAAGGTATATCCTTTTGTTTTAGGATAAAATGTTCTGTAGATATCTGTCAGATCCATTTGTTTCATCACTTCTGTTAGTTTCAGTGTGTCCCTGTTTAGTTTCTGTTTCCATGATCTGTCCATTGGTGAAAGTGGTGTGTTGAAGTCTCCCACTATTATTGTGTGAGGTGCAATGTGTGCTTTGAGCTTTACTAAAGTTTCTTTAATGAATGTGGCTGCCCTTGTATTTGGAGCATAGATATTCAGAATTGAGAGTTCCTCTTGGAGGATTTTACCTTTGATGAGAACAAAGTGCCCCTCCTTGTCTTTTTTGATGACTTTGGGTTGGAAGTCAATCTTATCAGATATTAGGATGGCTACTCCAGCTTGTTTCTTCATACCATTTGCTTGGAAAATTGTTTTCCAGCCTTTTATTCTGAGGTAGTGTCTATCTTTTTCTCTGAGATGTGTCTCCTGTAAACAGCAAAATGTTGGGTCTTGTTTGTGTATCCAGTTTGTTAGTCTATGTCTTTTTATTGGGGAGTTGAGACCATTGATGTTAAGAGATATTAAGGAAAAGTAATTGTTGCTTCCTGTTATTTTTGTTGTTAAAGTTGGCATTCTGTTCTTGTGGCTGTCTTCTTTTAGGTTTGTTGAGGGATTACCTTCTTGTTTTTTCTAGGGCATTGTTCCCGTTCTTGTATTGGTTTTTTTCTGTTATTAACCTTTGAAGGGCTGGATTCGTGGAGAGATACTGTGTGAATTTGGTTTTGTCGTGGAATACTTTGGTTTCTCCATCTATGGTAATTGAGAGTTTGGCTGGGTATAGTAGCCTGGGCTGGAATTTGTGTTCTCTTAGTGTCTGTATAACATCTGTCCAGGCTCTTCTGGCTTTCATAGTCTCTGGTGAAAAATCTGGTGTAATTCTGATAGGCTTGCCTTTGTATGTTACTTGACCTTTTTCCCTTACTGCTTTTAGTATTCTATCTTTATTTAGTGCATTTGTTGTTCTGATTATTATGTGTCGGAAGGAATTTCTTTTCTGGTCCAGTCTATTTGGAGTTCTGTAGGCTTCTTGTATGTTCATAGGTATCTCTTTCTTTATATTTGGGAAGTTTTCTTCAATAATTTTGTTGAAGATGTTTGCTGGTCCTTTGAGTTGAAAATCTTCATTCTCATCCACTCCTATTATCCGTAGGTTTGGTCTTCCCATTGTGTCCTGGATTTCCTGGATATTTTGAGTTAGGATCTTTTTGCATTTTCCATTTTCTTTGATTGTTGTGCCGATGTTCTCTATGGAATCTTCTGCACCTGAGATTCTCTCTTCCATCTCTTGTATTCTGTTGCTGATGCTCAAATCTATGGTTCCAGATTTCTTTCCTAGGGTTTCTATCTCCAGTGTTGCCTCACTTTGAGTTTTCTTTATTGTTTCTACTTCCCTTTTTAAGTCTAGTATGGTTTTGTTCATTTCCATCACCTGTTTGTATGTTTTTTCCTCTTTTTCTGTAAGGACTTCTACCTGTTTGATTGTGTTTTCCTGTTTTTCTTTAAGGACTTGTAACTCTTTAGCAGTGTATTTCTTTAAGTGATTTATTAAAGTCCTTCTTGATGTCCTCTACCATCATCATGAGATATGCTTTTAAATCTAGGTCTAGGTTTTCGGGTGTGTTGGGGTGCCCTGGACTGGGCGAAGTGGGAGTGCTGGGTTCTGATGATGGTGAGTGGTCTTGGTTCCTGTTAGTAGGATTCCTACGTTTCCCTTTCGCCATCTGGTAATCTCTGGAGTTAGTAGTTATAGTTGACTCTGTTTAGAGATTGTTCTTCTGGTGATTCTGTTACCGTCTCTCAGCAGACCTGGGAGACAGATTCTCTCCTCTGAGTTTCAGTGCTCAGAGCACTCTCTGCTGGGAAGCTCTCTTACAGGGAAGGTGCGCAGATACCTTGTTTTTAGACCTCCTCCTGGTCGAAGAAGAAGGCCCAAAACAGGGCCTCTCTCAGAAGCTGTGTTGCTTTGGCAGTTCCCAGAAGCTGTCAGCTTCTGTGGTGCAGACTCTCACCTGTGCAGACTAAAATCCTAAGTTCCAGGGAGTCCTGGAACCAAGATGGTGACCGCTGCTCCTGAGGCTGAGGCCGCCTCCCGAGCCAGGCGGACACCTGTCCTCTGGTCCGGACGGTGGCCGGCTGTCTGCGGCCCGCCAAGGGTGCTGCCTCAGCGGCTCTGTGCTTCTGCCCGTTCCAGACGCTGTCCGGTTCTCTGGCGCACCCTCTAACCTGTTCAGACTAATTTCCTAGGTCCCGCGGAGTCCGATTTGCATTTTTCTGGTGGCCAAGGATTTTGAACATGTTTTAAGTGCTTCTTGGACATGTGAGACTCTTTTGTTGTGAATTCTCTGTTTAGCTCTGCACCAAATTTTCAATTGGATTATATGGTTTTCTGGAGGTTGACATCTTGAGTTCTTCATATATTTTAGATAGTAGGCTGCTGTTGGATGTGGGATTAGTGAAGATTTTATTCCCAATCTGTAGGTTTCCTATTTATCTTATGGACAGTATCTTTTGCCTCACAGAAGCTTTTTAGTTTCATGACATTCTATTTATCAATTGTTGATTTTAGAGCCTGAGCTACTGGTGTTTTATTTGGGAACTTTTCCCCTAAGCCAATGAGTTTGAGGCTCTTTCTCAATCTCATAAGAAGAGTGGTGTAGCTCAGGGAGGTGGGACAGGTCCTGTGTCAGCTGGGCTGTGTGGGTATCCCAGCAGGTGTGTGTATTTGCGCTAGATTCTCACTTGTGTTTTTCCTTTGTGTGGTCCTCCTGGGAGGATCACAGGATGTCTCAGTTGGGCACATATGAGGCTGCTGATCAACTTTTAATTGTGTGTGTGTGTGTGTGTGTGTGTGTGTGTACATGTACATGTACATGCACATTCGATCTCCAAGTCACCCAAGTGGCCAAGTAATGCTGTATTCCAATGTTTCAAATGCATGGCGCCTTGGAATGGTAGTGAAACTACACGTCTGCATCTACCTTGTCACTATCAGTGTAGAAGCATGAGTCAGTATGACATCTGTGGATGGAGATCTATATGAGAATACAGAAAGAACAAATGTTTTCAAAACACTCCATTCCTCCAGATTTCTTGGAGATTTTCATCTTGTGAAATACTATGAGATTTCTTGCTCTCACTCCTGAGTTCTAGAAAATTGACAAAGGTATCCTCATGTGACAATTGTTATATTTCTAGAGTTGATGAATGTGAATCAAAAACATTCATTTACGGCTATCTCGTTATTACTGGCTTCCATCAGGCATCTGACAAAGAATTTCCCTCTAAACATAAAATATAATTCTTTTTGGATTGCAAATTTTATGACCAAATCTACTTGACTATTAAAAATTTATTTTAAGACTCTGGGTTAACAGATCTTAGCATAGAAAGGTCTATCATATATATATGATAGTTAGGGGATACTGATTATTTGAAAATGACCTATTTTGTTTCCTTAGGAGGAATACAACACATACTAATATGCCCACAAAGTAAACACATGACAGACCAAACAATGATTGCATCATGCCTAATGAGGTGATTCTGTGTGTTTTCTGAGATTACTACTAGCAGTAGAGATGATTATTTTCAGAAGAATAAAGCAACTAAAAGCATGACTAATGGAAAAATTAATATGGGTGCTTTTCATGAAGTGCAAAGCCATGGAAATCCACACAACTTTCAAGCACTGGCCATGACTCAGAGAACTCCTTTTGGAGCTCAGCTGTCCTAGTTGCTTAATTACTTTATAGGGCTTGAAAGGGGCACAGGTAAATCACGCAAGTTTTAGCTTTCCAGGGAATTTGAAGTTTATTTAACCTCCTAAGACTCATGAGATTTTCTACCTCTCCCATTAGAACAGGGATAGTTTAATTCACAGAAAATTTTTATAGAAAGGACCCCAAAGAAATAAAAATTGTAGATTTAACTCTCAAGAATAAAAGGGATCATTAAAATTTTACTCTGTTCCTTTTCTTGCAGGAAGTCATGATAAACCATTCCTATATGCCTGGCCAAGTTATGTTGTTCCTCTGGGACAGAATGTGACTCTTACATGTGACTCTCATAGAGGATCTAACATATTCAAACTGTACAAAGAAGAAGGGTCTCCAATCCCTCAGTTACATGAGACTACATTTCAGAAGAGCCAGGTCTTTGGTCCTGTGACCACAGAACATGCAGGAACCTACAGATGCTTCCATCCTCAATATGCTAATGTATTGTCAGCACATAGTGAGCCTCTGAAAATCATAATTTCAGGTCAGAGTCCATATTTGGACTATCATTTCATGCCCCCTATTCTCCCAACCCTAGAAATTCCAGAAAGAGCTTTAGTCAGTTTCATCATTATAGAGGAATGTTCAACAAAGAAAATTGAATATTATGCTGGGCATAATGTAATACCCATGTATATGTACTTTCTTTTATGAAAGGATTCTTGAGTTGAAAATAACTCAAGGAAAAATTGGGCTTTGAAGATGGATATTTGAAACGAGAGAAGGTATCAAAAAATTGACATCAGGGTGAGAGACTCAATTAGTCTGGGTCTGTAGAATTACAACTGTTAGTATGACAAAAATAATTAATAAAACAGTAGTTAGCATTAAAAAGCGTTGGCAGAGACACTCTATTCTTAACACTGGCAGTGATAAAAAGACTCCAAGTGCCAAGGAACGAATGAGGCCTCTAGAAGATGAAAGGCAAAGATAATGAAAAATTTCTAGTGATTTGAGCAGAGACACGTCCCTGCGGAAACCTTTATGACATTTGGCATGCTTCAAAATTTGGATCTCCAGAATGCTTTTGCTCCATTTAAGAACAGTATTTGTGATTATTTTTTCTGCAAGTGATTGGAAATTAATAGAAGGATCTGTATCAATGGGCATCTTAAAACCTAGAAAAGAGATGTCCAGAAAGCAGTAGGCCAGGATGATGACTCACCAAAGTTTTGGAGAGGACAATGCTCATGAACAAGAATGACAAGTGCTTGATATAAATTTGTATAATAGCGATTATCAGAAGACTTTCTCTGTTAACCACACTCACTACTAAATACCTTATTTTTCCAAGGATTACAGTTGATCAAAGTAGCACAAAGTGACTCATAAAAGAGCCTGGTATTAAGCTTGTCATGTTTCCTGCTCTCCCCAAACCTGGAAAGGGGCAATGGGATCCATGTTAGTATGGTTCAGAAGCCACATTCTCACAAGTCAATGGGAAAATATTGTGCTGCTGACAGAGCCAAAGAATTGAGAAGGGGATTTAGAGACATGGAGGAGTCTGTGTACAAAGTTAACATAAGCACAGAAATGCACACAGGGTCAATGACAGGGAAAACAGGGTAAGAAAGGGAGGACTATAGATTTTCCAAAACATGGAGAATGTGACCAAGTCCATGCAATTTCCTTATTTCTAGGAATCTACTTGAAGCCTTTCCTCTTGATTCTACAAAGTCCCCTGGTGAATTCAGGAGGGAATGTGACCCTGGAATGTCACTCAGAGAATATGTTCGATACATACATTTTGATTTCACACAGAATGGGAATAATCAAGAACTCTGTCCAAGTTTCTGCAGAACATCATGAAAGTGGGTCACATGTCACCTACTCAATAGGTCCCATGACACCTGACCTTGTTGGGACTTACACATGCTATGGTGCTAACAGTTACTACCCCTATGAATGGTCAGACCCCAGTGACCCCATTGACATCAAGATCACAGGTAAGAGAGTGTACACCTGTTCTTTACCCTCTTCGTGATGCATAACAGACATTGTGTAGTGTGGAAGCCTTGGGGCATCAGGTGGAAGATAACTGTGGGAAATTTAGAGAAAAGAAGACGTGGTGGGCATTTTACTGGCATAGACAATATAAACAGAGATACAAGGCCAGACAATTGGTTATTCTGTAAGACACCAATGCAGGGAAGTACAAAGGTGTCACAAGTAGAGATAAATATTCAGGGGTCAGGGGCCACTGGGTGAGCTTCATTTAACCAGAGAGAATGAAGTACTTCTACTTCCATTCAGACACTTGGGAAGTTCAGAATTTTGTTTGGCTTCTACCTCTGTAAGAAATCTGCTGGAAGAACCATATATCATACCTCAGGTTAATTGCTTAGTTGGAGTGGTTCTTAATGAGTCTTTAAGTCTTTGCACAGGTGGAACCTGGCTTTGACAACTGTTTGACAATTCTTCCTTTTATTGTGATTGACCCACTATTCACCCCAGAAAAATCATAGCCTTGGGTGATTTAATAGAGCTCCAATCACTATCTATTGTCTACACATCCAAACATTTTCAGTTCTTTTACTAAAATTATACAGACATTCTAGGATGGCTAAAATGAATCTAAGAAATTGTGCCCCTGGATATATATACATAATTCCATCATGAGAGAGGAGAGCGACAGAGAGCCTAAGACAGAGAGACAGAGAGAGACAGAGAGACAAAGACAGAGAGAGACAGAGAGAGACATAAAGAGAGAAACAGAGAGAGACAGAGAGAGAGAGACAGAGGAAGATGGAGAGAGAGAGTGAGAGAGAGAGAGAGAGAGACAGAGCTGAAAAATAGAAAGCATGGCATGTGTAGAAAAAGAAAACCTATAAAATCAAAAGCCTGGATGGAATATTTGCAAGTGTAAATGGAGAAATAATGGCAGATGTTGGATGTTTCAAAACAGGTCTGTGGAAGTACATGATATTATAGACTCAGGCAACAATACACTGAGAGGAACAAGAGAAGGGCAAACTTCATGGTCCCTTACATGGGTAGCAAACACATTCGTGAGATATTACATGCTTATTCAAGAGAGAATAATATAGATATCAAAAAGAGACAAGACAGAAAAGGAATAACTGAAAATAAAGTCAGTTTCTAGATTTTTAGTATGCATTAAATGCTTAAGTTATAAGTGATGAAATTATGGAGTAATTTGAATGGAGAAAGGTTAACAGAGAGGGATGGAAAAGCAGGTGGAATGTATATGTCATCGATGAAGAAATGAGCAGGAGGGAAAGGACCAGCAAAGGGGTCACAAGGGAGGGATGGAAATAAAATGAACAAAAATGAACTTTTAGAGGAGGTCATGATGAAGTTAATTAATTTGCATGCTAATTAAGATAAAATCATATGTAACTCAGATTAAATGCATCAATGTGCAAAACAATTGAAAAAGATGAAGGTGTATAAAACACCAGTTAGAAAAAATAATGAGACTGGTAAATGTTGAGGGACAATAAACAATATTTGCCTTAACATATTCAATATTAAACATACACAGAAACAGACAAACACACACACACCACCACCACCACTACCACCAAACAACAACAATTAAAAAACAATTTAATTTTTATTTAACTTCAAAAACTAAAAGATATTTTAAAGAAGTATAAAAATACCTTATGTACACATAAAAATATTTCATAAATCCAGTGTCAGATAAAATTCATATATATTAACAAAAGACATACTTTCAAAAACAAATGGAATGAAATAATAGCAATAGAGGTAAAAACTGTCAAAAATCAAAAGTAGAGAGAAAATATTTAAGTACCAGAGTAAGATCAGGGTCAAAGTATGACACTATAGTCAGAAGGATTGCAGAGAGAGAGTGTGTGAGAAAATGAGGGGAGAAGTAGAGAGTTGGAGGCAGAGAGATGGCAGAAAGGAGAGATCAAAAATTTGAGAGGGAGGAGTGAACACTAAGAAGTGAATGAACAGGGATAAGAATCTAGAACTCATTAAAAATGAAATAAGGGCTCTGAAGTTATTGTTCTGCACCTGATGGCTTCTGGTGCAGGTGAGGAAGGGGAAGGAGCCAATGATATTTAAGGGCATGACACTGGGAATTTGACCGTTCTCCAATGAGTGCATAGATAACAAAGTTGGACGTTTTACCTTTTAGATTTATCCTATTTTTGTTTCTTTTATTTTTATTTCATATTTTGGGGGAGGGAGGTCACAAGAGTGAGGAAATTAATATAGAAGGGCTGGGAGATGAATGTGATGTGGGTGCACGATGTGAAATTCCGAAGGAAACATAGTATTAAAGATAGAGAGGGAACATGGAGTTGGGTGGGGAGAAGGAAAGATGGGTAAGAGGGTTGCGTGTGAGAGGAGTCGGGGAGAAGAAGAGCTCTATAAAACATATCTTATGAAATTATCAAAGCAATCAACAAAAAAGTAGTCAGATCTTCTAAGGGACTGTGTCTTCTCTTCCAGGTGTATACAAGAAACCTTCTCTGTCAGTCCTGATGGGGCCTGTGCTGATGATGTCAGGAGAAACCATGACCCTGTCTTGCATCTCTGACCATCAGTTTGACATGTTCCATATGTCCAGGGAAGGGGTGCCTCAGGGACAGGGGATGCCTGGAGTGCAGATCCACAGTGGTAAATTCGAGGCAAAATTCCTTCTTAGTTCAATGATCCAAAAGGGGAACTATAGATGCTATGGCTCTTTCAGGAACTCTTCCCATGTGTGGTCCTCCCCAAGTGACCCCTTGTACCTTCCTGCCAAAGGTAAGACTGTCTCATATATATCTCATGTCCGGTAATTAATGAGATCCTGAGGCTAGGCCATTCCTGAGAACCATCCTACTGATGGCGAGGAAATACTTAAATACGTATACATATACATGTATACACATTCACGTACATATGCAACATATATATGTAAATGCCTATGCATCATATACATATACGTATGCATATATATTTGCATATCAATCATATACTAATACATATATGTGTACACATACACACATATATATAAAACAAAAATTGAGTCATCAATATTAATACATGTGTGTACACAGAACCCTCCATAACAATTATAATTAAAGAAAAAGATGCTTTCAACTTAAGAATATTGGGATGTTAAAAGAAACCTGTAAGAAAGGGTAAGAGGAAAACACTGAGGAAAGGAAATGGAGTGACAAAGGGATATAACTATATTTCCATTAAAAGCATTTAAAGAAGAGATGAAGTTTAAGTGAAGGTATTACAAAATGATAGACAGGGAATTGCCAATAAATCCTTATCTTGTCAGCCAGACACATTTGGTATCTGTGTATCCAGACAGATATAGGAAGGAGTCAGGCCAGTCTTATGAGGAATAAGGTTGGGATCAGCTTGGGTAGATCTGAGATGGTGCAGCACTTCTGCTCTCTGCTCACATAGAGCTCTCCACAGTATTTCTATTATCTCAGTACAATTTGAAATCCAAGGAGTCACCTCCTTTAAGCAAACCACATAGGGCATCTTATAACTTTAAATGCTCAGGACTAAGTAGTGAGGTAGGTACTGGTCATGGTCCAATCTCAAAGGACATTCCATCAGAGGATGACAGACAGTGCCACTGATCAGCTGTTCCCTCTCCTGTCTGTCTCCTTCTCTACTAAATTCACAGGAAACTGTCCTGCATGCACAGAAGAAGATCCCAAAATACGTGAGTAAATGACTCCACTTCTCTCTTGTAAAAACATGGTTACCAAAACCTCTTTGGGTTCATGTTTTGGCTCCGTTGCCTCAAGGCTCTGTAGTCTTAGCCTGGTCATCTCCATTCTCTGGTTCTTTGTATTTTTCCTCCAATTTTTGATTAGGTATTTACTTCATTTACATTTCAAATGCTATCCCGAAATTCCCCCATACCCCCCCTGCCCCGCCGCTCCCCTAAAGATCCACTCCTACTTCTTTACCCTGGTGTTTCCCTTATACTTGGGCATATAAAGTTTGCAAGAACAAGGGACCTCTCTTCCCAATGATGGTCGATTAGGCCATCTTCTGATAAAGATGCAGCAAGAGACATGAGCTCCGGGAGTACTGGTTAATTCATATTGTTGTTCCAACTATAGGGTTGCATACCCCTTCAGCTCCTTGGTACTTCCTCTAGCTCCTCCATTGGGGGCCTTGTGTTCCATCAAATAGCTGACTGTGAGCATCCACTTCTGTGTTTGCCAGGCACTGGCTTAGCCTCACAAGAGACAGCTATATCAGGGTCCCTTCAGCAAAATCTTGCTGGCATATGTAATAGTGTATGCATTTGGTGGCTGATTATGGGATGGACCCCCGGGTGGGGCAAT
Organism: Mus musculus; assembly: GCF_000001635.26. Lineage (NCBI taxonomy): Eukaryota > Metazoa > Chordata > Mammalia > Rodentia > Muridae > Mus > Mus musculus. The sequence goes on along the minus strand of NC_000086.7, from coordinate 136,451,694 downwards.
GTCTGGATGGTCCATCCTTTGGGCTTAGTTCCAAACTCTGTCTCTGTAACTCCTTCCATGGGTGTTTTATTCCCAATTCTAAGAAGGAGTGAATTGTCAACACTTTGCTCTTCCTTCTTCTTGAGTTTTATGGGTCTTGCAAATTGTATCTTGGGTATTCTAAGTTTCTGGGCTAAAATCCACTTATCAGTGAGTGCATATCATATGAGTTCTTTTGTGATTGGGTTACCTTACTCAGGATGATACCTTCCAGATCCATCCATTTGCCTAGGAATTTCATAAATTCATTATTTTTAATAGTTGAGTAGTACTCCATTGTGTAAATGTACCTCATTTTCTGTATCCATTCCTCTGTGTCTGTTGAGGGACATCTGGGTTCTTTCCAGCTTATGGCTATTATAAATAAGGCTGCTATCATCATAGTGGAGCATGTGTTCTTATTACCAGTGCTGTAAGATCAAGAATTGACAAATGGGACCTCATAAAATTGCAAAGCTTCTGTAAGGCAAAAGACACTGTCAATAAGACAAAAAGGCCACCAACAGACTGGGAAAGGATCTTTACCAATCCTAAATCAGATAGGGGACTAATATCCAATATAACATACACACACACACACACACACACACACACACACACACACACATACATATATATATATTTCAAGAAGATGACCTCCAGAAAACCTAATAACCCTATTAAAAAAATGGGGCACAGAGCTAAACAAAGAATTCTCAACTGAGGAATATCAAATGGCTGAGAAGCACCTGAAAAGTGTTCAACATCCTTAATAATCAGGGAAATACAAATCAAAATAACCCTGAGATTCCACCTCACATCAGTGAGAATGGCTAAAGTCAACAATTCATGTGACAGCAGATGCTGGCGAGGATGTGGAGAAAGAGGAAAACTTCTCCATTGCTGGTGGGATTGCAAGCTGGTACAACCACTCTGGAAATCAGTCTGGCGGTTCCTCAGAAAATTGGACATAGTACTACCAGAAGATCCAGCAATATATCTCCTGTACAGAAGATGTTTCAAGTGGTAATAAGAACACATGCTCCATTCTCTGATTCTTAAACTCTGAAACATTGAAGGTTGTTTAGAAGTAGTGTGGACCTTCTGGGGACAACTGGTCTCTCACTCCTGAACCTAAGATCTCCTGTAATTGAAAAAGAGAGTAAATTTTACTCTCTTCCCCAAAACAATGGATGACTCCTGGAGAGAAGGTGATGGGGCCTTTAAAAGGGAAGCAGACAGAAGGAATATTTTATAAAAATACAACCTATGGTGAGATAGACTTGATTTCACTTTTCTCCTTAAAGAGAATTAAGCATTTAGCTCAAGGGTGTTGTAGATGTAAACCGAACACTGTTACCAGTCTGAGATTAAGATACTGAACACATGGTCTGCACTGCTGGCCCGCTTTTGGCCCTTGGGTATAATGCCCTGATATTCTTGAATGTAGCCTTCTGCTGGAGAATGCTCAGCTTACAAGTAACAACATTCCTAAAGCTGTCACTTATCCTAACATTTATCAATTGTCTATAACTCCTTTCTTATAGGTTGGATTCCATGTGCACCTCTCCTCTCCATGTTGTAATTTTCTCTAGCTTGAACTTGCACTGGTCTTGGTCACTGTGACACCTTTTTGTGAAGTTCATACATGCAACTACCCTGCTGTGTCCACAAGACAGTTTCCTTGTATTTATTCATGGCTTTTTTCGTGCAATCTCATCTATCTCTTCACATGATACCTGATATGTAGAAAATATGTGATATAAACATCACATTTAGGGTCAAGATTTCTCTAGTCCCTTACTCTCTACAACTTTCCCAGTTGTGTATATCTATAAATAACTACCTGACACAAATACAAGCACTTTTGCTGAGAGTTGAGAAACTCAATAATATATGAATCTAATCATAAGTCATTAGGAGTCAGTTTATTACTATATCCAAATACAGGATATATTTATATTCTATATTTATATTATTAATATTCTATATTTTATTATAATACTATAGATTAGGAGTATGTCCTCCATCATGTCCTTTTATTGTAAAGAAATAGTATATTAATTATCCATCAATTAATAAATATTATGCAATGTAACAAAATGGGGATAGTCAGATTTACCTCTTAATTGGTTTCACATTTTTCTCCAGATAACTGCAAGAACCTGCGCATTCTAACTGGGCTCTTAATGACCATGGTCCTTGTCATCATCATCATCTTTTATTCTTGTTACTTTCCCAAACAGAATAAGTCTCAGAAACAAGCAGGTAGGTGTCATCTATGTAAAATGATAAGTAATGGAGGAATCATGGTGTGTATTTTTCCCTTAAAAAAGGAAATTTGGCACAAGATAAGGAAAACTAAGACTGAGCTTTCTAGAGAAAGCAACAGAGCTCTTGTACTTTTTTTCAGCTCTCAGAACACAGGCGAAAATCTCAATGTGTCTTCTGCCTCTTTACATCCAAAGCATAGCTTGTTATATAGGAAAGGTCTTGTGTGTATGTGTGTGTTGTGTGTGTGTGTGTGTGTGTGTGTGTGTGTGTGTGAGAGAGAGAGAGAGAGAGAGAGAGAGAGAGAGAGAGAGAGAGAGAGAGAGAGAGAGAGAGAGAGAGAGAGAGAGAGATGGGTGGGTGGGTGGGTGAAATGGGAGGTGGAGGGAGAGAGATAGACTGTGGTAAAGAGAGAATTGTGAGTCTGGATCAAGAGAGGGATGGGGCTCTGAACTGAGAGAGTCTGCTCTGTGGCAGGTGAGGAGCTATGGGTTTTACTGCACGTCTCAAGTACACTGGATTTGATTTGACATTGCTGGACTATTTCACTACTTGTTATTAATTTCTCCTGTCCCCTAAAAATGCAGCAGCCAGCATGGAACAAGAGTCTGAAGTTAAAAAACACAATAAACAGACAGGTAGGTCATCCTGAGCATGTCATCTTCTGCCTAGTCTAATCTCCCCTCATACTCTGCAATAATACATGCATACATCATTTAACATCTACAGCTTTCTAGGACTTTGAAGGACAAGAAGGACAGGAGGTGACATACACAGAACTTGAGCAGAGAATCTTCAACCAAAACTTGATGCCTCCCATTTCCCGAATTTCTGAGTTTTCTGCAGATACCATTGTGTACATGGAAATTATGAAATGATAAACTGAGATCAAAGAATGTCTGCACCCACTGAGTTCTCAAAGAAAGATCTAAGGAAGTCTTTTGTGGAAAACAGAGCCTTTTCATCAACAAAGGCTGTTTGATGCAGTGAAATAACAGCTGGAATATGAAGGCAGAAGTCTTTAAATTTGGGGTTATCCTTAATTGTTCTAATACTGTTCTTAATGTAGTTTACTAATACATAAAAAGACTATGGTCCTCACTGACAGCATTACAGAAATCACATTCTATTTATTAGTCCATGGTTCTCCACGTATTCCCTAGTTTCAGACCTCTACAATGTAACCAACTATATTTTTAGATCGACTTGAAGCTGCATGCTGTTTGTCTTACAATTCCATACCAACAAAGGTTCATTCTGCTTATTAGCATAGATTTCCAATATATTGTTATGCTGTACAACATAATGTATCTCATAGCAATCATATGTGTGTGTGTGTGTGTGTGTGTGTGTGTGTGTGTGTGTGTGTGTGTGTAAAATTTTCTCACCCACTTACCCTACCTTGACTCTGTCCCGCTCCTGCTAACATCCTTCCAGAAGCCTGTTCTTAACACTGGGCCTTAACATATGCTGTTCTGTGTTCTCCAGGTGCTATTTGTTAAAGTCTCCTCCTACCAGGAGCATGTACCCTAACTCCCAGAGGTCACACAAGACACAAAAACCACAAGGAGCTATCCTACTGGAACAGGAGACTCAATAGTCACCTGAACACAATGACACTTAGTCCAAAAGACGGGGAGGTGGGGGGGACAAAAACAAGGGAATAACATCCAAAACCACCCATCTAATAAAGATAAACTCGGAAATCAGCACCTAAACCTAAAATAACCACAAAACGTAGATGACTAGAGGGCAACATAAGAACACAATGATATCCAGAGCAACTAGCACCCCCAGAGCCCAGATATCCTAATACAGCAAACCTTGGGTAGGTCAACACAGCAGAACCAGATGAAAATGACCTTAAATACAATCATATGAAGATGATAAAGACATTTAAAGAGGAAATAAATTCCTTAAAGACATACAAAAATACAATCAAATAGGTGAAGTAAGTGGCAAAAAAATTTATGACCTGAAAACGGATATAGAAGTTTTAAAGAAAACACAAACTGGTGGAATCCTGAAGATGAAAAGCTAGGTATGTGATCAGAAGCTACAAATGCAAGCACCACCAACAGAGTACAATATACAGAAGATAGAATCTCAGGCATAGACTTAAATAGAGAAAAAAAACAAAACAAAACAAAACAAAACAAAACAAAACAAAACAAAACAAAAAAACAACCTGATAAATCAGTCAAAGAAATTCCTGCTCCTTGCCAAGGAGGTATAGGCAAATGATAGCAACTGGAAGAAGAAGGGTTGGGTTTAAAATATGAACAAGTAAAAATTGAAGAGTTGGGGGTGGAGCCTCCAATACCAGAACTAGAGAGGTTGAGGCAGGAGAATCAGGAGTTTAAAGTCACTCTTTGCTATATAACACGTTTGAGGTCAGCCTGCGGTACATGAGACCCTGTCTCACATCAACAACAAAAGCAGCAGCAGGAGGAACAGCAAAAATTTAAAGTTTCAGCATTAATGTGATGATACCCCATACCAACTATGCAGGGTGGCATGGTGTCCTCACATTTGTATGTTGAAAGCTTATCCCTTGTTGGCCTAGAGTGTGATCTTATTCAGAAACAGGGATATTGAATTTGTAACTAACATAGTTAAAATGAAGTGACATTGGCGTACAGTGAATGCCTAATCTGATATGGCTGGTGATTCCATGAACTTCGGAACTTTGGAACCAAAGCTCACATAAAGCACACACAGGGTATGCATATGTCACACAACAGTACTCATACAACATACACAGAACACAGACACATGCAACAAACCACACAGCGCACACACCATGCACAAGCACATAGCACAGGCAGGCAGGCAGGCAGGCAGGCAGGCAGGCAGGCAGGCAGGCAGGCAGGCAGGCAGACAGACAGGAAGGCAGGCAGACAGACAGGCAGGCAGTCAGGCAGGCAGGCAGGCAGACACACCACACATAGGCATACAGCACAGACACAGAGACACACAGTTAGACACACATGCACATCATGCACAAACACACAGCACACACACACACACACACACACACACACACACACACACACATCTCATAGCACACACATATCATACACAGGACACCACACACGTGGGAGAGAAAGAGAACCAGAACACTCTGTGCACAATGAAGAGAGCAGCCGAGGCTGTCACCTGAGGCCATGTTAAAGTTCAGGCCATGCTGACACTGAGGGCCATGTTGATGTCTGTGGGCTTATCAGATCTGGCCCTACCCCTTGCTTAGGAAGAGCAGGAAACTTGTCCCACCCCTCATAGCTGCAGTACTCCAGAGAGAGGGCTCCACACCTTGCCTGGGCATCACAATAAAACTGGTGCTGGTCATAGGTGACACTGCTCAGAGGGTTTCAGCAAGAGAGAATTGGCCCTGCTCACTGAGAGCTGTACAGCAGCACAGCCTACCCTGCCCCTACCTGCACTTCAGCAGCAGTCAGGAAAGCAGACACTATTCTCAGTTGGCCATTGGGGTATATGGATGTGGAGGAGACAGTCCTTCCCCTTGCTGTCTGTGGCAAGCAGGAAAGCTGGTAGCATCCCTTGCCTGAGCAGCATGGGAGAGCTGGTCCCTTCCATTGCCAGCTGCAGCTCTCGGGGGAGTGAGCCCCACCTGAACCGCACAGTAGAGCTGACCATGGTGGAAGGAGGGTATAAGTGAAACCACCCTCAGAGTCTCAAGACCCTGCTTCCTCCCTGCTCTCTTCATCAAAAGCCTTGAGAAACCCTATCTGATTTCATTCTCAGAACCAAAATGAGCCTAGAAAGAAAAATTCCCAACCCCACTTCCAGACACCTCCTTCTTAAAACCATTGTATGGGAAGGCATGACTTCTGAATCCACACTTGCTTTCCAGGCTCTTCAAGAGGAACATCATGAGATGTGGATTGTGGCAACCAGATATATGAACCATATCATACCAGATTTCACCCATGGCTCAGGCATTTGTAGCAGCAGTGAAAACAGAAGGAATCTGCTTCAAATGTGGAGAGGCAGGACATTGGAGTGATGAATGCCCACAAAACTCTCTCCCCATAACAGATTCTAATTGCAGTAAGAAAATCTGCCCTTGCTTCAGAAAACGTTTTCACTAGAGGAAATACTGTATTGCTGTATATGATAAGGATGTTAAGCCACTGGAGCCTTTAAACTTCAGACGAAGAAGCCCTCAGCCCTGGCAGTAAGAGGGACAACTACTCCCATAGAAGCCTTATAGGTATCCAGCATCTCAGAAGACGTTCATCCAAAATTAATCATTAAAATAGATAATAAACCATTCAAGTCCCTAATTGATACTGGAGCAAACAGGACAATTTCAATACAGCAAGAGATCCCACATGACTGGCGACTGATCCCTGGGCCCCAACTCACAGGCATAGGGGGTACCTCTCATGTATTCCTTACCAAAAAAGCCTACAGGTGGGAAGATTCAGATGGAGCTACAGGTCACATATGGCCCCTGATAGCTCAAGTAGCCACCAGTCTTCTAGGGAGAGATATCTTCCAAGACTTAGATGTAGTTCTTACCACCCAACCAGAAAGAGACCACATTACAATAGAGGATATTACCTATAAAGATAATATGCAAGGAGACCCTAAAATCCCTCCTCCAAATCACTCCCAAATCTAGGGGCCATTGTCAAATATAGTACTCCCTGCCTTGATTGGCTTTCCAATGAAGCCATCTGGGTCCCAAAGTGGCCTCTATTGAGGGAGAAGCTTAGAGCCCTCACACAGGTGGTAGAAGAACAGCCGTTGCTACATCTCTGCCCCTTCCACAGTCCATGGGATACCCCTGTGTTTGGTATAAAAAAGGAGCTCAGGGGTGGAGATTATTACAAGATATGAGGGCAATTAACAAAACCATGGGAGACTCGGGCTACCCACAAAGAGGGCTACCCCATATCTCAGCCATCCCTGCCAAAGTTCCCCTATTAGCAATAGACATTTAAAAAATGCTTTTTTTCCATCCCTTTCCATCCCTGAGACTGTGAACGCTTTGCATTCTCAGTAACCCCCATTAACAACTTTGGCCCCGCCTCACAACATGAATGGACTGTTCTCCCACAGGGAATGGCTAACAGTCCAACCATTTGTCAGGAGGCTGTAGCCACTGCATTGAAACTCTACTTAGACAAAGGACAGAAGAAGAGGAGGAGGAGGCAGAGGAAACACCACATCCAGAAGGACAACAAGATCTCCCAGGCCATGTGCCCTCCACAAGCACCCCTCTCCTCCATTCTCCTGGCTGTTTTTGTCATTCTTCATGCTAGCTCTGCTACTGCCCAGACTCTCTCTAGCCTTCCCAACACCTACCACTGGAGATTCTCTGCTAGAGATATCTACAACAGACACAACAAAGTTATTGTGACCTAGGACTGTCCTCTTGAAGGATGTCAAAACAGGACTAAGATTCCTCTAAACTCAGATTCTACCTCCACTATCCCCAGACCTTTTCTCTGATTTCCTCACCAAATGGCTATTCCAGCCTTTTACTCTGAGGTAAAGTCTATCTCTGTCACTGAGGTGAGTTTCCTGTATGCAGCAAAACGTTGGATCCTCTTAATGTATCCAGTCTCTTAGTCTATATCTATTGATTGGGGAATTGAGTCCAGTGATATTAAGAGAGATTAAGGAAGAAATATTGTTGCTTCCTGTTATTATTTGTTGTTAGACAACCTGAGCTTACTCCAAGATTCATTTTATATCCCCTTTCTGTTATGATCAACGGTATCTAGTTTTACCCTGGGTCCCTGGGCTATCTAGTCTCTGGTCTTGGTCACCAAAGCAGTGTCAGGTATAGGTCCATCTGTTATATTGGGCTTTAAGTCACTTCAGATGTTGGTTGTTGCTCCCACAGGACTATGCCACAGATGTCCTGGCATATTTTGCATGCAGGACCAAAATGATGATCAATACATTTGTGGCTGGACTGATGTTTGCAATTCTCTATTGGTGGCTTGAAGAGTACATTCCTGTACCTAAAACTTCATCCTGCCTGACAAAGTAGAGGCAAGTAAGTCTTCTGAGAAAGAGAGAAACGAACCCCTGGCAATTAATCCTTCACTTGGAGTGTTTGGGGAATGCATCTGAATGCCACAGAATTCAGTCCAAGTATGAATACCATATTCTTTACAAAATGCCCCTGAATAATCAGACACCATATTCTCTATGAAGGAGCACTGTTTACACAGTTTGAATTACTCACTTTACACTGAGCAGCAATGAAGTGAGTTGTTGAGTACTAGATCTGTGGTGATCAACAAACGGAACTTCTCTAGTACACCCTTGAAGCTTCCAAACCCACCAGAGATACATTAACTCTGGGATATTTGCTACTCTGTAAAACATCAGCCCTATTCACTAAAATGCAAGAATTTAGTTTTGCTCCCACCTCGTGGCTTTCATGAGAACTGCATCAGTGTGAGTCAGGCCTGATGGACTATGGTGGGGAGGAAGAGAACATAGGCTGGGAACTGGACTTGATGGGACCTTCCTTAACTCTTCAGTTTGGGAAACCTTTCACCTGAATATATTCTGATTGCATATAAAACTTCATGTCTCAGACATATCTAATATACACCCGAGATTGGAACTCAATCCTGGTCTAAGGTGAATATAAAGTTTAGACTTGATGAAGTTATAGAAGCTTGAATAAGTCTAAGCAGGAACACACACATGCATATACACACACAGCACAAACAGGAATACTTGAATGAAAAAATGTTAACTATTTGTGAGCAATCTGGGTACATATACCTATATTGCGTATACATTAGAAAGGCTCAAAACATTGCTGAATTACTACATACATAAATCCAAAATATACATGATCATGAGTCTGAATGTTCATTATTGCTATGATATCTATTCTTTCAAAACTTTTCTACATATTCAATGTAACAGGAATAAGACTTATACTATTTATTTTAACTGCATGTCTAATTCCAAAATTCATAGACAAATCAATTGAAAAAATAAAGTAAGAAACAGAGCAAAGTCAGAGAAGAAGATTGCGTGAAGAGAGACCTCCATATAGACCTAAGGTTTCTGAGCCAGAATGGTATTGGAATCAAGGTTGACAAGTCCGGAAAGACAAAAATCAGCAGTCCTACTGACACTCACACATGTGCAGACAACTGTCAATTTGGAGCCAACATTTCTCTGTGTATCCCATGCTCAAATCAAACTTGAGTGTAGGCTAGGCTGAGAAATGAATAAATTCTTTCTACAACTCCCAACCCCAGGCACTGCAATTATTGACATATGTTTCATGACTGGCTTCCTGGACAACTGCTATTTGACAAATAAGCAAAGTCAATTCTGTGTATAAAGGATGGTCTGTCAGAGAACTGTACTGAGGTAAGCATATATGCAGATACACAAATATAAAATGTTGGCTGGTGGATGGCTCAGTAGTTAAGAGTACTGCATGCTTTTCTCAGAGGTCCTGAGTCCAATTCCCAGCAACCACATGGTGGCTCACCCCTTCTATATGGAGATCTGGTGCACTCTTCATGAAGGTAGAGCACTAACATAAACTAAGCTAATGAATATCAAAAACAAATATAAGTTAAGATCTATGTATCATATACAGAGCATTGTATACATATGTGAGCCTAAAGAATTTTTAACAGAATGTACAAAAGAAAATCTCTGTCACGGGGTTCTAGGTGAAGATTTCACAGACAAGACACCAAATAAAAATCAAAATTGGTGAATTAGAGAAGATGAAATCATTAAAATATAAAAAAAGTCCATAGCTTAAATAATGACATTTAAAAAAAATGACATTTAAGTCCATGAGTAGGATGAAAGTTTGAAATCTTCATATTCAATAACAAATGTCTATGATATTTTCAGAAATGCTTCCAAAAGTCAAACAGGAAAAAAAAATCAAAAAATGGGAAAGATTTCATGTGTTCTGTTGTTTACTGGGACATTGAGCAAGATTGCTCATTCTACAAGAGATTTATTAGTGACAATAAGACAGTAGGTGTGCAGACAGATGCTGTGCCAGTGTCATCTGGCAATGGTACTGAGGAGATTTAGGGTTATGGTGCAGAGTGGGTACCACAAAAGATGGCAACTTAAAATTTCCAATTAATCCAAACCATACAGTGTCCCACAATTATAATCTTGTCACCAGAAAGCTGAGGCAGGAGAATCGTTTAGAGTTTTAAGCCAGGCTAGGACACAGCAAAATGCTGTCCCAAAACAAAGTGAATTGCAAACAAGAGACTATTGATGACTACTTCTATTTCTTAAGGGGATATGGGACAGTTTAGATCGTTAATCTGATCCTGATTTAATTTTGGTTCCTGGTACCTGTCTAGAAATTTGTCCATTTCATCCAGGTTTTCCAGTTTTGTTGAGTATAGCCTTTTGTAGTAGGATCTGATGATGTTTTGAATTTCCTTGTGACCTGTTGTATGGCTCCCTTTTCATTTCTGATTTTGTTAATTAAGATGCTGTCCCTGTGCCCTCTAGTTAGTTTGGCTAAGGGTTTATCTATCTTGTTGATTTTCTCAAAGAACCAGCTCCTGGTTTGGTTGACTTTTTGAATAGTTCTTTTTGTTTCCACTTGGTTGATTTCAGCCCTGAGTTTGATTATTTCCTGCTGTCTACTCCTCTTGGGTGAATTTGCCTCCGTTTGTTCTAAGAGATTTAGCTGTGCTGTCAAGCTGCTAGTGTGTGCTCTCTCTATTTTCTTTTTGGGGGCACTCAGAGCTATGAGTTTTCCTCTTAGGACTACTTTCATTGTGTCCCAAAAGTTTGGGTATGTTGTGGCTTAATTTTCAATAAACTCTAAAAAGTCTTTAATTTCTTTCTTGACCAAGTTATCATTGAGTAGAGTGTTGTTCAGCTTCCACTTGAATGTTGGCTTTCTATTATTTATATTGTTACTGAAGATCAGCCTTAGTTCGTGGTGATCTGATAGGATGCATGGGATAATTTGTATAATTTTGTATTTGTTGAGGCCTGTTTTATCACTAATTATGTGGTCAATTTTGGAGAAGGTACTATGAGGTGCTGAGAAGAAAGTATGTATCTTTTTGTTTTAGGGTAAAATATTCTGTAGATATCTGTTAAAACCCTTTGTTTCATAACTTCTGTTAGTGTCCATGTATCTCTGTTTAGTTTCTGTTTCCAGGAACTGTACATTGGTGAAAAGGGGGTGTTAAAGTCTCCCACTATTACTGTGGGAGGTGCAATGTGTGCTTTGAGCTCTAGTAAAGTTTCTTTAATGAATGTGGCTGCCCTTTCATCTGGAGCATAGATATTCAGAATTGAAAGTTCATCTTGGTAAAATTTAACTTTGATGAGTAAGAAGTGCCTCTCCTTATCTTAATGAGAACTTTAGGTTGAAAGTCGATTTTATTTGACTGCCCCACACGAAGATCCATCCCATATACAACCACCAAACCCAGACAGTAATGCATATGCCAGCAAGATTTAGCTGACAGGATCCTGATATAGCTATCTCTTGAGAGTCTATGCCAGTGCCTGGCAAATACAGAAGTGGATGCTCACAGTCATTTATTGGATGGAACACATGGCCCCTAATGAAGGAGCTAGAGAAAGTATCCAAGAGCTAAAGGGTTCTGCAACCCTATAGGAGGATCAACAATGTGAACTAACCAGTACCATCCAGAACTGTGTATCTAGTTGCATATGTAGCAGAGGATGGCCTAGTCGGCCATCAATGGGAGGAGAGGCCTTTGGTATTACAAAGATCATATGCTCCAGTACAAGGGAATGCCAGGGGCAGGAAGCAGGAGTGTGTGGGTTGGGGAGGAGGGCGGGGGGGAGGGTATAGGAGACTTTCAGGAAAGTGTTTGAAAGTTGAATGAAGAAAATATCTAAGAAAAAGAAAAGAAAAAAGAAAAAAGGGAACAAAGGACAACAAAGCAAAAGAGAACAACAACAACAACAAAAACAACAACAACAATGGCAACAACAACAACAAGAAAATAGGGAAGGAAGATAAAATGCATATGTAAAAAATCATCTGACACATCTATAAAGGAAAATGCTACACTACTGTTCAGAATTTTCCACTTAATTACCACCTCTCATACCTGTTTGACAGAGGGAAAACTGGGGTCAGAGAGTGCACATTATAGTCTGCCCTATCTCCCCATCCTCAATACGCTCCCCCGCAATGGCTCCAGTGCACCCCAGAACCGAGCAGCTCCCTCTGATGAAGAAGAATGTTCGCAAGTCCATCTCCTGCTACATGCAACACACTGGCCATAAATCCAGAAGTGGGAGTGAGCCTACCTGCGTCTGGGATCCCTGCATCTGTCTTCCCACCCTCAGGGAGGTTCAACTGCTCAGCTCTGGGATCCCATAAGCTTGGCTACAGAGAATGCAGCTTGCACTACATCCCTGGGTTGGCCACTGAAAAGAGTGTTCACAAAGACCTCAGGTTTCCATGACAACCACAATGCTCCTTCCCTCTCTCTTCTTAGTTTACAGGAATGCTCTGCCCATCCCTCCCTTCCTTTCTCTCAAAGCAGAAGTCATTCCCCCTTGTTACCTATAACCTGAGAAAGCATGCCCACTAGGAAACTCCCACTGGCCTGAAAGCAGCGATTTGCTCAAGCTGTGATCAAAACATTCCTATAGACATGACCAGGCTGGACTCTCCAGACTATGTAGGTCTCCATGGAAATATCTCCAAGGTATAGAGCAACATTTTTGTCATATCATAGATGAGCTCTTTTATCATCGTGAGGAGGCTATGGAGGTCTCCACGGAAATGTGTTTTAGAGTAGAAAAAGACCCCGAGAGAGGAAAAGAAAAACCTTGTAGATGTTGGGAATTGAACCCAGGACACTGTGCCGGCAAGATCACTTTTTCCAATTTTGCCAGTTATGTGTGTAAAGTTGCCACAGGAAGATAAGGACCTACAGTTGGCACATTGGGAGCAATCATGACAATTCATGCTGCCATCTGCACCAAGATCCCTGGGGGGAGGCTCACTATCATCTTCCTCCCCGTTTTCCCATTCATGGTAGGCAATGCCTTAAAAGCCATCATTGCCATGGATACATCTGGGGTGATCCTGGGATGGAAACTTTTGACTATGAAGCTGCATCATGGCGAGGTCTCTTAGGATATAGTATATCATGTACTGTCATGAATTCATTTGGAAGAACAGGGAGCCTCTAGTGAAAGTCTGGTATAAAATAAGGACTAACAACCCCAAGAATGTAGATGGTTTAAGTGAAGCAAAGTAAGTCACTATGGTGGTGTGTCTGAACCTTGCTGCCTGGAAGGGTCTCAGCATTGGCTGCCCCAGTGTTGTAAATGTCCTCCGTACATGCCTGCTTAGCACATTATGGCATAGTTGTGAGATAAATGTTTGTAACTCTAAAAACTGAGTTACTGAATTAGCAATATGCTATCATATCTCAGAGCATCAAGGTTTCCTGCAACTTCCCAAACACACATCTATTCTCTTTTAAAATATGCATTTGTTTTCAGAGCTTGAAAAATTGTTTTCATTTTTTTTGGCAGACTGGTCATCTTCTTCCACAACTTTTCCACTCTCTATCACTTAATATGCTCTGGAGAGATTTCCTTAAGTTTTCCTCTTTCATTCAAAGTAAATTCACTTTTCCTCCCCTACAATATGCTAATTTTAACTTCCACTTGCTGTACTCCTCCAAGATCCACTCCCTAGTCCCTCTTATCTGGATCCACTGCCTTTCTGTCTCTCATTAAAAAACCACAGGCTTCTAAGTGATCACATCTAAACATAACAATGTGACTTAGAATAAGGTAAAACACAATTATCACCTAGAAGATGAACAAGACAACAGAAGAGAAGACCCCAAGTGTAGGCACAAGAATCAGAGACCCACCTATTCATATGCTCAGAGTTCCCATAATAAGACAAGCCTGAAAGCTATAATATATATATATATATACATGTATATATATATATATATATATATATATATATATATATATATATATATATATATACAGACTTCCTGGTGCAGGCCCTTTCCTTGCTGCTTCAGTATGTGTGAGTTCATATATGTTGAGTTGGATCGACAATATGCCAGATGGAAATCTATCTGCCTTTGGTTCCATGTTTACCACTCTTGGGCATATACATAAAAAAAAATTCATCTTACCAGCAGGACACCTGCTCAACCATGGTCATTCATTTATAACCATAAGTTGTAAACAAGTCAGATGTTCCTCAATAGAAGAATGGATAAAGTAAATGTGATTCATTTATAGGATAGAGAATTGTTCAGATGTTAAGCATCAATTAATTAATCACAAAATTTGGATGCCAATGGATGGAAGAGTACAAAATCTTCCAGAATGAGGTAACTTGGATGCAGAAAGATAAATGTGGTATAAATTTGCTTATTATGTGGTTTCAGTTAAATAAATAATAATAACCAAGGTACAATCTATAAACCCAGAGAGGTTCAGTATAGAAGAAGTGACTGGCGGACCCAGGAATTTCTCTGGGAGAGGAGAATAGAGTGGATGTTGTGGATGAATGGAGAAGGTGCAAGAATAGGAGGATCAGCTGCATTGGAAGAGGGGTAATGGCACTGAGGAAGAGAATGTGGGAGAGACAGAATCGATGGGGAGCTGAGAGGTGTTAAGGAGATTATTGCAGTAGAAATATTCTAAAATATATGAAGTCAATGCAAGAGTAATCTCCAGAGAGAGAGAGAGAGAGAGAGAGAGAGAGAGAGAGAGAGAGAGAGAGAGAGAGAATGAGAGGATTATCACCTGTCCATCTAGTATGACCAAACAAATCTTCCATACTGGGAATGTTTGAATCTAATAGAAATCTTGGCCAGAGTGGTCCCATGGATATCCCTCCCGCTAAACCCAGAATACTGCCAAGACAATAACTTGGTCTGTACAAGCTGACAGCAAGACCTCATTGCTCAAGGAAACACACACACACACACACACACACACACACACAGAGAGAGAGAGAGAGAGAGAGAGAGAGACCCCTCAGTGAACATGTAGAGGTCAATCTGGTGCCTACATAGAACCTTCACCCCTACATTCTAGTGTCTTAAGTACAGGGAAGTACTCTGCAAGCCAACAATAGAGAAATGCAAACATCATTACAGCCACAAATGTATGGATCTACATTGTGGTCCTGCCTGCAAAATATGCTAGGGCATCTGTGGCATAGTCCTGTGGGGGCAACAACCAACATCCGAAGTGACTTAAGTCCCACTCCAACAGATGGGACCTACACCTGACACTGCTTTGGTGACCAAGACCAGAGACTAGATAGCCTGGGGACCCAGGGTAAAAACCAAATACTACTGGTCTTAGGAAAGAAAAGGAGGAGGATAAAATGACTCCTAATGATGTTCTGCTAAATACATAGGTAAGCACTTTATTCAGAGAATAATGGTCAGAGAAGATTCTTCTTGCAGCTGATGGGAGTAAATACAGAGCCCAACAGCCAAACCTTTATTTTGAGCAAAATTAGTGTAGGTCAAATGCTAGGCAGACTACTCATCACCAACTGTCTTGAACTCTGCACTGACCTCTTGAGAAAACTGTACTAAGACCACAATTGATGCTGCTAGTCGGAGGATATGGCCCTGGCCTGGATGAATGGTTTGTAACTGTTTGCACTAGATTTACAGTTATCCAAGACTTAGTGAAATACTGAAGACTCTGGAATAGTGTTCAACAAAGAAGAGGCAACCCCTTTTCTTGATGGCCTGAGAAGTACTACAGTGACTGGTGCTAAGAGACAAGACTGTGAATGGTTTAAAACTAAAGCCTTCGCGATTCTGATTGGTGGTAAAAGGCAAGGCTGTGATTTTTTTCTAACAGATGGTGTAATTGGTCCCTGGATCCAACTCCTTTTTTTTCTATAGAATAAGGTTGTTCATGCTTGGCTGGAAGATATTCTCCTATACTGTGTGATCTGGTATTGCAGACGAGAAGAGGCTTCTCTGGTTTGGTCTTTCCTCTCCCTTTCAATAGCATTGTTGATGGTATGGAGGATGCACAGGCTGAGACTAGTCTGGTGGTTTACACTTGACATCATACTGTCATGCCTGGCAGCTTTCAAGAACAGAGGGAAAGCAAATCTGGCAAACACCAGCATTTGAAAGCCTACCTATCTACACACACTGATTTCTTTCATGGTGTAAGAGCAAGCCAGCCAGCCAGATGAGTGGTAGCATTTCCACTGTTTGAAAAATACCTCCATGAATCAGAGAATGAAACAGGGCAAAATCAGTCCACTAACTCTGGACATAAACACTGCAGTGTGTTTACTGAAATGTGAAATATTCTTAAGTATTAAACAAGAAAAAGTGGTGTACTTTACAGAGTCTGATAGCACTTCTGAAAATACTGATAATGTGTGTCGATTTGTACTAAAAGGTACACTAGAGAAACTAAGTCCAAACAGAGAGGCAAGCACTAAGAAGAAAAGGGATGCTGAGCCCTTTACTGATACCAGATCAAGTGGCCAGACTCTCCTAACTGTTGTATATCAGGTCATTAAGGGTTTGTTTTACTCAAGCATGGCTATGAAGAGAAACAACCCAGGCAGAATCCTTGTTCATTTCATCTTTATTACATCCCTTAACAAATACTGATTCCAGAAAGAAAAAAATCAGCAAATCCTCTTGAGGTTCTTACTCTGACAGATAATGAGACTTTAAAGAGATAATGAAAACTCAAGGACAATATTTTTTTAATATTTCATGTGTTATTTTACGTGTATGAGTATTTTACCTTCACATATTCCTCTTTTATGCCTGGTGCTTGCATAGGTCGGAAGGAGGTGTCAGATCCCCAGGAACTGGAGTTATGGGAGTTTACGATCTTCCATATGGGTGGTCAGAATTGCACAAGGATTTTCTGCAAGAGTCCTCTTTACCACTTCGCCATCTCCCCAGCTTCTCAAGAACAATGTCATTATAGTTTAATAGGAAAACACTAATGAGTCAGGAGCTCTTTTTCTGGCAGAAGACCCAGGTTTGGTTCCCAGCATCCACCAGGGGGCTCACAGCCATGCACAACTCCAGTTCCAGGGGATCTGATGCCTTTTCTGACCTCTTTGGATACCAGGCAACCGTGTGGTACAGAGACATATATGCAGACAACATACTCACACAGATGAAATTAAATAAACAAATCTAAGGTGGGAAACCAAGGTGAAAAAGAAAGCCCTAGGGATACCTCCCTAGCTGTATTTCCCATCAGCTGTCTTTGGGGAAATAATGAAGCATAAAAGGAGAAGAAGCTATTCTTTATAAACAAAGCCAGCATGGATATCAGCTGCATGATTGACAGGCAGCCACTGGGTAGGGAGGTGAATTTTAGAGACTGACCCACACAGGATTACATAAGCAAAAAGTATTCGTGTGAGCACACCTAGAGAAGAGATAGAAGAAAAGGAAAAGTTAGAGTTTAGGTGATGATTCAGAAAAGTGGACAGACTTAGGAGCAAGACTGCAGCTCTGTGAGAGACTGCAGGAAGAGCAGGGGTTATGGGAAGAAGGAAAAGCACATGGCCCCATAAAATGGCACTTACTCCCTATTTGCTGTCGAATGCCTTAAAGTGGATCCCCTCCTCAGGCCAGGTGCTTGGCTGACAGAATTCATTATTAACTCCTATGTGGAGAGAAGGTGGCTTGTCTCCTCTCAGAGGGAGATTTCATTCTTTTAACAAGGAGGCAGCAGCCTTCCATTAAGAAGGCTTCAAGGCTACTGTGAATAGTACCACACCAAAGACTTACACTACTCACCCAAGCACAAATGCCAGTTTCTTGTTTACAGCTTGTTAATCAAGGAAGCCAGACATCATTTGTGTTTGCCTGGGTTTCACATGAGAAAGCCTTCATTTCCTTATTCAGAATCCTATTTATGTTTATTTACTTTGCAGCCCCTGTTTCCCTTTCTGCTCAGGTGGGAAGGTGTCCTGGGTCTCAGAAGGTCAGGTACCACACAGCTCTGATAGGAGAAATTATCCCAACGGAAGGGCATCCTGAGATACCAGAGCCCAGGAACCATACAGCTTTGAGGTGGGACAGTGTCCTCAACAGGACAATCCTCAGGTTATCCTAATTTTAAGTGAAAATTCTGACCAAAAGCCTCCAAACCCTGAGCACTCTGAAACTTTCACAAAAAGTTTATCTGAAGTCTCTCAACGGGACCAGCTGCGGGTTATGCGAATTTTAGGGAAAATGTCTGTCCAAAAGCCACCAATTGTTTTAACCCTCCAATTACTGATACTAGAGACTTCAGTGTTGTATACAGTTTGTCTCTGAGTCCCCCCAATCCACCCTCCACCCCACCCACCCACCCACCCCCCACCCCACCCCCACCACAAGTTTCCATCCTCCTCCAGCCAGTGGCAAGATATGCAGACAGCTCCTTTCTGTGCTGTGTCTGCAGCAACCAGGGGCTCATTGCCCCTCTCCCAGCTTTAGAATGGCACTCCCCATAAAACCCCCTTAATGAGGACATTGTAAAGAGGCATCCTCCCCACATTTGTGTCTCCAAAACCCAACCCTTCTGCTGATAAGCAGCAGAACTGCAGGTGCCTGTCCTTGAGATCTTAGAGAAATAACAAGCTCAGAGGAGACCATGGATTAAAAGGTAAACCGAGGTCAGGTTACTCAGACAGTTACGACTAGCCATAAAATTAGTCCATGTAAAGACACCCATTAACCCCACTCCTGCTTCAGTACTATCCCACCAAATGATTACAGCCCTCTACTCCCCTTTGACACTATTTCTAACTATACTGTATATAAACGCAATGTTTTCTGGACTCAGGGTCTCTTGCCAGCATTCACACAGTGAGTGCTAGGTGAGTGATCTGAGTTTAAATAATAAAAAACTCTTTTTTCGAGTTGCAGCAGACTTCACAATTCTTGAGCTCTTCTGTGTTCCCTGTGGACTAAGGGCACAACACAATCTTAGAGTACTCGGGAATTTTCAAAGTTTATCTGCAGCCCCTCAACAGAACCAACTGCAGGTTATCCTAATTGTAAGTGAAACATCAAAACAAAAGTCTCCAACGTTAGAGCACTCTGAAACTTGCACAAAGGTCATCTACAACCCCGCAACCCCATCCCCAGGTTATGCTAATTTCAGGTGAGAAGTCAGAATCAAAGCCTCCAATCCCTGAGCACTGTGAAACATTTGCAGTTTATCTACATCCCCCAGCAGGACCGTCTGGAGGTTATGATAATTTTATGTGAAATGTCTGGCCAAAAGCCTCCAATCTTACTCTGAAACTTTCACAAAGTTTATCTCAGCCTCTCAACTTGACTATCTCCAGATTCTAGAAACATTAGGTGAAAAGTCAGAGCAGAAACCACCAATCCCTGAGCACTCTGAAACATTTACAAAGTTTACCACCAATCCCTGAGCACTCTGAAACATTTACAAAGTTTACCTGAAGCCCCTTGGTACGATAATCCCCAGGTCCTGCTAATTTTAAGTGAAAATTCTGATCAAAAGCCACCAATCCCTGTGCACTCTGAAACTTGAACAAAGTTTACCTGCAGCCCCTCATCAGGATCATTCTCTGCGCATGCTCATTTTAGCTGAAAGTCTGAACAGAAGCCACCAATCCCTGAGCACTGGGAAACTTTTACAAAGTTTATCTACAGCCTCTCAATATGGCAATCCCCCGATTATGCTAAGTTTACAAGTAAAGTCTGAACAAACCTATATTGCCTCTCGATAGGACCCGCCTCGGTTTTGCTAATTTTAGATGAAACATTTGAACAAAGGTTCAAATCCTTTGATCCCTAAGCCTGAAAACCCATCAATTCATCAATAGGAAAATCTTCAAACTGGACTTGAAATCTCACCAATCCTTACTTACCCTGGAAAGCTATCTGGAACGCTCTCCTGGCAAAGAAACCCTTTGTATTGAATATGTCTGCTCAGTTTTGGTCTGGCAGCCCCATCCTGGGAGCAGTGTCCACCTTTGACTGTCTTGGTCCTTCCGTCAGCATCTTGGACCCTCCCAGTGGATTTCGATTATATGTGCTGCTTTATGTGACTTAAGAAATCAAGAAGTGGTAATAAGAAGAGAGGATAGGATGAGAGGAGCTTGGCTAAGGCTCTTGAGCTCCTCAGCCCAGCTGAGGTATCTTCCTTGCTGAGGAATCTCCTACCCAGACACCTTCCCATATAAGCAGAAAGGCCAACAGGGGCTTAATTTCCTTTCTGAGGTATCCTTCGTTTTGTCATTGTTTGCTATCCAACAAGTTAGCTTTTATGCCTTCAAAATAACTCTGCACCCTGGATTTCAGTGATTCACAATGCCGAATATCTGATCCAAATACACAGCCTGTGAATCCAGTAGAGAAGAAAAAAAGGCTTCTCGAGAGATCCTATAAGCTAGGGGGACGAAAGCACACAAGCGTTTCCTCCAGGGACAAGATCAAGGCACTTGTCTTGTATGCTTCTCAGCTTGACACTGTTTAAATTTCAAGGTTCAGCCTTCCTCAGTACTTTTCTAAATCCATAGTTTTGCTGAAGAAATAAGTTAAAACTGTATCTGAGCAGCCGTTGGGGTCTCGGTCTCAGCTCGCGGTAGCTACTGCCAAAGGGAGGCACAAGCCTGAAGGCAGCCGCGTCTTCCCAACCCCTGCCTCACCATGGCCTGATCTTAACTAACCCTGCAGAAACACATTATAATTAATTTGACATGATACTCTCAGTTTACTAGAGGTCTGCTATGTTTTGCAGAGTACAAAACTTCTTATTAATATTTTTTTCATTGAAAATAGATTCTCCTCTCATAAACGAAATAACATAAAGATCCCATAAAAATCCTAAAGTGGAAATCATAAATCATCTACAAAGATGTTATGCAAATCCTTTCAGGCTGTATGAATGCAGCTTCAGACATTGTGGATTCATATGGGCTGAGATCAAGTACTGTGCAGGAGTGGGGATGTAGCTCAGTGGTAGAGCACATGCTTTGCATGTATGGGGTCCTGGGTTCGATTCCCGGCATCTCCAATGTATTCTATATTTTCTAGTTTTGTTTCTTCACAAGATGTCTTAGACGTTAGCTTTCTGTTATGAGGGTATATATGCATAGGTAAATATTGGATACAGTGCTCATCTATGGCCATGGCAACAATGTTCATCTATAATTGTGACAACATTGCCATGGGATCTCCATAGTCTGGTGAGTACAGCGTGGTCATTCCTCCAGGAAGATGTCTTGTTCACAGTTTAAGGGAAGCTCTGCTTTCAGGCTGGTGGTAGTTTCCTAGTGGGTATGCTTTCTCAGGTGATAGATAACAAGCATGAATGTGTCTGCTTTGAGAGAAAGGAAGGGAGGGCTGGCCAGAGCATTCTTAGTTACTGAGAAGAAAGGGGAAGAGCTTTGTGGTTGTCATGGAAACCTGGGGGTTTTTGTGGACACTCTTTTTCAATGGCTACCTAATGGATGTAGTGCAAGCTGCATTCTCTGTAGCCAAGCTTATGGGTTCCCGGAGGTGAGCACGTGAATCTCCCTGAGGGTGGGAAGACAGATGCCGGGATCCCGGACCCACGTAGGCCCACTTCGGGATTTGTGGCCAGTGTGTGGCTAGCAGAAGGAGAGAGATTCCTGACCATTCTACCTCCTCAAAGGTTTCTGCACTAGGGTACACTGGAGCCATTGCCAGGGCATTCTGGGAAGTGGAGGGAGGAGGGGGGGATGGGACAGAATATAGTGTGCACTTCCTGGTCCCTACTTTCCACTTTGTAAATCAGGGATGAGAAGTAGAACATTGCTAGTAAAGCCTAAACAGTAGTCAATAATTGCCCCGTATAGATGTTTAAGATGATTATTTACATACGCAGTTGGTTAGAGGACCCTCTTTTCTTTTTCTTTTCTTTCCTTTTATTTTTTTTTCCAACTTTCGGTTTTCTTTTGTTTTGAGACTGCATTTCATGATCCTCCTACCTCAGCTTCCTGCTGACAAGATTACAACTGTGGGACGCTGTGTGCTTTGGATTAATCGGAAATTTTAAGTTGCCATCTTTTGTGGTACCCACTCTGCCGCGTGACCCTGATTCTCCACAGAAGCCCCTGCCATGCTGCTCTCTGCACAGCTACTGTCTTAATGTCGCTAGCAAATCTCTTATGAAATGAATAGTTTTATTCAGTGTCCCAGTGCACAAGGGTACTGACGTCTTTTTTGCATTTTTCTATTTCTGTTTTCTGTATGACTTTTGGAAGCTTTTCTGCACGTTTCATAGAATTGGCTTTGGATTTGAACATTTCAAACCATTCCCCTAGCCATGGATTTAAATCATCTCATTTTTTTAACCTGTGGAAATTTTTAGATTTCTAAGAATTTCACCTTCTCCATTTCTCCAATTTTGGTTTTTATTTGGTGTCTTGTGTGTGAAATCTTCACATAGAACCTAGTGACAGGGATTTTCTTCTATGTATTCTGTTAAGGATTATATAGCCTTATTTTTTATAAAAATGTTTTTGTATATGATACATATTTAAATCCTAATTTATATTTGTTTTTGTAATATTTATTAATTTGTTTTATGTGACTAATCTACCTTCATGTACACCACCATGCCAGAAGAGAGCACCATATCCCCATATAGATGGTTGTGAGCCACCATGTGGTTGCTAGGAATTGAACTCTGGACCTCTGTAAGAACAGGCAGTGCTCTTAACCACTGAATGAATTCCCAATGCCCAAATTTGAATTCCTTGGATATGGCTATGCACTTACCTCAGCACTGTTCTCTGAAAGACCATCCTTTCCGAACTTAATTGACTTTACATATGTATCAAATATCAGTTGTATAAGAAGACAGGCATGGAATATATGCCAATAATCCCAGTGCCTGGGGGAGAGGGCATGTAGCAAAAGTATGTTCAGTTCTCAGCACAACCTACAGATAAGCTTGATGGGATAAAGCACTGAAACGATTTAAATATTCAATTACAAGCCAACTGAATTTTATGATGTACTATGATAGAGCCATTTTAAAATGGTATAAGAACATAATCGAGGCAGTTGTAAAGTATTTGCACTACCTTTTTATAGGAAAGGCAGTATACAAATTATTTTGAACAGTTTGAGCCTTAATGGGTAGGAATTAAAAGCCTCTATACTTAGAACTTGTGTGATAGGATGTGCACTGAGCTGTCAAACTGTCATCAAAGGGTCTCTGTAGGTAGTTGGATGATGAAAAGTTTCTCTTTTTTTTCATTTTGCTTATGTACATTTTCTGTTCTCTCAGCGCTAAATGTGTGCTGTGTCTAGAAAAGCAGTAAGTTTAAGGTTTTAAAAGCGGTGCCCTTCCTGTGTTACTGCTGTCATACTGCAGGTACAGCAGTTCTGATGCTACTATGACAGCTGGCATAGAACTAGGTGGCCAAAGCCAGTGCAACGAAGCATGTCACTATGAGAGCCTCCAGTCTGGTCAAACAGACTAGGGAAGGGTTGTATCAGAGAAGCCGGAGACCAGTGTGGGATTTCATATTAACAACCCCTTGCATCTTGCACAGATGATGCTGAGAACTGCATCAAAGGTTACATTCCTTCATCTGTGTATATGTATGTATGTATGTATGTATGTATGTATGTATGAATGTATGTATGTAGGAATGTATGTATATAAAAGTCAGGAAAGAGTCCCTAAAGGAAGTAGGGATTGGATTAAATATAGAAGCAAACTCAGAATTGCTGAGTCCTGGAGGAAAATTACATTCCTGCAGCAGGAGAAAATGCTGTTAGGTCAGTTTTGCTGGTTTGTCAATCACCAAAGTAATTTTGTAAATGAATGATGTCATGGGCCCAGGATAGGACACATCTTGTTTCTGTCACCTGCTGAATATTTGCTAATCTAAGTTACTTCACTCTTCCAAACCTTAACTTTCTTGTCCACAAAATAAGAATCATAGTAACACTTACTCCATTTTCACAGTGCTGTGAAAATTAGCTAAAATATTAGAAATCCTACATAGTCCAGCACCTGACTGGCTCATGATAAATTGCTAATGCTAATAGAACAAACTATATCACAGGTTTAAAGACATAGTTTAATAATTATTATAAAAACAGCATGTGTGTGGAATTCAAAATGCTCTGAGGCAGACACAGTTTATTTAGAGGTCTTCGGTATGAGGTGTCAAAAATGCTTATAGTTTATAGAACTCAGAAAGGTATCTATTCTTATAAATGAGAAAAGGGATGGAGGTACAGAATATTAAATATTGGCCACGGACTTGAGATGATAAGATGTTAAGCCCCTGACTTTGACATACACATTTTGTAATGTTCGTTAAATACTTCTTTAATATTAGGTATCATTTTCTCAATCTGAAAAACGTGGAAATGATGCAAAGTATTTAAAAAATTGTTAGCATAAAAATAAAATGAAAAACTTAGATTAATTGCTTAGAGTTTGACATTAGGTTAGTGCTCAGGTCATTCCTAAAAAACTGTCTGAATATCTACAATGTGTTAGATTTTGTGTTTAGATGATGCAAATTCATTTATAATGAGACAATGTCCTTGTTCTTTTTTTTCTTCTTTTTTTTTTATTACGTATTTTCTTCAATTACATTTTCAATGCTATCCCAAAAGTCCCCCACCCCCTCCCCCCCACTCCCTTACCCACCCATTCCCATTTTTTGGCCCTGGCGTTCCCCTGTACTGGGGCATATAAAGTTTGCCTGACCAATGGGCCTCTCTTTCCCGTGATGGCCGACTAGGTCATCTTTTGATACATATGCAGCTAGAGTCAAGAACTCTGGGGTACTGGTTAGTTCATAATGTTGTTCCACCGATAGGGTTGCAGATCTCTTTAGCTCCTTGGATACTTTCTCTAGCTCCTCCATTGGGGGCCCTGTGATCCATCCAATAGTTGACTATGAGCATCCACTTCTGTGTTTGCTAGGCCACGGCCGAGTCTCACAAGGGACAGCTATATCACCGTCCTTGCAACAAAGGCTTGCTAGTGTATGCAATGGTGTCAGCGTTTGGAGGCTAATTATGGGATGGATCCCTGGATATGGCAGTCTCTACATGGTCCATCCTTTTGTCTCAGCTCCAAACTGTGTCTCTGTAACTCCTTCCATGGGTGATTGTTTCCAATTCTAAGAATGAGCAAAGTGTGCACACTTTGGTCTTCGTTCTTCTTCAGTTTCATATGTTTTACATATTATAACTTATATCTCACTATACTAAGTTTCTGGGTTAATATCCACTTATCAGTGAGTACATTTCATTTGAGTTCTTTTGTGATTGGGTTACCTCACTCAAGATGATGCCCTCCAGGTCCAACCATTTGCCTAGGAATTTCGTAATTCATTCTTTTTAATATCTGAGTAGTACTCCATTGTGTAAATGTACCACATTTTCTGTATCCATTCCTCTGTTGAGGGACATCTGGGTTCTTTCCAGCTTCTGGCTTTTATAAATAAGGCTTCTATGAACATAGTGGAGCATGTGTCCTTCTTACCAGTTGGGACATCTTCTGGATATATGCCCAGGAGAGGTATTGTGGGATCCTCCGGTAGTACTATGTCCAATTTTCTGAGGAACTGCCAGACTGATTTCGTGAGTGGTTGTACAAGCTTGCAATCCCACCAACAATGGAGGAGTGTTCCTCTTTCTCCACATCCTCGCCAGCATCTGCTGTCACCTGAATTTTTGATCTTAGCCATTCTGACTGGTGTGAGATGGAATCTGGGGGTTGTTTTGATTTGCATTTCCCTGATGATTAAGGATGTTGAACATTTTTTCAGGTGCTTCTCAGCCTTTCGGTATTCCTCGGGTGAGAATTCTTTGTTCAGCTCCGAGCCCCATCTTTTAAGGGGGTTATTTGATTTTCTGGAGTCCACCATCTTGAGTTCTTTATATATATTGGATATTAGTCCCCTATCTGATTTAAGATAGGTAAAGATCCTTTCCGAATCTGTTGGTGGCCTTTTTATCTTATTGACGGTGTCTTTTGCCTTGCAGAAGCTTTGCAGTTTCATGAGGTCCCATTTGTCAATCCTCGATCTTACAGCACAAGCCATTGCTGTTCTATTCAGGAATTTTTTCCCTGTGCCCATATCTTCGAGACTTTTCCCCACTTTCTCCTTTATAAGTTTCAGTGTCTTTGGTTTTATGTGAAGTTCCTTGATCCACTTAGATTTGACCTTAGTACAAGGAGAGAGGAATGGGTCGATAAGCATTCTTCTACATGATAACAACCAGTTGTGCCAGCACCATTTGTTGAAATTGCTGTCTTTTTCCACTGGATGGTTTTTTTTGTTGTTGTTGTTGTTTTTGTTTTGTTTTTTTTTTTTTTAGTTTTTATTTATTTATTTTTTTTTGAGAATGCAAATACAAAGGTAATTTTTTTCCATTTTTTATTAGGTATTTAGCTCATTTACATTTCCAATGCTATACCAAAAGTCCCCCATACCCACCCACCCCCACTCCCCTATCCACCCACTCCCCCTTTTTGGCCCTGGTGTTCCCCTGTACTGGGGCATACAAAGTTTGCGTGTCCAATGGGCCTCTCTTTCCAGTGATGGCCGACTAGACCATCTTTTGATACATATGCAGCTAGAGTCAAGAGCTCCGGGGTACTGGTTAGTTCATAATGTTGTTCCACCTATAGGGTTGCAGATCCCTTTAGCTCCTTGGGTTCTTTCTCTAGCTCCTCCATTGGGAGCCCTGTGATCCATCCATTAGCTGACTGTGAGCATCCACTTCTGTGTTTGCTAGGACCCGGCATAGTCTCACAAGAGACAGCTATATCTGGGTCCTTTCGATAAAATCTTGCTAGGGTATGCAATGGTGTCAGCGTTTGGATGCTGATTATGGGGTGGGTCCCTGGATATGGCAGTCTCTACATGGTCCATCCTTTCATCTCAGCTCCAAACTTTGTCTCTGTAACTCCTTCCATGGGTGTTTTGTTCCCAATTCTAAGGAGGGGTATAGTGTCCACACTTCAGTCTTCATTCTTCTTGAGTTTCATGTGTTTAGCAAATTGTACCTTATATCTTGGGAATCCTAGGTTTGGGGCTAATATCCACTAATCAGTGAGTACATATTGTGTGAGTTCCTTTCTGAATGTGTTACCTCACTCAGGATGATGCCCTCCAGGTCCATCCATTTGGCTAGGAATTTCATAAATTCATTCTTTTTAATAGCTGAGTAGTACTCCATTGTGTAGATGTACCACATTTTCTGTATCCATTCCTCTGTTGAGGGGCATCTGGGTTCTTTCCAGCTTCTGGCTATTATAAATAAGGCTGCTATGAACATAGTGGAGCATGTGTCCTTCTTACCAGTTGGGGCATCTTCTGGATATATGCCCAGGAGAGGTATTGCTGGATCCTCCAGTAGTACTATGTCCAATTTTCTGAGGAACCGCCAGACTGATTTCCAGAGTGGTTGTACAAGCCTGCAATCCCACCAACAATGGAGGAGTGTTCCTCTTTCTCCACATCCACGCCAGCATCTGCTGTCAATTGAATTTTTGATCTTAGCCATTCTGACTGGTGTGCGGTGGAATCTGGGGGTTGTTTTGATTTGCATTTCCCTGATGATTAAGGATGTTGAACATTTTTTCAGGTGCTTCTCTGCCATTCGGTATTCCTCAGGTGAGAATTCTTTGTTCAGCTCTGAGCCCCATTTTTTAATGGGGTTGTTCGATTTTTTGAAGTCCACCTTTTTGAGTTCTTTATATATGTTGGATATTAGTCCCCTATCTGATTTAGGATAGGTAAAGATCCTTTCCCAATCTGTTGGTGGTCTTTTTGTCTTATTGACGGTGTCTTTTGCCTTGCAGAAACTTTGGAGTTTCATTAGGTCCCATTTGTCAATTCTCGATCTTACAGCACATGCCATTGCTGTTCTGTTCAGGAATTTTTCCCCTGTGCCCATATCTTCAAGGCTTTTCCCCACTTTCTCCTCTATAAGTTTCAGTGTCTCTGGTTTTATGTGAAGTTCCTTGATCCACTTAGCTTTGACCTTAGTACAAGGAGATAAGTATGGATTGATTCGCATTCTTCTACATGATAACAACCAGTTGTGCCAGCACCAATTGTTGAAAATGCTGTCTTTCTTCCACTGGATGGTTTTAGCTCCCTTGTCGAAGATCAAGTGAACGTAGGTGTGTGGGTTCATTTCTGGGTCTTCAATTCTATTCCATTGGTCTACTTGTCTATCATTATCTCCTTTTGTTGTCGAATTGCTCTGGCTAGGACTTCAAAAGTACTATGTTCAAGACGTAGAGAGAAAGTGGACAGCCTTTTCTACTCCCTGATTTTAGTGGGATTGCTTCCAGCTTCTCACCATTTACTTTGATGTTGGCTACTGGTTTGCTGTAGATTGCTTTTATCATGGTTAGGTATGGGCCTTGAATTCCTGATCTTTCCAAAACTTTTATCATGAATGGGTGTTGGATCTTGTCAAATGCTTTCTCAGCATCTAACAAGATGATCATGTGGTTTTTGTCTTTGAGTTTGTTTATATAATGGATTACGTTGATGGATTTCCATATATTAAACCATCCCTGCATCCCTGGAATAAAACCTACTTGGTCAGGATGGATGATTGCTTTAATGTGTTCTTGGATTCCATTAGCGATAATTTTATTGAGTATTTTTGCATCGTTATTCATAAGGGAAATTGGTCTGAAGTTCTCTATCTTTGTTGGATCTTTCTGTGGTTTAGGTATCAGAGTAATTGTGGCTTCATAGAAAGAATTGGGTAGAATTCCCTCTACTTCTATTTTGTGGAACAGTTTGTGCAGAACTGGGATTAGATCTTCTTTGAACGTGTGGTAGAACTCTGCACTAAACCCATCTGGTCCTGGGCTTTTTTTTTGGCTGGGAGACTATTAATGACTGCTTCTATTTCCTTAGGGGATATGGGACTGTTTAGATCGTTAACTTGATCCTGATTTAACTTTGGTACCTGGTATCTGTCTAGAAATTTGTCCATTTCATGCAGGTTTTCCAGTTTTGTTGAGTATAGCCTTTTGTAGAAGGATCTGATGGTGTTTTGAATTTCTTCAGGATCTGTTGTTATGTCTCCCTTTTCATTTCTGATTTTGTTAATTAGGATGTTGTCCCTGTGCCCTCCAGTGAGTCTAGCTAAGGGTTTATCTATCTTGTTGATTTTCTCAAAGAACCAACTCCTCGTTTGGTTAATTCTTTGAATAGTTCTTCTTGTTTCCACTTGGTTGATTTCACCTCTGAGTTGATTATTTCCTGCCGTCTACTCCTCTTGGGTGAATTTGCTTCCTTTTTTTCTAGAGCTTTTAGATGTGTTGTCAAGCTGCTAGTATGTGCTCTCTCCCGTTTCTTTTTGGAGGCACTCAAAGCTATGAGTTTCCCTCTTAGAAAAGTTTTCATTGTGTCCCATAGGTTTGGGTATCTTGTGGCTTCATTTTCATTAAACTCTAAAAAGTCTTTAATTTCTTTCTTTATTCTTTCCTTGACCAAGGTTTCATTGAGAAGAGTGTTGTTCAGTTTCCATGTGAATGTTGGCTTTCCATTATTTATGTTGTTATTGAAGATCAACCTTAGGCCATGGTGGTCTGATAGGATGCATGGGACAATTTCAATATTTTTGTATCAGTTGAGGCTTGTTTTGTGACCAATTCTATGGTCAATTTTGGAGAAGGTACCATGAGGTGCTGAGAAGAAGGTATATCCTTTTGTTTTAGGATAAAATGTTCTGTAGATATCTGTTAAATCCACTTGTTTCATAACTTCTGTTAGTTTCATGTGTCCCTGTTTAGTTTCTGTTTCCATGATATGTCCATTGGTGAAAGTGGTGTGTTGAAGTCTCCCACTATTATTGTGTGAGGTGCAATGTGTTCTTTGAGCTTTACTAAAGTTTCTTTAATGAATGTGGCTGCCCTTGCATTTGGAGCATAGATATTCAGAATTGAGAGTTCCTCTTGGAGGATTTTACCTTTGATGAGTATGAAGTGTCCCTCCTTGTCTTTTTTGATAACTTTGGGTTGGAAGTCGATTTTATTTGATATTAGAATGGCTACTCCAGCTTGTTTCTTCAGACCATTTGCTTGGAAAATTGTTTTCCAGCCTTTCACTCTGAGGTAGTGTCTGTCTTTTCCCCTGAGATGGGTTTCCTGTAAGCAGCAGAATGTTGGGTCCTGTTTGTGTAGCCATTCTGTTAGTCTATGTCTTTTTATTGGGGAATTGAGTCCATTGATATTAAGAGATATTAAGGAAAAGTAATTGTGGCTTCCTTTTATTTTTGTTGTTAGAGTTGGCATTCTGTTTTGTGGCAGTCTTCTTTTTGGTTCGTTGAGGGACTACTTTCTTGCTTTTTCTAGGGTGTGATTTCTGTCCTTGTATTGTTTTTTTTCCTGTTATTATCCTTTGAAGGGCTGGATTCGTGGAAAGATAATGTGTGAATTTGGTTTTGTCGTGGAATACTTTGGTTTCTCCATCTATGGTAATTGAGAGTTTGGCTGGGTATAGTAGCCTGGGCTGGCATTTGTGTTCTCTTAGTGTCTGTATAACATCTGTCCAGGCTCTTCTGGCTTTCATAGTCTCTGGTGAAAAGTCTGGTGTAATTCTGATAGGCCTTTCTTTATATGTTACTTGACCTTTCTCCCTTACTGCTTTTAATATTCTATCTTTATTTAGTGCATTTGTTGTTGTGATTATTATGTGTCTGGAGGAATTTCTTTTCTGGTCCAGTCTATTTGGAGTTCTGTAGGCTTCTTGTATGATCATAGGCATCTCTTTCTTTATGTTTGGGAAGTTTTCTTCTGTTATTTTGTTGAAGATATTTGCTGGCCCTTTATGTTGAAAATCTTCATTCTCTTCAACTGCTATTATCCGTAGGTTTGGATTTCTCATTGTGTCCTGGATTTCCTGGATGTTTGAGTTAGGATCCTTTTGCATTTTGTATTTTCTTTGATTGTTGTGCCGATTTTCTCTATGGAATCTTCTGCACCTGAGATTCTCTCTTCCATCTATTGTATTCTGTTGCTGATGCTCGCATCTATGTTTCCAGATCTCTTTCCTAGGGTTTCTATCTCCAGCGTTGCCTCGCTTTGGGTTTTCTTTATTGTGTCTACTTCCCTTTTTAGTTCTAGTATGGTTTTGTTCATTTCCATCACCTGTTTGGATGTGTTTTCCTGTTTTTCTTTAAGGACTTCTACCTGTTTGGTTGTGTTTTCCTGTTTTTCTTTAAGGGCCGGTAACTCTTTAGCAGTGCTCTCCTCTATTTCTTTGAGTTATGAAAGTCCTTCTTGATGTCCTCTACCATCATCATGAGATATGTTTTTAAATCTTGGTCTAGATTTTCGGTTTTGTTGGGGTGCCCAGGACTCTGTGGGGTGGGAGTGCTGCGTTCTGATGATGGTGAGTGGTCTTGATTTCTGTTAGTAGGATTCTTAAGTTTGCCTTTCGCCATCTGGTAATCTCTGAAGCTAGCTGTTATAATTGTCTCTGGTTAGAGCTTGCTGCTCAGGTGACTCTGTTAGCCTCTATAAGCAGACCTGGGAGGCTAGCTCTCTCTTTAGTTTCAGTGGGCAGGTTATTCTCTGCAGGCAAGCTCTCTTCTTGCAGGGAAGGTACCCAGATATTTGGTGTTCGAACCTGCCTCCTGGCAGAAGTTGTGTTCCACTCACCGGAGGTCTTAGGATCCCATTGGGAATCCTGTGTGGGCCCTTGCAGGTGTCGGGAGACTCCGCTGGTGAGGCCCCCTGGTGATCGAGTGGAGTGGAAGGGACTTGTGCCCCAGATCAGGCCCGGGTTGTCTGCTTCCCTAGTTACTGAAGTCTCAGGTTCCGCGAGATTGGATTGGGGCAGACGCTGTGTTCCACTCACCAGAAGTCTTAGGATCCAGTGGGGAATCCTGTGTGGGCCCTTGCGGGTGTCGGGAGACTCCGCTGGCAAGGCACCCGGGTGCTCAAGTCGAGATAGAGAATTTTTAATGTCTGATCCAGCCATCCTTCTTCTAAGTTTCTCTCCCCAAAGCACAATGCACAGATATCAAAAGGCATAAACAAGTATAAGATCTTTCCTTGTAAAATAAATCATAACAGAACAAGACTAAAAATAATATAGATTTTCATCAGTGTGGGAGTCGCTGCACAATCCAAGTTAGGTCTACATCCTCTACTAGAAAGCAGGTATAATAAAGCAGGCAGTCTCACTTTATCTATTACTATAAATTAGCTTTGGTGTATTACTAAGTGAAGAGATTAAGATATTAAAAAATGTCTAGACCTGATGCTATGTAGTATACATTGGATGTGTGTAGCATTGGAAAGCTACATGAAGCCATTCAAATATAAGATTAAATTCATATGAAATTCATATTTGATTTTCTTATAATAATTATCCTTTTTCATGTGTTCATGTATTCAATTTCCAAACTTTAAAGAAACTTACATATAAAGAAAAAAAAAAGTAAGGTTTTTGCTCAACCTCTCAGGGTACTAGAATAACAAACGTATTTTGAGAAGTGAAACTGTTGGCTCTTCACTCTACTTAAGGAGCAGGAAAGGCTTCCCCTAACCTGGACTCAAATTGTTAACTTTGGAAACTTTGGAAACCATCAAGATAGGAAAGCTGCTAGGTCCGGTCTTAAGGAGCTCCAGCAGCCAGAACCCACCCCCAGACCTTCCTAACTGTCATAACAGAGATTCCATGTGGAGAGCCGTGCCGTGAGCAATCGCCATTATAAGATGGAACTGGCTTCCACTGCGCCTAACTAGTAAACAAGCCTTATGTGCAAGTGCAAGAGTAAATTCACGCCCAGTCACTGCCCATCCCGGAGCATAGTAATGGGGTGATGGGCGAGCAACTAATCAGGTGCTGTCATGCCACATCAGGTGCTGAAACGTCACGCTTTGGCTATATAAGCAGCGCCATTTTCTGGGTTCAGGGTCTTCTTTATGTTGAAGCAATAAAAGCTTTGCAGTAGAAGGATCCGTTTGTCCGAGTGAATTCTTGCCGGCGAAATACTAGCTCGGGCAAGAATTCCAGACTCTGTAAAGGTCACAAACTTTATGTTCAGCCTCTCAACAGGACCCGCTCCAGGTTATGCTAAATTTATGTGAAAAGTCTGAACAAAGCCTACCAATCTCTACACACTCTGAAACTTTTACAAAGTTTACCTCCAGCCTTTCAACTGAACCCACTCCAGATTATGCTAATTTTAGGTGAAAAGTCTGAGCAAAAGCTATCAATTGCTGAGCAGAAGAACTCACCAATCCATGAACAGGAACACCCTTTAATTGCTAAGCTCCTTCAAGCTCATGAATTAAACTCCACATTCTACACCCTGTAAATCTCCTCCATGGAAAACTCCTACCACTTGTCTTTTATGATATTTGCTGCCTGGTGTGACTCTCAAGAAGTTAGCAAACAATGAAAAAAAAGGAGGAAGTGAAACAAAAGAGCTGGACTAAGCAGAAAGGCCAGAAAGAGCTGGGATCAGGCTGTAATGGAAATAATAAAAATAAATACATAAATACATACATAAGTAAATATGGTCAGGATTATAAACAAACAAATAAAGAAATGGGCCTTGGAGAGCTGATCTGTGCCACAGAGCTCCATACCCTAATATTGCCGGGAGAGAGCTGGTCTCCGAAGAGTACTGGCACACCTGTGAGCACAGGTGAGACCACAACTTCTGCTCAAATTCCTAGCCCAAGAAGAACCAGCCTGGAGTCATCAGGACACTGGAACCAAGAGAAAGCTGGAGACAGGATCCTTCAGGTTTCCACGTGCACCCTGAAGCTGACCCTGTGCCAAAGTTCTCCATACCCAAATTCATCTTGGAGAGAACTGAACTCCTAGGAGTGCTGACACACAGGCTCACAGGAGGGATGAGCCACAGTCGGAGACAGCAAGACCAGCTGACACCAAAGATATCCAGATGGCGAGAGGCAGGAACAAGAACATAAGCAACAGAAACCAAGGCTACTTGGCATCATCAGGACCCATTTCTCCCACCACAGCAAGCCCTGGATACCCCAAAACACCAGAAAAGCATGGCTCTGATCTAAAGTCACATCTCACGATGATGATAGAGTACTTTAAGAAGAACAAAATAACTCTCTTAAAGAAATATAGGAGAACACAGGTAAACAGGTAGAAGCCCTTAAAGCAGAAACACAAAAGTCCCTTAAAGAATTAGAGGAAAGCACAATCAAACAGGTGAAGTAATCGAACAAAACCATCCAGGATCTATAAATGGAAATAGAAAAAGTAAAGAAACCACAAAGGGAGACAACCCTGGAGATAGAAAACCTAGGGAAGAAATTGAGAAAAATAAACACAAGCATCACCAACAGAATACAAGAGATAGAAGAGAGAATCTCAGGTGCAAAAGATACTATAGAAAACACTGACACAACAGTCAAAAATGCAAAATGCAAAAAGTTCTTAACCCAAAACACCCAGGAAATCCAGGGCACAACAAGAAAACCAAACCTAAGGATAATAGGTATAGAAGAGAGCAAAGATTCCTTAAAGGGCCAGTAAATATCTTCAACAAAATTATAGAAGAAAACTTCCCCAACCTAAAAAAAAAAGAGATGCCCATAAACACACAAGCCTACAGAAATCCAAATAGACTGGACCAGAAATGAAATTCCTCCCTACACATAATAATCAGAACAACAAATGCAATAAATAAAGATAGAATATTAAAAGCAGTAAAGGAAAAAGGCCAAGTAGCATATAAAGGCAGACCTATCAGAATTACACCAGACTTCTCCCCAGAGACTATGAAAGCCAGAAGATCCTGGACAGATGTCATACAGACCCTAAGAGAACACAAATGCTAGCCCAGGCTACTATACCTGGTGTGCCCAGTTCTCTGGAACACCAGAAGAGCACCAGAAAGTGCAAGTCTATTCTAATGACAAAGAGAGCCTTTGTTCACAAGTCAGACCCGGATCACAAGCCTTCCCCACTGCACAGGTTAGGAATGTGTTGCCCACATCCAGGGACTTAGCTTATTTATACATGCACAGGCATAAGTAAAGATCCTTAGGCTTTGGGGTTACTGTGACTGGGGAGGTGACAAGGGGAAGCCATCCTTCAAATCTAATCATGTTTGTTCAGACAGCAGGGTGGAACTGTGCATCTGGGAGGGGGACCTTTCTGACCTGGGAAGTAACATTATGGTGTCATCATGAGCTACTGTATTTTTACAAACTAGTCACAGCTATCTAGGAATATTTAATTGCCCTTCCCTCATGGTCCAAGTGAGGGTCACTTATCATTTCAAGGATGTTTGATCCTTGTTTCCTTCAAGGACAGGAGCCATCTGCACCAGAGAAATGTTGGTTATCTATCAAGGAGAGTGTCAGCCTTGGTGACACAGAGGGTAGTGTATGCTGCCTTTTGTCTGTTCCCAAAGCTGGCATCTGCCAGCCTCCCTTGAGGTCTGTTAGAGGGAAGGGAGTGCCACCATGAAAAGGGAATTGCAATATCCCAGTCCCAGGCTAGGCCCTCTCTGTTTCTCTCTGTTTGCCCTCTCCAAAAAGCTGGAGGCATCTATGCTGGGAAAGTGGGGAAAGGGGATCTCTAACTGCACAAACAGTGGGAAAGTGCAGTCAGGCTTCCTAAGTCTCTTCATAACCAGCAAAACTCTCAGTTACCATAGATGTAGAAACCAAGATATTCCATGACAAAACCAAATTTACACAATATCTTTCTACAAATCCAGTCCTACAAAGGAAATATTAGATGGAAAACTCCAACACAAAGAGGGAAACTACACCCTCAAAAAAGCAAGAAAGTAATCATTCAACAAACCAAAAAGAAGATAGCCACATAAACATAATTCCACCTCTAACAACAAAAGTAACAGAAAGCAATAATCACTATTCCTTAATATCTCTTAACATCAATGGACTCAATTTCCCAGTAAAGACATAGACTAACAGAGTGGATATATAAATAGGACCCATCATTTTGCTGTATACAGGAAATGCCCTTCAGTGTCAAAAACAGATACTACCTCAGAGTAAAGGGCTGAAAAACAATTTTCCAAGCTAATGGTAACAAGAAACAAGCTGGAGTAGCCATTCCAACATCGAATAAAATCAACTTCAACCAAAAGTTATCAAATAAGATAACGAAGGACACTTCATACTCATCAAAGGAAACATCTACCAAGATGAACTCTCAAATCTGAACATCTATGCTCCAAATGCAAAGACATCCACATTCATAAAAAAAAAACTTTACTAAAGCTCAAAGCACACATTGTACCACACACTGGCCACAAATCCAGAAGTGAGAGTGAGCCTACCTGGGTATGGGATCCCTGCATCTGTCTTCCCACCCTCAGGGAGATTCAACTGCTCACCTCTGAAAACCCATAAGCTTGGCTACAGAGAATGCAGCTTGCACTACATCCTTTAGTTAGCCATTGAAAAGAGTGTCCACAAAACCCCCAGGTTTCCATGACAACCACAATGCTCCTCCCCTCTCTCTAATCAGAAACTAGGAATGCTCTGCCCAGCCCCCCTTCCTTTCTTTCTAAGCAGAAGTCTCCCACTCTTGTTATGATTCACCTGAGAAAGCATGCTCATAAGAGAAACTGCCACCACCCAAAAAGCAGCGATTTGCTCAAGCTGTGAACAAAACATTCTTAGAAATATGACCAGGCTGGACTTTCCAGACTATGGAGGTCTCCATGGAAATATCGTCAAGGTTATAGAGAAACATTGTTGTCATGCTCATAGTTGAGCTCTTGTATCATTCTGACATGTCTTTTGAGGTCTCCATGGAAATGTGTTCTAGATTATGACACACTAGGACACAAGAGACCTGAAAGGGGAAAAGAAAAGACCTAGTGGTGCCAGGAACCGAACCCGGAACCCCATATATGCAAAACAAGGGTTCTACCATTGAACTACACTTCCAGTTCCACTAACAGCCCGATTATAGCCTATATCAATATACTATGAGTGAAGCAGCATTTATAGAGCCTGAAAGGATCTTCAACACATATTTCTGTATGATTTATAGCTTCTAGGTTAGTATTTTGATGGGATGTTCACATTATTTATTCTATGAGAAAGGTATCTATTTTCTTTTTCCCCCTTTTTTAAATTGGGTATTTATTTCATTTACGTTTCCAATGCTATCCCAAAAGTCCCCCACACGCTCCCCCACCCACTCCCCAACCCACCCACTCCCAATTCTTGGCCCTGGCGTTCCCCTGTACTGAGGCATATAAAGTTTGAATGACTAATAGGCCTCTCTTTCCACTGATGGCCTATTAGGCCATTTTCTGATTCATATGCAGCTAGAGACAAGAGCTCCAGGGGTGTACTGGTTAGTTCATATTGTTGTTCCACCTATAGGGTTGCAGATCCCTTTAGCTCCTTGGGTACTTTCTCTAGCTCCTCCATTGGGGGCCCTGTGGTCCATCCAATAGCTGACTGTGAGCATCCACTTCTGTGTTTGCTAGGCCCCAGCATAGTCTCAAAAGAGACAGCTCTATCTGGGTCCTTTTAGCAAAATCTTGCTAGTGTATGCAATGGTGTCAGCGTTTGGAAGCTGATTATGGGGTAGATCACTGGATATGACAGTCTCTATATGCTCCATCCTTCTGTCACAGCTCCAAACTTTGTCTCTGTAACTCCTTCCATGGGTGTTTTGTTCCCAATTCTAAGAAGGGTCACAGTGTCCACACTTTGGTCTTCATTCTTCTTGAGTTTCATGCGTTTAGCAAATTGTATCTTATATCTTGGGTATCCTAAGTTTCTGAGCTAATATCCACTTATCAGTGAGTACATATTGTGGGAGTTCCTTTGTGATTGGGTTACCTCACTCAGGATGATGCCCTCCAGGTCCATCCATTTGGCTAGGAATTTCATAAATTCATTCTTTTTAATATCTGAGTAGTACTCCATTGTGTAATTGTACCACATTTTCTGTATCCATTCCTCTATTGAGGGGCATCGGGGTTCTTTCCAGCTTCTGGCTATTATAAATAAGGCTGCTATGAACATAGTGGAGCATGTGTCCTTCTTACCAGTTGGAACATCTTCTGGATATATGCCCAGGAGAGTTATTGTGGGATCCTCCGGTAGTACTATGGCCAATTTTCTGAGGAACTGCCAGACTGATTAAGGACATCAAGAAGGATTTTAATAAGGTATCTATTTTCAATGGAAAGAAAATGATATTAATGACAAGAAATTTTGTGCTTTGCAAAACATGGTAGACCTTCTATGAATTGAGGGTATTATGTCAAATTTATTATAATGTGTTACTGCAGGGTTAGGAAAGTCATACTAATGTGGGACAAAAATTGGGAAGATGGAATTGCAAGGTCGGTACAGTGAGGCTGGCTGCCTCACTGTACCAACCTTGTTTTTAATTTTAGCATTTCTGATTGGTGTAAGCTGGAATCTCTTATACTAAGGGTTGTTTTGATTTGCATTTCTCCAATGACTAAGGACAGTGAACTTTTTTTTAAGTGCTTCTTGACCATTTGAGATTCCCCTGTTGTGAATTCTCTGTTTAGTTCTGTGATCCATTTTTTAATTGGGTTATTTTGTTTTTATGGAGGTTAACTTCTTGAGTTCTTTCTATATATATTGCATATTAACCTTCTGTAGGATGTAGGGTTAGTGACAATTTTTTTCCAATCTGTAGGTTGGTGATTTAATGTATTGATGGTCACTTTTGCCTTACAGAAGCTTTTTGTTTCATGAGGTCTCATTTGTCAATTTTTGATCTTAGATCCAGAACCACTGGTTTTCTGTTTAGGAAATTTCTTCCCGTGCCAATGAGTTTCAGGTGCTTTATCACTTTCTCCTCCAGTATATTCAGTGTATCTGGTTTTATATTGAGGTTCTTGATCCACTTGGACTTGAACGTTGTGCAAGGTGATA
Source organism: Mus musculus (assembly GCF_000001635.26). Lineage (NCBI taxonomy): Eukaryota > Metazoa > Chordata > Mammalia > Rodentia > Muridae > Mus > Mus musculus. The sequence continues at coordinate 136,412,490 of NC_000086.7, read as the reverse complement.
CATATGGATCTATTTTCATTCTGCTACATACAAAGGGAAAGTTAGAGCAGCACCGTAAATTGAAGATGCATATTTTTCAACTTTATGGATTTTTTTCTTTGTCAAAGTCCAAGTGTCCATAGTTGTATGGGTTTGCATTGTAAGACCCCCTTTCGGGGACCCCCACTCTAGTCTCGGGAGTGTGAGAGCACCCAAAGAAACATGAGGACCCAACTTGCTGTAATTACATGAGGACGTTTAATTACGGAGCTCTGGACCGACATGTATCCCAAACAGGAGATAATGGATGCCGGCCACGAGGCTCGAAAGCTAGGGGGTTTTATGGTGTAAGGGGCTTAGGGGTGTGGAATTCAGCATAGCGACACACTATTGGCTTATTTAAACATTAACAGAAAAATTACATGTACGTGCAGGGTATCGGAGTTCTGTGAGTTGTTGACTCAGTTCAGATAGCCCTGCTATGTCTTCACAATCCCCTTTATCTTATGGTCAAGATGTTCCCAGGAATGTTTTAACTACGAGGCATACCCAGGTTTGTTTTTCTCTTTTCTCAGCCCCAGGCAGCCTCTAGGCTCACAAACAACCAGCAATTTCTGTACTTTATATGACTTACAGGTCTTGAAATTTCATCTTTCTTTCAGCATCTCGGTCTTCTGCTCTATTCCACTGATTGACCTGTGTGTCCTTGAACCAACACCATGTGGTTTTTATTACTAGTATTTTGTAGTAGAACTTGAGGTCAGGGATGCTGATTGCTCCAGAAGTTCTTTTATTGTTGAGAATTGGTTTGGCTGTCCTGGGTTGTTTTTTTTTTTTTTTTTTTTTTTTTTTTTTTTACCATATGAAGTTGAGAATTGATCTTCCATTGTCTGTGAAGAATTGTGTGTTAGAATTTTGATGGGGATTGCATTGAATCTGTAGATTGCTTTTGGTAAGATGGCCATTTTCACTACGTTAATCTTACCAATCCATGAGTGTGGGAGATATTTGCATTTCTGAGGTCTTCTTGGACTTATCAGGCATTTCAATTTCTGTCATACACATCTTTCACTTGCTTGCATAGAGTTACAAGATATTTTATACTATTTATGGCTATAGGGAAGAGTGTTGTTTCCCTAATTTCTTTCCTAGGCAGTTTGTCATTTGTATAAAGGAAGGATACTGATTTGACATAATTTTATATCCAGCCTCTTTGCTGATATTGTTTATCAATGGCAGTAGTTCTATGGTGGAACTTTGGGGTCTCTTACATGTACTATCATATCATCTGCAAAGAGTGAAACTTAGACATTTTCCTTTCCAATTTGTATCCCCTTGATCTCCTTTTGTTGTCTGATTACTCTAGCTAGAACTTTGAGTACCATATTGAATAAATAGGGAGAGAGTGAGGAACTTTTTCATGTCCCAGATTTTAGTGGGCTTGCTTCTGGCTTCTCTTCATTTAGTTTGATGTTGGCTGTTGGTTTGATGTATATTGCTTTAAGTATGTTTATGTAGGTGTCATGAATTCCTGATCTCTCCAGGACATTTAACATACAGGTGCATTGTATTTTGTCAAAGACTTTTTGAGCATCTAATGAGATGATCATGTTGTATTTTCCCTTGAAAACTCAAGTGTATTAATATAGTGTATTATTGATGGATTTTTGTTTCTTGAACTGTCCCTCCATCCCTGGGATGAAGCAAACTATATCATGTTGAATGATTGTTTTGATGTGTTCTTAGATTCAGTTTGTGGGAATTTTATTGAGTAATTTTGCATTGGTATTTATAAGATCTTTTTCTCTGTTGGGTCTTTGTGTGTTTTAGGCATCAGACTAATTGTGACTTCATAGAATGAATTAAGTAGTATTCCTTCAGTTTCTACAACCGGGAATAGGTTGAGAAATATTGGTATTAGCTCTTTGAAGGACTGGTAGAATTCTGCTGTAAAACCATAGGGCCATGGAGTTTTTCTGGTGGGAAGGTTTTAATGATTATTTGCTCAGGGTTTATTGGACTGTTTAGATGCTTTATCTCATCTTGATTTAACTTTGTTACCTGGTATCTGTCTAGAAACCCATCCACTTCATCCAGATTTTCCACTTTTGGAGAATATAGGCTTTTGTAGTAGATTATGATGATGTTTTGAATTTCCTGGGTTTCTGTTGTTATGTCTCCCGTTTCATTTCTGATTTTATTCATTTGGATACTGTCTCTCTGCCCTCTGGTTAGTTTGGCTAAGCGTGTATCAATCTTGTGGATTTTCTCAATGAAACAGTTCTTGGTTTTGTTGATTCTACATATCTTCCTCTATGTTTCTAAATGGTTGATTTCAGCCCAAGTTTGACTATTTCTTGCCATCTGCTCCTCTCTGGTGTTTGCTTCTTGCTGTTCTAGAGATTTCAGGTGTGCTGTTAAATTGATTGTATGGAATCTGTCCAATTTATTTATGAAAACACTTAGTGCTCTGAATTTACTGGTACCCAGACAGTTTATGATAAATGGACAAGGTCACATTTCCACTGTGTGTTTTCATTCCCTGGCATTGCTGTATGTTCAGGGTTGTGTGATGAGCTAGGAAGAGAAAGGCATCGTGTATATCTTCCACTGATGTAGTCTGCTCCAACAGGACACGATCTTTCTCTCCTCTGAGTTTTAGATGCTTTCTTATTCTGGTTTCCTCTATTTCCAGTGTTTATTTCCCTGTGTACTACCATCCAGTGTGACAGAGAAGGGTTTGATCTCTGCATCCTAGAAGCAGGAGCTCATTTAGAAGAATGTAGCATCCTATAGTGTCTCCCAGCCAGATAGAGTGAAAAGAAATGCAGATGCAGGTATGTTCCCTTCCACCATAATTACCTACTCAATAGGTTAACCATATTTCTCTTGTTCATCTGCAGACTTTTGAGGTTCACTGTGATTCCATGTGTAAAAACACCCTGCCATCACAAACAGATGGAGGGGCCAAGGCACTTGGGAATAATTCTATTATATCTGGATTTCCAGAACTTACAGGTGTTAGATAAGTGGTCATCATATGTGGTGCATTGTACTGCATTCCAAGGTCTTTCTGTTGTCATTGTCAATAATGTTCCTTCCCAATACTTCCATGAGGAGGAGAGTTTGTGTTACACCTGTTTATGCTCCAGGTGAGTAGCTCTTCCTGCCACTTCTCCAGGTAATCTTTGGATTTGCAAATAGAACACACATACACACACACATACACACACACACACACACACACACACACACAGAGAGAGAGAGAGAGAGAGAGAGAGAGAGAGAGAGAGAGAGAGAGAGCTTATTCATTAATCATATTCAAATGTCTACAGCCCTTCTAGTCTGCATAAGTAGATAGTCAGCCCAAGCAGCAGTTCTGTTTCAATCTCTGCAGGGAATTTCTCTCATATAAATCTAGGTCACTGATTCCATCTTCGAAAACAATTTCTGAAAGAGCCTCAGCCACAGTGAAGCAACATTATGAAATCTATGAAGTACTAAGAGAGATAGTCACAGAGGCAGAGGGCAGTAAGCACAAGAACTTCATGGGCATTGCTTTTAAAAGGGAGTGCCCCTTAAGTGTCATTTTGATGCTTATATTTGTGTGCGTGTGGAGTGTGAAGTGATATGTCTCAAGGCATGTCATATACTGCAAGGTGTAAAGCAAAGAATAAAATGTATGTGGCGTTTAAAACTAAAGCACAACTGCACAAGATACCTTTTTATTTTACTCTTAAAGATAGCCCATGTGTGAATGAACTTCTTAGGGAATTTTGCAATGTGTGGTTTGCAGATTTAGGAGGAGACGGGAGGTGCTAATAGAGTAAGCCTAAGGCTTACTTATTAAGAAGAAGTCTGCTCCCCATAAGCATGTCAGTTGTTTATGACTTGAAATGTCTTTAGGAAATCACACATCATTATCTCCGTAGGCTACTTGTGTTTAACCAGCTGTGTTTCTAGACTCAGCAAGAAAGGTAATCTAGATCTAAGGTTTAGGAGATGCTCTCATCTCTTGCTTGGCTTCACTGTTTCCAGACTTTTTAATTTGCCTCTTTCCTCCTAGAGAAATATACAACTTGAGAATGAGTGTATGCTTTAGTAAGGAAAGCTAGGTAATATGGTAGTATATTAATAACGTGTGTAACCTATCTATCCACAGACAGCACATCCGTCACATTAAAGCTACTTGAGGGAATGCACATCCTCTTAGGGAACACTTCTATTTCTTCTCATTTCCTTGTCCTCTTAGGTGCCTGTGAAGACCATGGAATGGAGCATTCCCAATCTGCTTCTTCTATGTTTATCTTAACTGCAGTCCTTTTAATTGGCAGCTCGCTACTATTTACCTACTGCAATAGTGTGTATATGATTGGGCCAAGGAGTGGCACTGTTAGGAGATGTGGCCTTGTTGAGGTAGTGTGTCAGTGTGGGCACGGGATTTAATCCTTCACCCTAGCTGCCTGGAAGTCAGTCTTCCACCAGCACCTTCAGATGAAGAGGTAGAACTCACAGCTCCTCCTGCACCATGCCTGCCTGGACAATGCAATGCCATGCTCACACCTTGAATGCAATGGACTGAAACTCTGAACATGTAAGCCACCCCCAATCAAATGTTGTCCTTATAAAAGTTGCCTTGGTCATGGTGTCTGTTCACAGCAGTAAAACCCTAACTAAGACACCTACCTAGTTAGACCAGCAGTGACTCCACAGGAGAGAGAAGCTAAGTGTCTGTATATAGAGACATTCAGCTCTATATCAGAAAACTTTAACCCTGAGAGACACAGGGTCAGACCTGAGCTAACAGTCTCATTCATCACAAGACCCCAGAAGCAATGAACAGGAGACTAACAGCAGCCCCATCACAATACGGTGTTTATGCCACCAGAAATGACGTGAGAAGGCAACTATAAACAGGCCTAGCACATGCAATGCAAACATGAGATCATGTTCTAAACCGACGATATAATCCAAACACAAAGAAGTGGCTTCAATATCGGCCAGAACAGAGTATTACCAAATTATTGTCACCACACATTCTGCTGGGTTATGTTTTATAAACCAGGGTTGTCTACATAGTTTGTCAGTGTACAAGCCAGGTCTGAATAAATGCAGCAGAATGAATGTCACAATTAGGCCTGCAGAAATGAAAAGTATTTTACATGACGGTACCCAAAGATTCATTTTATCCCCTCCCCTTTCGGTTATGACAAATAGTATCTAGTTTTACTCTAGGTCCCTGGGCTATCTAGTCTCTGGTCGTGGTCACCAAAGAAGTGTCAGGTGTAGGTCCATCTGTTGGAGTGGGCCTTAAGTCACTTCAGATGTTGGTTGTTGCCCCCACAGGACTATGCCACAGATGCCCTAGCATATTTTGCAGGCAGGACCACAATGTAGATCCAAGCTTTTCTGGCTGGACTGATGTTTGCATTTCTCTATTGGTGTTTTGAAGAGTACTTTTCTGTACCTAAAAAGTTCATCTTGCCTGACAAACTAGAGGCAAGTTCTGGGAAAGAGAGAAAAGAACCCCTGGCAATTAATGCTTTATAGAATGTTCGGAAAACTCATCTGAGTTCCAGACAATTCAGTCCAAGTATGAATATTCTTTACAAAATGCCCCTGAATAATCAGACACCATATTCTCTATGAAGGAGCACTGTTTACACAGTTTGAATTGCTCACTTTACACTGAGCAGCGATGAAGAGAGTTGTTGAGTAGTAGATCTGTGGTGATCCACAAACGGAACTTCTCTAGTACACCCTTGAAGCTTCCAAACACACCAGAGATACATTAACTTAGGATATTTGATACTCTGTAAAGCATCAACCCTACTCATTAAAATGCAAGAATTTAGTTTTGCTCCCACCTCGTGGCTTTCATGAGAACTGCATCAGTGTGAGTCAGGCCTGATGGACTATGGTGGAGAGGGAGAGAACATAGGCTGGGAACTGGACTTGATGGGACCTTCCTTAACTCTTCTGTTTGGGAGATCTTACACTTGAGTATATTCTGATTGCATATAAAAATTCATGTCTCAGACATATTTAATATACACCCGAGATTGGAACCCAATACTGGTCTAAGGTGAATATAAAGTATAGACTTGGTGAAATTGTAGAAGCTACTATGAGTCTAAGCAGGAACACACACATGCAGGCAACACACTCAACACACAGAAGCAAATCCACTTGTGCACATAATGTATTTGTATATGTGTGTGTGTATGACTGTGTGCGTGTGTGTGTCTGTGGTTCTGTGTGTGTGTCTCTGTGTGTGTGTGTTGCTTTAGCATTTTCAATGGTTGCCTGAACGAGAGTGGCTGGAAGTGCTACCCCCCTGGGGCATAAGCCTGTGTAGCACAAACTCACCTCTCCATGGGAGAATTGTGAAGGAACAATAGTGACAATGACACAAGAAATACCTGGGAATGCAGCACACATGCACCACATGTGAGGACCATTAATCTAACACCTTTAAGTTCTGGGAATCCCGATATAATAGAATTGCTCCCAAGTGCCCTGGCCCCTCTATCTTTTTGAGATGGCAGGGTGTTTTTACACAAGGAATTACAGTGAACCTCAAAAGTCTGCAGATGAGCATGAGGGACATGGCTAACCTATTGAGTAGATAAGGATGGTGGAAGGGAACTAACCTGCATCCACATTTCTTTTCACTCTATCTGGCTGGGAGACTCTATAGGATGCTGCATTCTTCTCAATGAGCTCCTGCTTCTGGGATGCAGAGATCAAACCGTTCTCTGTCACACTGGATGGTAGTACACAGGGAAATAAACACATGACATAGAGGAAATCAGGAGGAAAAAGCATCTAAAACCCAGAGGAGGGAATGATGGTGTCTTGTCGCAGCAGACTATTTCAGTGGAAGGTATACACGATGCCTTTCTCTTCCTAGCTCATCACACAACCCTGCAGAGACACACAGCAATGCCAGGGAATCAAGCATACAGTGGAAATGAGACCTTTTTCCTTTCCTGGTACCCTCCCTGTCTGTGTCCTATACACAGTCTCAGAGTGCAACTTTCAGACTCAGGGAATTCTCCAGAGGCATCTGATGAAGACTGAATGAATTTCATTGGTCAATACTGGGACAAAGTCAACATCAAACCATAGAATGACAATATGAAGGGATAACTGTGTGACGGGGGAAAAATGGGTGTTCTGAATCATCGTGCTCTAAATCATTATGGAGAATAAACAGGCAAGGCACCAAAGTCCAGATCACCATTAAATACGCAATAATAAAATTATAACACTTAATAGCTATCATCAAAGCAATAAGTGCTTTAACTAACTTTCATGCCTATATTATTAGTCTCTTCCAAACACCACAGGAGTCAGTTAGGAATCAAGGTAATGACATTGGCTAAGTAATGCAGAGGGAAGAGAGCACTATGCCTCATGTGGTCCTCATGTAAGCTTGCATCTGACTGTGAATGCCATCAACTCATTATTTAACCCTTTTTTCCATTTTTATTAGGTATTTAGCTCATTTACATTTTCAATGCTATCCCAAAGGTCCCCCATACCCACACCCCCCCCAATTCCCTAACCACCCACTCCCACTTTTTGGCCCTGGAATTCCCCTGTACTGGGGCATATAAAGTTTGCAAGTCCAATGGGCCTTTCTTTGCAGTGATGGCTGACTAGGCCATCTTTTGATACATATGCAGCTAGAGACAAGAGCTCCGGGGTACTGCTTAGTTCATATTGTTGTTCCACCTGTAGGGTTGCAGTTCCCTTTAGTTCCTTGGGTGCTTTCTCTAGTTCCTCCATTGGAGGCCCTGTGGTCCATTCAATAGCTGACTGTGAGCATCCATTTCTGTGTTTGCTAGGACCTGGCATAGTCTCACAAGAGACAGCTATATCTGGGTCCTTTCAGCAAAATCTTGCTAGTGTATGCAATGGTGTCAGCGTTTGGAAGCTGATCATGGGATGGATCTCTGGATATGGCAATCACTAGATGGTCCATCCTTTCATCACACTTCCAAATTTTGTCTCTGTAACTCCTTCCATGGGTGTTTTGTTTCCTATTCTAAGAAGGGACAAAGTGTCCACACTTTGGTCTTCGTTCTCTTGGGTTTAATGTTTTTAGCAAATTATATATTATATCTTGGGTATCCTAAGTTTCTGGGCTAATATCCACTTATCAGTGAGTACATATTGTGAGAGTTCCTTTGTGATTGGGTTACCTCACTCAGGATGATGCCCACCAGGTCCATCCATTTGGCTAGGAATTTCATAAATTCATTCTTTTTAATAGCTGAGTAGTACTCCATTGTGTAAATGTACCACATTTTTTGTATCCATTCCTCTGTTGAGGGGCATCTGGGTTCTTTCCTATTTAACCCTTTATGTCCCAAGTAGGGAATGTTTCTGGAAACCTCAGAGACATATCCACACACATACAAGGATGTGGACAATCACGCACCTACAAATGCTGATGCAAAACACAGCTCTCAGCTCAAAGGAAAAGTTTATTCTGGAGTCAAATATGAGGGAGAAAATATGAGTGAGACAGATGTAGGTTATTACAAATTCCATGGGACACTATGGAAGCAGTTTGAGGAAGTACTTATAGTCACAGAGCAAATAAGCTACAAATCAATCACTTCTTGTATACATTGATGCAAGTGTTAAGCGGGCCCAAACTATGCTGTTGGCATTAGCTGCTATCTGATGACATTTGTCCTCTTTTTTGGTAGAAAACTGTGGTTTTGTTAAGATAATATAATGTGGAATTAAAACAAAAATTTCTGCCAGTAGGACATGTCCAACTTTTTCTGACAGTGACAAGATTCTAGGTGATTCCAACACAGAGGGGCCAGGGAAGGGGTTCTTCTGAGTTAAAGAAAGCACACATAAACTGTAGTTAGGACTGCAACATTGCATTGTATCCACACCACTGAAGTTCCAATTAGTCAATCAATCTTTGCAGACCCAGCTTCTTTCTAGGAATCCCTGTTCCCACATACACAATGTCTCTCCCTCTCTCTACTCTAGCTCCCTGGTATCCAATAAGGTGTTGATTGAGGGGCCAAGAAGGCAAACCACATCCTGTAACAAATTCACCAATGAGTGTTATACACAGGATGCTGAAAGCTACTCAACCATGTTCTTTTAGGGTGTGTCTGGTGAAATGGCCTGTGTACTTGTCTCTGGGACATGTCTCTCATTTCCTTCAGTAGACTCAGTGTCCTCTACATGCTCTTAAGGAAGTAGGTGCAAACTGCAATGAACATCAATCAAGTAAAGTCTCCATCATCGAGTAATCCATGCAGATCATTCATGAGCATCATTGACATTTGGTTTCTGACAGTTCACAGAAAATTGAATATTCGCATCACAGAGAAGGCCACAAATAGTACTTGTAGTTTAAAAATAATACCAGGAATACTTGAATGAAAATTGTCAACTATTTGTGAGCAATCTGGGTGTTTATACCTATATTGACTATACATAAGAAAGGCTCAGAACATCGCTGAGTTACTACATACATAAATGCAGAATGTTCATGGGTCTGAGTGTTCATTATTGCTGTCATATCTATTCTTTCAAAACTGTTCTACATATTCAATGTAACATGAATAAGTGCTATAATGTGTTTTTTACTTGGGTGTCTAATTACAAACTTCACAGATAAATAGATAGAGAAAATAAGCAAGAAACAGAGCAAAGTCAGAGAAGAAGATTGTGTGAAGAGAGACCTCCATAAAGACCTAAGGTGTCTGAGCCAGAATGGTATTGGAATCAAGGTTGACAAGTCAGGAAAGACAGAAATCAGCAGTCCTACTGACACTCACACATGTACAGACAACTGCCAACTTGTACCCAATATTTCTCTGTGCATCCCACGCTCAAATCAAACTTGTGCAGTAAGGATTATGTGTCAGAGAACAGTACTCAGGTAAGCATATATGCATACCTACAAATATATATTGTGGGTTGGAGGATGGCTCAATGGTTAAGAGTACTGCATGCTCTTCTCAGAGGTCCTGAGTTCAATTCCCAGCAACCACTTGGTGGTTCACCCCTTCTATAAGGGGATCTGGTTCACTCTTCTGGCATAGTGGTGCACATGAAGGGAGAGCACTCACATAAAATGAACTAATAAATATTTTAAAACAAACATAAGTTAAAATCTATGTATCATATACCGATCATTGTGTATGCTTAGAGACTTTCTAACAGAGTGTACAAAGGGAAATCTCTGTCACTGAGTTCTAGGTGAAGATTTCACAGACAAGACACCAAATAAAAACAAAAACTGGTGAATTAGAGAAGGTGAAATCATTAAGAGAACAAAAGCTACCATAGCTTAAAAAAACAAAACAAAAAAACAAAACAAAAAAAAAACCGACTTGTTTGAGGCATGACCAGGCTGAACTAACCAGACTATGGAGGAAATATCGTCAAGGTTATAGAGGAACATTGTCGTCATGGTCATAGATGAGCCCTTTTATTATCCTCACGATCCTATGGAGGTATCCATGGAAATGTGTTCTAGGTTATGACAGTCTACGTCCCAAGAGACCCAGAAGAAAAGAAAAGCTCTGGAGATGCCGGGAGTCGAACCCGGGACCACACACATGCGAAGCATGTGCTCTACCTCTGAGCTACATCCCCAGCCCTAACAGCTGTCTGATTTCAGCCTATATCAACACACAATGACTGAAGCAACATCTATAGAGCCCGAAAGGACTTGTAGCACAACTTTCTGTATGATTTATGACCTCTAGTTTAGTATTTTTATTGGATCTTATGTTATTTACTCTATGAGAAAACAATCTATCTTCGTTGGAAAGAAAATGATATTAATAAGAAGAAATTTGGAAGAATAAAAACTACCATAGCTTAAAAAAAAAAAAAAAACTTGCTTGAGGCATGACCAGGCTGGACTCACCAGACTGTGGAGGTCTCCATGGAAATATCGTCAAGGCTATAGAGGAACATTGTTGTCATGGTTGTACAATCTTGCAATCCCACCAACAATCGAAGAGTGTTCTTCTTTCTCCACATCCTTGCCAGCATCTGCTGTCACCTGAATTTTTGATCTTAGCCCTTTTGACTGGTGTGAGGTGGAATCTCAGGGTGGTTTTGATTTGCATTTCCCTGATGATTAGGGATGCAGAACATTTTTTTCAGGTGCTTCTCAGCCATTCTGTATCCCTCAGTTGAGAAACCTTTGTTTAGCTGTGAGCCCCATTTTTTAATGGGGTTATTTGAATTTCTGGAGTCCACCTTCTTGAGTTCTTTATATATATTGGATATTAGTCCCCTATCTGATTTAGGATGTGTAAAGATCCTTTCCTAATCTGTTGGTGGCCTTTTTGTCTTATTGACGGTGTCTTTTGCCTTACATAAGCTTTGCAATTTTATGAGGTCCCATTTGTCAATTCTCGATGTTACAGCACAAGCTATTGTTGTTCTATTCAGGATTTTTCCCCTGTGCCCACATCTTCAAGGGTTTTCACCACTTTCTTCCTTATAAGTTTCACTGTCTCTGGTTTTATGTGGAGTTCCTTGATCCACTTAGATTTGTCCTTTGTACAAGGAGATAGGAATGGATCAATTCACATTCTTCTACATGACAACTGCCAGTTGTGCCAGCACCATTTGTTGAAAATGCTGTCTTTTTTCCACTGGATGGTTTTAGCTCCCTTCTCAAAGATCAAGTGACCATAGGTGTGTGGTTTATTTCTGGGTCTTCAATTCAATTCCGTTGGTCTACTTATTGGTCGCTATATCCGTACCATGTAGTTTTTTGTTTTTGTTTTTTTTTTTCAGAATTGCTCTGTAGTACAGCTTGAGGTCAGGCATGGTGATTCCACCAGAGGTTCTTTTATCCTTGAGAAGAGTTTTTGCTATCCTAGGTTTTTTGTTATTCCAGATGAATTTGCAGATTGCTCTTTCTAATTCGTTGAAGAATTGAGTTGGAATTTTGATGGGGATTGCATTGAATCTGTAGATTGCTTTTGGTAAGATAGCCATTTTTACAATGTTGATCCTGCCAATCCATGAGCATGGGCGATCTTTCCATCTTCTGAGATCTTCTTTAATTTCCTTCTTCAGAGACTTGAAGTTCTTATCATACAGATCTTTCACTTCCTTAGTTAGTGTCACGCCAAGTTATTTTATATATTATATAGTCTCCCAGCCAAAAAAAAAAAAAAAAGCCCAGGACAGATGGGTTTAGTGCAGAGTTCTATCAGACCTTCAAAGAAGATCTAATTCCAGTTCTGCACAAACTAATCCACAAAATAGAAGTAGAAGGTACTCTACCCAACTCATTCTATGAAGCCACAATTACTCTGATACTTAAACCACAGAAAGATCCAACAAAGATAGAGAACTTCAGACCAATTTCCCTTATGAATATCGATGCAAAAATACTCAATAAAATTATCGCTAACTGAATCCAAGAACACATTAAAGCAATCATCCATCCTGACCAAGTAGGTTTTATTCCAGGGATGCAGGGATGGTTTAATATATGGAAATCCATCAACATAATCCATTATATAAACAAACTCAAAGACAAAAACCACATGATCATCTCGTTAGATGCTGAGAAAGCATTTGACAAGATCCAACACCCATTCATGATAAAAGTCTTGGAAAGATCAGGAATTCAAGGCCCATACCTAAACACGATAAAAGCAATCTACAGCAAACCAGTAGCCAACATCAAAGTAAATGGTGAGAAGCTGGAAGCAATCCCACTAAAATCAGGGAGTAGACAAGGCTGTCCACTTTCTCCCTACCTCTTGAACATAGTACTTGAAGTCCTAGCCAGAGCAATTCGACAATAAAAGGAGATCAAGGGGATACAAATTGGAAAAGATGAAGTCAAAATATCACTCTTTGCAGATGATATGATAGTATATGTAAGTGACCCTAAAAATTCCACCAGAGGACTCCTAAACCTGATAAACAGCTTCGGTGAAGTAGCTGGATATAAAATTAACTCAAACAAGTCAATGACCTTTCTCTACACAAAGAATAAACAGGCTGAGAAAGAAATTAGGGAAACAACACCCTTCTCAATAGTCACAAATAATATAAAATACCTTGGCGTGACACTAACTAAGGAAGTGAAAGATCTGTATGATAAGAACTTCAAGTCTCTGAAGAAGGAAATTAAAGAAGATCTCAGAAGATGGAAAGATCTCCCATGCTCATGGATTGGCAGGATCAACATTGTAAAAATGGCTATCTTGCCAAAAGCAATCTACAGATTCAATGCAATCCCCATCAAAATTCCAACTCAATTCTTCAACGAATTAGAAAGAGCAATTTGCAAATTCATCTTGAATAACAAAAAACCTAGGATAGCAAAAACTCTTCTCAAGGATAAAAGAACCTCTGGTGGAATCACCATGCCTGACCTCAAGCTGTACTACAGAGCAATTCTGAAAAAAAAAAAACAAAAAACAAAAACAAAAACAAAAAACTACATGATACTGGTATAGCGACCAATAAGTAGACCAACGGAATTGAATTGAAGACCCAGAAATGAACCACACACCTATGGTCACTTGATCTTTGAGAAGGGAGCTAAAACCATTCAGTGGAAAAAAGATAGCATTTTCAACAAATGGTGCTGCCACAAGTGGCGGTTATCATGTAGAAGAATGTGAATTGACCCATTCCCATCTCCTTGTACTAAGGTCAAATCTAAGTGGATCAAGGAACTCCACATAAAACCAGAGACAGTGGAACTTATAAGGAAGAAAGTGGTGAAAACCCTTGAAGATGTGGGCACAGGGGAAAAATCCTGAATAGAACAACAATGGCTTGTGCTGTAACATCGAGAATCGACAAATGGGACATCATAAAATTGCAAAGCTTCTGTAAGGCAAAAGACACCGTCAATAAGACAAAAAGGCCACCAACAGATTAGGAAAGGATCTTTACCCATCCTAAATCAGATAGGGGACTAATATCCAATATATATAAAGAACTCAAGAAGGTGGACACCAGAAATTCAAATAACCCCATTAAAAAATGGGGCTCAGAGCTAAACAAAGGTTTCTCAACTAAGGAATACCAAATGGCTGAGAAGCACCTGAAAAAAATGTTCTGCATCCTTAATCATCAGGGAAATGCAAATCAAAACAACCCTGAGATTCCACCTCACACCAGTCAAAAGGGCTAAGATCAAAATTCAGGTGACAGCAGATGCTGGCAAGGATGTGGAGAAAGAAGAACACTCTTCAATTGTTGGTGGGATTGCAAGCTTGTACAACCAACCACTCTGGAAATCAGTCTGGCGGTTCCTCAGAAAATTGGACATAGTACTACTGGAGGATCCCACAATACCTCTCCTGGGCATATATCCAGAAGATGTTCTAACTGGTAAGAAGGACACATGCTCCACTGTGTTCATAGCAGCCTTATTTATAATAGCCAGAAGCTGGAAAGAACCCAGATGCCCCGCAACACAGGAATGGATACAGAAAATGTGGTGCATTTACATGATAGAGTACTACTCAGCTATTAAAAAGAATTAATTTATGAAATTCCTAGGCAAATGGATGGACCTGTAGGGCATCATCCTGAGTGAGGTAACCCAATCACAATAGAACTCACATGATATGTACTCACTGAGAAGTGGATATTAGCCCAGAAACTTAGAATACCCAAGATATAAGTTACAATTTGCAAAACACATGAAACTTAAGAAGAATGAAGACCAAAGTGTGGACACTTTGCCCCTTCTTAGAATTGGGAACAAAACACCCATGGAAGGAGTTACAGAGACAACGTTTGGAGCTGAGAGGAAAGGATGGACCATCTAGAGACTGCCATACCCTGGGATCCATCCCATAATCAGCCTCCAAACGTTGACACCATTGCATACACTAACAAGATTTTGCTGAAAGGACCCTGATAGAGCTGTCTCTTGTGAGGTTATGCCAGGGCCTAGGAAACACAGAAGTGGATGCTCACAGTCAGCTATTGGATGAATCACAGGGCCCCCAATGGAGGAGCTAGAGAAAGTACCCAAGGAGCTGGGGGAATCTGCAACCCTATGGGTGGAACAACAATATGAACTAACCAGTACCCCCCGGAGCTCGTGTCTCTAACTGCATAAGTATCAGAAGATGGCCTAGTCGGCCATCAGTGGAAAGAGAGGCCCATTGGTCTTGCAAACTTTATATGCCTCAGTACAGGGGACGGCCAGGGCCAAGAAGTGGGAGTGGGTGGGTAGGGGAGTGCGAGGGAGGTCATGGGGGACTTTGGGGATAGCATTGGAAAAGTAAATGAAGAGAATACCTAATAAAAAAAGAGCCAAAATTGGTGAATTAGAGAAGGTGAAATCATTAAAAGAATAAAAACTCACCAGACTGTGGAGGTCTCCATGGGAATATCGTCAAGGCTATGGAGGAACATTGTTGTCATGGTCATAGATGAGCCCTCTTATTATCCTCAGGATCCTATGGAGGTATCCATGGAAACGCGTTCTAGGTTATAGCATTCTAGGTCCCAAGAGACCCAGAAGAGAAGAAAAGCTGTGGAGATGCCGGGAATCGAACCCGGGACCCCATACATGCAAAGCATGTGCTCTACCGCTGAGCTACATCCCCAGCTCTAGTAGCAGTCTGATTTCAACCTATATCAAGACACAATGATTGAAGCAACATCTATAGCGCCTGAAAGGATTCGCATCGCATCTTTGAGCATGATTTATCACTTCTAGTTTACTATTTTGATGCGATGTTTAGATTATTTGCTCGATGAGAAAAAAAACCCGTTTTCAATGGAGATTAAGTGATATCAATAACAAGAAATTTTGTGCTCTGGAAAACATCACAGCCTTACTCTAAATTGAGGGTATTATGCCAAACTTATTATAATGTGTTTCTGCAGGCTTAGGAAGGTCATACCAAGGTGGGGCAGAGTTTGGGAAGATGGTATTGCAAGGTTGGTACAGTGAGGCTGGGGCTGCCTTTAGGCCTGTGTGCCTCCCTTCAGAGCTGCCTACCAGGAGCTCTCTGAGTCCCAGCACCCACGACAGCTGGAATGAAGGATAAAACTATTTCTTCAGCAAAAATGTACATTTATAAAGGTACCGACGAAGAATAACCCTTGAAATCAGTCAGTGTCATGGGGACAAGCATACAGAAGTGCCTTGATCCAGTCCCTGAAGGAACCAGTCTTTTGTCCTCCCCCTAGCTCATAAGAACTCCTGTGAAGCCTTTTCTTTCACTACTGTGTTTACTGTCTGTTCATTTGGCAGTTGAGTCGCTGACATCCAGGGTGTGGAGTTATGCTGATGGCATTAATGCTATCTGGTTGGATAGCACAGGGCCACAAAAGGAAGGGCATCTCAGAGAGGAGATGGCTGTGACAGGCGTCATAGTTGCAAACATCCTCTTATTGGGCGTTTGGAGACTGGGGTCCCTGCATTGGTACCTTTATAAATGTAAATTTTTGCTGAAGAAATAATTTTATCCTGCAATCGAGCAGCCGTGGGGTCTGGGACTCAGAGAGCTCCTGGTAGGCAGCCCTGAAGGGAGGCACACAGGGCTAAAGGCAGCCCCAGCCTCACTGAACCAACCTTGCAATTCCATCTACCCAACCTCTAACGCCACCTTGGCCTGACCTTCCTAACCCTGCAGTAACACATTGTAATTAATTTGACATAGTACCCTCAATTCATAGTAGGTCTGCCATGTTTTTCAGAGCACCAAATTTCTTCTTATTGATATCATTTTCTTTCCAACGAAGATAGATTGTTTTCTCATAGAGTAAATAACATAAGATCCAATAAAAATCCTAAACTAGAGGCCATAAATCATACAGAAAGTTGTGCTCCAGGTCCTTTCGGGCTCTATAGATGTTGCTTCAGTCATTGTATGTTGATATAGGCTGAAATCAGACAGCTGTTAGGGCTGGGGATGTAGCTCAGAGGTAGAGCACATGCTTCGCATGTGTGTGGTCCCGGGTTCGACTCCCGGCATCTCCAGAGCTTTTCTTTTCTTCTGGGTCTCTTGGGACGTAGACTGTCATAACCTAGAACACATTTCCATGGATACCTCCATAGGATCGTGAGGATAATAAAAGGGCTCATCTATGACCATGACGACAATGTTCCTCTATAACCTTGACGATATTTCCTCCATAGTCTGGTTAGTTCAGCCTGGTCATGCCTCAAACAAGTCGGTTTTTTTTTTTGTTTTGTTTTTTTGTTTTGTTTTTTTAAGCTATGGTAGCTTTTGTTCTCTTAATGATTTCACCTTCTCTAATTCACCAGTTTTTGTTTTTATTTGGTGTCTTGTCTGTGAAATCTTCACCTAGAACTCAGTGACAGAGATTTCCCTTTGTACATTCTATTAGAAAGTCTCTAAGCATACACAATGATCGGTATATGATACATAGATTTTAACTTATGTTTGTTTTAAAATATTTATTAGTTCATTTTATGTGAGTGCTCTCCCTTCATGTGCACCACTATGCCAGAAGAGTGAACCAGATCCCCTTATAGAAGGGGTGAACCACCAAGTGGTTGCTGGGAATTGAACTCAGGACCTCTGAGAAGAGCATGCAGTACTCTTAACCACTGAGCCATCCTCCAACCCACAATATATATTTGTAGGTATGCATATATGCTTACCTGAGTACTGTTCTCTGACACATAATCCTTACTGCACAAGTTTGATTTGAGCGTGGGATGCACAGAGAAATATTGGGTACAAGTTGGCAGTTGTCTGTACATGTGTGAGTGTCTGTAGGACTGCTGATTTCTGTCTTTCCTGACTTGTCAACCTTGATTCCAATACCATTCTGGCTCAGACACCTTAGGTCTTTATGGAGGTCTCTCTTCACACAATCTTCTTCTCGGACTTTGCTTTGTTTCTTGCTTATTTTCTCTATCTATTTATCTGTGAAGTTTGTAATTAGACACCCAAGTAAAATAAACATTATAGCATTTATTCATGTTACATTGAATATGTAGAACAGTTTTGAAAGAATAGATATCACAGCAATAATGAACACTCAGACCCATGAACAGGTACATTCTGCATTTATGTATGTAGTAACTCAGCAATGTTCTGAGCCTTTCTTATGTATAGTCAATATAGGTATAAACATCCAGGTTGCTCACAAATAGTTGACAATTTTCATTCAAGTGTTCCTGGTATTATTTTTAAACTACAAGTACTATTTGTGGCCTTCTCTGTGATGCGAAAATTCAATTTTCTGTGAACTGTCAGAAACCAAATGTCAATGATACTCATGAATGATCTGCATGGATTACTCGATGATGGAGACTTTACTTGATTGATGTTCATTGCAGTTTGCCCCTGTTCCTTAAGAACATGTAGAGGCTACTGAGTCTACTGAAGGAAATGAGAGACATGTCCCAGAGACAAGTACACAGGCCATTTCACCAGACTCCCCCTAAAAGAACATGATTGAGTAGCTTTCAGCATCCTGTGTATAACACTCATTGGTGAATTTGTTACAGGATGTGGTTTGCCTTCTTGGCCCCTCAACCAACACCTTATTGGATACCAGGGAGCTAGAGTAGAGAGAGGGAGAGACATTGTGTATGTGGGAACAGGGATTCCTAGAAAGAAGCTGGGTCTGCAAAGATTGATTGTCTGATTGGAACTTCAGTGGTGTGGATACAATGCAATGTTGCAGTCCTAACTACAGTTTATGTGTGCTTTCTTTAGCTCAGAAGAACCCCTTCCCTGGCCCCTCTGTGTTGGAATAACCTAGGACCTTGTCACTTTCATATAAAGTTGGACATGTCCTACTGTCAGAAATTTTTCTTTTAATTGCACATAATATTACCTAAACAAAACCACAGTTTTCTACCTAACAAAAGAGGACAAGTGTCATCAGATAGCAGCTAATGCCAACAGCATAGTTTGGGCCTGCTTAACACTTGCATCAATGTATACAAGAAGTGATTGATTTGTAGCTAATTTGCTCTGTGACTATAATTACTTCCTCATATAATTGCTTCCATATTGTACCATGGAATTTGTAATAACCTACATCTGTCTCACTCATAATTTCTCCCTCATATTTGACTCCAGAATAAACTTTTCCTTTGAGCTGAGAGCTGTGTTTTGCATCAGCATTTGTAGGTGTGTGATTGCTCACATTATTGTGTGTGTGTGTGTTTGTGTGTGTGTGTGTGTGTGTGTGTGTGTTTGTGTGTGTTTGTGTGTGTGTGTGTGTGTGTGTGTGTGTGTGTGTGTGTATGTGTCTAAGGTTTCCAGGAACATTCCCTATGTGGGACATAAAGGGTTAAATGATGACCTAATGGCATTCACAGTTAGCTGTAAGCTTATAAGAGGACCACATGTTGCATAGTGTTCTCTTCCCTCTGTATTACTTAGCCAATGTCATTACCTTGATTCCTCACTGACTCCAGTGGTGTTTGGAAGAGATAATAATATCATCATGAAAGTTATTTAGAACATGTATTGCTTTAATTATAGATTTTTAATGTTATAGTACTGCGTCTTAAATGCTGATCTTATATTACTGCATCTTAAATGGTGATCTGGCCTTTGGTAAACTGCTTGTTTATTCTACATAATGATTTAGAGCATGATGATTCAGAGTGCCCACTTTTCCATACAATTATCTCCTCATTTTGGCATTCTATATTTTGATGTTGAATTTGTCCCAGTACTGTCCAATGGAATTCATCCAATTTTCACCAGATACCTCTGGAGAATTTCATGAGTTTGAAAGTTGCACTCTGAGCCTGTGTATAGGATACAGACAGGGAGGGTACCAGGAAAAGAAAAGGTCTCATTTCCACTGTATGTTTCATTCCCTGGCATTGCTGTGTGTCTCTGCAGGGTTGTGTGATGAGCTAGGAAGAGAAAGGCATCGTGTATACCTTCCACTGAAATAGTCTGCTGCGACAAGACACCATCATTCCCTCCTCTGGGTTTTAGATGCTTTTTCCTCCTGATTTCCTCTACGTCATGTGTTTATTTCTCTGTGTATTACCATCCAGTGTGACAGAGAACGGTTTGATCTCTGCATCCCAGAAGCAGGAGCTCATTGGGGAGAATGCAGCATCCTATACAGTCTCCCAGCCAGATAGAGTGAAAAGAAATGTGGATGCAGGTTACTTTCCTTCCACCATACTTATCTACTCAATAGGTTAACTATATCTTTAATGCTCATCTGAAGACTTTTGAGGTTCAGTGGGATTCCATGTGTAAAAACACCCTGCCATCTCAAACAGATGGAGGGGCCAATGCACTTGGAATTAATTTTATTATATCATGATTCCCAAAACTCATAGATGTTAGATTAGTGGTCCTCACATGTGGTGCATGTGTGCTGCATTCCCAGGTCTTTCTGGTGTCATTGTCACTATTGTTCTTTCACAATCCTCCCATGGAGAGGTGAGTTTGTGCTACACAGGCTTATGCCCCAGGAGGGTAGCACTTCCAACAACTTCCTTAGGGAACTTTTGAAAATGCTAAAGTAACACACACACACACACACACACATACACACACACACACTAACACACACACTAGTTAATTTGAAATTGACCTGGCTACTTCAAAGTCTAGACACTCCTAAACCTTCCCCTGCTGCCCTGGCCCAATCAGGGAAGTAGCCAGTTGACACCCAAAATTATACATGGCTGGTTGGCTTTATCTCCTGAACCTCCTATGTCCATACATACATCCTTCTCTTTTCCCCCTAAGTCATGGTAATTCCTTTCTTCTCCCTCCTACTTCCTAGCCCTGACAACACTATGGCTGATGACCAATTTCCATCAATTTGTCGCTGGCATCTATATTGATCAATTAAAACCCAACTGGAGACAAGGACATGTAATTTTTTGACACACATATTCCTGATTGAGCCAAATAATTAGATTAAATCTCTAATACCCAGCATAATAGTAAAGCCTCCAATTTATATAATCTGTAGGTTTAGAGGATTACATGAGCCTTCAACAAAGTTACTCTACATCTATAGATGGCCACACCACATCACATTACATCACACCACACAGCACCACACCATAGCATACCACACCACACCAAATCATATCATAACACATTACACCGTAACACTCCACAGCACAGCACAATCACACCCCTGCATATCACAACACAATACAACACAACACACCAACTCACATTGAAACACAACACAGAACACCACACCACACCATACCACATTATACCAATCACATCACAACACAACACAGTACACAAAAGCACTTATACTTCTTGCCCAAGCACCACACACATTGATACAAAGAGGAAATAATATTTGCAGATTGTTTATGCTTTTCCTTCTTTCTTTATTTGGTACTATCATCCAAATGTTTCTCTTTTCCCTCTATGCACTTGACTCCTTTTTGTGAACTTCCTTTAGTCCTGTTTACCAGTATGTGCCATGTTAGCAAACAGGTTTTCCCAGTGATTTTGTCTTTTTATCCCATTATAATCCTACAGAACAATTTATCTACACATAGACACAAGTTTGATAGCTGTTTTATCTCAACAACTACAGTGCCACATTCTGTAGACTATGTGACATCTTGAAATAAATTGGTTGTCGTGTGTGTTTTGTGTGTGTGTGTGTTTCTTCTACAAAAAACAGAGTGCTGCTTTCAATATGATTTCAATATGTTTTTCTTTGATTCCATTTTCTGGAGTTTGACTCTGTTATCCATATCTTTTCAAAGATTTCTTTGGGTTCATACTGTATCTGATTTACTCAAAAATTTTAGACTTATCTCTTTTATTCTGTTGTGTGTTCTTCCACAAATAGATGCAGCTTCTGCTTTCATGTTACATTCTTTTAGAGAAATTTTTTATACATTTTATACGAGTACACTGCAGCTGTCTTCAGACACACCAGAAGAGGGCAACAGATCCCATTACAGATATTTTTGAGCAACCATGTGGTTGCTGGAAATTGAACTCAGGACTTTTGGAAGAACAGTCATTGCTCTTAACCACTGAGCCATCTCTCCAGCTCATGTCATGTATTTTATTGACCTCTCTGTTTTCATCCTCCTCAAACCTTCTATTCTTTTGTTTATGAGCCATTTTCTGGATTCATGCCCTGCACACACACACACACACACACACACACACACACACACACACATACACACACATATGCACACATACATAGGCACAAACACAGCCACACTCACAATGCACATATAGTACTTGATTCAATAAATGAGAGAAAACATGGGAGAGTTTACCTTACTTACTGTGTTTGTTTCATTGAGCTTCTTGAAAGGGTAGGCCTTATGCTACATTTATTTGTGTGTAAGATGATTATTCTTTGAATATCTCTCAGGTTTTTCCTTATATAGAGTTTCTGCCGCTGTGACGAAAACACAGTGGTCAAAAGCATGTGGGAAGGAAAGGTTTTGTTTGGCTTAGTCTTCCATATCACTGTTCTTCATCCAAGGATGTCTGGGCAGGAAATCACACACAGCAGGAACTTGGAGACAGGAGCTGATGCAGAAGCCATAGAGGGGAGCAGCTTACTGGCTGAATCACATGGCTTGCTCAGTCTGTTTTTCTTTTCTTTTTTTTTTATTACATATTTTCCTCAATTACATTTTTAATGCTATCCCAAAAGTCCCCCCCCCACCCCCACTCCCCTACCTACCCATTCCCATTTTTTGGCCCTGGCGTTCCCCTGTACTGGGGCATATAAAGTTTGCCTGTCCAATGGGCCTCTCTTTCCAGTGATGGCCGACTAGGCCATCTTTTGATACATATGCAGCTAGAGTCAAGAGCTCCAGGGTACTAGTTAGTTCATAATGTTTTTCTATAGAAGCCAGGACCACCTTCCATCAGTCACTCATTAAGCAAATGCTCTAGAGGCCTGCCTACACAATGTTCTTAGGGGAAGCATGTTCTCAGTTGAGGCTCTGCCCTCTGTGATGACTCTACCTTGTATTCAGGTGACACAAAACCAGCCAACACACTTGTGTATGCTTTATCTCTTCCTTTAGTGTGTATCCTTCTGTGGTTTGGTTTTCTTTTAAATCTTCTTCTAGCTGGCCCAGAACTTAGTATGGAGACCAGGCTCACTTTGAATATTTTATGATCTTCCAGCCTCTGCCTCCTGGTGGTTGAGGTCACTATAGCCACACACCATACTTGGGGTATATTCTTTTTGAGGTGTTTTATTCTAACACACTCATTTCCACTTTTATATTTATATTGTTTCTTATTACATATAGTGGATAACTTGGTTTTCTTTTAATCTTAAGAGTACCCTATCATTTTGTAAAGAAGAGCTTATTAAGTAGACAAGTGTAAACTATGTTTGATGTCAGGAAGGAGGGAAGAGAGGGGTAAGAGGAACAGAGAATGTTGGAGTTAGGGTCCAAGCAAGCAGGAAGGTGCAACAAATGAGTCAGTAAGTGGCTGTGCTGGAGGTAGATGAGGGCAGTCTGATGCCCTTCATGATAGGAAGGAGAACTCCAGAGTGACAGAACAGGCAGGCTCAGGTTTTTCACTGGTATCTGAAAAAAAAGAAAGGGATAAAAATCCTTTCCCAATCTGATGGTGGCCTTTTTGTCTTGTTGACAGTGTCTTTTGCCTTACAGAAGCTTTGCAATTTATGAGGTCCCATTTGTCAGTTCTTGATCTTACAGCACAAGCCAGTGCTGTTCTGTTTAGGAATTTTTTCCCTGTGCACATATCTTTGAGGCTATTCCCCACTTTCTCTTCTATTAATTTCAGTGTCTCTGGTCTTATGTGGAGATCTTTGATCCACTTAGACTTGAGCTTTGTACAAGGAGATAAGAATGGAACAATTCGCATCCTTCTACATGATAACTGCCAGTTGTGCCAGCACCATTTGTTGAAAATGCTGTCTTTTTTTTTTTTTTTTTACAGGATGGTTTTAGCTCCCTTGTCAAAGTTCAAGTGACCATAGGTGTGTGGGTTCATTTCTGGGTCTTCAATTCTATTCCACTGATCTACCTTTCTGTCACTGTACTAGTACCATGCAGTTTTTATCACAATTGCTCTTCAGTACATCTTAATGTCAGGCATGGTGATTCAACCAGAGGTTCTTTTATTGTTGAGAATAGTTTTTGCTATTCTAGGTTTTTTTTTTCCAGATGAATTTGCCAATTGCCCTTTCTATCTCAGTGAAGAATTGAGTTGGAATTTTGATGGGGATTGCATTGAATCTGTAGATTGCTTTTGGCAAGATAGCCATTTTTACTATATTGATCCTGCCAATCCATGAGCATGGGTGATCTTTCCATCTTCTGAGATCTACTTCAATTTCTTTCTTCAGAGACTTGAAGTTCTTGTCATACAGATCTTTCACTTCCTTAGTTAGAGACACACCAAGGGATTTTATACTATTTGTGACTATTTTGAAGGGTGTTGTTTCCCTAATTTCTTTCTCAATCCATTTATCCTTTGTGTAGAGAAAGGGGTAATATCCAATATATACAAAGAGCTCATGAATCTGGACTCCAGAAATTCAAATAACCCCATTAAAATGGGGTTCAGAGCTAAACAAAGAATACTCAACTGAGGAATATTGAATGGCTGAGAAGCAACAGAAAAAATGTTCAACATCCTTAATCATCAAGGAAATGCAAATCAAACCATCCTGAGATTCCATCTCACAGCAGTCAGAATGGCTAAGATTAAAAATTCAGGTGACAGCAGATGCTGGCAAGGATGTGGAGAAAGAGGAACACTCCTGCATTGTAGTGGGATTGCAAGATTGTACAACCACTCTGGAAGAAAGTCTGGCAGTTCCTCAGAAAATTGGACATAATTCTACCGGAAGATCCAGTAATATGTCTCCTGGGCATATATCTAGAAGATTTTCCAACTGGTAATAAGAACAAATGCTCCGCTATGTTCATAGGAGCCTTATTTATAGTATCCAGAAGCTGGAAAGAACACAGATGTCCCTCAACAGAAGAATGGATACAGAAAATGTGGTACATTTACACAATGGAGTACTACTCAGCTCTTAAAAACAATGGATTTATGACATTCTTGGGCAAGTGGATGTATCAGGAGGATATCATCCTTAGTGAAGGAACCCAATCACAAAAGAAGTCACTTGACATGCACTCACTGATAAGTGGATATTAGCCCAGAAACATAAAACACCCAAGATACAATTTCCAAAACACAAGAAATTCAAGAATAGGGAAGACCAATGGGTGGATACTTCATTCCTCCTTAGAATAGGGAACAAAATAACCATGAGCCCTTCCAGCCCACTCCAGCACTGGGGTGCCTTACCCGCGGAGTCTCTGGACACCCGCAAGGAACCACACAGGATTCCCCATGGGATGCTAAGACCTCTGGTGAGTGGAACACAGCGTCTGCTCCAATCCAATCTCGCAGGACCTGAGACTGCATTAATTAAGGAAGCAGATAACCCAGCCTGATCAGGGGCACAAGTCCCTTCCAGTTCACTCCAGCAGCGGACTTCATTGTGCGTGGAGTTTCTGGACACCCCCAAGGTCCTCACAGGAAACTTCACGGGATCTTAAGACCTCTGGTGAATGGAACACAACTTCTGCCAGGAGGCAGGTTTGAACACCAGATATCTGGGCACCTTCCCTGCAAGAGGAGAGCTTGCCTGCAGAGAGTACTCTGACCACTGAAACTAAGGATAGAGCTAGTCTCCCAGGTCTGCTGATAGAGGCTAACATAATCACCTGAGGAACAAGCTCTAACCAGAGACAACTATAACAACTAGCTCCAGAGAATACCAGATGGCGAAAGGCAAACGTAAGAATCCTACTAACAGAAATCAAGACCACTCACCATCATCAGAACGCAGCACTCCCACCACACCTAGTCCTGGGCACCCCAACACACCCGAAAACCTAGACCCGGATTTAAAAGCATATCTCATGATGATGGTAGAGGACATCAAGAAGGACTTTCATAACTAACTTAAAGAAATACAGGAGAACACTGCTAAAGAGTTACAAGTGCTTAATGAAAAACAGGAAAACACAACCAAACAGGTAGAAGTCCTTAAAGAAAAATAAGAAAACACATCCAAACAGGTGATGGAATTGAACAAAACCATACTAGACCTAAAAGGGGAAGTAGACACAATAAAGAAAACCCAAAGTGAGGCAACACTGGAGATAGAAATCCTAGGAAAGACATCTGGAACCATAGATGCGAGCATCAGCATCAGAATACAATAGATGGAAGAGAGAATCTCAGGTCCAGAAGATTCCATAGAGAACATCGGCACAACAATCAAAGAAAATACAAAACTCAAAAGGATCCTAACTCAAAACATCCAGGAAATACAGGACACAATGAGAAGACCAAACCTATGGATAATAGGAGTTGATGAGAATGAAGATTTTCAAATAAAAGGACAGCAAATATCTTCAACAAAATTATAGAAGAAAACTTCCCAAACCTAAAGAAAGACATGCCCATGATCATACAAGAAGCCTACAGAACTACAAATAGACTGGATGAGAAAAGAAATTCCTCCCGACACAAAATAATCAGAAGAACAAATGCACTAAAGAAAGAATATTAAAAGCAGTAAGGGAGAAAGGTCAAGTAACATATAAAGGCAGGCCTATCAGAATTGCACCAGACTTTTCACCAGAGACTATGAAAGCTAGAAGAGACTGGACAGATGTTATACAGACACTAAGAGAACACAAATGCCAGCCCAGGCTACTATACCCGGCCAAACTCTCAATTACCATAGATGGAGAAACCAAAGTATTCCACGACAAAACCAAATTCACACATTATCTTTCCACGAATCCAGCCCTTCAAAGGACAATAACAGAAAAAACCAATACAAGGACGGAAATCACGCCCTAGCAAAAGCAAGAAAGTAATCCCTCAACAAACCAAAAAGAAGACAACCACAAGAACAGAATGCCAACTCTAACAACAAAAATAAAAGGAAGCAACAATTACTTTTCCTTAATATCTCTTAATATCAATGGACTCAATTCCCCAATAAAAAGACATAGACTAACAGACTGGGTACACAAACAGGACCCAACATTCTGCTGCTTATAGGAAACCCATCTCAGGGAAAAAGACTTTTACTACCTCAGAGTAAAAGGCTGGAAAACAATTTTCCAAGCAAATGGTCTGAAGAAACAAGCTGGAGTAGCCATTCTAATATTGGATAAAATCGAGTTCCAACCCAAAGTTATCAAAAAGACAAAGAGGGACACTTCATACTCATCACGGGTAAAATCCTCCAAGAGGACCTCTCAATTCTGAATATCTATGCTCCAAATGCAAGGGCAGCCACATTCATTAAAGAAACTTTAGTAAAGCTCAAAGCACACATTGCACCTCACACAATAATAGTGGGAGACTTCAACACACCACTTTCACCAATGGACAGATCATGGAAACAGAAACTAAACAGGGACACATGAAACTAACAGAAGTTATGAAACAAATGGATTTAACAGATATCTACAGAACATTTTATCCTAAAACAAAAGGATATACCTTCTTCTCAGCACCTCATGGTACCTTCTCCAAAATTGACCATAGAATTGGTCACAAAACAAGCCTCAACAGATACAAAAATATTGAAATTGTCCCATGCATCCATCCTATCAGACCACCATGGACTAAGGGTGATCTTCAATAACACCATAAATAATGGAAAGCCAACATTCACGTGGAAACTGAACAACAATCTTCTCAATGATAACTTGGTCAAGGAAAGAATAAAGAAAGAAATTAAAGACTTTTTAGAGTTTAATGATAATGAAGCCACAACATACCCAAACCTATGGGACACAATGAAAGCATTTCTAAGAGGAAAACTCATAGCTCTGAGTGCATCCAAAAAGAAACTAGAGAGAGCACACACTAGCAGCTTGACAACACATCTAAATATTCTTGAAAAAAAAGGAAGAAAATTCAACCAAGAGGAGTAGACAGCAGGAAATAATCAAACTCAAGGGCGAAATCAACCAAGTGGAAACAAGAAGAACTATTCAAAGAATTAACGAAAGGAGGAGTTGGTTCTTTGAGAAAATCAACAAGATAGATAAACCCTTAGCTAGACTCACAAGAGAGCACAGGGACAGCGATCTAATTAACAAAATCAGAAATGAAAAGGGAGACATAACAACAGATCCTGAAGAAATCCAAAACACCATCAGATCCTTCTACAAAAGGCTATACTCAAGAAAACTGGAAAACCTGGATGAAATGGACAAATTTCTAGACAGATACCAGGTACCAAAGTTAAATCAGGATCAAGTTAACGATCTAAAGAATACCATATACCCTAAAGAAATAGAAGCAGTCATTAATAGTCTCCCAGCCAAAAAAAAGCCCAGGACAGATGGGTTTAGTGCAGAGTTCTATCAGACCTTCAAAGAAGATCTAATTCCAGTTCTGCACAAACTAATCCACAAAATAGAAGTAGAAGGTACTCTACCCAACTCATTCTATGAAGCCACAATTACTCTGATACTTAAACCACAGAAAGATCCAACAAAGATAGAAAACTTCAGACCAATTTCCCTTATGAATATCGATGCAAAAATACTCAATAAAATTATCGCTAACTGAATCCAAGAACACATTAAAGCAATCATCCATCCTGACCAAGTAGGTTTTATTCCAGGGATGCAGGGATGGTTTAATATATGGAAATCCATCAACGTAATCCATTATATAAACAAACTCAAAGACAAAAAACACATGATAAAAGTCTTGAAAAGATCAAGAATTCAAGGCCCATACCTAAACACGATAAAAGCAATCTACAGCAAACCAGTAGCCAACATCAAAGTAAATGGTGAGAAGCTGGAAGCAATCCCACTAAAATCAGGGAGTAGACAAGGCTGTCCACTTTCTCCCTACCTCTTGAACATAGTACTTGAAGTCCTAGCCAGAGCAATTCGACAACAAAAGGAGATCAAGGGGATACAAATTGGAAAAGATGAAGTCAAAATATCACTCTTTGCAGATGATATGATAATATATGTAAGTGACCCTAAAAATTCCGCCAGAGGACTCCTAAACCGGATAAACAGCTTCGGTGAAGTAGCTGGATATAAAATTAACTCAAACAAGTCAATGACCTTTCTCTACACAAAGAATAAACAGGCTGAGAAAGAAATTAGGGAAACAACACCCTTCTCAATAGTCACAAATAATATAAAATACCTTGGCGTGACACTAACTAAGGAAGTGAAAGATCTGTGTGATAAGAACTTTAAGTCTCTGAAGAAGGAAATTAAAGAAGATCTCAGAAGATGGAAAGATCTCCCATGCTCATGGATTGGCAGGATCAACATTGTAAAAATGGCTATCTTACCAAAAGCAATCTACAGATTCAATGAAATCCCCATCAAAATTCCAACTCAATTCTTCAACGAATTAGAAAGAGCAATCTGCAAGTTCATCTGGAATAACAAAAAACCTAGGAAAGCAAAAACTCTTTTCAAGGATAAAAGAACCTCTGGTGGAATCACCATGCCTGACCTCAAGCTGTACTACAGAGCAATTCTGAAAAAAAAAAACAAAAACAAAAAACTACATGGTACTGGTATAGCGACCAATAAGTAGACCAACGGAATTGAATTGAAGACCCAGAAATAAACCACACACCTATGGTCACTTGATCTTTGAGAAGGGAGCTAAAACCATCCAGTGGAAAAAAGACAGCATTTTCAACAAATGGTGCTGGCACAACTGGCAGTTGTCATGTAGAAGAATGTGAATTGATCCATTCCTATCTCCTTGTACAAGGACAAATCTAAGTGGATCAAGGAACTCCACATAAAACCAGAGACAGTGAAACTTATAAGGAAGAAAGTGGTGAAAACCCTTGAAGATGTGGGCACAGGGGAAAAATCCTGAATAGAACAACAATAGCTTGTGCTGTAACATCGAGAATTGACAAATGGGACCTCATAAAATTGCAAAGCTTATGTAAGGCAAAAGACACCGTCAATAAGACAAAAAGGCCACCAACAGATTAGGAAAGGATCTTTACACATCCTAAATCAGATAGGGACTAATATCCAATATATATAAAGAACTCAAGAAGGTGGACTCCAGAAATTCAAATAACCCCATTAAAAATGGGGCTCACAGCTAAACAAAGGTTTCTCAACTGAGGAATACCGAATGGCTGAGAAGCACCTGAAAAAAATGTTCTGCATCCCTAATCATCAGGGAAATGCAAATCAAAACCACCCTGAGATTCCACCTCACACCAGTCAAAAGGGCTAAGATCAAAAATTCAGGTGACAGCAGATGCTGGCAAGGATGTGGAGAAAGAAGAACACTCTTTGATTGTTGGTGGGATTGCAAGCTTGTACAACCACTCTGGAAATCAGTCTGGCGGTTCCTCAGAAAATTGGACATAGTACTACTGGAGGATCCCACAATACCTCTCCTGGGCATATATCCAGAAGATGTTCTAACTGGCAAGAAGGACACATGCTCCACTGTGTTCATAGCAGCCTTATTTATAATAGCCAGAAGCTGGAAAGAACCCAGATGCCCCGCAACACAGGAATGGATACAGAAAATGTGGTGCATTTACATGATAGAGTACTACTCAGCTATTAAATGAATTAATTTATGAAATTCCTAGGCAAATGGATGGACCTGGAGGGCATCATCCTGAGTGAGGTAACCCAATCACAATAGAACTCACATGATATGTACTCACTGAGAAGTGGATATTAGCTCAGAAACTTAGAATACCCAAGATATAAGTTACAATTTGCAAAACACATGAAACTTAAGAAGAGTGAAGACCAAAGTGTGGACACTTTGCCCCTTCTTAGAATTGGGAACAAAACACCCATGGAAGGAGTTACAGAGACAAAGTTTGGAGCTGAGACTAAAGGATGGACCATCTAGAGACTGCCATACCCTGGGATCCATCCCATAATCAGCCTCCAAACGTTGACACCATTACCTACACTAACAAGATTTTGCTGAAAGGACCCTGATAGACCGGTCTCTTGTGAGGCTATGCTAGGGCCTAGGAAACACAGAAGTGGATGCTCACAGTCAGCTATTGGATGAATCACAGGGCCCCCAATGGAGGAGCTAGAGAAAGTACCCAAGGATCTGGGGGCATCTGCAACCCTATAGGTGGAACAACAATATGAACTAACCAGTACCCCCCGGAGCTCGTGTCTCTAACTGCATAAGTATCAGAAGATGGCCTAGTCGGCCATCAGTGGAAAGAGAGGCCCATTGGTCTTGCAAACTTTATATGCCTCAGTACAGGGGACGGCCAGGGCCAAGAAGTGGGAGTGGGTGGGTAGGGGAGTGCGGGGGAGGGCATGGGGGACTTTGGCGATAGCATTGGAAAAGTAAATGAAGAGAATACCTAATAAAAAAAAGAGCCAAAATTGGTGAATTAGAGAAGGTAAAATCATTAAAAGAATAAAAACTACCATAGCTTTAAAAAAAAAACAAAACAAAACAAAAAAAACTTGCTTGAGGCGTGACCAGGCTGGACTCACCAGACTGTGGAGGTCTCCATGGAAATATCGTCAAGGCCATACAGAAACATTGGAACATTGTTGTCATGGTCATAGATGAGCCCTCTTATTATCCTCAGGATCCTATGGAGGTTTCCATGGAA
The DNA here is from genome assembly GCF_000001635.26 of Mus musculus. Classification (NCBI taxonomy): domain Eukaryota; kingdom Metazoa; phylum Chordata; class Mammalia; order Rodentia; family Muridae; genus Mus; species Mus musculus. Next base: position 136,380,876 of record NC_000086.7, on the reverse strand, counting down.
ACGTGTTCTAGGTTATGGCACTCTAGGTCCCAAGAGACCCAGAAGAGAAGAAAAGCTGTGGAGATGCCGGGAATCGAACCCGGGACCCCATACATGCAAAGCATGTGCTCTACCGCTGAGCTACATCCCCAGCTCTAGTAGCAGTCTGATTTCAACCTATATCAAGACACAATGATTGAAGCAACATCTATAGCGCCTGAAAGGATTCGCATCGCATCTTTGCGTATGATTTATCACTTCTAGTTTACTATTTTCATGCGATGTTTAGATTATTTGCTCGATGAGAAAAAAACCCGTTTTCAATGGAGATTAAGTGATATCAATAACAAGAAATTTTGTGCTCTGGAAAACATCACAGCCTTACTCTAAATTGAGGGTATTATGTCAAACTTATTATAATGTGTTTTTGCAGGGTTAGGAAGGTCAGGCCAAGGTGGGGCAGAGTTTGGGAAGATGGTATTGCAAGGTTGGTACAGTGAGGCTGGGGCTGCCTTTAGGCCTGTGTGCCTCCCTTCAGAGCTGCCTACCAGGAGCTCTCTGAGTCCCAGCACCCACGACAGCTGGAATGAAGGATAAAACTATTTCTTCAGCAAAAATGTACATTTATAAAGGTACCGACGAAGAATAACCCTTGAAATCAGTCAGTGTCATGGGGACAAGCATACAGAAGTGCCTTGATCCAGTCCCTGAAGGAACCAGTCTTTTGTCCTCCCCCTAGCTCATAAGAACTCCTGTGAAGCCTTTTCTTTCACTACTGTGTTTACTGTCTGTTCATTTGGCAGTTGAGTCACTGACATCCAGGGTGTGGAGTTATGCTGATGGCATTAATGCTATCTGGTTGGATAGCACAGGGCCACAAAAGGAAGGGCATCTCAGAGAGGAGATGGCTGTGACAGGCGTCATAGTTGCAAACATCCTCTTATTGGGCGTTTGGAGACTGGGGTCCCTGCATTGGTACCTTTATAAATGTAAATTTTTGCTGAAGAAATAATTTTATCCTGCAATCGAGCAGCCGTGGGGTCTGGGACTCAGAGAGCTCCTGGTAGGCAGCCCTGAAGGGAGGCACACAGGGCTAAAGGCAGCCCCAGCCTCACTGAACCAACCTTGCAATTCCATCTACCCAACCTCTAACGCCACCTTGGCCTGACCTTCCTAACCCTGCAGTAACACATTGTAATTAATTTGACATAGTACCCTCAATTCATAGTAGGTCTGCCATGTTTTTCAGAGCACCAAATTTCTTCTTATTGATATCATTTTCTTTCCAACGAAGATAGATTGTTTTCTCATAGAGTAAATAACATAAGATCCAATAAAAATCCTAAACTAGAGGCCATAAATCATACAGAAAGTTGTGCTCCAGGTCCTTTCGGGCTCTATAGATGTTGCTTCAGTCATTGTATGTTGATATAGGCTGAAATCAGACAGCTGTTAGGGCTGGGGATGTAGCTCAGAGGTAGAGCACATGCTTCGCATGTGTGTGGTCCCGGGTTCGACTCCCGGCATCTCCAGAGCTTTTCTTTTCTTCTGGGTCTCTTGGGACGTAGACTGTCATAACCTAGAACACATTTCCATGGATACCTCCATAGGATCGTGAGGATAATAAAAGGGCTCATCTATGACCATGACGACAATGTTCCTCTATAACCTTGACGATATTTCCTCCATAGTCTGGTTAGTTCAGCCTGGTCATGCCTCAAACAAGTCGGTTTTTTTTTTGTTTTGTTTTTTTGTTTTGTTTTTTTAAGCTATGGTAGCTTTTGTTCTCTTAATGATTTCACCTTCTCTAATTCACCAGTTTTTGTTTTTATTTGGTGTCTTGTCTGTGAAATCTTCACCTAGAACTCAGTGACAGAGATTTCCCTTTGTACACTCTGTTAGAAAGTCTCTAAGCATACACAATGATCGGTATATGATACATAGATTTTAACTTATGTTTGTTTTAAAATATTTATTAGTTCATTTTATGTGAGTGCTCTCCCTTCATGTGCACCACTATGCCAGAAGAGTGAACCAGATCCCCTTATAGAAGGGGTGAACCACCAAGTGGTTGCTGGGAATTGAACTCAGGACCTCTGAGAAGAGCATGCAGTACTCTTAACCATTGAGCCATCCTCCAACCCACAATATATATTTGTAGGTATGCATATATGCTTACCTGAGTACTGTTCTCTGACACATAATCCTTACTGCACAAGTTTGATTTGAGCGTGGGATGCACAGAGAAATATTGGGTACAAGTTGGCAGTTGTCTGTACATGTGTGAGTGTCAGTAGGACTGCTGATTTCTGTCTTTCCTGACTTGTCAACCTTGATTCCAATACCATTCTGGCTCAGACACCTTAGGTCTTTATGGAGGTCTCTCTTCACACAATCTTCTTCTCTGACTTTGCTCTGTTTCTTGCTTATTTTCTCTATCTATTTATCTGTGAAGTTTGTAATTAGACACCCAAGTAAAAAACACATTATAGCACTTATTCATGTTACATTGAATATGTAGAACAGTTTTGAAAGAATAGATATGACAGCAATAATGAACACTCAGACCCATGAACATTCTGCATTTATGTATGTAGTAACTCAGCGATGTTCTGAGCCTTTCTTATGTATAGTCAATATAGGTATAAACACCCAGATTGCTCACAAATAGTTGACAATTTTCATTCAAGTATTCCTGGTATTATTTTTAAACTACAAGTACTATTTGTGGCCTTCTCTGTGATGCGAATATTCAATTTTCTGTGAACTGTCAGAAACCAAATGTCAATGATGCTCATGAATGATCTGCATGGATTACTCGATGATGGAGACTTTACTTGATTGATGTTCATTGCAGTTTGCACCTACTTCCTTAAGAGCATGTAGAGGACACTGAGTCTACTGAAGGAAATGAGAGACATGTCCCAGAGACAAGTACACAGGCCATTTCACCAGACACACCCTAAAAGAACATGGTTGAGTAGCTTTCAGCATCCTGTGTATAACACTCATTGGTGAATTTGTTACAGGATGTGGTTTGCCTTCTTGGCCCCTCAATCAACACCTTATTGGATACCAGGGAGCTAGAGTAGAGAGAGGGAGAGACATTGTGTATGTGGGAACAGGGATTCCTAGAAAGAAGCTGGGTCTGCAAAGATTGATTGACTAATTGGAACTTCAGTGGTGTGGATACAATGCAATGTTGCAGTCCTAACTACAGTTTATGTGTGCTTTCTTTAACTCAGAAGAACCCCTTCCCTGGCCCCTCTGTGTTGGAATCACCTAGAATCTTGTCACTGTCAGAAAAAGTTGGACATGTCCTACTGGCAGAAATTTTTGTTTTAATTCCACATTATATTATCTTAACAAAACCACAGTTTTCTACCAAAAAAGAGGACAAATGTCATCAGATAGCAGCTAATGCCAACAGCATAGTTTGGGCCCGCTTAACACTTGCATCAATGTATACAAGAAGTGATTGATTTGTAGCTTATTTGCTCTGTGACTATAAGTACTTCCTCAAACTGCTTCCATAGTGTCCCATGGAATTTGTAATAACCTACATCTGTCTCACTCATATTTTCTCCCTCATATTTGACTCCAGAATAAACTTTTCCTTTGAGCTGAGAGCTGTGTTTTGCATCAGCATTTGTAGGTGCGTGATTGTCCACATCCTTGTATGTGTGTGGATATGTCTCTGAGGTTTCCAGAAACATTCCCTACTTGGGACATAAAGGGTTAAATAGGAAAGAACCCAGATGCCCCTCAACAGAGGAATGGATACAAAAAATGTGGTACATTTACACAATGGAGTACTACTCAGCTATTAAAAAGAATGAATTTATGAAATTCCTAGCCAAATGGATGGACCTGGTGGGCATCATCCTGAGTGAGGTAACCCAATCACAAAGGAACTCTCACAATATGTACTCACTGATAAGTGGATATTAGCCCAGAAACTTAGGATACCCAAGATATAATATATAATTTGCTAAAAACATTAAACCCAAGAGAACGAAGACCAAAGTGTGGACACTTTGTCCCTTCTTAGAATAGGAAACAAAACACCCATGGAAGGAGTTACAGAGACAAAATTTGGAAGTGTGATGAAAGGATGGACCATCTAGTGATTGCCATATCCAGAGATCCATCCCATGATCAGCTTCCAAACGCTGACACCATTGCATACACTAGCAAGATTTTGCTGAAAGGACCCAGATATAGCTGTCTCTTGTGAGACTATGCCAGGTCCTAGCAAACACAGAAATGGATGCTCACAGTCAGCTATTGAATGGACCACAGGGCCTCCAATGGAGGAACTAGAGAAAGCACCCAAGGAACTAAAGGGAACTGCAACCCTACAGGTGGAACAACAATATGAACTAAGCAGTACCCCGGAGCTCTTGTCTCTAGCTGCATATGTATCAAAAGATGGCCTAGTCAGCCATCACTGCAAAGAAAGGCCCATTGGACTTGCAAACTTTATATGCCCCAGTACAGGGGAATTCCAGGGCCAAAAAGTGGGAGTGGGTGGTTAGGGAATTGGGGGGGGTGTGGGTATGGGGGACCTTTGGGATAGCATTGAAAATGTAAATGAGCTAAATACCTAATAAAAATGGAAAAAAGGGTTAAATAATGAGTTGATGGCATTCACAGTCAGATGCAAGCTTACATGAGGACCACATGAGGCATAGTGCTCTCTTCCCTCTGCATTACTTAGCCAATGTCATTACCTTGATTCCTAACTGACTCCTGTGGTGTTTGGAAGAGACTAATAATATAGGCATGAAAGTTAGTTAAAGCACTTATTGCTTTGATGATAGCTATTAAGTGTTATAATTTTATTATTGCGTATTTAATGGTGATCTGGACTTTGGTGCCTTGCCTGTTTATTCTCCATAATGATTTAGAGCACGATGATTCAGAACACCCATTTTTCCCCCGTCACACAGTTATCCCTTCATATTGTCATTCTATGGTTTGATGTTGACTTTGTCCCAGTATTGACCAATGAAATTCATTCAGTCTTCATCAGATGCCTCTGGAGAATTCCCTGAGTCTGAAAGTTGCACTCTGAGACTGTGTATAGGACACAGACAGGGAGGGTACCAGGAAAGGAAAAAGGTCTCATTTCCACTGTATGCTTGATTCCCTGGCATTGCTGTGTGTCTCTGCAGGGTTGTGTGATGAGCTAGGAAGAGAAAGGCATCGTGTATACCTTCCACTGAAATAGTCTGCTGCGACAAGACACCATCATTCCCTCCTCTGGGTTTTAGATGCTTTTTCCTCCTGATTTCCTCTATGTCATGTGTTTATTTCCCTGTGTACTACCATCCAGTGTGACAGAGAACGGTTTGATCTCTGCATCCCAGAAGCAGGAGCTCATTGAGAAGAATGCAGCATCCTATAGAGTCTCCCAGCCAGATAGAGTGAAAAGAAATGTGGATGCAGGTTAGTTCCCTTCCACCATCCTTATCTACTCAATAGGTTAGCCATGTCCCTCATGCTCATCTGCAGACTTTTGAGGTTCACTGTAATTCCTTGTGTAAAAACACCCTGCCATCTCAAAAAGATAGAGGGGCCAGGGCACTTGGGAGCAATTCTATTATATCGGGATTCCCAGAACTTAAAGGTGTTAGATTAATGGTCCTCACATGTGGTGCATGTGTGCTGCATTCCCAGGTATTTCTTGTGTCATTGTCACTATTGTTCCTTCACAATTCTCCCATGGAGAGGTGAGTTTGTGCTACACAGGCTTATGCCCCAGGGGGGTAGCACTTCCAGCCACTCTCGTTCAGGCAACCATTGAAAATGCTAAAGCAACACACACACACAGAGACACACACACAGAACCACAGACACACACACGCACACAGTCATACACACACACATATACAAATACATTATGTGCACAAGTGGATTTGCTTCTGTGTGTTGAGTGTGTTGCCTGCATGTGTGTGTTCCTGCTTAGACTCATAGTAGCTTCTACAATTTCACCAAGTCTATACTTTATATTCACCTTAGACCAGTATTGGGTTCCAATCTCGGGTGTATATTAAATATGTCTGAGACATGAATTTTTATATGCAATCAGAATATACTCAAGTGTAAGATCTCCCAAACAGAAGAGTTAAGGAAGGTCCCATCAAGTCCAGTTCCCAGCCTATGTTCTCTCCCTCTCCACCATAGTCCATCAGGCCTGACTCACACTGATGCAGTTCTCATGAAAGCCACGAGGTGGGAGCAAAACTAAATTCTTGCATTTTAATGAGTAGGGTTGATGCTTTACAGAGTATCAAATATCCTAAGTTAATGTATCTCTGGTGTGTTTGGAAGCTTCAAGGGTGTACTAGAGAAGTTCCGTTTGTGGATCACCACAGATCTACTACTCAACAACTCTCTTCATCGCTGCTCAGTGTAAAGTGAGCAATTCAAACTGTGTAAACAGTGCTCCTTCATAGAGAATATGGTGTCTGATTATTCAGGGGCATTTTGTAAAGAATATTCATACTTGGACTGAATTGTCTGGAACTCAGATGAGTTTTCCGAACATTCTATAAAGCATTAATTGCCAGGGGTTCTTTTCTCTCTTTCCCAGAACTTGCCTCTAGTTTGTCAGGCAAGATGAACTTTTTAGGTACAGAAAAGTACTCTTCAAAACACCAATAGAGAAATGCAAACATCAGTCCAGCCAGAAAAGCTTGGATCTACATTGTGGTCCTGCCTGCAAAATATGCTAGGGCATCTGTGGCATAGTCCTGTGGGGGCAACAACCAACATCTGAAGTGACTTAAGGCCCACTCCAACAGATGGACCTACACCTGACACTTCTTTGGTGACCACGACCAGAGACTAGATAGCCCAGGGACCTAGAGTAAAACTAGATACTATTTGTCATAACCGAAAGGGGAGGGGATAAAATGAATCTTTGGGTACCGTCATGTAAAATACTTTTCATTTCTGCAGGCCTAATTGTGACATTCATTCTGCTGCATTTATTCAGACCTGGCTTGTACACTGACAAACTATGTAGACAACCCTGGTTTATAAAACATAACCCAGCAGAATGTGTGGTGACAATAATTTGGTAATACTCTGTTCTGGCCGATATTGAAGCCACTTCTTTGTGTTTGGATTATATCGTCGGTTTAGAACATGATCTCATGTTTGCATTGCATGTGCTAGGCCTGTTTATAGTTGCCTTCTCACGTCATTTCTGGTGGCATAAACACCGTATTGTGATGGGGCTGCTGTTAGTCTCCTGTTCATTGCTTCTGGGGTCTTGTGATGAATGAGACTGTTAGCTCAGGTCTGACCCTGTGTCTCTCAGGGTTAAAGTTTTCTGATATAGAGCTGAATGTCTCTATATACAGACACTTAGCTTCTCTCTCCTGTGGAGTCACTGCTGGTCTAACTAGGTAGGTGTCTTAGTTAGGGTTTTACTGCTGTGAACAGACACCATGACCAAGGCAACTTTTATAAGGACAACATTTGATTGGGGGTGGCTTACATGTTCAGAGTTTCAGTCCATTGCATTCAAGGTGTGAGCATGGCATTGCATTGTCCAGGCAGGCATGGTGCAGGAGGAGCTGTGAGTTCTACCTCTTCATCTGAAGGTGCTGGTGGAAGACTGACTTCCAGGCAGCTAGGGTGAAGGATTAAATCCCGTGCCCACACTGACACACTACCTCAACAAGGCCACATCTCCTAACAGTGCCACTCCTTGGCCCAATCATATACACACTATTGCAGTAGGTAAATAGTAGCGAGCTGCCAATTAAAAGGACTGCAGTTAAGATAAACATAGAAGAAGCAGATTGGGAATGCTCCATTCCATGGTCTTCACAGGCACCTAAGAGGACAAGGAAATGAGAAGAAATAGAAGTGTTCCCTAAGAGGATGTGCATTCCCTCAAGTAGCTTTAATGTGACGGATGTGCTGTCTGTGGATAGATAGGTTACACACGTTATTAATATACTACCATATTACCTAGCTTTCCTTACTAAAGCATACACTCATTCTCAAGTTGTATATTTCTCTAGGAGGAAAGAGGCAAATTAAAAAGTCTGGAAACAGTGAAGCCAAGCAAGAGATGAGAGCATCTCCTAAACCTTAGATCTAGATTACCTTTCTTGCTGAGTCTAGAAACACAGCTGGTTAAACACAAGTAGCCTACGGAGATAATGATGTGTGATTTCCTAAAGACATTTCAAGTCATAAACAACTGACATGCTTATGGGGAGCAGACTTCTTCTTAATAAGTAAGCCTTAGGCTTACTCTATTAGCACCTCCCGTCTCCTCCTAAATCTGCAAACCACACATTGCAAAATTCCCTAAGAAGTTCATTCACAAATGGGCTATCTTTAAGAGTAAAATAAAAAGGTATCTTGTGCAGTTGTGCTTTAGTTTTAAACGCCACATACATTTTATTCTTTGCTTTACACCTTGCAGTGTATGACATGCCTTGAGACATATCACTTCACACTCCACACACACACAAATATAAGCATCATAATGACACTTAAGGGGCACTCCCTTTTAAAAGCAATGCCCATGAAGTTCTTGTGCTTACTGCCCTCTGCCTCTGTGACTATCTCTCTTAGTACTTCATAGATTTCATAATGTTGCTTCACTGTGGCTGAGGCTCTTTCAGAAATTGTTTTCGAAGATGGAATCAGTGACCTAGATTTATATGAGAGAAATTCCCTGCAGAGAAGGAAACAGAACTGCTGCTTGGGCTGACTATCTACTTATGCAGACTAGAAGGGCTGTAGACATTTGAATATGATTAATGAATAAGCTCTCTCTCTCTCTCTCTCTCTCTCTCTCTCTCTCTCTCTCTCTCTCTCTCTCTGTGTGTGTGTGTGTGTGTGTGTGTGTGTGTGTGTGTGTGTGTATGTGTGTGTGTATGTGTGTTCTATTTGCAAATCCAAAGATTACCTGGAGAAGTGGCAGGAAGAGCTACTCACCTGGAGCATAAACAGGTGTAACACAAACTCTCCTTCTCATGGAAGTATTGGGAAGGAACATTATTGACAATGACAACAGAAAGACCTTGGAATGCAGTACAATGCACCACATATGATGACAACTAATCTAACACCTGTAAGTTCTGGAAATCCAGATATAATAGAATTATTCCCAAGTGCCTTGGCCCCTCCATCTGTTTGTGATGGCAGGGTGTTTTTACACATGGAATCACAGTAACCTCAAAAGTCTGCAGATGAGCACGAGGGATATGGCTAACCTATTGAGTTGATAAGGATGGTGGAAGGGAACTAACCTGCATCCACATTTCTTTTCACTCTATCTGGCTGGGAGACTCTACAGGATGCTGCATTCTTCTCAATGAGCTCCTACTTCTGGGATGCAGAGATCAAACCGTTCTCTATGACACTGGATGGTAGTACACAGAGAAATAAACACTTGAAATAGAGGAAATCAGGAGGAAAAAGCATCTAAAACCCAGAGGAGGGAATGATGGTGTCCTGTTGGAGCAGACTACAACTGTGGAAGGTATACACGATGCCTTCCTCTTCCTAGCTCATCACACAACCCTGCAGAAACACACAGCAATGCCAGGGAATGAAACACACAGTGGAAATGAGACCTTTTTCCTTTCCTGGTACCCTCCCTGTCTGTGTCCTATACACAGGCTCAGAGTGCAACTTTCAGACTCAGGAAATTCTCCAGAGGCATCTGATGAAGATTGAATGAATTTCATTGGTCAATACTGGGACAAATTCAACATCAAAATATAGAATGACAATATGAGGGGATGATTGTATGGAAAAGTGGGCACTGTGAATCATCATGCTCTAAATCATTATGTACAATAAACAAGCAATTTACCAAAGGCCAGATCACAATTTAAGAGGTAGTAATATAACACTAAAAATCTATCATCAAAGCAATAAGTATTTTAAATAACTTTCATGACGATATTATTATCTCTTCCAAACACCACTGGAGTCAGTTAGGAATCAAGGTAATGACATTGGCTAAGTAATGCAGAGGGAAGAGAGCACTATGCCACATGTGGTCCTCATAGAAGATTGCATCTGACTGTGAATGCCATGAGCTCATTATTTAACCCTTAATGTCCCACATAGGGAATGTTCCTGGAAACCTTAGAGACATACACACACACACAAGGATGTGGACAATCACACACACCTACAAATGCTGATGCAAAACACAGCTCTCAGATCAAAGGAAAAGTTTATTCTGGAGTCAAATATGAGGGAGAAAATATGAGTGAGACAGATGTAGGTTATTACAAATTCCATGGTACAATATGGAAGGAGTTTGAGGAAGTACTTATAGTCACAGAGCAAATAAGCTACAAATCAATCACTTCTTGTATACATTGATGCATGTGTTAAGTGGCCAAAACTATGCTGTTGGCATTGGCTGCTATCTGATGACACTTTTCATATTTTGTTTGGTGGTTTTGTTAAGATAATCAAATGTGAAATTAAAAGAAAAATTTATGCCAGTAGGACACGTCCAACTTTATCTGACAGTGACAAGATGCTAGGTGATTCCAACATAGAGGGGCCAGGGAAGGGGTTCTTCTGAGCTAAAGAAAGCACACATAAACTGTAGTTAGGACTGCAACATTGCATTGTATCCACACCACTGAACTTCCAATTAGTCAATCAATCTTTGTAGACCCAGCTTCTTTCTAGGAATACCTGTTCCCACATATATAATGGCTCTCCCTCTCTCTACTCTAGCTCCCTGGTATCCAATAAGGTGTTGGTTGAGGGGCCAAGAAGGCAAAGCACATCCTGTAACAAATTCACCAATGACTGTTATACACAGGATGCTGAAAGCTACTCAATCATATTCTTTTAGGGTGTGTCTGGTGAAATGGCCTGTGTACTTGTCTCTGGGACATGTCTCTCATTTCCTTCAGTAGACTCAGTAGCCTCTACATGCTCTTAAGGAAGTAGGGGCAAACTGCAATGAACATCAATCAAGTAAAGTCTCCATCATCAAGTATTCCATGCAGATCATTCATGAGTATCATTGACATTTGGTTTCTGACAGTTCACAGAAAATTGAATATTCGCATCACAGAGAAGGCTCCTTGAATGAAAATTGTCAACTATTTGTGATCAATCTGGGTGCATATACCTATATTGCCTATCCATCAGAAAGGCTCAGAACATTGCTGAGTTACTACATACATAAATGCAGAATGTACGTGTTCATGAGTCTGAGTGTTCATTATTGCTATGATATCTATAGTTTCAATTTTTCTCTACATATTCAATGTACCAAGAATTAGTACTCTAATGTGTATTTTACGTGGGTGTCTAATTACAAACTTTTTAGATAAATGGATAGAGAAAATAAAGCAAGAAACAAAGCAAAGTCAGAGAAGAAGTTTGCGTGAAGAGAGACCTCCATATAGACCGAAGGTGTCTGAGCCAGAATGGTATTGGAATCAAGGTTGACAAGTCAGGAAAGACAGAAATCACCCTTCACACTGACATTCACACATCTACAGACAACTCCCTATTTGTACCCAACATTTATTTGTGTATCCCATGCTCGAATCAAACTTGTATGTAGGCTGCAATGAGAAGTGAATAAATTCTTGCTGCAACCCTCCCTCCCTCAACCCCAGGCACTGTAATTATTGGCATATGTTCCATGAATGGCTTCCAGGACAACGAATATTTGACAAATATGAACAGTCACTTCAGTGCAGAAAGGATTTTGTGTCAGAGAACAGTACTGAGGTAAGCATATAGGCATACCCACAAATAAAAATGGCTCAGTGGTTAAGAGTACTGAATGCTCTTCTCAGAGGTCCTGAGTTCAATTCCCAGCAACCACCTGGTGGTTCACCCCTTTTATATGGGGATCTGCTTCACTCTTCAGGCATAGTGGTGCACTCGCATAAAATAAATTAATTAATATTTTAAAAAATATATAAGTTAAAAAGCTATGTATCATATACCAATCATTGTATACAAATGTAAGCTTAGATAATTTCTAACAGAATGTACAAAGGAAAATGTCTGTCACTGGGTTATAGGTGAAGATTTCATAGACAAGACACCAAATAAAAACCAAAATTGGTAAATTAGAGAAAGCGAAATCATTTAAAAACAAAACAAAAGAAAACAAAACAAGGATACCCACGATATAAGATACAATTTCCTAAACACATGAAACTCAAGAAAAATGAAGACTGAAGTGTGGACACTATGCCCCTCCTTAGAAGTGGGAACAAAACACCCATGGAAGGAGTTACAGAAACAAAGTTTGGAGCTGAGATGAAAGGATGGACCATGTAGAGACTGCCATATCCAGGGATCCACCCCATAATCAGCATCCAAACGCTGACACCATTGCATATACTAGCAAGATTTTATCGAAAGGACCCAGATGTAGCTGTCTCTTGTGAGACTATGCCGGGGCCTAGCAAACACAGAAGTGGATGCTCACAGTCAGCTAATGGATGGATCACAGGGCTCCCAATGGAGGAGCTAGAGAAAGTACCCAAGGAGCTAAAGGGATCTTCAACCCTATAGGTGGAACAACACTATGAACTAACCAGTACCCCTGAGCTCTTGACTCTAGCTGCATATGTATCAAAAGATGGCCTAGTCGGCCATCACTGGAAAGAGAGGCCCATTGGACACGCAGACTTTGTGTGCCCCGGTACAGGGGAACGCCAGGGCCAAAGGGGGGGAGTGGGTGGGTAGGGGAGTGGGGGTGGGTGGGTAAGGGGGACTTTTGGTATAGCATTGGAAATGTAAATGAGCTAAATACCTAATAAAAAATGGAAAAAAAAAAAAAAAAAAAAAAAAAAAAAAAAAAAAAAGAAAACAAAACAAAACAAAACAAAACAAAAAACTGCCATAGCTTTAAAAAAAAAAACTTGCTTGAGGCATGACCAGGCTGAACTAACCAGACTATGGAGGTCTCCATGGAAATATCGTCAAGGTTATAGAGGAACATTGTTGTCATGGTCATAGATGAGCCCTTTTATTATCCTCACGATCCTATGGAGGTATCCATGGAAATGTGTTCTAGGTTATGACACTCTATGTCCCAAGAGACCCAGAAGAAAAGAAAAAGCTCTGGAGATGCCGGGAATCGAACCCGGGACCACACACATGCGAAGCATGTGCTCTACCTCTGAGCTACAACCCCAGCCCTAGCAGCTGTCTGATTTCAGCCTATATCAACATACAATGACTGAAGCAACATCTATAGAGCCCGAAAGGACCTGGAGCACAACTTTCTGTATGATTTATGGCCTCTAGTTTAGTATTTTTGTTGGATCTTATGTTATTTACTCTATGAGAAAACAATCTATCTTCGTTGGAATAATAAGAAATTTTGTGCTCTGAAAAACATGGCAGACCTACTATGAATTGAGGGCATTATGTCAAATTAATTATAATGCATTTCTGCAGGGTGAGGAAGGTCAGGCCAAAGTGGGGTTAGAGGGTGGGTAGATGGAATTTCAAGGTTGGTTCAGTGAGGCTGGGGCTGCCTTTAGCCCTGTGTGCCTCCCTTCAGGGCTGCCTACCAGGAGCTCTCTGAGTCCCAGACCCCACGGCTGCTCGATTGCAGGATAAAATTATTTCTTCAGCAAAAATTTACATTTATAAAGGTACCAATGCAGGGACCCCAGTCTCCAAACGCCCAATAAGAGAATGTTTGCAGCTATGACGCCTGTCACAGCCATCTCCTCTCTGAGATGCCCTTCCTTTTGTGGCCCTGTGCTATCCAACCAGATAGCTTTAATGCCATCAGCATAACTCCGCACCCTGGATGTCAGTGACTCAATTGCCAAATGAACAGACAGTGAACGCAGTAGTGAAAGAAAAGGCTTCACAGGAGTTCTTATGAGCTAGGGGGAGGACAAAAGACTGGTTCCTTCAGGGACCGGATCAAGGCACTTCTGTATGCTTGTCCCCATGACACTGACTGATTTCAAGGGTTATTCTTCGTCGGTACCTTTATAAATGTACATTTTTACTGAAGAAATAATTTTATCCTTCACTCCAACTGTCGTGGGTGCTGGGACTCAGAGAGCTCCTGGTAGGCAGCTCTGAAGGGAGGCACACAGGGCTAAAGGCAGCCCCAGCCTCACTGTACCAACCTTGCAATACCATCTTCCCAACCTCTGCCCCACCTTGGTATGACCTTCCTAACCCTGCAGAAACACATTATAATAAATTTGACATAATAACCTCAATGTATATTAAATCTGTCATGTTTTGCAGAATACAACATTTCTTGTTATTGATATCATTTAATTTCCATTGAAAATAGACTCTTTTCTCATAGAATAAATAACCTAAGCATCCCATCAAAATACTAAACTAGAAGCGATAAATCATACACAAAAATGTGATGCAGATTCTTGCAGGCCTCATGAAGCTTCACTCACTATGTATTGATATAGGCTAAAATCTGTCAACCCTTTAACCCTGTGGCTAGTTTAGTGGTAGAGCCTTTGCTTTGAAAGCATGGTTTCCTTTGTATGATTCCTGGCATTTGCAAGGTTATATTTTTCCCTCTCTGGATCTCTTTCTACAGCACAACACATTTCTATGGAGACCACAATAGCTTCCCGAGAATGATAAACAAGATCATCTATGACATGACAACAACTTTGCACTATGACCTTGACTATATTTCCACGGAGACCTCCATAGTCTGGTGAGTCCAGCCTGGTCATGTCTATAGGGATGTTTTGTTCACAGCTTGACAGAATGTCTGCTTTCAGGCTGCTGGGAGTTTCTCTTATGGGCATGTTTCTCAGGTGAATCATAAGAAGAGTGAGAGACTTCTGCTTAGAGAGAAAGGAAGGGAGGGATGGGCAGAGCATTCCTACTTACTGAGAAGAGAGAGGGAAGGAACATTTGTGGTTGTCATGGAAACCTGAGGTCTTTGTGCACACTCTTTTCAATGGCCAACCAAAGGATGTAGTGCAAGCTGCATTCTCTGTAGCCAAGCTTATGGGTTCCCGGAGGTGAGCAGTTGAATCTCTCCGAGGGTGGAAAGACAGATGCAGGGATCCTAGACCCATGTAGGCTCCCTCCCACTTAGGGATTTATGGCCAATGTGTTGCGTGCAGCAGGAGACGGACTTGGGACCATTCTTCCTCCTCAGAGGGAGCTGCTATGTACTAGGGTGCACTGGAGCCATTGCAGGAGAAGGGACTGAGGATAGGGAGATAGGACAGAATATAGTGTGCACTCTCTGACCCCAGTGTTCCCTGTGTGAAACAGGTATGAGAGGTGAGACATTCATTAACTGGAAAATTCTGAACAGTAGTCTATGATTGTCCTTTATAGATGGCTCAGATCACTATTTACATTTGTAGTTGGCTAGAGGGCTTTCTTTTTCTTCACTATTTTGTTGTTGTTGTTGCTGTTGCTGTCATTTTGTTTTGCTTAGTTGTCTTTTGTTCCTTTTTTAATTTGCAGTTTTGCTTTGTTTTGAGACAACATTTCACTATGTCCTAGCCTGGCTTAGAACTCTAAATGATCCTCTGGCTTCAGCTTCCTGGTGACTAGATTACAGTTGTGGGATACTGTATGGTTTGGATAATCAGAAATTTTAAGTTGCCATCTTTTGTGGTACCCACTCTACCACATGACCCTGATTCTCCACAGAAGCCCCTGTCACACTGCTGTCTGCACAGCTACTGTCTTAATGTTGCTGACAAATCTCTTATGAAATGAATAGTTTTATTCAATGTCCCAGTGCACAATGGCACACCTGAAGCCTTTAACATTTTTCTTTTTTTAATTTTATTTAAACTTTTTTCACATTCCAGTTTGTCTTCCCCTCCTGGTCCACCCTCTCTCTGTTCCACATCCCATACCTCCTCCCCACAAACCCCACCTCTGTCTCCATGAGGATGCCCCCAGTACCCCACCCCAACACACCAGACCTCCCCAGTCCCTGGGTCCTCCAGTCTCTTGAGGGTACATCATCTCTGAGTGAACCTCCAGTCTCTTGAGGGTACATCATCTCTGAGTGAACCCAGACCCGGCAGTCCTCTACTGTATGTGTGTTGGGGCCTCATATCTGCTGGTGTATGCTGCCTGGTCTTGTAACTTTCACATTTTTCAATTTCTGTATTCTGCTTGACTTTTGGAAACTTTTCTGCAAGTTTCATAGAAATTTGCTATTGGACATGAACTTTTCAAACTTTTCTCCTATTCACGGACTTAAATCTCATTTTTAAAAATTATTGAACTTTTTATATTTTAAGGATTTCACCTTCTCCAGCTTTCCAACTTTGTTTTTTATTTGGTGTCTTGTCTTTGAAATCTTCACGTAACACCAAGTGACAGTGCTTTTTCTTCTCTGTATTCTATTAGACATATTATGGCCTTATTCATATAAAATGGTTATTGCTTTTATATGTTCCCTTGCTGCTTTTAATATTCTACCAATGTTTAGTGCATTTGATGTTTTGATTATTATGTGACGGAAGTCGTTTCTTTTTTGGTCCAATCTATTTGGAGTTCTGTAAGCTTCTTTTATGTTCATGGGCATCTCTTTCTTTAGGTTGGGGAAGTTTTCTTCTATAATGTTGTTGAAGATATTTACTGTCCCTTTAAGTTGGTAACCTTCACTCTTTTATATAGCTATTATCCTTAGGTTTAGACTGTGTCTTGGAGTGGCTGGATGTTTTGGGTTGGGAGTTTTTTGCATTTTCTTTGTTGTGTCAATGTTTTTGATGGTATCTTCTGTGCCCGAGTTTCTCTCTTCTATCTCTTGTATTCTGTTGGTGATGCTTCTATCTATGACTCCTGATGCCTTTCCTAGGTTTTCTATCTCCATAGTTGTCTCTCGTTGTGATTTCTTTATTGTGTCTACTTCCATTTTTCAGATCCTGGATGGTTCTGTTCAATTCCTTCACCTGTTTGGTTGTGTTTTCCTGCAATTCTTTAAGGGCTTTTGGTGTTTCCTCTTTAAGGACTTCTACCTGTTTACCCTTGTTCTCCTGTATTTCTTTAAGGTAGTTATTTATGTCCTTCTTAAAGTCCTCTATCAGCATCATGAGATGTGATTTTAAATCCAAATCTTGTTTTTCCAATGTGTTGGGGTATCCAGGACTTACTGTTGTGGGAGAACTGGGTTCTGATGATGCCAAGTAGCCTTGGTTTCTGTTGGTAAGAGTCTTGTGTTTGCCTTTCGTCATCTGGTTATCTCTAGTGTTAGACATTCTTGCAGTCTCTGGCTTGAGTTTGTCCCTCCTGTGGGTCTGTAAGCCTGTGTCAGCATTCCTGGAAGACCAGCTCTCCCCTGCCCGGACCCATGCACAGAGGACTGCAGAAGAGCTCCAGCTGCTGGGTGCAGATGGTGGCTGGAGGGACCCTGTCCCAGCTGCTCTATCTCTTCTGCCACCTGTGTGCTCCTGGCTGACCCTGCCTTAGACAGTCACTGGAGAGAAAACTGAAACATAAATTCAAATCATAAATTTAACAAGAACTGTATACCTGAGAGTTTTGGCATATGTATCCATTAAGACTAGATCTTCACTCTTAAATTCTTTGAGTCATAATGTATTCAACCATAGAATGGGTATAGGTTGTATATGATTGTCTTAGACAGGGTGAAGGAGTTGGAGGAGAAACAAATGTAATCTTTAGGAGTGCTTTGAAAATCTGGTGTAATTTGATAACTATAAATTGTTATATGATGTTGCTATTTGGTTCTCTTCTCTAGATTTTCAGCACCAGACTAAGAATCTCCAATGTGTTTACTTCAGTCAGTTCTAGGGTAGATACCATGAATATTCCAAATTAGTTTGGGATGCAGGGGTAACTTGAAGACTACCCGCATTCCATCTCAGGAATGCAAAAGTCTTGGAGGACATTATATACTCAGGTTTCCAAAATTACTTGAGACCTGGAATGTTTTGATTAGAATCTGCTGCACCTAAATGCAGATTGATATCCTGTCTTTTCCACTTGAACACCATTTTGTGGAGGGGTCATTTGACATATTCAGGTGAATGGCCTTGAGTATTTGGCTCTGTTTTCATTTCTTCAGGTTGCTTATGTTACTGGACTGTGTTCATGTGGATCCCTTCCTCCTTGGTTTCTTCTTAAACATATGTATTTGTTGTAACTATGCCTCCCTTGCTAAATCAAAGTTTCTTCTCATGTAAATCATAGTTATGTGTGTTATTCTAGTTGAAAGTCTATTTTGTTCAATATTAGGATGTCTACTCCAGCTTGTTTCTTGGGACCATTTGCCTGGAAATTAGTTTTCTAATTTTAAGACTGAGTTCTGAGATTCCTAACTGTAGAAGAAGAGGACAAATGGGTCCAATGGAGGACTGAAAGTACAACTGACTAAAAAACTCAATGATACAATAGAAACAGATATATAAAAGTTGGGGCCTAAGACAGATGCAAATAGCACTTAAAACAAGTAGAATGCCTAGAAACAGACATTTATCTAGGACTATTGACTCTTCTGAGTCTCCTGTTGTTCCATATCAATTGGGGGATTTTCTTTCGATTTATGTGAAGAATGAGATGAGGATGTTGATTGTGATTTCATTGAATCAGTGAATTGTTTTGGTAGGAAGGTCTTTTTTCACAGGGTTAATTCTACCAAGTTATATGCTTGGGAGGTGTTCAAATTCTAGTACCTTCCTTAATCTCTTTCTTCACACATTTAAAGTTTTATTGTAGAGGATTTTTTCCCTTTTGTGTTATGTATACTCTAAATATTTTATTTTATTTGAGAAACTGGGAAGAGGAGCATGTCTATGATCCGTTTCTCAGCATGCTTGTTACTCATAGGTATTAAGACTGTTGAATTTTATAAGTCAATTCTCTATCACAACACGTTATTGAAAAACAGAAAAAATAGTATTAAATTGGATCATTACCTTTACCCTTTTAAGAATTTGGCCCTATATGACCTTGTATGTTCCAAAACATTTTGCGTTTCTTTGCAGATTTTACTGAGTTTTGATGCTTCCTCTTAAAGTGTGGAAACTTGTCAAACAAATAGTTTAATAAAAGCTTATACAATGTCACACATTAAAAAAAAACTAGCTATTCATTATCTGTCACTAGTTCTACAGGTTCCTGGAGACTTAAGAACCATAACTAAGTTGTCACTGAAATTTTTTTATAAATAAACCCAGTCGATATTTTATTTTCTGTCCTTGCACCTAAAATTAATTGTTACTTTTGTTTTACAACCTTTCTTAATTGTTTTAATCCTCTGGAAATGTGTTCATAGCTGTAAGTAACTGCTTTGTATCTCTGAATGAATTAACTTGTGACAAGTGGAGACTGACAGAGTTCTCATTGCAGTTTTAATATCAGAAAGGATTTTAATATCAATTCTGTTGTAAAGGCACAAAACCTGCACCAGGAAGTCTGCACATATATTATAGCTTTCAGGTTTGTCTTGTTATGGGACGTCTGAGTGTGTGGCTAGGTGGGTCTCTGGTTCTTGTGCCTACACTTGGGTTCTTCACTTCTGTTGTCTTGTCCATTTTCTATGTGATAGTAGTGTTTTATCTTATTCTAAGTTACTTTTGGTATGTTTTGATATGATCACCTAGAAGCCTGTGCTTTTATAATGAGAGACAGGAAGGCAGTGGATCCAGATGAGAGGGACTATGGAGTGGATCTGGGAGGAATACAGCGAGTGGAAGCCTAAATTAGGACATTTTAGGAGAGAAAAAGTGAATTTATTTCGAATAAAAGGGGAAATTTTAAGGAAATCCTCCAGAGTGAAATATAATGCAAAAAAATGATGACTCACAGAGATATACTGACACATATTATCTCAGCACTAGGTCGTATGAATATCAGCAGTTATCCACCACTACCTAAGCACTTGGTTCCCATTGGCAATGTCCTGCTACACCTTAACTCTTCCCTACACTGACCTTTCGTCCCCTCTCTCCTTTTGCTTCTGTCTTCACTTTTTTAGTTGCTCTCACTCTACCTAAACGTCTCTGCCAGTACTTGGTGTCTTTCTTCCAAGTCACTGAATCTTATTTGGATTGCATTCTTTGTAGCCTTTCCAAAATGGGTGAAGTTGAGCAGTGTCCTTAGGCTGCACACTTTCTCCCTACCTATTCAACATTGTACTTGAAGTCCTAGCCAGAGCAATTAGACAACAAAAGGAGATCAAAGGAATAAAAATTGGAAAGGAAGAAGTTAAAACATCACTATTTGTAGATGATATGATAGTATATATAAGTAACCCCAAAAACTCCACCAGAGAACTCCTAAACCAGATAAACAACTTCAGTGAAGTAGCTGGATACAAAATTAACTCAAAGAAATCATTGGCCTTCCTATACACAAAGGATAAACAAGCTGAGAAAGAAATTAGGGAAACAACACCCTTCACAATAGTCACAAATAATATAAAATACCTTGGCGTGACTCTAACTAAGCAAGTGAAAGATCTGTATGATAAGAACTTCAAGTCTCTGAAGAAAGAAATCAAAGAAGATCTCAGATGTACAGATCTTCCATGCTCATGGATTGGAAGGAATAATATAGTAAAAATGGGTATATTTCCAAAAGCAATCTATAGATTCAATGCAATCCCCATCAAAATTCCAACTCAATTATTCACTGAGTTAGAAAGGGTAATTTGCAAATTCATCTTAAATAACAAAAAGCCTAGGGTATAAAAAGTATCCTCAATAATAAAAGGACCTCTGATGGGATCACCATCTCTAACCTCAAGCTGTACTACAGAGCAATTGTGAAAAAAAAATGCATGGTACTGGTACAGCAACAGACAGGTAGATTAATGGAATAGAATTGAAGACCCAGAATTGAACCCACACACCTATGGTCACTTAATCTTTGACAAAGGTGCTAAAACCCTCCAGTGGAAAAAAAGACAAATATGAGGGAGAAAACATGAGTGAGACAGATGTACGTTATTACAAATTCCATGGTACAATATGGAAGCAGTTTGAGGAAGTAATTATAGTCACAGAGCAAATAAGCTACAAATCAATCACTTCTTGTATACATTGATGCAAGTGTTAAGCGGGCCCAAACTATGATGTTGGCATTAGCTGCTATCTGATGACACTTTTTCTCTTTTGTTTGGCAGAAAACTGTGGTTTTGTTAAGATAATATAATGTGAAAGTAAAAGAAAAATTTGTGCCAGTAGGACACGTCAAACTTTATCTGACAGTGACAAGATGCTAGGTGATTCCAACACAGAGCAGCCAGGGAAGGGGTTCTTCTGAGCTAAAGAAAGCACACATAAACTGTAGTTAGGACTGCAACATTGCATTATATCCACACCACTGGAGTTCAAATCAGTCAATCAATCTTTGTAGACCCAGCTTCTTTCTAGGAATCCCTGTTCCACATATATAATGGCTCTCCCTCTCTCTACTCTAGCTCCCTGGTATCCAATAAGGTGTTGGTTGAGGGGCCAAGAAGGCAAAGCACATCCTGTAACAAATTCACCAATGACTGTTATACACAGGATGCTGAAAGCTACTCAATCATATTCTTTTAGGGGCAGTCTGGTGAAATGGCCTGTGTACTTGTCTCTGGGACATGTCTCTCATTTCCTTCAGTAGACTCAGTAGCCTCTACATGCTCTTAAGGAAGTAGGGGCAAACTGCAATGAACATCAATCAAGTAAAGTATCCATCATCAAGTAATCCATGCAGATCATTCATGAATATCATTGACATTTGGTTTCTGACAGTTCACAGAAAATTGAATATTCGCATCACAGAGAAGGCCACAAATAGTACTTGTAGTTTAAAAATAATACGGTGGAACAACATTATGAACTAACCAGTACCCCAGAGCTCTTGACTCTAGCTGCATATGTATCAAAAGATGGCCTAGTCGGCCATCACTGGAAAGAGAGGCCCATTGGACACGCAAACTTTATATGCCCCAGTACAGGGGAACGCCAGGGCCAAAAAGGAGAAGTGGGTGGGTAGGGGAATGGGGGTGGGTGGGTATGGGGGACTTTTGGTATAGCATTGGAAATGTAAATGAGCTAAATACCTAATAAAAAATGGAAAAAAATAATACCAGGAATACTTGAATGAAAATTGTCAGCTATTTGTGATCAATCTGGGTGCATATACCTATATTGCCTATCCATTAGAAAGGTCAGAACATTGTTTAGTTACTACATACATAAATGCAGAATGTACCTGTTCATGGGTCTGAGTGTTCATTATTGCTGTGATATCTATTCTTTCAAAACTGTTCTACATATTCAATGTAACATGAATAAGTGCTATAATGTTTATTTTACTTGGGTGTCTAATTACAAACTTCACAGAGAAATGGATAGAGAAAATAAAGCAAGAAACAGAGCAAAGTCAGAGAAGAAGATTGTGTGAAGAGAGACTTTCATAAAGACCTAAGGTTTCTGAGCCAGAATGGTATTGGAATCAAGGTTGACAAGTCAGGAAAGACAGAAATCAGCAGTCCTACTGGCACTCACACATGTGCAGACAACTGCCAACTTGTACCCAATATTTCTCTGTGCATCCCACGCTCAAATCAAACTTGTGCAATAAGGATTATGTGTCAGAGAACAGTACTCAGGTAAGCATATATGCATACCTACAAATATATATTGTGGGTTGGAGGATGGCTCAGTGGTTAAGAGTACTGCATGCTCTTCTCAGAGGTCCTGAGTTCAATTCCCAGCAACCACTTGGTGGTTCACCCCTTCTATAAGGGGATCTGGTTCACTCTTCTGGCATAGTGGTGCACATGAAGGTAGAGCACTCACATACAATAAACTAATAAATATTTAAAAAACAAACATAAGTTAAAATCTATGTATCATATGTAATATCAGTGTATTCAAATGTAAGGTTAGAGAATTTCTAACAGAATGTACAAAGGAAAATCTCTGTCACTGGGTTATAGGTGAAGATTTTACAGACAAGACATCAAATAAAAACCAAAATTGGTGAATTACAGAAGGTGGAATCATTTTTAAAAAAAACTATTATAGCTTTAAAAAAAAAAACTTGCTTGAGGCATGACCAGGCTCGACTAACCAGACTATGGAGGTCTCCATGGAATTATCGTCAAGGTTATAGAGGAACATTGTTGTCATGGTCACAGATGCGCCCTTTTATTATCCTCAGGATCTTATGGAGGTATCCATGGAAATGTGTTCTAGGTTATGACACTCTATGTCGCAAGACACCTAGAAGAAAAGAAAAGCTCTGGAGATGCCGGGAATTGAACCCAGGACCCCATACATGCAAAGCATGTGCTCTACCACTGAGCTACATCCCCAGCTATGGTAGTGGTATGATTATAGCCTATATCAAGATACAATGAACGTAACAGCATTGATAGAGCCTGAAAGGATTCACATCACATCTTTGCATATGATTTATCACTTCTAGATTAGTATATTGATGGGATGTTTAGATTATTTATACTATGAGAAAAACATCTATTTTCAACGGAAATTAAGAGATATCAATAACAAGAAATTTTGTGCTCTGGAAAACATCACAGACTTACTATAAATTGAGGGTATTATGTCAAATTTATTATAATGCGCTTCTGCAGGCTTAGGAAGGTCATACCAATGTGGGGCAGAGGTTGGGAAGATGGCATTGCAAGGTTGGTACAGTGAGGCTGGGGCTGCCTTTAGCCCTGTGTGCCTCCCTTCAGAGCTGCCTACCAGGAGCTTTCTGAGACCCAGATACCAAGGCTGTTGGAATGCAGGATAAAATTTTTTTCTTCAGCAAATATTTACATTTATAAAAGTACCAAGGAAAATAAACCTTGAATATCAGATAGTGTTAAGGGGACAAGCATACAGAGGCGCCTTGATCCCACGCCTGAAGGAAACAGTCTTTTGTCCTCCCCTAGCTTATAAGAAGTATAGTGAAGCGGTGTCTCTCACTACTGCGTTCACGGGCTGTGCATTTGTCTCCCCTGATATGTGGCAATTGAATCTCACACCCAGAGTGCAGCATTATGCTGACGCATTAAAGCTATCTGGTTGGGTAACACAGTGCCACAAAAGGACATCACAGAAAGGAGATTAACAAGTCGTACACTAGCCTAGACTGTGACAGGCGTCATAGCTGCAAAACATCCTCTTATTCTGCTTATGGAGACTGGGGATCCCTGCATCGGACCATGACCAGATGGCTTACATCCCAACCAGCATCAACAGTTCTTTATTCTCCAGTGTTGCTGTCTATGCTCAGTCGTTATTCCTTTTTAAAATTATTCTCATTTTTTAACATTCCAGTCATGGCTCACCCTCGATCCCCCTCCCACAGTTCCTTGTCCTATTCCTCCTCCCTTTTGCCTATTAGAGGGTGCCCCCTCATTCCTCCCACTTCCCTGAGGCCTCAAATCTATCAAGGATTAAACACACTTTGTGCCACTGAGGCCAGACAAGGCAGGCATTTGCTGTATATGAGTCAGGGGCCTCACATTGGCCCTGTATGCTCCTGGTTGGTGTCTCAGTCTCTACGAGCTCCCTGATGATCTGGGTTAGTTGAGTCTGCTGGTCTTCCTATAGGGTCGCTCTCTCTTTAAGCTTTTTCAATCTTTCTGTGATTTCAACCATAGGTTGAATCCAATGGTTGGGTATAAGTATCTGACTCTGCCTCATAGAGCCTCTCAGAGGACAAACTTGTCAGGCTCCTTTGTGTAAGCACACCATAGCATCAGTAATAGAGTCAGGTTCTCCTTCCAACACCAATGAAATGGATCCCAAGTTGGTCTGATCATTGGATGCATTTTCTTTAATCTCTTCTCCATTTTCTTCTCACAGATCTTTTAGACAGGAACATTTTTGAGTCAGAGTTTTTTTTTTTTACTGTATTTTTAAACCCATCTTTCTATAGGAGTTGGACACTTTGAGTTCCCTCTCACCATCGTTGGGCATTTTGCCTAAGGTCACCTTCAATCAGTCCGGAGAGTCTCATACCTCCTGGGTATATGGATGTCCCCCTAATTTTCACTACCAGAGGCTACATATTTCAATTCATTCTCTTAGCTGTCTGGGCTTCTCTCATGTCCCCTCGCATATCTGACCCTGTTCCTCCTTTCCCCTCTTCCTCTCTTCTCCCATTCAGGTCCTTCCCTCCCTCTGCCTACTTGATCATTATCTTCCTCTTTATAAGTGAGATTAAAGCCTCCTTACTTGGCCTTTCTGCATGTTACTATAGGATGTGAACAGCCTATATGTCCATAGGCTGTATCCTAGGTATTCTGTTGTCTTTGGCTAATATCCACTTATCAGTGAGTACTTACCATGCAAGTACTCTGGGGTCTGAGTTACCTCATTCACAATGTTATTTTCTAGTTTATCCATGTGTCTGACAAATTCATAATGTCCTTTGTTTAAAAAAAAACCCGAATAGAATTCCCTTGTGTAAATTAACCACATATTCTATTTCCATTCTTTGTTGAGGGACATCTGGGTTGTTTCCAGATTATGGCTATTATAAATAAGTCTGCTATGAACATGGTGGATCACCTGTCCTTGTGGTATGGTGGGGTGTCTTTTGGGTATATAACTAAGAGTAGTATGGGTGGTAAAGTAACTGAGATAGAAGAACCAACTCCATTTTTTTTCTCTTTTTTTTATTAGGTATTTTCCTCGTTTACATTTCCAATGCTATCCCAAAAGTCCCCCATACTCACCCACCCCCAATCCCCTACCCACCTACTCCCCCTTTTTGGCCCTGGCATTCCCATGTACTGGGGTATATAAAGTTTGCAAGTCCAAAGGGCCTCTCTTTCCAGTGATGGCTGACTAGGCCATCTTTTGATACATATGCAGCTAGAGACAAGAGCTCTGGGGTACTGGTTAGTTCATATTGTTGTTCCACCTATAGGGTTGCAGTTCCCCAACTCCATTTTTAAATTAGATGTTTTCTTAATTTACATTTCAAATGTTATCCCCTTTCCTAGTTTCCTCTCCAAAAATCCCCTATACCCTCACACCCGCCCTATGCCCCAACCTACCCACTCCCACTTCCTGGCCCTGGCATTCCCCTATGCTCGGGCCTAGAGTCTTCACAAGAACAAGGGCCTCTGCTCACACTGATGGCATACAAGTCTATCCTCTGCTACATATGATGCTAGAGACATGAGCTCTGGGAATACTGGTTAGTTCATATTGTTGTTTCTCCTATAGGGCTGCAGACCCCTTCAGCTCCTTGACAACTTTCTTTAGCTCCTTCATTGGAGACCCTGTGTTCGATCCAATAAATGACTGTGAACATCCACTTCTGTATTTGCCAGGCACTGGTATAGCCTCACAGGAGATAGCTGTATCAGTCTCCTGTCAGCAAAATCTTGTTGGTCTATGCAATAGTGTCTGGGTTTGGTGGTGGTTTATGGAATGGATCCCCTGATTGGGCAGTCTCTGGATGGTCTTTTCTTCAGTCTCAGCTCTGGACTTTGTCTCTGTAACTCTTTCCATGGGTATTTTGTTCCCCATTCTAAGAAGAAATGAAGTATTCACACCTTGGTCTTCCTTTTTCTTGAGTTTCATATGTTTTGTAAATTGTATCTTGGTTATTCTAAGATTATGGCTAATATCTACTTAGCAGTGAATGCATATCATGTGTCTTCTTTTGTGATTGGATTATATCACTCAGTATGATATCCTCCATTTGCCTAAGAACTTTATAAATTCATTGTTTTTATAGCCGAGTAGTACTCCATTGAGTAAAGGTACCACATTTTCTATATCCATACCTCAGTTGAGGGGCATCTGGGTTCTTTCCAGATTCTAGCTATTATAAATAAGGCTGCTATGAATATAGTGGAGCATGTGTCCTTATTACAATTTGGAACATCTTCTGGGTATATGCCCAGGAGAAGTGTTGCTGAATATTCCAGTAGTAATATCTCAAATTTTCTGAGGAACTGCCAAACTGATTTCCAGAGTGGTTATACCACCTTGCAATGCCACCAGCAGTTGAGGAGTGTTCCTTTTTCTTCACATCCTCTTTCTCTTTCTACACATTCTCTCCAGCATCTGCTGTCACTTGAGTTTTTGAATTTAGCCATTATGAATGGTGTGAGGTGGAATCTCAGGGTTGTTTTGATTTGCATTTCTCTGATGATTAAGAATGTTGAACATTTTTTCAGGTGCTTCTCAGCCATTACATATTCCTCAGTTGAGAATTCTTTGTTTAGCTCTGTACCTCCTTTTTGAAATGGGGTTATTTGGTTTTCTGGAGTCCAGCTACTTGAGTTCTTTGTATTTATTGGATATTATTCCCCTATTGTGTTTTGGTTTGGTAAAGATTCTATCCCAATCTGTTGGTGGCCTTTTTGTCTTATTGACGGTGTCTTTTGCCTTACAAAAGCTTTGCAATTTTATGAGGTCCCATTTGTCGATTCTTGATCTTACAGCACAAGCCATTGCTGTTCTATTCAGGAATTTTTCCCCTGTGCCCATATCTTCGAGGCTTTTTCCCACCTTCTCTTCTATAACTTTCACTTTGTCTGGTTTTATGTGGAGTTCCTTGATCCACTTAGATTTGACCTTAGTACAAGGAGATAGGAATGGATCAAGTCACATTCTTTTACATGATAACAGCCAGTTGAGCCAGCACCATTTGTTGAAAATGCTGTCTTTTTTCCACTGGATGGTTTTAGCTCCTTTATCAAAGATCAGGTAACCATAGGTGTGTGGGTACATTTCTGGGTCTTCAATTCTATTCCATTGATCTACCTGTCTGTCGTTGTACCAGTACTATGCAGTTTTTGTCACAATTGCTCTGTAGTACAGCTTGAGATCAGGGATGGTGAGTCCATCAGAGGTTCTTTTATTACATCAAAACATACCAAAAGTAACTTAGAATATGTTAAAACACTACTATCACATAGAAAATGGACAAGACAACAGAAGAGAAGACCCCAACTGTAGGCACAAGAACCAGAGACACAGCTATTTACACACTCAGACGTCCCATAAGATAAACCTGAAAGCTATAATATATGTGCAGGCTTCCTGGTGCAGGTTTTGTGCCTTTACAACAGAATTGGTATTAAAATCCTTTCTGATATTAAAACTGCAATGAGAACTCTGTCAGTCTCCACTTGTCACAAATTAATTGATTCAGAGATACAAAGAAGTTACTTACAGCTTTGAACACAATCCCAGAGGTAGTTAAACAATTAAGAATGATTGTAAAACAGAAGTAACAATTAATTGTAGGTGCAAGGACAGAGATAAGATATTGACTGGGTTTATTTATAAAAAAATTTCAGTGACAACTTAGTTATGGTTCTTAAGTCTCCAGGAACCTGTAGAGCTAGTGACAGATAATGAATAGCTAGTCTTTTTTTTAATGTGTAACATTGTATAAGCTTTTATTAAACTATTTGTTTGACAAGTTTCCTCACTTTAATAGGAAGCATCAAAACTCAGTAAAATATGTAAAGAAATGCACAATATTTTGTAATATACAGGGTCATATGGAACAAGGTTGTTAAAAGGGGAAGGTAGCGATCCAATTTAAGAGGGTTTTTTTCTGTTTTTCAACAATGTAATATGATACAGAATTGACTTACAAACTTTGCCAGTCTTAATACCTGTGAGTAACAAGCATGTTGACAAAGGGATCATAGACATGCTCCTCTTCCCAGTTTCTCAAATAAAATAAAATATTTAGAGTATACATAACAAAAGAGGTAAAAATCCTCTACAATAAAACTTTAAATGTGTGAAGAAAGAGATTAAGGAAGGTACTAGAATTTGAACACCTCCCAAGCATATAACTTGGTAGAATTAACCCTGTGAAAAAAGACCTTCTTACCAAAACAATTCACTGATTCAATGAAATCACAATCAACATCCTCATCTCATTCTTCACATAAATTGAAAGAAAATCCCCCAATTGATATGGAACAACAGGAGACTCAGAAGAGTCAATAGTCCTAGATAAATGTCTGTTTCTAGGCATTCTACTTGTTTTAAGTGCTATTTGCATCTGTCTTAGGCCCCAACTTTTATATATCTGTTTCTATTGTATCATTGAGTTTTTAGTCAGTGTACTTTCAATCCTCCATTGTACTCATTTTCCTCTTCTTCCATTTAGGAAGCCTTATGTATAATAGTCAGAAGCTGGAAAGAACCCAGATGCCCCTCAACAGAGGAATGGATACAGAAAATGTGGTACATCTACACAATGGAGTACTACTCAGCTACTAAAAACAATGAATTTATAAATTTCCTATTCAAACGGATGGATCTGGAGGATATCATCCTTAGTGAGGTAACCCAATCACAAAAGAAAACTGATAAGTGGATATTAACTCAGAAACTTAGACTACCCAAGATACAATTTGCAAAACACATGAAACTCATGAAGAAGTAAGACCAAAGGGTGGATACTTCGATCCTTCCTAGAAGGGGGAACAAAATACTCATGGAAGAAGTTACAAAGACAAAGGTCGGAGCTGAGACAGAAGAAAGGACCATCCAGAGACTGCCCCACCTGATCATCCACCCCATATATAACCACCAAACCCAGACACTATTGCATACGCCAGCAAGATTTAGCTGACAGGACCCTGATATAGATATCTCTTGAGAGGCTATGCCAGTGTCTGGCAAATACAGAAGTGGATGCTCACAGTCATCTATTGGATGGAACACAGGGCCTGTAATGAAGGAGCTAGAGAAAGTATCCAAGGAGTTAAAGGGGTCTGCAACCCTATAGGTGGAACAACAATATGAACTAACCCCCAGAACTGTGTATCTCGTTGCATATGTAGCAGAGGATGGACTAGTTGGCCATCAATGGGAGGAGAGGCCCTTGGTATTGTGAAGATTATATGCCCTAGTACAGGGGAATGCCACGGCCAAGACGCAGGAGTGGGTGGGTTGGGAAGCAGGGTGGGGGGAAGGTATAGGGGACTTTCAGGATAGTATTTATAGGTGAATGAAGAAAATATCTAATAAAAAAAAGAAGAAAGGGAACAAAAGACAACAAAGCAAGAGAGAACAACAACAACAACAATATAGGGAAGGAAGATAAAATCCTCTAGCCAGCTGCATATGAAAAAAATCATCTGACACATCTATAAAGGAAAATGCTATACTACTGTTCAGAATTTTCCACTTAATTACCATCTCTCATACCTGTTTGACAGAGGGAAAACTGGGGTCAGAGAGTGCACACTATATTCTGTCCTATCTCACCCTCCTCAATACGCTCCCCCGCAATGGCTCCAGTGCACCCCAGAACCGAGCAGATCCCCCCCGAAGAAGAGTAATGTTCCCAAGTCTGTCTCCTGCTGCACGCAACACACTGGCCATAAATCCAGAAGTGGGAGTGAGCCTACCTGGGTCTGGGATCCCTGCATCTGTCTTCCCACCCTCAGGGATGTTCAACTGCTCACCTCTGGGAACCCATAAGCTTGGCTACAGAGAATGCAGCTTGCACTACATCCCTGGGTTGGCCATTGAAAAGAGTGTGCACAAAGACCTCAGGTTTCCCTGACAACCACAATGCTCTTCCCCTCTCTCTTCTTAGTAGGTAGGAATGCTCTGCCCATCCCTCCCTTCCTTTCTCTCTAAGCAGAAGTCATTCGCCCTTGTTACCTATAACCTGAGAAAGCATGCCCACTAGGAAACTCCCACTGGCCTGAAAGCAGCGATTTGCTCAAGTTGTGATCAAAACCTTCCTATAATTGCTAGGCCCCGGCATAGTCTCACAAGAGACAGCTCTATCTGGGTCCTTTCAGCAAAATCTTGCTGGTGTATGCAATGGTGTCAGCGTTTGGAAGCTGATTATGAGATGGGTCCCCAGATATGGCAGTCTCTAGATGGTCCATCCTTTCGTCACAGCTCCAAACTTTGTCCCTGTAACTCCTTCCATGGGTGTTTTGTTCCCAATTCTAAGAAGGGGCAAAGTGTCCACACTTTGGTCTTCGTTCTTCTTGAGTTTCATGCGTTTAGCAAATAAGTTTTGG
Organism: Mus musculus; assembly: GCF_000001635.26. NCBI lineage: Eukaryota > Metazoa > Chordata > Mammalia > Rodentia > Muridae > Mus > Mus musculus. The sequence goes on along the minus strand of NC_000086.7, from coordinate 136,349,924 downwards.
TTTCTCTGTATTGTTATTGGGAACTAGCAAAGTAAAGAAATATAACCATCGAAAACAAACAAACAAAAAACAACAACAAAAAAAAAAACCTTCCTATAGACATGACCAGGCTGGACTCTCCAGATGATGGAGGTCTTCATGGAAATATCTCCAAGGTATAGAGCAACATTTTTGTCATGTCATAGATGAGCTCTTTTATCATCGTGAGGAGGCTATGGAGGTCTCCACGGAAAGACCCAGAGGGGGGGAAAGAAAAACCTTGTAGATGTTGGGAATTGAACCCGGGACACTATGCCTGCAAGGGCACAGGCGCTACAACTGAGCTACATCACAAGGACAGCCAACAGACTGATTTTAACCTATATCAAGACATAAAGGTTTAAGCCACATTCATAGGACCTGAAAGAATCTACATCTCATCTTTGTTTATGATTTATGGCTTTTTAGTTTAGTATTTTTATGGAATTTTTAGGTTATTTACTATAAGAAAAGAATCTATTGAAAATGGAAAGAAAATGATATTAATAACAAGAATTTTGGTTCTCTGCAAAACATGTGAGACCTACAATAAAGTCACTGTATCATGTCAAATTCCTTATAATGTCTTTCTGCAGGGTTAGGAAGATCAGGCCAAGATGGGCCAGAGGTTGGGAAGAGGGCATTGCAAGGTTGGATACAGTGAGGCTGGGACTGTCTTTAGCTTTCTGTGCCTCCCTTGGGGGAAGGCTACCAGGAGCTCTCTGAGACCCAAACTGTACAGCAGCATGAATATAGGATGAAATTATTTCTTCAGAAAAAAAGTACATTTATAAAGGTACCGAGGAAGGATAAACTGTGAAGATCAGACAGTGTTATGGCGACAAGCATACAGATGTGCCTTGATCCCACCCCTAGAGGAAACAGTCTTTTATCCTTGCCCTTAGCTTATAAGAACTGCAGTGAAGCCCATTTTCTTCACTACTGTGTTCACAGGCTGTGCATTTGGATCAGCTGCTATTTGGCAGCTTGAGCCACTGAAGTCCAAGGTGCAGCATTGTGTTGATGTCATAAAGCTATTTGGCTGGATAGCATACGGGCACAAAAAGAAGTAGACCTCAGAAAGGAGATTAACACACAGTGCAATAGCCTAGGTGATGGCGAGAAGACTGTGACAGGCATCATAGCTGCAGACGCCCTTGTATTCTGCTTATGGAGAGTGTGGTTTCTGCGTCTGACCATGTCAGATGTTTCACATTCAAACCCACAATCTAGGGTCCTTTGGTCTCCAATATGGCTGTCGATGTTCAGTCATTTCTTCTTATTCCACATGGCACAAATATATGTGTTGTGTGGAACTTCTCATCCAGCATTGTGAACAGGCTGGTTCAAGAGCAGTTTGTGCCTGTGTGCCTGTCTGAATGTTTCCCTCCAATTTTGTCAATTATGTGTGTAAAGTTGCCACAGGAAGATAAGGACCTACAGTTGGCACATTGGGAACAATCATGACAATTCATGCTGCCATCTGCACCAAGATCTCGGAGGGGAGGCTCACTATCGTCTTCCTCCCCGTTTTCACCTTCACGGTAGGCAATGCCTTAAAAGCCATCATTGCCATGGATACACCTGGGGTGATCCTGGGATGGAAACTTTTGACTCTGGAGCTGCATCATGGCGAGCTCTCTTAGGATATGGTATATCATGTATTGTCATGAATTCATTTGGAAGAACAGGGAGCCTCTAGTGAAAGTCTGGTATAAAATATACTTCTTTGTCTGGTGCCCCCTGTCAGAGGCCACGACATGGAATTGTTGAAGGAACATCATGATTGGAAAGAGCAAGTGTTGCTTAGGAGACTGTGCTCTCAAATCTGTCTTGCACCCTTTACCCAAAGGCCATGAGTGATGCCTGTTGAAGCTTCATAACTGTTTGGGAAATGTTGATCCAGACCCTTGCTCCTCAGAGACTGTGGGTGTTAGACAATCACTGGTGTATTGTGCTAGGGAAAGAACAGTTGATAGTATTTTTTATTAGATATCTTTCATTTAAATTTCATGGAACTGTTCTTGCAAATATTATTTTGTATTTTAAGGATGATATAACCTAGAAAAATTTATCCTAGATAAATTTGTGATAACTGTGTTGCTGGATCACAGCATCTTTCTGGATGCTGAAAGACATCTATAGACTACTCAATAATACTGCCAAATTATTATTATTATGCAAAAATGCTATTATAGATACTGTTTAGAAAATAAGGACAAAACAATAATCTCTTAGAGTACAGATGCAAGTTGTATTTTAAATACTTTTATCTGTGTTTGACTACATTCAAAACACAGACACATTTGGACTCCTGAATGTAGCACCTATGGCCTTAAACAATTGCTTTGTCTGTCACAGTTAGCAAGTTGGGTTCCTATAAAATTTTCATATTTGGAAAGCTTTTGTAAGGTCATATAATTCTCCTGAAGCCACAATAGTCTAATGGCTCACAGAAGTGTCAACACATGGGCCATTCACTTTCAGTCCAATGATTCCGCTGGAGCACAATTGCACAGAATGATTTTGAAACCCTTAGTCAAGTTGATTCTTTGAAAAGTCTTTGTACAGCAGTTGATACACTGACAAGTGTGGAACGTAAAACCATGCCAGGAACTTTCGAAATGTAGAGCAGGTTGAGACCCAGAGACTCGGTGGGCACACACCTGAGGCTTAGGTGATTCCCAGCTCCCTGCCAGGCTCCTGACATGCCATGTAGCTCACATAAAAGAAAAGTGTTCTATGATCATGTAGGCACACACAAAAATTTCTCCATGCTAATGAGGTACCTAGAGGCCTGGAGGGCTTAGCCAATAAGCTTCCCTTCTCAGACATTCCTCCCTGCAAAAAGTCTTCAATGTCAGTCCCATCCTGAGAAGTGGAGTATGGTTTTATACATCTATTTTCTGTCATGAAAATAAACTGTTTAGAACTGTGGACTGTCTCTCCATTAAGATCCACCATGGGGAGCCATGAAGAAGACCTTCCGAGTTGCAGCCTAGTCTCCTGTAGAAGGTCTCTCTGTGTACCCAATCACAACAGCCCCCAATCCTGCATTCACCAAGACTGCACCTGCCAAGATAAGGACAATCACCCCACATGAGACAAGCTGGAACTCCCACTCCCCTTATCTCCTGACCCCAAGCTAGGCATTGTCCCCAGCCCTCTGGCCCTGGCTCTGTTCTCTGCCTTTCTGTAACTCCCAACAGTGCCTGGATGTCCAAGTGTCTAAGATCCCAATGTCCCTGGCCTTGTCGCAGGCCCCAGGGAACTCTGAACCCCCTCTGACTTTCCCACATCTCAGACTGTACTTTTCCCACACCTGCAGTGGTGCCTTGGCACTTCCCTACAGCCCAAGACAGGCCCTGGAGGAGATTACAGATAAGTGCAATCAAACTCCCCAGGTTCTGCCTCCCCAAGAGGCTGTGCCCAGTGGTAGAGCAGACTTGGGCTCACAACCCTACAGAAAATAAGGGATAAGAGGAGAAAAGTCTTCAGGGGAAAATAGAAAAGCATCATAAAGTACATAACATATAAAATCATAAGTGGGTGTGTAGCAGTTACTGTTTTATTGCTGTGATAAAAAACCATTACCAAGGCAAGTGGTTAAAGGATGGATTTATTCAATTTATAATTCCTGAGGGATGAGAGCTCATCAAGGTGAGGAAGTGCCTATGGCAGCAAGCAGTAGACATGGTTCTCTGAGCTCACATCTCAAATGACATCAGGAAGCCAAGAGAGTGAATTTGAAAAGCTGAGTCTTTTAGCTTTTAAAACATGACCCTAATGACATATTTTCTTTAGCAAGGCCATACCTCCTAAGACTCCCCCAAACAACCACCAACTGGGGACCAAGTATTCAAATGCCTGAGAACAGGGGAGACATCTCATTCCAACCACCACTGGATAACTATTGAAGGAAGAAAGAAACCACTAGGTGGAAGTCATGGGATCTGGGATGTCAGCAGAGGAGGATAAACAATATGGAAAAAGGAAGGCTGGAGTGATGGCTTAGCAGTTAAAGGAACTGGCTGCTATAACAGAGGACCTGTGTTCAATTTCCAGATCCACATGCAAGCTGACAACTATGTGTAACTCTCCTGTCCAAGTAGGATCTAACACGCTCTTCTGAATTTTACAGGAACCAGACGTGTATGTGGTGCACAGACATATGTGCAGACAAAAGAGCCGTGGGCATAGAAATAAGTAAATATGTAAGGAAAGGCATGAATGAAAATGACATAATGAATCTCTTTGTATGATAACTTTTAAGCCTAGTGAAGTATGTATACTGATCAGCATATGCATATTTCTGTAGATTCTGTGTTTTTTCTGTTAGTGATTTCTGTTTTAATTCTTCCATATTTAATAAAACAAACTATGTTTATTGATTTGCATATGTTACCATTTGCATTTCAAAATGAAATGTGGTATATTTTAGAGGAGATTCTGTGGGGTGCCAAGAAGAATGTGTGGTATATCTACTAATAAAATATTCTGTAGGGGTCTCTTAAGTCCATTCTATATATAGTCTAGTCTAGCTCTGATGTTTCTTTGTTCGTTTTAATTTGAATGATGTGATGTTTTATTTGGATTGTCAAAAGGACCTATAATCATGAAGAAAAGGATCCTGTGGACATGCCTTTGAGGGATTATCTAGATTAGCTTTGCCTCTGGGTGTGTCAGTCAGGGATTTCTTTTGGTGGGGGGTGGGAATTGGCTTAACTGAGGTAGGCAAACTCACCCTAAATGTGGGAGTCACATTTTATGACCTGGGTTCCTGGGCTGAATTAAAAAGTGAAAGGGGTTGTAAGTAGGAATATTCATCTCCCTCTGCTTCCCAATTGTAGATGCAGAATTACTAGCTGTCTAAAGCTCCTGTTCCCATCACTCTCTGCTGTAATGGACCACACTATAGAATGGTGAGCCAAGTTTAAAACCTTTATTTTTTTTTGTTTGTTTGTTTTCAAATTTTTTATTTGGTATTTTCTTCATTTACATTTCAAATGCTATCCCGAATGTCCCCCAAATTCTCCCCCAGCTCCCCTACCCACCCATTTCCACTTCTGGGACCTGGTGTTCCCCTGTACTGGGGCATATAAAGTTTGCAAGACCAAGGGGCCTCTCTTTCCACTGATGGCCGACTAGGCCATCTTCTGCTACATATGCAGGAGCTCCGGGGTACTGGTTAGTTCATATTGTTGTTCCACCTATAAGGTTGCAGACCCCTTTAGCCCCTTGGGTACTTTCTCTAGTTATCCCATTGGGGGCCCTGTTTTCCATGCAATAGCTGACTGTGAGCATTCACTTCTGTGTTTGCCAGGCATAGCCTCACAAGAGACAGCTATATAAGGATCCTTTCAGCAAAATCTTGGTGGCATATGCAATGGTGTCTGCATTTGGAGGCTGATTATGGGATGGATTCCCGGGTGCGGCAGTCTCTAGGTGATCTATCCTTTTGTCTCAGCTCCAAACTTTGTCTCTGTAACTCTTTCCATGGGTGTTTTGTTCCCAATTCTAAGAAGGAGCAAAGTGTCCACACTCTGGTCTTCGTTATTCTTGAGTTTCATGTGAAAAACCTTCATTTTTATGTTGCTCTTGCCAGGGTATTTTAGTACAAAAAACAGACAAGGAACCAACACAGGAAGCCTTGCTAATGAAGAAAAATGAAATATCACTACTGATATTGAAATTGTTATTGAAATTACTAATTGTTATTGTACCAGTACCTATATGACTTTTTACATTAGTGTTTATTATATGAAACTGAGAGTCCAAAGATTTGGAATCTTCATGTTCATAATAGTTATATGTTCTTGATAGATTAGTAAAAATTCTTTTTACTAATTAACATTTAGCTACTATCTTTATTCTCTTTAATTTTGATTGAAAGTCTACTTCATCACATATCACAATAGCTACTGGCTTATTTTCCATAGATACTCACTTGTTAGATTGCCTTCCATCCTTTCACTCTTTGTCTATAAGTGGCTGTGCCAATCAATTGTGTTTCTTTCAGACATCAGAACAATTGCTCCGATTTTCAGCCCTGCCAGCTAGTCTTCATTTCTTTACTTGTGTGTAGAACTCGTTTATGTTTAAAACTATCATTTAGAGATGTTTAGGACTGACGGGATGGCTCAGATGTTAAGAGCACTGCCTGCTCTTCTGAAGGTCCTGAGTTCAATTCCCAGTAACCACATGGTAGCTCACAACTATCTATAATGAGATCTGGTGCCGTCTTCTACCCTGCAGGATACATGCAGGCAGAATGCTATACACATAATACACACACACATATACATATACATGTATATGTGTGTGTATACACACACACACACACACACACATATAATGTGTTTAAATTTCCTTGTGATTTTGTTGGTTCTCTTTTTTTTAGATTTTTTTTCTGCTTATTTTATCTTTTATTGGAATTGATGGACTTCTTCATAGTTCTCTGTTCTCATAATCCTCCAATAAAACCTATTCTTCTTGTGCTTTCATGATGAAAACTGTCATCCTTTATGCGTTTGCTTGAAATGTCATTAATACTTGGTAAATAATAAAAGATATCTCTGGTAGATATGGTCATCGCGGTTGATAACACCCTCACTCTTAAAACATTAAAGATGATGTTCTGTGCTTTTTCTACCTGTAAAGGGTTCCAGTGAGAGATTTGGTGTTACTGTGATTTTTCTGCCTTGGCATGTCACTCTTTGGTCTTATTGACCTAAAGCTCTTAATATTCTTTCCTTGATGGTATTTTTAAAATTTTGAGTATTCTATACAATGGAAAGTTTCTTCTCTATGGAATGCTAAGTGTCTCTTGACATTAGTATTCAGTTGTCAGGGACTGGCCAGGAATCATGGGACTTTACTAATACTGGTGTGTTTACTGAAGAGACTGCTTAGGTTACAGGCATTGTCTGTAAATTCTTGTATTGGGGACCTCCCATTAGATTGTATCTGTAATCCCCTCCCTTTTACAGGCATATCTACTATCACCTTTCCTTGAAGAAAGGAGTTCAGTGTTACGTCCTCTTTGGAAGAAGACGAAGGTCTAAGGCCACATTCCTCAGAGAAACAAGAGATCATGTAGAATAGAAACAAATACCCAACTAGGCAATAATAAATGTCCCAAGCTAACCTGTTCAAAGTAGGACTACATGGGAAATACACAGTGAGTCATAACTCTGCATCATAGTCTAGCATAGTCCTACCTCCATGGCTCTGAGGCAGGCTTGACAGCAATGTGATCATTCTTCTGAACAGGTTAGGTGGTGGTGCCTAATCCTTTGCCTTCCTCAAACTTATCAACTACATAAGTGTGGGCCCAGAGAATGGAACATTTCCTTTTCTTCATGGCCACCTTGAAGGCTAGGGTGAAGTGTATGGGCTCATTTATTTTTTACTTTTCTTCCAGAAAGCCCTAATCATAGTGGTCTATGTTGTCTTCACTTGCAAAGGTATATGCCTGGACACCTAGATCAGACAGAAAAGGTCTTAGGTCATTTGAATTAGAAGGGTAGAATTTTTGGTCCCAAAGGACAGAGAAATGTTATGACATTTACTTGGTCAAAGGAGGTGGTTCTAGAAATGATAATGAAAGTCATAGAATACTATAGTGTGTAGGTGTTTTTCTTAATGAGCTATGCTAAATTCGTCTAGATTCCAGCATTGGCAGTCTTGAGCACTCTGTTTGGTCAGCCCCAAACAGCCATCTTGTCCTGATTCTTATGGCCAGTCTGTTACTAAGCCACTGTCCTGGTCAAAACCTCACCCCAAACTAGCTCTCTTTCCTCTTGTTTCCTCTTGTTAAGCTGACTGGGCCAGTCTTTTCTGAAATGTCTGGAGGTGACACTTACAAATCCCAGGCCATCCACCCCATGGCCAACAGTGGATATGCTCTCTTCAACCTGTGATCCTCTGTGTTTACCTCTCCCCTGGAGCTCTGTCCTTTGATTAGTCTTCCCATTCCAAAGCCTGGCTGAATCCTCCCCAGCTATGTTCTTTCACTCGGGACCACCTAAGTGCTGCGAATGGAAAACACTAGACATTCTTAGTTTAAATTCAACAGATGACACAACTGCTGGCTGTGGAATCTATAGTCCTAAACTCATCAACTATTTTATGTTAGTAATCTTCTGGTGGCAGAGGTTGCCACCGGGTCTAACAATTCCCCATCTACATCTTGGCTCTTCTTGTTCCCCACCTCACCATAAAAAAAGGCTGTTTTCCTCCCGAGTCCCCTCTTCCTCTCTCTAATCCTGAAGGCCCGCCTTCTCCTCTTTGACAACAATTGACATCTTTTAATCTTTATTAGCCAATCAATTAATGAGGGGAGATTCCCCTACAGAATACCACCTTTTTCTGTAGCTCCCATCATCTGAAGATTTTGTGTTAAGCCACTTTAAGAGAAAGGGAAATTGAGAATTGTGCCCACTTTGGCATAGCATGAAGTTTTGAGGAACACTTGTGGATGAAACCCACCTAGTGAAAAATGACATGGGCTGAACTGTTTTTAGAATACAAGGTTTTTAAGATTTGTATAAATAACTTATCTGTTATAAAGATAATTAACCCAGCTAAACCACAAAACCATCAACTCAATTTATCTAAATTCCATTTTACTAGTAAAACAAGTAAAATCTGATTTACCAATCTTTACATAGAACTGCAGAGGAAGCTGAAAAGCAAGGCCTACTTTTAAAAAATAATGCATCAAATTATGAGTTTTGGGGTCCTTTGACTAGTGACCTATGGTTGTGGTATCTCTTTTCATACTCATGGTGTAAAGCCCAGAAGGCAAGGCTCTGACCTTTTTAATGCTCATCTGTAATAATCCTGTTTATTTAAAACATAGCCACTTGTGAACATTTACAGTGGGACTATCTACATCATTTCCTTTTTTTTTTCTATATTTCAGCACTTCCCGTAGCCCCATTCCAAGCAAAGAAAATTTCATAATTCTTTTTTTTTAACTAGGCAAAGAATTTTATTAACCCTTTCCAAACCTTATTCCCATGCTTCTTCAGCTTTATTTGCCGCAAAGAATGAATTAGGTATAAGCGAAAACTGAAAAGAGCTGCAGTGTCCGGGGGGCTCGGGCTTAACAATATTAGAGATCTAGATTTTATCAGATCCATAATGAACCAAAAAATTTAAAAAGCAGTCATGATATAAAATAGCAGCTCCTGTAATTTCTGCGAGGATCACTTTCTTCAGAAGTTGCTTCAATTCAGTTGGCCTCATTCTTAGAAGCCTCATCAAAATTCTCCACCAGATCTGGAACTTCATCATCATCAACCTCTCCAGTAGCAAGTGGCGCTTTTCCATCCACAGATTGTTTGGGCAGAGCTTCAGCCAGGCTCCTTAAACTAGTCAGACCGTCTGCACTGAGCTGGTTGGGGATGCTGGGAAGCATTTCTGTCCGCTGCCTTGTCTCAGCATGGCCTGTAATGGTGAAGGTGTTTGCTGCCAGAGATGCCTGAACTTTAGGGTTGTTAAAATGGATCACAGTTCGTTGGTTTGTAAACATGTTCACCTCTTCAGTACCAGAGATATTGTTTACTCCTAACTTCTCTAAGGAGAACTGCAGTTTTTATCGTCTGCTGTAGCTGTTCTCTGAACCACCTTCTTCTTTCTACGAGCAGTTCCTTTCCCACCAAGGCGCACTTGTGCCTGCAGTTTGGTGAGTTTCTCCTGGTTCATGATCGTTTCTTTCATCTTGTCGGAGTGGAAATGTCGCTGTGCGGGGAACTAAGGTTCACGCTCAGGGGGTCTCAGGCAGACCAGAAGGCGCACACACGCGGGGACACAAGAGGGCAGCTAGAGAGAGGCCGGAAGTAACGCCTTCATAATTCTTTTAAAGTGCATACTGTTATTTTTTCTTGATGTTATTTAGTTATATACATTTTTGATCCCATGAATATTTATTTTCCTTGCAAAAGTATATCATCAAAATAAAGAGATGTCTGAGGTTGCTTCAGTGTTCAAGTCTGCTTGTTTTCTTTCTTTTTTCCAGCTTTTGTTCAGTTATCCTAAAGATGACTATGTTTTATAAATACCCATGACCGTCCCAACAGTAAGGCAGCTACACTTCTTCCTGGGAAGAAGAGACTGTGGGAACGGTTGCTGAGGCTGCTTCTCAAACTGCACTTTCCCAACAAGAGCCTCCCATGAAGTTCCATGGGATACCACACAGATGGGGCAAGATGGAAGTGGGTTTAAATACATTTTGCTTTAAATTGCCAGAGAAGACAAAGATGATATGTTTGGTCACCCACTGCTCAAGTCAGTGTACAACATGACCGTGACCATCCGACATGCCTGCTGTTTCCTGCAGTGCCTCGCATACAGCAGCTGCATGTCTTCTCATAGCACTGGCACCAAAGGACAAAGGACAGGAGGAGGAGGAAGGGGAGAGCACAGTTTCATTTCATTTATGCTTTCTACCTTACGGCATTGCTTTTCTCAGGTCAGGCTTAAAAAAGGAACATGATTGTGCTTGCTAAAAGGGAAAAAGGACATTAGTTAACAAAAGTCTATTACACTATATGTATAAAAATATAAGAAGATAATGGAAAAATCAAAGCAGATGTGAGAGATCTGTACATTAGGAAAGGCTTGCTGAGTGCACTATGGATTGTACAGACACATGGCTTTATCTCACACCTAGATGCTGGCTTCACGTCCTCAGAGAAGACCGAGGATAAGGCCAAAAGTACCCCAGATTTGGGACATTTCCCACATCTACTGGCACTATGTGGCAGCAGAGGTTGTAGTCAAGCCTTGTTCTTTTTTTGTGTGTATGTAGTATTTCACCAAAAGCTTTAAAAACACACAAAAAAATGATCATCCTGTTCCTTCCTCCCAGCAAGATCAGTGGTGACAAGAAAGGAGAAATCCTGGGAACACCTAGGCATTGAAATGGTGACACTGGACATGGACACTGGACATGGACAGGCAGCAGGCAGCCCTGTCTCTCAGGTCACTTTTCAGGTGATGAGTGTCACTGCCCATGACATTAGACTGAGGTATCTTTAGCTCTGTGGGCTGACACTCAACACAGCACACCACTGTCTCATCACACCTTCAACTTGACTAACTACTATGTGGCAGTGAAACTTCCCTGATGACAGGCGATGTTCTTGAACTTTAGATATGGTTTCAGAGGAATTGTGGCCTTTGGCTCAGAAATGCTGAGGCATCTCACACTGTTCACAGTGGGTTAAGGCTGTATGATTCAGAAGCAGACAGGCAGTGCAATTCCCCTGAGCACCCTTCTTATCCTCTGTGTCTTGGATCTCTGGCGTTTTGATGGTGAACCTTGGATCTTTGGGTTTTGGTGGCACAGGGCCTACAAATCCAATACTGTCATAAAAGTTATGAATAGTGCTGGGGTGAAAATGTGGTCCTTGGGATTGGAAAAGATCAATTTCTTTGGTTAAGCAGTCAATGTCAATCTGGAGTTGTCTATTACAATTTCTCAACTGGTGCATTTCTTTGAGTGAAGGTATTTGGGATATGGAATTTGATCTCTTCAGGTACCTTTGAGTTAGATTATTTTGCATCTCATTGACCTCAGATTTGAGTTTATCCAGCTTTTTCTTCTGCATCTCGAGCTCTCTTTGAAGCTGTTCCATCCTGGCCTTCTAGTGCACCAGCAGGGCTTCTGTGCAGGCAACATCATCAGATCCCATACTCAGTTTCTGGGCTCTGCTTATTCTTTCCACATGTGCTGAAGGAGGGTCCATGAGGTGCTGAATGTTCTCTGCTTCTACATAATGGTCAGGATGATTTAGAAGATATATAGGTTCAAAGTGGGAGAGACCATCCCTGGGTGGTGTATGCCTGTGTATCTGTATGCATTTTTAGGTGTGTGTGTGTGTGTGTGTGTGTGTGTGTGTGTGTGTGTGTGTTATATTAGAACTGCTCATTTAATGACTAAGAAGCAGAGAAAGGAGAACCAGGGGCAATTTATTGTCTGTCAGATCATGCCCACAGTGATCTACTTGGTCCAACTAAGCCGTACTTCTAGATGTTTCCATTAACCCCCAATCTTACCATCAAATTATGAATCATGATTAATCATCATTAATTAATTTTGTGATAATGGCAGAACTTTCATGGTCAAATTACTTCTCAATAACTAAATCCAGTAGTTGGTGACCAAGACTTTAAAATGAGTATTTGAAGTAGGCATTTCAATCTATACTGCCACATATAAACTAAACAGCAATACCCTTATTTGGTTCAGTATATTAACATCTATGAAAAGGGCAAGATTTGTGTACTCTCTTTGCATCTAAATCTCTTCTGCATATTTATCATCTGATATAGTCAAGAATGTGAATAATTTAGATATAAGGATTGACATCCATAGAATCCCCTCTCTTTACTCCTCAATCTTAGGAAGCAAGACTAAAGAGACAGGAACTTAAAAGGGACAGAAAAGAGAGAGAGAGAAGCATGGTAACCAGTAGAAACAACACATGCACATGAGTGCACATGTGCATGCATACCTGCATGCATGCTCACATGCGCATGCGCGCGAGCACACACACACACACACACACACACACACACACACACACACACACACTTTTAGGGAATTTATGGTCACAATACTAGGATTCTCTCAAAATTGTTTTCTAAGTGAGCTTGGAATACACATTAGGATCATTTGATCTAATAGCTACAGAAAATCACCCTGTGCACTGTGGCCATATACAATTTGAAATGGTAGCAGCTAGACATAGACAATAGAGATAGCAGAGAATATCAGAATTGGTTAGTATTGTAGCATGGGATATGAAAAGGGATTTTTGTTGTTATATATATCAAAACGATCATTCACCATGATCAAGTAGGCTTCATCCCAGGGATGGTTCAATATATGGAAATCCAACAACTTAATCCACAACATAAACAAACTCAAAGGAAAAAAACCACATGACCATCTCATTGGATACTGAAAACGCCTTTGACAAAATACAACACCCCTTCATGTTTAAAGTCTTGGAAAGAACAGGAATTCAAGGCACATACCTAAATATGATAAAAACGATAGACAGCAAACCAACAGCCAACATCAAATTAAATAGAGACCAACTTGAAGCCATCCCACTAAAAACAGGGACAAGACAAGACAAGACACTGTCTTCCCATTTAATAATACAGTACTAGAAGTTATAGCTAGATCAATTAGAGAGCAAAAGGAGATCGAAGGGATACAAATTGGGAAGGAGGAAGTCAAGGTATCACTATTTGCAGATGATATAATAGTATACATAAACAACCCCAAAAATTCTACCAGAGAAATCCTACAGGTAATAAAAAAATAAACTTAAGCAAAATGACTGGATATAAAATTAACTCAAACAAATCAGTAGCCTTCCTCTACACAAAGGATAAACAGAATGAGAAAGAAATTAGGCAAACAACACCCTTCAAAATAGTCATAAATAATATAAAATACCTTTGTGTGATTTTAACTAATGAAGTGAAAGGGTTGTATGACAAGAACTTCAAGTCTCTGAAGAAAGAGATCAAAGAAGACCTCAGAAAATGGAGAAATCTCCCATGCTCATGTATTGGCAGGATTTATATAGTAAAAATTGCTATCTTGCCAAAAGCAATTTACAGACTCAATACAATCCCCATCAAAATTCCAAATCAATTCTTCATAGATTTAGAAACAGCAATTCTCAAATTCATTTGGAATAACAAAAGACCCAGAATAGTGAAAAATATTCTCAGCAATAAAAGAAATTCTGGTGGAATCACCATCCCTGAACTCAAGCTGTACTACAGAGCAATAGTGATAAAACCACATGGTATTGGTACAGTGACAGACAGGTGGATCAATGGAACAGAATTGATGACCCAGAAATGAACCCACACACCTATGGTCACTTGATCTTTGACAAGGGAGCTAAAACCATCCAGTGGGGAAAAGACAGCATTTTCAACAAATGATGCTGGCACAACTGGAGGTCAGCATGTAGAAGAATGCGAATTGATCCATTCCTATCTCCTTGTCCAGCAGCGAGATAGAACCTGATGAGACCACCTCCACCAGATAGATATGGCCCCCATTTTAGAGATGAGGACATCCACACATCTCAAAATCTTTAACCCAGAATTGTTGCCATCTAAAGGAAACACAGGGACAAAAAAATTGGAGCAGAGACTGAAGGAAAGGCCATCCAGAGACCACCCACCATGGGGTCCATGCCATCTGCAGACACCAAACCTCAACTCTATTGCTGATACCAAGAAGTGCTTGAACACAGGATCAGAAATGAATATTAATAAATAAATATCATAATCATAGGAAGGCTCCTCAGTAACAGAAAATGGAACATTCTTAAACCAATGGAACTTGGTAAGAAGATGTGATTCAAGTGCTAGTTTAATAATATCCTCATATGACATCCAGGAATATGCATTCAGGGAAATTGCAACCACTGAGGGGAAGGCAGAAGTATCTCCTGGCATGAGTCCTGCCTTTGACAGAGCATAATTCTACTTTCTGGAAAGTGATACTTTTTTGTCTCCAAACCATGATCTAGTAATGCATCTCAGAAACAATATAAAACTTTCCATCAGACATATATGCAGGCATCATACTTCCCACGGCTTCACAGCTGGTTGATGGGCTGTAAGTGTACACGCCACAGTCTTATCTCTTCTTGGGGAAGGAGTGGCAATACCCACATTTAGTGTAGGTTTATGTGTGAGACATCCCAAAAGCTCACTCATTGCACAGTACACTCTGCACGTTTTCTCCCCACAACCACTTAAGTTATTTATCTCTGTATCTCTGGCCCTTATCAGGTTCACAAAAGGGTAAGCACTTATACAGAGGCACACATATCTAAGAAGAGGAAGCAATGGGAGGGTATATACATGTGATAAATATGAAACATAATGGTGCTCTGTTAATTACATGCAGTCTTCTGAGAAAGTGAGATTACAGTTTAAGTACTTGCCTGTTAAATTCGATATAATAACCAAAGTATGCATGATCTTAACATTTGGTCTGATGTGACAATTTCTTTTAGTTTAAGGATTTCTTTTTATTGTTCGGCTTTTTAAACATGTGTATGCATGATTTCTCTGTGTGTATGACTGAGCATAATGTGTGTCCCTGGGGCCTTCACAGTTCAGAAGAGAACTTCTTAAATGCCCTTGGAACTGGAGCTACATACAATTGGGAGCCACCAAATGTGTATACTGGTAAGCAAACTGTGGTCCTCTGGAAGAACAGAAACTGCTTTTCATAGATGAGTCACATCTCCAGCCCTTTGTCGTAGTTTAAAATATATAGGTGGAACAACATTATGAACTAACCAGTAACCCGGAGCTCTTGACTCTAGCTGCATATGTATCAAAAGATGGCCTAATCGGCCATCTCTGGAAAGAGAGGCCCATTGGACATGCAAACTTTATATGCCCCAGTACAGGGGAATGCCAGGGCCAAAAAGTGGGAGTGGGCGGGTGGGGGAGTGGGGGGGAGGGTATGGGGGACTTTTGGGATAGCATTGGAAATGTAATTGAGGAAAATACCTAATTAAAATATTAAAAAATAAAATATATATCTTTATTGCTTTTCAGATAAATTTACTTGAGACCATCTCAATTTTGTTGACTTTATGACTAATACCTACCCCGATATTTGCGATATGAGTTTGGCTAAGAAGTTATTGCCTGGGGATTAAGCTCAGGGCTAAAACACTTGCCTTGCCAGGTGTGATGGTTTATATATCCTTGGACCAGGGAGTGGCACCATCTGAAGGTGTGGCCTTGTTGGAATAGGTGTCACCTGGTTAGAATGGGTGTGTCATTGTGGGTGTGGGTATAAGATCCTCACCCTAGTTGCCTGGAAGTCAGTCTTCCACTAGCAGCCTTTGGATGAAGACATAGAACTCTCAGCTCCTCCTGCACCATGCCTGCCTGGATACTGCCATGCTCCCACCTTGATGATAATGGACTGAACCTCTGAACCTGTAAGCCAGCCCCAATTAAATGTTGTTTTTTTAAGACTTGCCTTGGTCATGGTGTCTGTTCACAGCAGTAATACCCTAACTAAGACAGAAGTTGGTACTGGGAGTGGGGTATTGCTGTGATGGGCCTGACCATGCTTTTATTTGAAAGAATGTGGATTTTTGGACTTTGGATTTGGAACTCAGTAGAATGCTTTAAATGGGGCTTAATGGGTCATCTTAGTAGGAATATGGAAGACTTTATTGCTGGGAGTGATTTGAACTGTGTTGACCTGGCCCAAGAGATTTCAAAGGAGAATTTCAGTATATGGCATAAAGACTGTTTTTGTGGTATTTTGGTGAAGAATGTGGCTACTTTTTACCCTTGTCTGAAAAGTCTGCCTGAAGCTAAGGTGAAGAGACTTGGATTAATTGCATTAATTACATTGACAAAGGAAGTTTCAAAAAAGCCCAGCAGAGACTTTGTTCTTTGGTTAAATCTCACAAAGAGAAGTTTGAACAAGCATAGCAAACTTAGAAAGGCAAAATATAAAATATATGGTTCGAGTATTAAAGCCATACCACGAAGTGAAATGGAGCAAAATCCTGTGTTCTAGTAAATAACAGATTAAGGGAGTGGGACCTTGGGGCAAGACCCTACCCAGCTGAATTCAGAACCAGGCATGGTGGTGCACACCTTTAATCCCATGAGACAGGCATGCTGATCTCTGCATTCAAGGTCAACCTACAGAGCAAGAACCAGGATAGCCAAGCTTAGGCAGTGGAGGATTTAGAAAACATAAAGCTAGTGATAATGTAGTACAAGGGGATCATGTTCTAGTTCCTGAAAGCAGCAGAACTCGGCAGCTTCAGCCATGTGGCTCTGGCTCTAGAGTTATGAATGGAAGGAACTACTGGGAAAATTGATGCTGGATAAGTGGAGCTAAGGAATTAGCAGCCTGTAAGTCATTCCAATAAATTAGTCTATGAATGTATGTATGTATATGTATGTATGTACATATGTAAATATGTATGTATGTATTATGTATGCACAAACATATTCATTCTGTTAGTCCTGTGACTCTTGAGAACCATGACTAATACAAATGGCTACAGGAAAACAGGACTGGCAAGATGGTTCAGTCCGTAGACACACATGTAATCAGTCCTGAAGACTGGGTTCAATTCCCAAAGCCCAAGAGTGGAAGTTCAAAGTTTGAGAGCACTGACTACTCTTCCAGAGGTCCTGAGTTCAATTCTCAGCAACCACATGGTGGTTCACACTCATCTATATGGAGATCTGGTGCCCTCTTGTGAAATGGTGGTGTACATGCCAATAGAGCACTCACACACCAAATAAATCACAATTTTTTTAAAACAAATATAAATTAGGGACTCCTTTGTATCATATGCAAAAATATTTTAAAAAGACAGATACACTGTCTAACAGAATATACAGAACAAAATCTCTGTCACTTGGTGGCAGGGAGAGGGATGAAGATTTCACAAAGAAGACACCAAATAAAAACCATAATTGGAGAACTGGAGAAAATGAAACACTTAAAATCTGAAAACGATTTCTATTCTAAATGCATGGTGAAAAAAAAAAGAGTAAGTCCATGACTATGAAAAAAGTTGAAAAGCTCATATACAATAGAGAATTTCTGTGAAACTTACAGAAAAACTTCCAAAAGTCAATTAGAAAACAGAAATTGAAAAATGTAAAAGGTTTCAGGTGTGCCATTGTGCACTGGGATATTTAGTAAGGTTGTTCACTTTGTAAGAGATTTATTAGCAACATTAAGACAGTAGGTGTGCAGACAGCAGCATGGTGGGGGCTTCTGTGTAGAATCAGGGTCACGTGGTAGAGTGAGTACCACAAAAGATGGCAACTTAAAATTTCAAATTATTCCAAAGTACATTGTGTACAATAATTGTAATCTCATTATGGTAAAACATTTAGTTCTAAGACAACAAGGAAACAGTGAAACACCGTCTCAAAACTAAACTAAACTTCAACCTAAACATGAAGACTAAAAAGTATAAGGAGGAGGACATAGACAAAGATGATGAGGAGGAAGGAGAAAGAAAGAGAAAGGGAGGGAGGGAGGGAGAGTGGGAAGGCAAGAGAGCAAGAGAGCAAGAACTAGGGAGCTAGAGAGAGAGAGAGAGAGAGAGAGAGAGAGAGAGAGAGAGAGAGAAAGAGAGAGAGAGAGACTGCATATGTAAACAGTCAGTCATCTGAGCCATCTATACAGGACAATCCTAGACTATTGTTTAGAATTTTCCACTTAATTCCCACCTCTCATACCTCTTTCACACAGGGAATACTGGGATCAGAGTGCACACTATATTCTGTCCTATCTCCCCATCCTCATGCCCCCCCCCATGCAATGGCTCCTATGCACCCCAGTACAGAGCAGCTCCCTCTGAGGAGGAAGAATGGTCCCAAGTCCCTCTCCTGCTGCTAGCAACACACTGGCCACAAATTCCTAAGTGGGAGGGAGCCTACCTGGGTCTGAGATCCCTGCTTCTGTGTTCCCACCCTCAGGGAGATTAAAGTGCTCACCTCTGGGAACCCATAAGCTTGGCTACAGAGAATGCAGCTTGCACTACATCCTTTAGTTGGCCATTTTAAAGAGTGTCCACAAGGACCTCAAGTTTCCATGACAACCAAAATGCTCCTCCCCTCTCTCTTCTCAGTAAGTAGGAATGCTCTGCCCAGCCCTCCCTTCCTTTCTCTCTAAACAGAAGTCTCTCACTCTTGTTATGATTCACCTGAGAAAGCATGCCCATAAGAGAAACTGCCACCAGCCAGAAAGCAGTGATTTGTTCAAGCTGTGAACAAAACATCCCTATAGACATGACCAGGCTGCACTCTCCAGACTATGGAGGTCTCCATGGAAATATCGTCAAGGTTATAGAGGAACATTGTTGTCATGCTCATAGATGAGCTCTTGTATCATTCTGATGTGTCTTTTGAGGTCTCCATGGAAATGTGTTCTAGGTTATGCCACACTAGGGATCAAAGGGGAAAAGAAAAGATCTGGAAATGCCAGAAATCGAACCCAGAACCCCATACATGTAAATCAAGAGCTCTGACATTGAGCTACACCTCCAGATCTACTAATACTCCAGCTATAGCCTATATCAGTATACAATGAGTGAAGCAGCATTTATAGAGCCTTAAAGGATCTTCATAACATATTTCTGTATGATTTATGGCTTCTAGTTTAGTATTTTTTATGGGATGTTTACATTATTTATTCTATGACAAAAAAATCTACTTTCAATGGAAGGAAACGATATTAAGAACAAGAAATTTTGTGCTCTGGAAAACATGACAGACCTACTATAAATTGAGGGTATTATGTCAAATTTATTATAACGTGTTTCTGCAGGGTTAGGAAGGTCAGGCCAAGGTGGCGTTAGAGGTTGGGTAGATGGAATTGCAAGGTTGGTTCAGTGAGGCTGGGGCTGCCTTTAGCCCTATGTGCCTCCCTTCAGGGCTGCCTACCAGGAGCTCTCTGAGTCCCAGACCCCACGGCTGCTCGAATGCAAGATAAAATTATTTCTTCAGCAAAAATGTACATTTAGAAAGGTACTGATTAAGAATAAACCTTGATGATCAGTCAGTGTCATGGGGACAAGCATAAGAGGTACCTTGATCCTGCCCCTGAAGGAACCAGTCTTTTGTCCTCCCTCTAGCTCATAAGAACTCCTGTGAAGTCTTTTCTTTCACTACTGCGTTCATAGTCTGTTCATTTGGATTCCCTGCTATTTGGCAGTTGAGTCACTGACATCCAGGGTGCAGAGTTATGCTGATGGCATTAAAGCTATCTGGTTGGATAGCACAGGGCCACAAAAGGAATGACATCACAGAGGGGAGATTAACAAGTCCTACACTAGCCTAGGTGACGACTGTGACAGGCGTCATAGCAGCAAACATCCTCTTATTCTGCTTATGGAAACAGGGGTCCCTGCATTGGATCATGACCCAATAGTTCACATCCCAAGCAGCATCAATGGTTCTTTGTTCTCCAGTGTTGCTGTCTATGTTCAGTTATTTATTTATTTTTGCTAATCACACTGCCTGTATTATGAAAGTAGATTTAAAAAATAGACAACTTAAAGCAATATGGTGATTACAGATTAATATACAGACACTCTTAAGAACGTGGATTTAGGTTATAACCCCAAATCATGACCTTTCAATTTAATTAACTGCCACATCTCAAGTCACTGGTACATGGTGGAGAATTATCTAACCCAATTGTTCACATTGTTGTAGCAGTATTAAGTGAGCTCCCTATTTTTAGAATATAGGAAATGGAGGAAGTACACTGGAGGTCACTGCAAGTACTATATAAGGTATTAATTATGAGTGAAAGCACTGAGTTGTGCACTCTTTTCATCTAATTTACCTTCTCTAAGACTTTTAATGTAGTAGTTTATGAATTTAAACACTACCATGTGTTTAAAATGTTCCACATTTTAGGATTAATGGCAACGCAATGGAAAATACTTGACCTTTACAGGAACTTTCAACTATACTGATGGCTTTTCAATAGTGACAGACTTGTATTGCTGCATACATAGTTTTTAGTATGCTTCTGTGTCCTTGCTACTCAGACACTAAATTTTATTAACATGTAATCCGTTATGCCCCAAACTAAAGACCAACTGTCAGACTGGTTTTATTTTCCTTTACAACTTAGTAAATACTTGATGACTGCACATGGGGTAAGGCTGCTCGGTTGTTCAGAAAGACCCCAGTGACGGTGTTTTCCTGACAGTGTGTGGTCTTCAGTATTGAGTGGAATGACGTGTATGAGTGATGTCACTGTCAGACCAGCAAGACCGCATTTATGCACCGGTCGTTCTCAGGATTGTTGGTAACTTGAGCGTACTTTCCCCAAATCACCTTGCCCCCTTGTGTCACAAGGCCTAACTCGCTCACATTCACTTCAATAACTGTACCTTTGGTGATCGCCCCCAGGGTTGTATATAATGGGGATGATGGATTCTTTTTCACACCGAGAATAGGCAGGTAAAAGGTAGCTTTCAGCTCAGGGTGTGTGACATGGGCTTTTTTGAAACGTAGACCCATAGGCCTAATGAATCTTTCATATTTAGGTGGTTTTCTTGTAAAGCCATCAACCAACAAAGCATTCTCTTCCATGCCTTCTGTTTTCTTTTTCCTGTTTGAATAACTTTCAATACTTCTGTTTCTCCTTGGGCACGAACTTTGGGTAGAGGAACCTCCCATTTTCCCGCCTTTTCTTTCCCTTTCTGCTTAATCATGTTAGAAAGTACATTTGCTCTCGACTGCCCTTCTCTGTCCAGCAGATAGGCGGGGACGGTCCCTGCGGACGCTTCTCATCATCCTTCCGCTTGGTGTTTCTCTTCTCATACATCTTAATAGTCATTTTCATTTGTATTTTCTCGGCATGGCGCTGTTTATGGTAGAGCTTAGCCTTCAGGCCAATCTTTTTTTTTTTTTTCCTTCTTTGAACGTTCATGGACCTCCCGACCTTCTTTCTTTCTCTTTTTCTCATGGTAGTCCAAACAATATTCATATCGTTTGAGGTACAATTCAATATATTCATTTTGTGGCATGATGACAGCCGTGGAGCACCGGTCCACGACCTCCCTGGTCTCAAAAAATTCTTAATTTCTGGATGTCACTGGTCCAAGAGCCTGCCTCTTTCAGCCCGGGATGGGAAAGAGTTGTTTAAAAAGAAAATCTTTGTATTTAACTTTGGACTTCCCCAATGCAGTATTTCCCTTTATAAAACCCTTCCCCTAGACCTTGGGGCTACTCTCCTATCCTGCTGTATCAGGAATGTTTGTGGCCTGAGTTTAAGTTGAATAAAATCTCTCATGTGTTTCCATCAGAATTGTGGTTCCTGGGAGTATTGTGGACCTGGGAGTCTTTTGGGGGTTTTCATGTTCTGGGCACAACACTGGGTCTTCAGGTAGAACTATTTCCAGTTTTCTGAGGAATTACCAGATTGATTTCCAGTATCAGTATTAGGAACCAGCTCCTAATCCCACCAGCAATGGATGAGTGTTCCACTTTCACACATCCTCCCAGCATCTGCTGTCACCTGAGTTTTTAATTTTAGCATTTCTGATTGGTGTAAGCTGGAATCTCTTACACCAAGGGTTGTTTTGATTTGCATTTTTCCAATGACTAAGGACAGTGAACTTTTTTAAAGTGCTTCTTGACCATTTGAGATTCCCCTGTTGTGAATTCTCTGTTTAGTTCTGTGATCCATTTTTTAATTGGGTTATTTTGTTTTTATGGAGGTTAACTTCTTGAGTTCTTTCTATATATATTGCATATTAGCCTTCTGTAGGATGTAGGGTTAGTGACGATTTTTTTCCAATCTGTAGGTTGGTGATTTAATGTATTGATGGTCACTTTTGCCTTACAGAAGCTTTTTGTTTCATGAGGTCTCATTTGTCAATTTTTGATCTTAGATCCAGAACCACTGGTTTTCTGTTTAGGAAATTTCTTCCTTTGCCAATGAGTTTCAGGTGCTTTATCACTTTCTCCTCCAGCAGATTCAGTGTATCTGGTTTTATATTGAGGTTCTTGATCCACTTGGACTTGAACGTTGTGCAAGGTGATACATATGGATCTATTTTCATTCTGCTACATACAAAGGGAAAGTTAGAGCAGCACCATATATTGAAGATGCATTTTTCAACTTCATGGGTTTTTTCTTTGTCAAAGTTCAAGTGTCCATAGTTGTATGGGTTTGCATCTCGGTCTTCTGCTCTATTCCACTGATTGACCTGTGTGTCCTTGAACCAACACCATGTGGTTTTTATTACTAGTATTTTGTAGTAGAACTTGAGGTCAGGGATGCTGATTGCTCCAGAAGTTCTTTTATCGTTGAGAATTGGTTTGGCTGTCCTGGGTTGTTTTTTTTCCATATGAAGTTGAGAATTGATCTTCCATTGTCTGTGAAGAATTGTGTGTTAGAATTTTGATGGGGATTGCATTGAATCTGTAGATTGCTTTTGGTAAGATGGCCATTTTCACTACGTTAATCTTACCAATCCATGAGTGTGGGAGATATTTGCATTTCTGAGGTCTTCTTGGACTTCTCAGGCATTTCAATTTCTGTCATACACATCTTTCACTTGCTTGCATAGAGTTACAAGATATTTTATACTATTTATGGCTATAGGGAAGAGTGTTGTTTCCCTAATTTCTTTCCTAGGCAGTTTGTCATTTGTATAAAGGAAGGATACTGATTTGACATAATTTTATATCCAGCCTCTTTGCTGATATTGTTTATCAATGGCAGTAGTTCTATGGTGGAACTTTGGGGTCTCTTACATGTACTATCATATCATCTGCAAAGAGTGAAACTTAGACATTTTCCTTTCCAATTTGTATCCCCTTGATCTCCTTTTGTTGTCTGATTACTCTAGCTAGAACTTTGAGTACCATATTGAATAAATAGGGAGAGAGTGAGGAACTTTTTCATGTCCCAGATTTTAGTGGGCTTGCTTCTGGCTTCTCTTCATTTAGTTTGATGTTGGCTGTTGGTTTGATGTATATTGCTTTAAGTATGTTTATGTAGGTGTCATGAATTCCTGATCTCTCCAGGACATTTAACATACAGGTGCGTTGTATTTTGTCAAAGACTTTTTGAGCATCTAATGAGATGATCATGTTGTATTTTCCCTTGAAAACTCAAGTGTATTAATATAGTGTATTATTGATGGATTTTTGTTTCTTGAACTGTCCCTCCATCCCTGGGATGAAGCAAACTATATCATGTTGAATGATTGTTTTGATGTGTTCTTAGATTCAGTTTGTGGGAATTTTATTGAGTAATTTTGCATTGGTATTTATAAGATCTTTTTCTCTGTTGGGTCTTTGTGTGTTTTAGGCATCAGACTAATTGTGACTTCATAGAATGAATTAAGTAGTATTCCTTCAGTTTCTACAACCGGGAATAGGTTGAGAAATATTGGTATTAGCTCTTTGAAGGACTGGTAGAATTCTGCTGTAAAACCATAGGGCCATGGAGTTTTTCTGGTGGGAAGGTTTTAATGATTATTTGCTCAGGGTTTATTGGACTGTTTAGATGCTTTATCTCATCTTGATTTAACTTTGTTACCTGGTATCTGTCTAGAAACCCATCCACTTCATCCAGATTTTCCACTTTTGGAGAATATAGGCTTTTGTAGTAGATTATGATGATGTTTTGAATTTCCTGGGTTTCTGTTGTTATGTCTCCCGTTTCATTTCTGATTTTATTCATTTGGATACTGTCTCTCTGCCCTCTGGTTAGTTTGGCTAAGCGTGTATCAATCTTGTGGATTTTCTCAATGAAACAGTTCTTGGTTTTGTTGATTCTACATATCTTCCTCTATGTTTCTAAATGGTTGATTTCAGCCCAAGTTTGACTATTTCTTGCCATCTGCTCCTCTCTGGTGTTTGCTTCTTGCTGTTCTAGAGATTTCAGGTGTGCTGTTAAATTGATTGTATGGAATCTGTCCAATTTATTTATGAAAACACTTAGTGCTCTGAATTTACTGGTACCCAGACAGTTTATGGTAAATGGACAAGGTCACATTTCCACTGTGTGTTTTCATTCCCTGGCATTGCTGTATGTTCAGGGTTGTGTGATGAGCTAGGAAGAGAAAGGCATCGTGTATATCTTCCACTGATGTAGTCTGCTCCAACAGGACACGATCTTTCTCTCCTCTGAGTTTTAGATGCTTTCTTATACTGGTTTCCTCTATTTCCAGTGTTTATTTCCCTGTGTACTACCATCCAGTGTGACAGAGAAGGGTTTGATCTCTGCATCCTAGAAGCAGGAGCTCATTGAGAAGAATGCAGCATCCTATAGTGTCTCCCAGCCAGATAGAGTGAAAAGAAATGTGGATGCAGGTAAGTTCCCTTCTACCATAATTATCTACTCAATAGGTTAGCCATATTTCCCTTGTTCATCTGCAGACTTTTGAAGTTCACTGTGATTCCATGTGTAAAAACACCCTGCCATCTCAAAAAGATGGAGGGGCCAGGGCACTTGGGAGCAATTCTATTATATGGGGATTCCCAGAAATTACAGGTGTTAGATTAGTGGTCCTCACATGTGGTGCATGTGTGCTGCATCCCAGGTCTTTCTGGTGTCATTGTCAATATTGTTCCTTCACAATCCTCCCATGGAGAGGTGAGTTTTTTCTACACAGGCTTATGCCCCAGGGGGGGTAGCACTTCCAGCCATTTGCCCAGGGAACTTTTGGATCTGTGAATGGAACACAGAAACATACACACACACACACACACACACACACACAGAGAGAGAGAGAGAGAGAGAGAGAGAGAGAGAGAGAGAGAGAGATCATTTAATTTGAAATTGCCTTGGCTACCTCAAAGGCTGGACACTCCTAAACCTTCCCCTGCTAACCCAGGTCCAATCAAGGAAGTGCCTTTTTGCGAATTACACAAAATTTAACATGGCTGGTTGGCTTTATCTCCTAGAGCTCCTATGTCCATCCATCCTGAGTCATAGTGATATACTGATTCCTTTCTCCTCCATCCTGCTTCCTTGCTCTGGCAACTCTAAGGTTCTGTCCCTGTTTCCCTTTACCCAACCATTAGCTGAGTCCATAGTAATTGATCAATCAAAACCCAAATGGGGTCACGGACCTTTAATTTTTGGGCACACATTCCTGATTGAACTGAAGAATTAGAACAAATCTCCAACACCCTTCATAATAGTAAAGTCCTCAATTCGTATAACCTGTATCTTTACAGGATCAGATGAGCCTTCAATAAAGTCATTCTATATCTATAGATGACCACACCATATTACACCACACCATAGCACAGCACACTACATCATATCACACCACATTACACCATAACACTCCACACCACAGCACATCACAACACAACATACCACATAACACCACAACACAGCACAGCACAGCACTACAAAGCCCACAACACCACACTACCCCACATTACACTAAATCACATTACAACAAACACAGTACACAACAGCACATACACTTTTTGATTCAACCACCACACATATTGACACAAAGAGGAAATAAAATTTGCACATTGTTTATCCATTTTTTTCTTCATTCCTTATTTTGTTCTATCTTCCAAATGTTTCTCTTTTCCCTCTATAAACTTGTCTCCCTTTTGTGAACTTCCTTTAATCCTGTTTACCAGTATGTGTCATGTTAACAGGTTTTCCTCTTGATTTTGTCTTTCTATCCCCTTATAATCCTACAGAACAATTTGTGTACACATGGAAATTCATGTTTCACAGCTCTTTTATCTCAACAACTACTGTGCTATATTCTCTAGACTATGTGATTTCTTGAAATAAATTGATTTGTGTGTGTGTGTGTGTGTGTGTGTGTGTGTTTCTTCCACAAGAAACAGAGTTTGCTTTCAAACTGATTTCAATATGTTTTTCTTTGATTCCATTTTCTGGACTTTGACTATGTCATTCATATCTTTTCAAAGATTTCTTTGGGTTCATACTGTATCTGATTTACTCAAAAATTTTAGACTTATCTCTTTTTTCTCTTTTTTTCTGTTGTGTGTTCTTCCACAAGTAGATGCAGCTTCTGCTTTCATGTCACATTCTTTTAGAGAATATTTTATACATTTTATACGAGTAAATTGCAGCTGTCTTCAGACACACCAGAAGAGGGCATCAGATCCCATTACAGATGGTTGTGAGCCACCATGTGGTTGCTGGGATTTGAACTCAGAATCTCTGGAAGAGCAGTCATTGCTCTTAACCACTGAGCCATCTCTACAGCTCATGTCACATATTTTATTGCTCTCTCTCTCTCCATCCTTCTCAAACCTTCTATTCTTCTGTGCATGGCTCATTTTCTGGATTCATGTCCTGCACACACACACACACACACACACACACACAGCCACACTCACAATGCACATATAGTTCTTGATTCAATAAATGAGAGAAAACATGGGAGAGTTTACCTTACTGACTGTGTTTGTTTCACTGAGTTTCTTGAAAGGGTAGGCCTTATGCTACAATTGTTTGTGTATAAGACAATTATTCTTTGAATATCTTTCAGGGTTTTTATTTCCACTTTGATGTTTATATTGTCTCTTATTATATATAGTGGATAACTTGGTTTTCTTTTCATCTTAAGAGTACCCTATCATTTTGTAAAGAAGAGCTTATTAAGTAGACAAGTGTAAACTATGTTTGATGCCAGGAAGGAGGGAAGAGAGGGGTAAGAGGAACAGAGAATGTTGGAGTTAGGGTCCAAGCAAGCAGGAAGGTGCAACAAATGAGTCAGTAAGTGGCTGTGCTGGAGGTAGATGAGGGCAGTCTGATGCCCTTCATGATAGGAAGGAGGACTCCAGAGTGTCAGAACAGGCAGGCTCAGGTTTTTCACTGGTATCTGAAAAAAAAAGAAAGGGGCAAAAATCCTTTTCCAATCTGATGGTGGCCTTTTTGTCTTGTTGACGGTGTCCTTTGACTTACAGAAGCTTTGCAATGTATGAGGTCCCATTTGTCAATTCTTGATCTTACAGCACAAGCCATTGCTGTTCCCCTCAGGAATTTTCCTCTGTGCCCATATCTTTGAGACTTTTCTCTACTTTCTCCTCTATTAATTTCAGTGTCTCTGGTCTTATGTGGAGGTCTTTGATCCACTTAGACTTGAGCTTTGTACAAGGAGATAAGAATGGAACAAGGTATCTGAAAAAAGAAAAGGGGAAGAAGGAGACACTTTTGACTTAGAATTTTAAAATGGATTATGGAGCTGAGAAAATGGCTTTTTTAACTTGCAGCAAGTAAAAGGCACGCTTCATGATATGAGTTTAATTCTCATAAAGCACTGAAAAGACTAGATATGAAAGTATATGGAGGTGAAAATTTTCTCCAACTCCAGAGGTAAGAAAGATCCCATCAATTTCAGTTCACAGCTTATGTTTTCTCCCTCCACACCATCAGAGCATGACTCACATTTATGCAGTTCTCATTATTGCCACGAGGTGGCAGCAAAACCATATTCTTACATTTTAAGGAAAGGATGTTGGCAAACATCACCAAGTTAATGTATATCTTGTGTGTTTGGAAGCTTCAAGGGTGTACTAGAGAAGTTCCGTTTGTGGATCACCACAGATCTAGTACTCAGCAAATCACTTCATTGCTGCTCAGTGTAAAGTGAGCAATTCAAACTGTGTAAACAGTGCTCCTTCATAGAGAATATGGTGTCTGATTATTCAGGGCATTTTGTAGAGAATATGGTATTCATACTGGGACTGAATTCTATGGCACTCAGATTCGTTTCCAAAACATTCCAACCCCTCTCCAGAAGGCTATGGTTTGACTACCCAGATCCCTCCCCGACAAACAGCTTTATTCTCTGTCAATCATCAGCATTGCAATATGCATCCTGGGGACTTTAAAGAGCACCCTGGTGTTTGTGGTCTGTTTTACAATTATTCTTTCATGGTTATCATTTTTTACAGGCAAAGTTGGCACCATTTGTTCATGAAGGATTAGGTTTTGTTTTTGTGTGTATATGTGCCTTGCATGTTTTTGTGAGTGTCTGTGTGCATTCGTGTGTAGGGGGTGAATGTGCTAGTGTGCCTTTGTGTATGTGTGTGTGTGTGTGTGTGTGTGTGTGTGTGTGTGTGTGTGTGTGTGTGTGTAGAGTGCTTGTGGGTGTTAACATAAATGTGAGGGCCACAAGAGGACATTGTTTGACTTACTCTGTCACTTTCTGATGTATTCACTTGAAGAAAGCTTTGTCACTATACTTGGAACTAGGCTGGATGTCAGCAAGTCTCACCCAGCAATTCGTCTCCACAGCAGAGGGTTACAGTTGCCTGGGTCACTGTGGCCATCATTTTTATCTTTGAAAGTCCTGGGCAAACAAATGCTTCTAGAGTACAGGAATAATGTAGGAAACTAGTCGGGAATACAGCCTATCATTATCATGGCAAAACAATGCATATAAAAGGGACATCATATATTTGGTATAGTGGTAAGTGTCAGACACTGTCAGTAGGGCCACACATTGGCCATTTTCTCCTCATGGCAACCCATGTGTTAAGTATCATTGAACCCATTTAACATATGGATTTGATGTTAGCAAATAATTACACATTAAAAGAGAGTCCCATATATGTCAGTAGAGGCAGAAATCAGGATCTATATGTGTGCATCTATGTGATATATATGCATACATACATATAAACACACACATACATATATGTGTGTGTGTGTATGAAATGTGTTCTTTACATACATTACTTTGAAAACTGAAATCATATTTTTAAATATTGTTATTGAGACAAGGTCTTGATATGTAGCCCTAGCTGCCCTGGAACTCACTTTGTAGACTGGCTTCTAAGTTACAACAGTTTTCCTGTTTCTGTCTCCCAGGTACTGGGATTATGGGTGTGCGCTATCACACCTACCTTGAAATCACATTTGTAAGCAATGGCCTACTTAATTCATTAGGGTAACCAAGTATATAATTCTCAATCTTCACAATTATTATTTGACATTATTTTGGAAGTTTAGTATGCGTGCATTTATGTGTATTATTTTATGAACAGTACCCATTTTCACCGCCTGATATCTCTGTATTAGTAACTAAGACGTTTCCTAGTGAAGATATCACATTTAGGAAGAAGTTGACATTGCTAGCAGCAATATGACCCAGCCTGCAGAGGCTTTTATCTAATAGACCTGCTGGCCTGTGTTTGATAACTAAAACCCACATGATGGAAGTAGAGAACTGACTCACACACGTTGTCCTCTGACCTCTAGACATGTGTTCTGGCATGTGCACATTCTGCCCACAATAGATAGATAGATAGATAGATAGATAGATAGATAGATAGATAGATAGATAGATAGATGATAGATAGATAGATAAGTAGATAGATTTAGTAACAATTTAAGAGTGAATGTTTTGCTAGGAATGAAAGTTAGTGGTAGGAAAGACCACTTAGTAGGCATTTTGAAGGTCTGGAATGTGATAACCACTGCACAAAGAGAAGTTAATTTAAAAACCACCCCATTATGTATTATTTGATTTTCAAAATAATCAATATTATTAATATGTTTGATATATAAAATGCATTTAAATAAGAAAAATAAGAAAAAACACCCCATAACGAGGAATAATGCACTATATACTACTTTAAAACACACAGCAAGTAAAATGGCTTTCCTGTGGTTAGCGGGAATATCTCAGTGTCAGAGAATAGGATTAGCATGGGCTAGCATGGGCTTGACCCTAGTACAATCCCCAGAATCAAAAATTAATACAATAAAATACAAAGCCTAGTGGAAGACCTTCTACACCTATGTATATTAATTATGAATCTATAAACACAAGGACAGAACTCAACCCAAATGACCATATATATTGATCATATTAAAATGTATATGGGGTACCTGGTACAATGATGCCTGACACTGCATCTGATGCCTTAAGTTGTAGCCCCAGGATGCACATGATCTAAGCAGAGGAACAACTCCTGCACGTTGTCCTCTGACCTCTACATGTGGACTGCAGACCATGTATGCCCCCATCAGACACACAAATTAAGCAAACAAATAAATAAGTGTAAAGAATATAAATAGATATAACTTACTAAGAAATAAATATGCTCTTATTGCCTATTGAAATGGAATATAAAATTATTTTCAAGACGTATACCCAAAGCAAACGCATCCAAGTATTAGCTTGAATGTTTAAATTTAAGTAAGCACATACCATCCAGGTACAATAATTAGAAATCAGGGGTTATAATCTTAATGTTTAAGAAAAAAACTAAAACCAAATGCAATAAAAGTGGTTTTGGAACATAAAATAATGGCAGGTCTAAATTCACTGGGAAAATGTTAGTGGTTCATGCCTACATTCCAGTCACACAGCAAAATATTGATTGAAGCAAAACTACAAGAAGGATAAGAAAAAATATAGAAAAATTCATTAACAATTGTAGATAAAAATAACATGCTCTTCTCAATGCAAAAATCAAGCATGGGATAATTAATTCATCAATAAAAAGACCTGCATCACCTAACCTCAAGGGCAACCCTATAGGAAGGCATATGAAACTCTTGTGATACAAGGCAACATAATTTCCTTATGGACCCGGAACGTGTGTGATCAGTGACTCCATGTGAGGGTATTAGATCTTGGACACAAATGAGAATACAAATTAAGATTGTGGAAAATAAGAACATTGATGAAAACAGGCAGTTTTGGTGTCTGAGGCTAGAGTATTCCAACTATTGTTTTGAGACAAAGTCTTCTGTGTAGTCCTTGCTGGCCTGGTTGAAGTTATAGAGATCCACCTGCTTCTGCCTCCCAAGTGCTGGGGAAAAGGCTTGTGCCTGGCATAGTTGAGCTATAGTTGAGCTTTACATGCACCGTTTTAATGGCTGCTGTGATAAAGCAGCACAATTAACATCAACTTAGAGGAGAAGCATTTGTCTTGACTTCCAGTTCCAGAGGAATAGACCCTATAATATTGGGGGCAGGGAGGTGGGAGGAAGCATGTGTGATAGCAAGAGCAGGAACCTGACTGAGCACTTTTGCATCCACACTCAAGAAGCACAGAGAACAGGAGTGGAGTGAGGCTATAAAAGTCCAAAGCTCACCCAAGTGATGTACCTGTCTTCAGCTACATTCCACCTCTTAAAGGCTCCTCCCTTCCAACAGAGCACCACCAAGCAGGAACCAAATCAGGGAAACATTGCTCATTTAAACCTCCACATACAGAGATAATGAAAAAGGATGCATTGAAACGTCAACTAAAAGAACCATAAGGCTATGGAAAACAAAAGAATACGAATGAAAGAACAGCTAAAAGTCAAAGTGGGATTAAGGGGAAAATTAGGGTAAGAAAAAAATCATTTGCATTGTTTTCCTTGGGTAACAAATAGAATTTCTCCTCACACAGACTGCAAATGTGGACAGAGCAGATTAAACATCAACTATGTTTTCTATTCTGCTCTCAACTAAAAGCATTCCTCAAAAGCATTTTATGCACTTGGCTACTGACAGTGCTTTTAAAATATAGTAATTATAGTATATTTCAAGCAGTATAATGTATAGCGGTATCAAAGTGTGAAATATGAATAATGTAGACACAGGTGTGTAATGCCTATGTACTGAACAATAGAAGACATTGCTGAGAGAGAAAATAGAATATATACTGTCTTTGTAATTTATAAGTCACTATTGTTATGATTGCTAAGCTTTCAGCATTAATCTATAGATTCATTGTGAGTCCCCACTAAAATCCTACCACCTTTTAGAAGAAATTGGCAAGCAAATTAGCACGCTGATTAAACATTCCTATAGAACTACAAAGGACCCAAATCCTGGGAAAAAAGAAAAAGTGGAAACAATACTTCCTAATGTGAAAAGTCATTATGAACCTACAGTTGTCAAGAGAGTATGCTCCATCCTCAAGATAAACAGGTACGTAGGCATGCTGGCACAAGCCCACAAGCCCAGCACCTGTGAGTCAGATGGAAGACAGTCAGGAGTCCAGTGGTGTTATTGACTCCACAGTGAGTTCGAGCATGCATGAGGTAGGTATATGAGATCCCATATCACAACGAGAAAAGGAAAACACACTCATATCAAAGAAACACAAAGAGTCTCAACACACTCTCATAAACAAAACACATGAACAGATGATTTCTTTGAGACATGGGTTTCTTCCCAGCCCTCAAATTGGCCGTAGGACCAAACTCGTACACATTTATGCTCCTCTTGCCACATTGTCCCAAGTTTGGGAGTCATGGCCTCTGCTACCATGCCTGATTCCTTGGACAACTGATGGTCAAGAGACCTAAATGCTGTGTAGTGGAAAGGACAATCAACAACTGTCTTGTGACTGGGATTAAGGTAGGGATTCCACAGATACGACACCAAAGCTACAGTCAAAGAATGAAGAACTAGGGAAGATGGTTGATAAAATGATAAGAAAGGCCTATGGCTAGGAGAAATATTTGAATATTGTGCACCTTGTCATTTATGTCTGATATACAGAAAATCTCGCAAGCATCAATGAGAAAATAGAAAAGCCACAACTGAAATATGGTAACAATGGAAATAAACACTACACTAAAAATACACAAATGTAAAATAAGTAAACAATAATGATCAATCTCTCTAATCATGAGAAAAGGATGAATGGAAACTACAATAAGATTCGAGCACATTCCCATAACAGTGGTCAAAATGAAAATGCACACTATTGCAAGCACCGCCAGCTGTAGGCGATGAAATTCAATGAAAGCTGGAATAACCACATGGAAATTAGGAGTTCCACCTTTTTTTTTTCCCCTTTTGGTTTTTCGAGACAGGGTTTCTCTGTGTAGCCCTGGCTGTCCTGAAACTCACCTCTGTAGACCAGGCAGGCCTTGAACTCAGAAATCCGCCTGCCTCTGCCTCCCAAGTGCTGGGATTAAAGGCGTTCGCCACCACGCCCGGCTCTAACCACCTTATTTTTATACTGACAATATGATCTAGTCGTCACCCCGATGAATATTTAACATAGATGATATGACGGTTAGATTTTATTGTCAACTAGACACAATCTAGGAGTCTTGACAAGGGATTGTCTAATTTGGTTGACCTGTGAGCCTGCCTGTGGGGGACTGTCTTCATGTTCACATGAATGGGAGGTTCCAGCCTAAAGTCAGGTGGCACCATTCCTTGTCTGGGTTTGGGTCTTGGACTGTGTAAACAAGGAGAGAGGAAGCTGAGCCCACGCGTGCATGCGTTCCTACCCTCTCTGCCCTTAACTGTGGATGTGACTTCTGCTTCAGATTCCTGCCCACTCCCACCCCCACCCCAACATCGGACTTCCCTGCCATGACGGATAGTAAGCCGGAATTCTGAGTCCAGTGAAGAGTCCTAAATGATTCTGTCAGAGTGTTTTTATGATAGCACAGGAAAGGAAGCTAGGAGGGCGGAAAAGCAGGGTTACATGAAAAGACTTACTGTCTGCATCCCTTTGAATAACTCAATGATAAACTCAGAGTCCCTAATAATGCGTGGGTTTCCCTTTTAAAAAAATTTTTTTAAAGTGCATCTGCTTAGTGTTTTCACTTCTCTCCCTGTGTCTTGTCATTCTTGTGTTACCTGAGTGCTCTCTCTCTCACTCTCACTCTCTCTCTCTCTCTCTCTCTCTCTCTCTCTCTCTCTCTGTGTGTGTGTGTGTGTGTGTGTGTGTGTGTGTGTGTGATTGTGTGACTATGTGTCCCTACAAAAGGATTTGTTTTCTTCTATTGAACAAATCAAAAAGAGTCACATGGGAAAGGAATGAGGGGTACTTTACAGAAATCTTTGAGGTTTTTAACAAGGGTTTTAGATACTGACTCCAGTTGACCCACATGAGCAGACTAATACTATCCAATAATATCAGTG